>NC_072795.1:42260000-42885000 GCF_028583425.1 Eublepharis macularius | reverse complement strand
GTGTGTATGCTCGCTGCTGGCTTGGCTGGCTGCTGGCTTGGAGCCGGCCAAGCAGCCAGCAGAGACAGTGGAGGGCTGCAAGGGAATCCCATTCCCCAGCAAGCCTGCATGACTCTGCCTTTGAAAACTACTGTTTCTTGGTAAAATTGTGTCACTGGCCATTGGAATGAATCCGTGCCTAGCACCTTGTTTATCTTAGACATCTTGAGTTCTAAAATAAGTTACAGTAGCATAAAGAGTAACACAACTTAGAGCAATTTAGATGCAAGAAGATCATGTCTCTAACATCAAATGGCTAGAATTAAGCCATTAAAACCCACGAGGGGTCGCCATAAGTCAGCTATGACTTGAGAGCACTTTCTACCACCACAAGCCATTAATATGTGGTTGAAATACAGATTTCTTTAATTATCTCTGTGGAAGTTAAGAAACAGGAAAGAACTCAAATGGCATCCATGCAGCTGAATATAAAGAATGAGAAGAGTAATAAAAGATTAGGCAGAGGGGAGAATGAAGGAAAGGTTTCCTTCTTGAAGCATCAGTGACTTAACTAGAGATAGATTGTTGAATAAGTCCCTATACAGAGAATGATGAATATTTTTTTTTCTCAGGGAAAACTTGATCAATAGCTTTTTCTATATGTAAGGTTTAAAAGATAGTTATATCTTGGCTTGGAAAGTAATCTTTCCCCTGATCAGACTGACAAGCAGTTACATATGTGAGTGCACATGTACGTATTGTATCCTCTGTTTCTGCTAAGTCCACCAAGAATTTATGTGGCCCAGTATAATTTGGATGTGGTTATTACTTTGTAGGGTTCTGTTTGAAAGATCTCTATTAATATAATTTAAACTAAGTTTATCAGCCAAAACAAGTGGTGATTTATGATTGTATTTTAGTACAGATGTAGATGCCTTAGTAGAAGACATTAGAAAGGCAGAACCTCTCATCACAGCTTCACGTAAAGATCAGATTGTGCATTTAATACTGCGATTACAAGAGAAGTTGTGTCAACAGGTGGACCACAAATTCTATCTTTTTAAGGTAAGAGTAATGTGAGAATTTCTGATCTTTGTTTTAGCTACAGAAACTCCTTATTCCACAAGCACTTTTTAATGAATATTGATAGATGGCCTATGTTGGTTGGTTTTACTGTGAACATTGTTACCACATCCCACAGTTTCATTGCATCTATTTTCTAAGTGTTTTAGAAAGTACAACCTATATATACTGCATTTTCATTGAATTAAATAAATAGGACAAAATAGAAAGAATAGAAGTTTTCATGTGATTTGATTGATAAATTATTTAAATAAAGCTGACCTATTTGACAAATGTACAGCTGGTTATACATTTAATATCAGTTTATTATAATTAGTAGAATCAATTAGTACAATCAATCTACTTATAAAAGCCTATTTTTCCTGTTTGTATAGAGTGCTCTACTGTCCTCCACTGTTCCAATAATCAACTTGTCATGGGCCCTATAACAGCTATAGCCTGCATAGTTTAGGTTCACATATTACTTTTTTCAGCATGGAGGAAAAATGCGATAAATCATACAATTACTATATTCACACATTGTGCCTAAGTGTGTTTTTACTTGAAGAGCATCTCTTCCCTCACCTCATGGCTGGTTCTCTTTTGAAACTAAGGGCACTTGCAAAAGCAGTTTGTTTATGGCATGGGGAGGAGCGGGATCCTGTTGTTCGAAGAAGAAGTAAGAAATTCCTCAGGATATGCCCTTCAGTGTGCTTAAAGAGTAGGTCTTTGAATTCTAGTCTAGCTTTTTAACTTTTCTTCAGGTACCTGGCTAAGGAAGTATTAGTACAATTGTAAGGCCATACATGCATACCTTTTCCTCCACAAGAATATTAGTTTTCATGTTTAGACAAATGTGTGATGCTGCTGTCAAGCAGCCTAGCAAAATCTGCCTGCTGGGAAAACTGGCATTTTGCTTTAGCAAACTGGGTCATGTATTCAATATGGCTGATGTAAGTGTGTAGTATAACAGCTTCTGTTGTTTGTTATGAGTGACACTTGTTGTTTAATTTTTAGTGCTTCCCATCCATATTTGGGTGAACTAGGCTACCAACATACTGATCTTTAAAGTGAAATACAGCTTGAGTCACCAGCAGCTTTCTGTGACTTGCAATTAAGTTGACACCCTGCCCCCTTTGTAGTTTCAAACGGGCAAGAAGAATATGTTTGCTGAGTCCCTAGTGGCCTACCATATATGAGTGGAGGATTGCATTTAGCTTGTTTCACAAAATGTACATTCCCGTGATACAGACTTGTAAAGAAACTAGAAGAAGGTATCTTTTGAACTAACAACTCCTGCTTCAGTGGTTTTTCACCTAAAAGTCTGTTTGTCAGTCAGTTACATAAATATATTAATTTCAAGTAGTCTTGGTGAGTGGGTAAAGAAGAGGATATTTTATCTGCTGGAACTGCTACAAGTCATCAAAAATAGTCTTTTAATGAATTGCAATACTTCTTTCACACAGGCAGATAGCACTGTTGAGCTATCCTGACAAGCAAATCATCCATTGGCAATTTTAATAGTGGGATAGGAGGATTCATTGACTCTAAAGTCGTTTGCTGTAAGAGATTAGCAGTGCAGGCTGACCAATGCACACTACTTAAGCATATCAGAAACTAAGTTGCAGAACTTACTGTGCAATGTGGTTAAGTGGCTCACCATTGGCATTTTTTATTTATCTAAAACATTGTATCCTGCTTTATCAATAAACAATCTCCAAATGGCTCACAAAAATGATTAAAACAGTAAAAACAGCGGAGAACAAAACAGCAGAAATCTAGTAGTGAGCTAACAAAAATATCTACTCCATGCCTTGTTTTCTGCCATCCCCTCCATGGCTGTTTCAGCACTTGAGGAAACATGCAGGAGGGACAAGATCCTCTGTTCCTGCTGTGCCATGGTCCTGATCAGGTTTGGAGCCTTACAGCATTTTTAAATGGCTGAATCTGTCTCTAAAATGGCATCGGCAGCCACAGGTAGAACCCATGGTAGGACTTGTGGTTGCCATGAGGTCTACTTTGGCTCTGAGTTCATGCTGATACTGCAGTGGGAAACCTGATAGATTGAGTTGGGGAGATATTAGTTCCTTCCTTCTTGTCCACCCAGTACTAAGTGATACCAGGTTAATTTCCCTATCCAACATTAAAAATGGCCTGACATTTAGCAGCAGCTATTTCAGATCTAATGGCTGGCTGACAAGACTAATTAGATCTCGACTGTTGGGTGGGATGGGAATGAGGTACAGCCAGGGGTCATTTTGTAGAAAAAGAACTGGAGGAACTCATTAGCATAACTCATTAGCATATGCCACACCCCTGACATCACCTATCCTGGCTGTTTTGGACCCAATCTTGCCATTCAGGGCTGAAATTGGGCCCAAAATGGTAAAAAGGGGCTGAAAATGGCCAAAAAGGGGCCCAAAATGGTCAGGATCAGGCTGCTGCTGAGTGAGAGAGTGATCCGCCACCTGTCAGAGGCCCGATCCGGGCCGTTTCGGCCCCAATCCAGGCCGAAATGGGCCCAAATGCCCAAGAGTCAGGTGGGCAGGGCCACCTGACATGTGACCTCTTTGGGGAACTGCCGGAACTGTGTTCCGGCGCATTCCCCCTCGAAATGAGCCCTGGGTACAGCTGTATGCCTGAACATCCCTTTTTCTTACCTGGCCATTGCCACATCTCTGCTGGCAGTCACAGAAACAGTGGTACCATCCTGCCCCATTAGGACTTGTATCTTTTGAATTAACAACTCCTAAAAACAGAGTTCTCCTAAAAACAGAGTTATATTACAAACAGAGTTCTCCTAAAACCTCTAACCCTCCTTCCCCAACCAACTGCGTCTTAGAAAGTAGAAGAATGTTTGTATGGTAGACTGCTTAAAGATTTGTTCCCAGTGAATTAATATAGTGATTTCCATTATTCAGTGACAAGAGTCATACAAATCCTTTCAATATCAGTTGGTGGTAGAGAGTGCCTTCAAGTCCTAGCTGACTTATGGTGACCTCTGGTGGGATTTTCATAGCAAGAGATTAACAGAGGTGGTTTGCCATTGCTTCCCTCTGCAACCCTGGTTTTTGTTGGAGGTCTCTCATCCAATTACTAACTAAGGCTAACCCTGCTTAGCTTCTGAGATCTGATGAGATCAGGCTCACTAGGGCTATCCAGGTCAGGACGTCAATATTAATTATTGATCAGGAATAGTTAGGAATATGTAAAATATAATTGTCTAAAGGCCTAATATTACTTTTTCACTTCATAGCACATTGAATTTGTGTACAAGAACTCTTAAATAGAGATAGAGGTATAAGCCTAAGTCTTTGCTTTTCTTTGTGATTGTTTGGGTGTGTTTTCTGCATTCCTAACATAATGACATTTAGCTGATGAAAGAAGGTAATACTCACATCCTATTTGAATGGCTTTCTGATAAGCTGACCTCATAACAGCTTTTTTTCTTGTGTACTAAACATTGCACGTTCTGACACTAATCTGTTATAACACAACTTGTTTGGGATTTGTGTATTTTATAGTTCAACCATGTTGTTATAGTGCATTGCTTGAATTAAACTGAGCCTGATTTAGCAAAACGCTCAGTGGGAAAGTTATTTTATATTGAAATAAATAAATTAAACCACTCCTGTTGAAATCCACAGCACTTAAAAGAGCTTAACTTTGGTTGGATAATGTCCATTGTTTGCAATAATCTATATGCAACTGGATAAAGGAAGACATTTCCTAGAAATGTGAAGGAAATTACATTAACAATTTTTCTATATTTCAGGTACTTCGGGCACATATTTTGCCGCTGACTAATGTTGCCTTTAACAAATCTGGTACCTGGTAAGTGTTGGCATTTAAATTCAAAGTGGGAATTGCACATCTACGTGTAAATTGTATTTGGCGCCCTTATAACCAGTAGTCTCCTATTCAGAGATTCTTAACAGAAATGTTAAGAAAAACAATGGAACGTATTTTTTCTTCTATTTATAAGATGATCTTTGAAGTCGGTAACGTAGAATAATTTGAGCAGCGTTTCTCTCAAAGCTGTATTCTTTTGGCAGAGGTTGTCTTCCCCTCTAACTTGTATACTGGAGACATAAATTACTGCAAAACCACGACTTGTATCAGAATGAAGTGTTACCATGGGCAGAAAGCAGATTTAGTAAAATAATTCAGTCACAGAAGTACAATGAAGCACTTGAAGACTCAGTTCCCTGGAAATGGAGCTTCATTATGCTTCATTTCAACTGTTGTTATTTGGTGGATTTTATTCAAGAGTAGTAATGGTTATTCTTAAGTAATTGTGAAAATACATTGGGTATTAGAAACTCTTTATCTTCTAAAAATAGGAGTAAAATGTTTAGAAGCTCTGCTACTCTTTGCTGTTGTCACCATGCTTGTAGACAGCATTGGAGAGAGAAGTAGTTTGAGTTGTAGAGAGATACAAACAAAAGCCATGCAGTACCTTTTATTAGGACCAATCAAATTGAAACAAAAATTGTGGAAGATTTTGAGATCACCAGAACTCTTAATTAGGCGGGATGTTACAAAATTAAAGAAGGTAAAGGGTGGAAAGCAGATTTTTTAGGCAATGGTGCCAATGTCTTGTATGCATTCTCTGAGGGATGCAAGCAGGCAATGTAACTTTATTCTGGTGTGGTGTCACCTTACACCGTATTATCTGAGAAGCTGAATTCCATCCATTTCATCCAGTCTCTGTTCTTTCACAGAAATATAGAAACTACCCCAATTGTCCCAAACTTCAAATGAGAAACAGTTTCCTTGCAGGCTGAGAGAAATAGGAAGAACCTTATAGTCTCTGTATTAACAATTTCTGAAATAAATTTACGGTCAGAAATAATTCCCCCCCTTTCTGCTAGGTATAATAAACCATTCCCCCTGCCCCCCTTTTTAGCTAGGCTTCTATCTACACAGGAAAGGAAAATAGAGAGAGAGTGAAAGAAATAGAAGTGTTTTGGTTAGTTCAGTTTAGTTCCCAAGCCATCGGCCACATCTCCTTGGCAACGTTGATAACTACATTCCTTTCTTAGAGTCACTGTTTCTTGAGCTGTGTCTCCAGCTGCATCTCCCAAAGCATGTCACAGAGGAGCAATGTTAGTCAGTATTATACAGCATGATTAGGCCCACCAGTGCACCCCAAACCCCTCAGTGTATGGCAGGAGCCATGACCCTGACATCCCATCCCTGATGCAGCGTGTACAGAGAGGCAACATAAACTTGTTAGAGTCTCCCCTCCCCCTCCACTTACAAGGGGTGGGGTACAGAACAGTACTCTTGTAAGTTATTCTTCCCAGTTTTCCTCAGCATGGTTTCTTGTGTGAGTTCAAGAAAATAGTCGTTTTGTGGCCTGTGAAATTGAATCAGCGGAGAAAACTATAATTCCCATTAACTGCATGAATCTCATAGGTTCTGCAAATTCACTCATGGCAGCTTCTAGGTGGTTGCCTATGTGACAATGAATGCTGACAATGCAAATACACTCAAATACTGCTTGTTTTAAATTGCAAACTGACTAACTGACTAAGAATCCAAATGCATAGGGTGCTTGTCTCAAGAGAAAACAGACATTGTAAGCAGTGTACGTTTGCTTTTTTGATGTCATTTTTATGGATTACAGCATTGCTAAAAATAAATTGTGCTTGTACACTCTAGCTGTATCACTGGAAGTTATGACAGAACATGCAAAGTATGGGACACAGCATCAGGCGAAGAGCTTCTTACTCTGGAAGGACACAGGAATGTGGTCTATGCCGTCGCTTTAAATAATCCCTATGGGTATATAACTTTTCAGTCTTTTAGAAACTTTAGCATGGCTATATTTGTTGTTTGTGTGCATTAAGCTTCAAAACTGAACTCTTCCAACCTGACCAGGTTCCATATAAATGGAGCGTGGAATGGAATACTAATAATTTCAGTGTACAAGTGTTGGAAATAGCAGGAAAATCCTTCTTCCAAAGCTTGAATTGGCTATACTTTTCTTTCTGTTCCATGTTGGTGTGTGTGTGTGTGTGTGACATCTCTCCTCACACTGTTCTGAACTGTACAAGGTTTGCTTACTACGAAACAGCATCAGTGACTCTAATCTATTGTCTTCTTATTGACAACATGTAAAACTGAGTAGACATCTGCTGTGCTGAGTACCTGTTATGACTGGCTGAAGCTCCGGAAATGCTTGAGTGATTCTTCAGAGATTGAGTAGACAAAGATGTAAATTGCAAAGAAGCAGGATATAACAACTTATATAATAAATAGGGGTGGGGTGAATTGATTGTAGAGTAAAAGCAAGCTTTTCAAAAAGTTGTTTCAACCCGCTTGAATTCATTGAAGGCATTCAGTTGGAAATAATGCCTTCACTTTATTATCTGGCCAAAGTGAGTTGCCTTTTGAAACAGCAAAGCCTAAGTATGGCCAGGCAGTCATGGCCAAGACTTTAAGAAATTGCCCAGAGCCTCTCTCTAAGGGGGATGGGAAGTTGGCCTCAGCTGAGAATGGCCCACATTTAACCTATGATGTATTCTAATACAATTTATTAAATTGTTTGAAAAGCGTTATTTCTTTTGAAACACACAGATCAATTTTAGTTCTCAGTATATCCCATTTTACTTTTCATTACTGTTCTGATTCAGCAGACTTAATTATTCTTTTCCCAATGAAAATAACTAATTTTTTCCATTTAGTGACAAGATTGCTACTGGGTCATTTGACAAGACCTGTAAATTATGGAGTGTGAATACAGGAAAATGCTATTATACCTTTCGAGGACATACTGCAGAAATAGTGAGTACAACAGCCTTTGTGTACTTGCCAGTGCAGTAGTTCATTGTTACATATAGAAACATCTCAATTTTCTGAACCTCTCTAAAATGGTCTGGTGTTCTCTCTCGTGTTCACTGAAACAGTATGAATGGGTACAAAAATACAAGTTGTTTACAGTGAAAAAACGTAGGTAGTTAATTAAGTTTAATTTGGTAGATGTATTTTTATATTTAATTTGTTGCAAACTTTCACCAGTCACTAAATGGTATTTTTCTGAACATATATCTGACAGGCAAAAATAACTTTTCTAAAAAATGTGTATGTAACTTTTCTAAAAAAATATTTAGGTTTATTGAATGCAGCAGGAAAGGTGGTTTACATGCATGTCTTGGGGACAGAAAAGCAAGTGTTCATTTCAGTCTGTGTGTATTCCTCTTGTAGGGGCAAAGGTAAAACTTTCCATAACATGGCAACATTGCTTAGGCTTAGGTTGTTCCAATAAAAAATGCAGTCCCAATTAGGGAGACTTGAGTCCTGGACAGACATCCAGAGCTTGACTTGTGCACAGATATCCTGACTCTTTGATAAGTATTTTGCTGAAGGGTAATATTCTGTCAGGGTTACAGGACAGAGAAAATCTATCAAATGTCACAATAGAAAATTCTAGTTGAAGACTATCTGTCTCAAGCTATCTTGACTTATTCAGAAGTAAACTATATTGATCCCCTTTTCTCTACGCAGGGTATTTAATATTAATTCTTACCTCTTATTTGTAAAATTTAATAATTAAATCTGTACATAGAAATGTTATTTTATATTTGTCATTATTGTTGCCTAAGACCAAATTTTTTAAAAAATGTGTATACAGATGTTAAAATTTGGTTTGTACATTTGTTGATCAAGATGTTGAACAATACCCAGTGGTTTACTCCTTATATCTTATAATGCCTAAAAATTGACTGCACAACTTCCTGCAGTTGCATAGAATACAGTATGTTTAATTTAGTGCAAGGTATTAGTGTGAGGGTTTTTCACACTTCTGCTTGCACATGTGGAAATCTTCCAGTGGATCCAAGTGTTACCAGAACTGCTCTTTATTATAATGGGGAATTAGCTGCAGCAGTCTGTAACTATTAATATTAAGCGAGGATCATAACCTATGTTTACGGAGGTCCCGATCCCAGACACTCTAGTGAAAAAGAGGCAGACAAGGAGTAAGGTCCAAACACGTGTATTGAGTGTAGCGTAAGCCTAGCTTGCACAATCATACAAAGAACATACAAGGTCTAAGAAATACAGAGCAGGAAATACAGAGACGTTCGCATTAGCTGGTTCCCAACGATGATAGGGGGAATACTCACTTATCCTGGAGCGAAGCAGAGACACGGCAGCGAGGGTGGCCCAATGCCAGCACTGGGACCACAGACGGACAGCAAGGAGGTCTGGATAGGGAATGGCCTGAGCACCGAGTGGTCTGGGAGACCAGCTTAAATACCCCAAAACGTACCCTGGGGCTGGTGCTGTACTTGGTGGTTCTCACAGATTAAAACAAAGGGTCTAATGGGCTACTGAATGGCTTGGATGGGCCACTTTGGTAATCAGATTGTGATAAGTGACACCTCAGGAAGAGGGGACAAAAGAGGGAGGGGGAAATCCAAGTGGGCTGAAAGGATGTTCCAGCGGACAGGGCTTGTCCTGATGTCATCAGCTTTGGAATGCGGAGGTTTCTTTGAGATGCATTCTTTAAGTGCTTGGGATGGTCGGCACTTAGTTCCTTCTCCGGGGCGGCTCCTAAGATATGCAGAGCGGGGCGAGGGGCTCTCGCTGCGGACGTGGTGTGCCCGCTTCGCCGAAATGGCTTCTCAAAGCAGTCTCTTCCTCTGGGTCTTCTGGGTGCCTGAGAACATGGATGCCGGCTGGGCATAGCTAGGGCTGGATAGCAGGCTGCCCGGTAGCGAGGGCAAGCTCGGCGACCGGCTCGCGGGAGGCTCCAGACGGGAACTGACCAGGGAGCGCCTAGCCAGGCTCGCTGGAGGTTTCCCCGGCTGGCGCCCGGCTGCTAGCAGCGGCTTGGGCCCATATGAGGCAGGCTTCCATGGAGGCAGGGGGAACAGCACTTTAAAACACAGTCCAAAGCAGGGAACAGGCACGGTCCGTGGCAGATGGCAATGCATGCACGGGGAACACTTGTAACACAGTCCAATACACACACTGGGAAGTCCAGATACAGGTCAGGGCAGGGCTGCCCAGAAAGAGAGTCCTTTTGTGCAGTTACCCAAACATGGAGTCAGTAAACTACACAGTCTATTGCAGCAGCAGGGTAATTGACACGCAGGCAGGAAACTGACACGTGTATCAGAACACACACACGTGCAAAGCAATCTTTGGTGCAGCAGTAAAACAGCAACGCAGGAAACTCTAGCACAGTTCATAGCAGGCTTCAAAGCAGGGGAGGGGGCCTACTTGGCAACAATTCCCCCCCTCGGAGACCCCGGGACGTCAGGCGCGCGGGTCTCCGAACTTGACTTCAAAGGCGAGGTGGTCAGCAATGTCCGGTGGTCGAGCTTCAAGCGAAGAAGGAGTGGGAAGGGAAGGAGGGGGAGGCGTCACTCAAAAATTTAGTTTGGAGAACCACCTAACCGAATAAGTGCAATTTAGATCAGCCAATGGGCTGCAGGTCTCTGGGTTCACACCAGGGGGTGTGCTAAGTGCAACCGTCAGAATAAATAGTAATTCATAATAGGCAGCAATGATCAATTCATGCATATAAATAGCAATAATTCATAATTGTGTACATTGATTAATTCATGGATGAAGGTAATTCATATGGAATTCATGACGGGTTAAAAGCATTAAAAACCAGGAGCAATTCATATACATGGATCAATTCATAGATAGTTAAAATCATAAATAGATACACAGGATTAAAAGCAGGGACAATTAAAAGCAATTCATACAGGGTAAAGTGAAAGGTGCAAGCATGGCATAATTCATCAAGGGTAGAGTAATTCATACATGGCTAAAATCATAAATACATATATGTGATTAAAAGCAATAGTTCATGAAGTCAAAAGCAGCAAGAATAAAAGCAAGTGCGTGGAAACAATTCATGAGGGGTAGGCGGCGGAAGGGCTCATGGGGGCCAGAAAAATAAACTCTGCGATTAAAAGACCAACTCATATAGTCAGATTAAAACCAAATTCATCGAGCTTAAAATCAGAAATAAAATAACCTTTAAAAGGGACCGTTCAGAAGGGGTCCCGGTTAAAACCAAATTCATAAAATAATAGACATGCTAGAATTACCTCGGCGGAGGGAGTCAGGTTAAAAAGGCAATTCCTGAGGTTAAAATCAAATTCATCGGGATAAAGTTCATGGGCGCACTTGCAATAGATAGAGAGAGGGACTAGTTCGGGGCTAAATTCATGGGAGTGAAATTCATGAAAGTAATGCAAAGAAATTCATAAAACAATAGAGCTACAAAGATCACAGACGGCTCAGTCCGCAGTACAGCTGCTGGACTGGGTTGCATATATACAAGAACAAGCAAACTTAGTCCATGTGCTCCAAAACACACTTCCACCCCCCCTTGCTGTCTGCGTCAATCCGCAGAGCAGGGTCGGCAGGCGGCGAGAAGGGCTTCAGGCACACAGTTCTAGTCCTCATGGAAGTGGCGCTGCTGGCGGAAAGGACCGAAGTGGAGCCGAAGGCGCTCGGCGGCGTTTATCGAAAAGTGGCGGAGGCGGCCGAGATCTGCGGGCGCCACTGGGTCTGGGTTATTCGGGGGTCATCTTGGCGCGGGGGATCCTGGCTATGTAAATGAGGCACGCTGCCCCTTGTGCGTGGCGAACGTACCCCAATAACACATTCCAGGGGTAACATATTTACAAAATACTGGCGGGTCTTTTACTTTTGCACTAAAGCGTACTGGCTGGTGGCGCCGTACAGCAACTCACCATGACGAATATGAACATTAGTAAAAAAGGGATGTTGGGCTATTTGGGGATCCTTTTCCAGGGGAGGCACGGCCCTCAAAGCCAAAGCCGACCATCATGCGAAAGCGTGGGTCTGGCAGGTGAGACCCCGAATCTACGTAGATGCGGGATCTTCACCAGCACGGCGGGTGATATATTTTCGAATACAGGGATCACCTTATTTGGTGATTCCACTATGTTCGAAAGGATGTATGCACCTCTGGGCTAACGCCTCTCCAACCACTTTCACACACAGCAAATCTCTTTTGCCTGTGCAATTTTTTTTCCGAACATGCGGCTTACAATCCAATTGAGAATCACTTTCGGTGGTGATCCTATTTGGCTTTGATTGCCGTGTCTTTCCCTAAGGGTCCCAACTGTGGGGCCCGCCTAATGAAGTTAAAGAATAGAATTGGAAAAACTCTTGACATTTACACTTACATCTGCATATTCTGCTGTTTCTTTTATACTAAAGCTACAAAGGTCTGGTCTAAGGGGACACAGGGTATCTCTGGCCCAGGGTGAAGGGATATCTGGCGAATCACTGGGCAGAGGGGGGCTGGGCTGGTGGCGGCTCCCCCAGGGTCGTACACAGGAGGGGCGGTTTGGAGCGGCTTCCCTTTCCATTCTTTTAATTGAGAGGCGTGAAAGTATTTTAGCCAAGTTCCTCCTGTCTTTCTCTGGATGGCTACCTGATAGACAGCTGGGGAGACTCTTTTTGTGATGGGGACTGGGCCTTGCCATTTGGCTGCTAGTGAGTGCGCCTTTTGCGAAAACTTCCTGTACAGAACGAGCTGTCCTTCTTCCCACTGCCTGCGGTTCCTGACCCATCCTAATTTGCGGTCCATATCTTTCTGAGCTGTGCCCAACTTCTGGGCCACTTGCATGTGGACGGCGTGTATGGATGAGAGCAGGTCTTGGACCCAAGCGTCATTAATCACTACGGGCTGCATATCGGAAGGGAGCTGCGTATCTAGCCAGAAGGCTTCCGGGAGCTGCATTCTTCGCCCTGTCATTACCATATGGGGTGTTAGCCCGTGAACTGCGGTAGTGCCTCTAATGGCCATTAGGATTATGGGGAGTTTTTCATCCCAGTCTCTCCCGGAGGAGCGAACCATCTTGCGGAGAGCCTCCTTGAGGGTCCGGTTGGTTCTTTCTATTGCGCCTGAAGCTTGAGGGTGGCCTGCTATGTGGAAGCGTTGCTGGATGCCCAGTGCTTTACAAAGCTCCTGTGTTACTTCTCCGATGAAGTGTGAGCCTAAATCAGAGTCCATGACTCTCACGATGCCCCATCGCGAGAAAACATTATTAAACAGTAATTTGGCTGTGGTGGCTGCATTGTTGCGCTTGCATGGAAACGCTTCGACCCATTTGCTAAAGGGGTCTATGACAGTGAGACAGTAGCGATTGCCGCGAGCAGTGGGGGGAAGGGGGCCGATAAAGTCAATCTGTATGCGAGCCCAGGGTCCATCAATTCTCTGATGCTGGAGGGGAGCTCTAGGTCCGGTGGGGTCTGCATTGACCATAGCGCAGGACAGACAGTTGTCTACCCATTGCGCTACTTCGGTGCGCATGCCAGGCCACCAACCAACCTCTTTTACCCTTTCCAGAGTCAGGTCCTTGCCTCGGTGTCCCTGCTCGTGGACAAACTGAATTAAGTCGGCCCTAACTTCCAAGGGCACTACCCAATGGCGTTCGCCGGCTGTATCTACTGCCCAAACTATGCCTTCCTCTTCTCTGATCATGAGTCTCCCTGTCTGATCCCTTCCTGCGGCTAGGAGGTCAGTTATTTCTGGGTCAGATAGTTGCAGTTGTGCTAGGTCTAGTGTTCCTGCGGCTCCCTGAGCTTGGCTGCGGGCTTGTGCCCGAGTGGTGACAGGGCGGAGGGGACAATCGGTGGCCGATTCCGGTAGGGGAGCATTTTCAGTGGCGGCTGCCTTGGCTGCGAGGTCTGCCTGGTCATTCCAGTAAGCGGTCTCTGAGTTCGTCTTCTGGTGTCCCTTGACATGGGTCACCTGCGTTGGGCCTGAGCGGGACTGAAGGAGCGCTGCTACTTGCTGCCATAGCTGTAGGTGGGCTACGGGTTTCCCATCGCTAGCTCTCCATCCCTGATTCTGCCATACCGGGAGCCAGACTGTGGCGGCTTTGGCCGTCCAATCCGAGTCTGTATAAATGGCAAGTGGGCTTTCTGGGGGCTCAAACTCAAGCACTGCCAGAAGCGCTTGCACCTCAGCCGCTTGGCTGGAATGGGGGCGGGCTGGACCTTTGAGAGTATGGGCGTCGCTCACTCGCACGGCGCCGTAGCCTGTCCGAGGGGAGCCTCCAACGTGAAAGGAGGAGCCGTCACAGAACCAGCATGTGAAGCCGTTCTGTCGGGCTTCCTCTAGCGGGACTCCCCAAGTGACTGGCCAAACAACCTGTGGTGGCAGGTCAAGGGGGCACTCGTGCTCGGTCCCGGTTACCAATAGGCCATAGGGGGCTGGTGGCTCAGTGGTCTCCTTTTTAAATTCTACTCCGCGGTTGACCAGGGCCAGGGTCCACTGTGCTATGCGGGCGTTTGAAACTTGTCCGTCTTGTATCTTGCCAGACAGAATATATTTGAGGGGCGTGTGAGTAGTTTGAACTATTGTGCGAGAGCCTCCTATGATAAATTCCCAATGGGTCAGACTCCAAACTAGAGCAAGGCATGTCTTCTCGCATGGGCTAAACTTAGTCTCTACTGCGGTTAGGTTGCGAGAGGCATAGGCTACTACTCTAGCGGTTCCCACTTGCTGCTGGGTGAGCGTGGCTCCTATGCTCTTGTCTGATACTGCTAACTGGATAAAGAATGGCTGAGTTACATCTGGATGGGCTAGGGCCGGGGCCGCGGCCAGGCTGCGCTTCAGTTCGGCTAAGGCTGTCTGTTGCTCCAGTCCCCACTCCCAGGGAGTGTTCTTCTTGAGGAGAGCATAAAGGGGGCGAGCTTTGTCTGCAAAGGACTCAATGAAGTCTCGGGAAAAGTTAAAAGTTCCTAGAAGGGCTCTGAGGGAGGGGACATCGGTGGGTGCAGGCAGCTTGGAAATGACCTCCATTCGCTGGGCGTCCGGGGTGCGACCCTCGGGTCCCAGGGTCAGACCCAGGTACTTGACGCTGGTCTGAACCAATTGGGCCTTTTCCCTGCTTGCCTTGAACCCAGTCTCGCGGAGGAGTTCCAGGACTTCCCTGGTGATTTGGCGGGCTAATTCTTCCGTGGGGGCGTGGACTAAAATGTCATCCACGTAGCTCAGTACGTGGGGCCTCGAGGAGGGTTGGAGGCGTTCCCACATCTGAACTACATGGGCATGACAAATGCTGGGGCTGGAGTGGAATCCCTGGGGTGTCCGCTTGAATGCGTATTGCTGGCCGCGGAAAGTGAACGCGAACTTGTACCAGCAAGACTCATGCAACCGGATGGAGTGGAAAGCGTTGGCCAGGTCTATGACCGAGTAGAACCGGGACCCAGCGGCAATGGCCGTCAGGATCTCATTGTACTTGGCCACAACCGGGGCAACTGGAGGGGTGGTAGCATTCAGGGCACGGAAGTCGACCGTCATTCTCCAGGTCACTCCATCTGCCTTCAGGACTGGCCACAATGGGGCGTTGCAGATGGACTGCATCGGGAGTATGACGTCCCACTCAAGGAGTCCTTCTATGGTCTTGGCTATCCCTGCCTCAGCTTCCGCTGGGTACTTGTACTGTCGTTGGGGAGGGGGGTCCTTTCCTTCAATCAGGACGCAGGCGCCCTTCACTATCCCACACTCGGCCTTGTCTGTCACCCACACTTCGGGAAAGTCCTGAACCCAGGGGTCTCCTGTGATGGGGGCGAGAGGAAGGGGGGCCTTGAGGGCTGCGCATCGATGGACTGCATTAACAAAGTCTGGGCCTCCCGGGATGCGCCACAGGAGCCCGTTCGCTAAGTCAATGGTCAGTCCCTCGGCACGGAAAAATGGCATGCCCAAAAGTCCATCATCTTCTCCCCGGTTTGCGCACGCTGAAATCCGGGTGGCCAGGTTCCCAACGGAGAGGGGGATATCCTGCCAGACCGGGGATTCCTGCGTGCCGCCTCCAAAACCGGCGAGCTGCATGGTTGTGGGGGTCTGAGTGCCCTTTGCAACTAAGGTGGGCCGGAGTATATTAAGTGAAGCTCCGGTATCTATGAGGAGGGTGGCAGGCTTCTTCTTTTCCCCGGGAGTCCCGATCCCTGCCTTCACTGTCGGTCTCCCCCATGTGTCCGGCTTTAGTTTGGCAACTATGCCCACGGAGGGAGACTGGGACTCGGGGCAACCCTATTCTGATCCTGCACTCTGGTCGGTGGAAGCGGCGCTTCCTCTAAAGGGGTTGTTGGGGCTCGGGCGTTCTCGAACCGCAGCTATCGGGGGACTCGAGAAGGGAGGGTCTGGCGGCAAAGGGGGCGCCGACGGAGGTACTGGGGGCTGCTGCTGGTCTTCCCACTCCATGATCGCCTTCATTAGAACGGACGTGGGCTTTCCGTCGAAGAGCTCCATGTTCGCTCCAATGTTTTTGAGGCGCATCCAAAGTTCCCAACGGAGGGAGTCCCTGGACTGGGGCGTGCTGCCGCGGTCCCGGTAGCCCTCGTGGTCGCCCTGCGATGCTCCCCAAGCATTAGACTGATCTGGAGGCGGGTAGACCTGGTGGTGGTACGGGTGCGATGCTCGCGAGTGAGAAGGGGCTATGGGTGCATCCTGTAGTCGGGGCTCGTGGGGTCCTTGCTGGGAGGAGGAACTGTAACTCGGGGCGGGCGCAAAGGAGACTCCCGGGTGGTAGTCCCTTGGTCCTCTTCCCCGGTTAAAGCTACCGCTCCTTCCCCTTAGGATTCCTCCCCTTGCCTCCGGATACGGGCTGCGTCCCTGTGGTCGGTACTGAGAGTGGGGGCCATGATTGGCATAGGTGACTGCACTTATCGGCTCGCTCTCCTTCCTACGAGAGGCCGGGGGCTTCACATGGCGGATGGCGCCGGTTTCTCGCAACAGGCCAGCAATGCTTCTGATGCGAGCCTCCAGGTCTCCCCATGAGATGCTCCCGGGCTCCACTCCTGCCAGTGCTAGGCGGGTGGTACTATTGAGTCCGTCTAAGACTGCTCTCCTGAATTCTAACTCGTCAAAGTCGGGTACATCGCTTGCATCTAGGTCCACTTCGTCTGCTAGCTCTGCAAGAAGCTGCTTTCTGGCTAAATAGGCCTCTGGGTCCTCTCCAGGTTTCTGGGACTCCGCAATATACAGGGCTTTCAAACTCTTGGTGGGCCACAGGAATGCACAAATTTCTTTAATTGCTCCGTACTGACTGCGGGTGGCTAACCTTCGGTTAGAGATATAGGCATTCAGGGCCGAAACTATCTCAGGGGCGGCGCATTGGCGAGCCAGTTGGGCTACATCGGAACCACTAGCGGAGGGCTGGGAGGTGGTCACATGGGTGAACCACTGGATGGCTGTGTCCCGGTTTAGGGGTCCCATACGGTCGGCTATGGCTTGGAGCTCATCAGGCCTCCAATTGCGGGTTTCCTTAACGACCCGGTCTGTTTTCCTGCCATCCTCGTCCATGGATACAATTTCCTTGGTGGCTATTGGGTGGAGGGGCTGTGGGGCTTCCGCAGGCTGGGGCGAAGGAGGTGACCAACTGTCGGTACTACCTTCGGGGAGGGCCAGGAGGGCTGCGGGATGCACGGCGGAAATTACGGCCTGCTGCATCCCCAGGTGCTGCTTTAGGGCCTCTAGCTCCCTCTTACAAGCGGAGTGGTCAGCGGAGGTTACCTTAGAGTGATTGTGCTCTGCCATGAACTGGGCAGCATGGGTTAGCTTAGCGATTCTTTCCTGTCCCTCGATTACTGCATGCTCAGCCATGTCGGCACGAGCGGTGGCCGCCTCAGCCTTGTGCTGGGCGTCCTGAAGGGCAGTGGTTAATCCTTGTTTTTCCAATATGAAATTGACGCGTTCAGCGCGCCACTCAACTGCTTTCTCCTCATAGTCTCTCTCCTGTTCGACTAGTTTGGCCCTGAGACTCTGGATTTCTAGGTGCAGGGCGTCCTGTTCTCTCTTTGCTTTTTCCTCTAGCTCCTTCCTCTCTCTGTCCTGGGCTGTTCTGACCCTCTCTATCTCCTGCTCACTATCTTCCTGCGCTATATGTAATTTATTTATCAGGGACACGCTGTCCTGTAGGGCGGTGAAAAGTGCCCAAGCTCCGTATCTGTCTTTCTTGCTCGACTTGGGTTTCTCCTTCTCACAAAAATCTTGGAAGGCACTTCTAACTATCTGGAGTGGGTCGGGTCCCTTGAAGGAACCTGCTTCCCAAGGGCAATCTCCCTTCTTAACTAGCCACTTCTCCAGGCGGGGCACGGTGGGGTTTGCCCGGTACATTTTTACTTTTTAGTTTAAGGCTGATCTCGGGGGAGGTTAAAGAGTAGATCAGCGACACCAGGGGTGGGGTGATTAAAGCTGCTCAAGGGTTTTAACAACTTCTTCCTCTCTATGTTTCTTTTGGGAGGTTTATCCTTCCCTCAGGTCCTCAAGGGTTTTTACCAGGGGGTTTTAAGGTTCTACTTTTAGGTTCACAAGGGGATGTTTAAGGGTTCTACACTCGGTTCTTCTCCACCGGGGGAGAAGGAAAAATTCCTATTCCCGTTTCAAGCTTGCCTACAAGCCACGGGACCAGGAAACGCTTACTGGCTCAGAAGGTGCTCTCAAGCTCTCTAAGCCCAAGAACCAAAAAACGCTCAGTGCTTCCAAGCCTCTGCTTAGAAGCCAAAGCTCAGGGGTCTCCCAAGCCTCTACTCGGAAAACCAAAGCTCAGGGGTCTCCCAAGCCTATGTGCTCAGAAAACCAAAAAGTGTTCCCAAGCCTCTGCCCGGAAACTGCAACTAAGGGGTCTCCTAAGCCTCTGCTCAGGCAACCAGAAATGCTCCCAAGCCTCTGCTCAGAAGCTACAAATGCTCTCAAGCTCTCTGCCCAAGAACTAAACTCAAAGTGTCCCCAGGCCTCACGCTCAGAGACAAACGGTTAAACTGTCTCCAAGCCTCGACCAAAAGACTAAATGTGCTCAAGGACTGCCTCTGCAAGTCCCCAAGCGAAAGTGCCCAGGAGTAAAGCTACGGTACTCCCAAGCGAGGTGCGCTCAAGAGTTCTAACAACTCCCAAGCAAAAGTGTGCCCAAGAGTCCCACTGACTCCCAAGCGAGGTGCGCCCACGAGTCTAACTTAAAACTCGCAAGCGGAAAGGCGCCCAAGAGTCTAACTTAAAACTCTTAAGCACGGTGCGGCCGGCTGCCGCGGGGCTTCAGGAACCTGGCTTTAGATTCCCAAAGCTAAACTGACTGAACAACCAAACGGACTAACGATCCCTTCACGTTTCCTCCGGAGCGGGGATTGAAGCCTAAGTGCTGGCAGGAACGGGGGTTTGGACGGACTTAGGAGAGACGGGGGAGGGCGGAAGATAGTTTTATATGTGCTGCTTCAGGATATATATATCTATAGAGCCTACTTCTGGGATCCCACCCACATAGACGCGTTTAGGCGGTCCGGAAGGTGGCCAGGAACTTCACCAGTTCAGAGGTCCTCACCCACAGTACACCGGTTATAACGGCTGGAGGGCCTCGCGGTGCACCACAAAAGGCAAGTAGTCCAAAGCTGGCTGAAGGAGGAAATGGGGAAAAGCCAACCCACAAGATAGAAATGCTCGCTAGAGCCACACACACTCACACTTTTAATTCCCTGAGCTAAAATTGCGCTCTTTACACTGAGGTCCGGAAAATTTTCCTCTAAGTCAGTTCGCTGAAGACACGCGTGTCGACTCACGTGCATTCACACGAACCGGGTTATGCCCGCATTCTCCACCAGTAAACTGTTACCAGAACTGCTCTTTATTATAATGGGGAATTAGCTGCAGCAGTCTGTAACTATTAATATTAAGCGAGGATCATAACCTATGTTTACGGAGGTCCCGATCCCAGACACTCTAGTGAAAAAGAGGCAGACAAGGAGTAAGGTCCAAACACGTGTATTGAGTGTAGCGTAAGCCTAGCTTGCACAATCATACAAAGAACATACAAGGTCTAAGAAATACAGAGCAGGAAATACAGAGACGTTCGCATTAGCTGGTTCCCAACGATGATAGGGGGAATACTCACTTATCCTGGAGCGAAGCAGAGACACGGCAGCGAGGGTGGCCCAATGCCAGCACTGGGACCACAGACGGACAGCAAGGAGGTCTGGATAGGGAATGGCCTGAGCACCGAGTGGTCTGGGAGACCAGCTTAAATACCCCAAAACGTACCCTGGGGCTGGTGCTGTACTTGGTGGTTCTCACAGATTAAAACAAAGGGTCTAATGGGCTACTGAATGGCTTGGATGGGCCACTTTGGTAATCAGATTGTGATAAGTGACACCTCAGGAAGAGGGGACAAAAGAGGGAGGGGGAAATCCAAGTGGGCTGAAAGGATGTTCCAGCGGACAGGGCTTGTCCTGATGTCATCAGCTTTGGAATGCGGAGGTTTCTTTGAGATGCATTCTTTAAGTGCTTGGGATGGTCGGCACTTAGTTCCTTCTCCGGGGCGGCTCCTAAGATATGCAGAGCGGGGCGAGGGGCTCTCGCTGCGGACGTGGTGTGCCCGCTTCGCCGAAATGGCTTCTCAAAGCAGTCTCTTCCTCTGGGTCTTCTGGGTGCCTGAGAACATGGATGCCGGCTGGGCATAGCTAGGGCTGGATAGCAGGCTGCCCGGTAGCGAGGGCAAGCTCGGCGACCGGCTCGCGGGAGGCTCCAGACGGGAACTGACCAGGGAGCGCCTAGCCAGGCTCGCTGGAGGTTTCCCCGGCTGGCGCCCGGCTGCTAGCAGCGGCTTGGGCCCATATGAGGCAGGCTTCCATGGAGGCAGGGGGAACAGCACTTTAAAACACAGTCCAAAGCAGGGAACAGGCACGGTCCGTGGCAGATGGCAATGCATGCACGGGGAACACTTGTAACACAGTCCAATACACACACTGGGAAGTCCAGATACAGGTCAGGGCAGGGCTGCCCAGAAAGAGAGTCCTTTTGTGCAGTTACCCAAACATGGAGTCAGTAAACTACACAGTCTATTGCAGCAGCAGGGTAATTGACACGCAGGCAGGAAACTGACACGTGTATCAGAACACACACACGTGCAAAGCAATCTTTGGTGCAGCAGTAAAACAGCAACGCAGGAAACTCTAGCACAGTTCATAGCAGGCTTCAAAGCAGGGGAGGGGGCCTACTTGGCAACACAAGTCATAGAGTTGTCATCCCATGTCTCCTTCTCCTTCATAATGTCAGGTTGACATGTGTCATGTCTTTGCATACTGTGTTGTCCCATCCTGCCACGAATAGCCAATGATGTGGAATAGGAATATGACAGTGTGCACAGTGTGAGATATCATGGCTTGTGTTGTGTTCATCTAGAAATTACAAGCGAGAAGCAGTAGCAGCTCCATGTCTCTTGTAATGTCTAGACTCTTAGGTAATGAAATCACAGAGTTCTGAAACATCAGCTTCACGGAGAGTCTGAGTCAGATTCATTTGTGTAGGCCCTACTCATCAGCTGTCATAGACCCTCAAACAACAAGCTCTGTTCTCACTGCAAATTTGCCATTTCTTGTTCTTGTAGAGTAAGAACTCTATACCAGTGATGCACCTCCATACCAGCTACTTCATACCAGTGATGCACCTTGCTGCCTACTCCAAACAAGATGAACCTTCCAGGCAGTTTAATTTAAAGTTTCATACTGATGTAGACTTGGTAGTGGGCAGAAGGAATTCCCATGCAATGTTTCATGCAATGTTTAAAATGGTGCCCTGAACCTCTATGATGTTGCATATAATGGACTGTAGTGTAAAATTTTTAATGCTAGGCCATCAGTCTTTTAAGTAGCACAGAAGCTTAGACTCATAACCTGCTTTTAACATGATGGCCACTGCTGCGTTTGGCTGCAAAGATTATTTCCAATATCGCTTGTCTAGTTGAGTCCATTAAAGATTGGACTCCCTGCCCAATGCAGAAACAGCCTAAAGAACCTCCAGCAAATATTTGTCTAGCTGCTCCATGATGACTGTATAAATCAATGAAAGGACCACCATGCTAGGTGAATTTCAAAATGTTTATAGTAATCTCTATCCTAAAATTATGTTTACAATTATGTTTACAATTACATCTATACAATTTTTCAACAGAATAATATAAATTTCCACAGACAAGAATAAAGGTAGTTGAAGTCTCTGATGTCTCTGATGGTTTTCTTCCAAATTTTTAACGAGAACTTCCAACTCCCCAGTGACAAACCAGCCACTAGTTTGTCCATATTTTCATGTGCTTCCTCAAGGTTGCTTATCATATGGGAATATCTTATGGAACCAAAATATTTGAATACTGTCTCCTGACAGCAATTTGCTGCCCATAGGAATAATTCCTCCAAGAATAAAGGCAACTATCTGTTTCCATCTACACTGGCCAAAAAATTTTCTTTTGCACCTTTTGGCCAGAGCAGAAGGAAACAGACAGTTGCATACGTTATAAATTTAGCACAGAATAAAGGTAAAACATCAGAATGGAGATTAAATAATAACTTGCTGAAATGGGAAACAAATGTGGTTCAATTGAAACAGAAACTCAGGGATTTTTTTGAAATCAATGATATCTCTGATGTCTCTATGGGATGCATCAATTAATACAACTATATGTTCATGTAAAAAGAACATACATGAAATCTAGAGATTAATTAATAAGGAATATTAAAGGTTTAGAAACACTAGATAAAGAAAAATTAAGAACTGATATTTAGACCAAATTGCAATCATGTAAAAAATAGCTAGAAATTATGAACACACAGAAATTAGTATGCAAATTAGTTTAGCAAATCAAATATATTTTGAAAAATCAAACAAAGACCAATTTTTAGCCTACTATCTTGCATGTGACCAAGAATGTCAAATTATACCACCCGTGTTCTTTGCACAGTTATCTAGATTGTCAAGAACAGATGAGGTGATGTCAAGAGTCTTTACACATTTTTATAAGGACTTACATAAATCAGATATTCCAGAGTTTTTTAAAAAGACTTTTTTCATCTGGTTAGATTAAGAGCCTTAAAATAGGCTTAGTCTGGATGGAGATTTTACTATTAATGAGTTTGAAGAAGCAGTTAGCTAAAAAATAATAAATCTCCTGGAGTAGACGGCATTACAGCAGAGTAATAAATTAATGTGTGATGTAATATTAACTCCCATTTTAAAACTTTTTAATGATTGCATAAGAAAAGGTAATATACCCGCTATATGGAACCAGGCAAGAGTAATTTTAAACCATAAGAAAGGTAAAGAACCTACAAAGTCAAGCTCGTATAGACGAATATCTTTGTTGGGTGTAGATTACAAGATCTTTACATCCATTCTAGCAAACAGATGGAATAATAGCTGGATTTGAGTCCTTAGAGATCAACAAAATTTTTAGAGTACCAGCTTTTGAGAGTCAAAGGTCCCTTCTTCAGACTGAATAATGTTGTGTACATCATGACAAAACTGGATTTATTAAGGCAAATAATACTAGGAGAGTTATTTCTATATTGAATTATGTGGAACAGAAAGAGGTCAAAATGGCTGTAATGCTACTTGATGTGAAAAAAGCATTTGACTACATTGAAAGGAGTTTCTTTGAGGCATTTAATATTAAAGGTAATTTTTTGCATTTTATAAAGGTAACCTTATTTACATTTTCAGGTAAATAGGATTTTGTGGACTTTGATAATGCTTAACTGAAACACACATCAAGGTTGTCGATTGACAACTATTTTATTTGCTATTAATATTGAGCCCTTAGCTGAATTAATTAGAAGTAAATCCGAAATTGGTGTCATTACTAAACTTGGTGTCATTACTGCAATTACTACAATCATTTATATATAGCCAAGGTTTTAAGATTATATCTCCTTGAGCAGGTTGGTTAGCCAATAACTTGTAAGGTTTACATGATATAATATATATTTTATTTATAATCTGCTGATTCACTAAGATTTAGGTTGTGCAACTGTGTGTTCAATCATGTGTGTATATGAAAAACTAATTAAAAATGAAGAAAAGCTATGGATGGTTTTAAAAGAAATGGGTGTATCACAAATAACATCTGCTTTGATGCACAACCTGTGTACTCTGGACAAGAGTAAGGATGGAATATGGGGAAACAGAGTGGGTTCCAGTTGGCAAAGGATGTATTTTATCTCCCTATCTGTACAATCTATTTGCAGAACATATCATATGGAAAGCTAAATTAGATTCTGATAAAGGTGGAGTGAAAATTGGTGGAAGGAACATTAACAATTTGAGATATGCAGATGGTACCACATTTATGGCAGAAAACAGTGAAGATTTGAAATGACTACTGATAAAGGTTAAAGGAGAAAGTGCCAAAGCAAGATTACAGTTGAATATTAGGAAGGCAAGAGTCAAGACTACTTAATAATTACACAAATTTAAGATTAACAATGAAAAAATTGAAAATATTAAAGATGTTCTATTCCTTGGCTCAATCATCAACCAAAATGGAGACTACAACCAAGAAGTCAGAAGGAGACTGAGACTTGGAAGAGTAGCCATAAAGGCACTAGAAAACATCCTTAAGAATAAGAATATGTCACTGGGGACCAATATCAAGATAATTCATGCTATAATATTTCCCATTACTACATATGGATGTGAAAGTTGGACAATGAAGAAAGCTGACAAGAAGAAAATTGATTCATTTGAATAGTGGTGCTGGAGGAGAGTTTTATGGATGCCATGAATGGCCCAAATGACAAATAATGGGTTCTACATCAAATCAAGCCTGAATTCTCCCTAGAAGTCAAATGACTAAAATAAGGCTATCCATCCCACTCTCATTCTAGGGATTGTTGCCAACGTCTCTGTTGGAATTTACAACATTCCTGTTTTATGCTATCGGCTATTCTGTTTTGTCACAACTTCGGGAGTAGCAGTTTTGGCATTGGGCCTGGATTCTTTTGCAGGGGGGATCAGGGCCACTAGCTCAGTTTCCCCATACTTGAGGATCTTCTTAAGAGATCTTGGGGGTGAAGTATTGGAGGAACAAGGCCAGTCAGGGGCTGTCAAGGCATGCTCACTCCCAGGTGGTAGGGGGAATCCATGCAGAGGTTTTGGCCCATATGGAATCCCACAGCCCGTCATCCCATGATTTCCTCCTTCAGCAGGCAGGCTGAAGGTGTAAGGGGGTCATTGGCCAGCCAGCAGGTTGGCTGATGTTTGGAATCCATGCTGTATATGGCACCAATGCTCCAGAAGCTGTAACCAATAAAGTTGTGAACTTTTGTTACAATAGTGCCTGTGTCTTCTGTCACCTTGCCCTCACCCCTTAACTCTCCTTGACATTGGCCCACAACCAGCTTTCCACAGAAGCTGTGCCATCACCTTCCCATTATATACTTTCTGTTCAGGAGCAAGGAAATAATAATAAATCCAAGGATTTATTTAAAGATTTTTCTTTCCTCTTTTATGTAACAGGTTTGCTTGTCATTTAATCTTCAAAGTACCCTGGTTGCTACAGGAAGTATGGATACCACGGCTAAACTATGGGACATACAGAACGGTGAAGAAGTGGTCACATTAACAGTGGGTAGCAGGTTTTGGTAGTTTGATGCTTTTGTAGATTCTAATTGAAATAGCTATCATAAGTGCATTTCTTAAGTATCTGTTGCAAAAATTAAAGGCTTATAATTGCTCCCAGTGATCAGATCTCTTAGCAACTATAATGCAGTAAGAAAACATAAAGGAAGACCAGAAGCTGTGACTTAATGAAATACCCCATTTTACCTAATTTAATACATTATTACTATATGATAGAATGGACTTCTTTATTAATTAACATGGTTTTATCATCATAATATACTTTGATATGTTCTCAGTACTTAGATGTACTATAAAATTGCTTCAAGACCTATTAGTGTCTAGGATTAGACATATGAAGGTCCTATTTACTGCCTTATAGCTTATTTTCTAGATTACTTGTTACCAAATGGAGCTATCCTGTTTAGCAAGGCAGAGAAATCTCTTCTCACACAGAATCTGAGCAGTAAAGTGAAACCACCTTCTCCCAATACTTCTCTTGGCTCAGATAAAAGTGCTCTCATGCCATCTGTGCACCAAGGTATGACACTCACAATATAATCCTTAGCAGAGTTACACCCTTCTAGTCCTGTTGGTGTCAATGGGTTTAGAAGGGAATAAGTGTTTAGGATTTCACTGTAAGCATGTGTAGAAGAATATGCTCAGTGGCTTTCTCACAATTACTGTTTTTTAAAATCTGGGCCTACTTTCAGAGCTGATATACCTCTATCCCTGCAGAATGCTATTTTTATTTAATTTTTTTGTTCTTTTCTCCTAAGATGCACAGTCTAAGATACTCCCCATCACCCCCAGCACTCATGAGATGTAGGTTGGGTTAAGAGGCAGTGGCTGACCCAAGTCATCTAGTTTTGACTGAGTGGAGATTTGACCTGGTCTCCCTGGTTCAAATCCAGCAATATCCATTACGTCTTTCATGGTTTTGCTCTCTTTGACTCCTTCTGATACTTGCAGCAAAGTTTGATGCCCTTTAGGAAGCTAAAATATTTATGCTCTCAATTTCCAAACCCTAAATTTCTTGAATTAATTGAATTTAATGCCCCTCCTTGGGATACCTAACTTAACAAATAAAAGGTCTGTGTACCTTTCTCATACCTATGTTGAAGTATGTGTTAGATGACCTGTATATCGTTACATTTGCAAATATCTGAACTTTCCTTTTTATATCTTTTAGGGGCATACTGCAGAGATTATTATGTTATCCTTTAACACCACAGGTGACAGGATCATCACAGGTTCCTTTGACCATACAGTTGCTGTGTGGGATGTTGGCACGGGCAGGTACTATATTAAACCTTGTGCTGCATTATGTTTTAATTAACATTTACAAGGGTTTCTGAAGGGTCCAAAAGACTTCTGATTCCACATCTGCCATAGTTTGATTTTTGATAGCCTTTTTAGTCCTCTGTGATCCTCCTTAGCAACAGCTGGGTTCCTTTTGCCAAAGACCTAACATAATGTTTCTGCATGATGATTAATAATATGAAGCATTATATTAAAGCAGTGGTAGATGATACATTTTGCTGTAATCAATCGATTAATTAGAAATGAATCTTTCCTTATCCTACATTCAAGGCAGTTTCTGCAGGGCGGCATGTATGCAGTTATGGTAAAACTTAAGTGATGCTTTATAACGAGTCAGGACAGCGGTCCATCTCGCTGTATCCTGTCCTGATTACTTGGCAGCTATTAACCAAGGTCTCCAAAGATACCCTCTCCATTATTGGTAAGAAACAACAGCATAGCTAGGCCTACTTAGGATGAATCTGAATTGTATTATGTCATCTTGACAACAGAAACAATAGAAAGGTCCCATAAGAAGTAATAATTCAATCATAAACGTTATTGCTTAATATTCCATTAGGGCACAGGAAACTATTCATTGGATAGATGATTATTTTTTTTACCAAGAGTGTATTCATTTTTTGAATCATTCTGTCTTGACCCTGAATTGTGTTTGAGTGGAAGGATACAATTTCTTTTGTATCTTATATGTGTGACTAAGATCTGTTTCACACTTGGAATATCATAAAGTGAAGCTGAAATTTATTGATTCAAACATGCAGGGGCTATGAGACAGGGAGAGACAAAAATCTGGAAATTCCTGGTAGATATCTACCAGGTATCTTTACATATTGTATCATCTGGTGTATCTGTGGCAAATACTCTTGCCACATGGAGCATATCAGGCCTTTGGCTCTTTTTTCTAAATGTCTGGAAAGGTAGGTTTGGCAGATAGAGATCAAAAGTATATGGTATGTATGTATCCTGGGTTTGAAGCAGGTACACCCTTTGAATTTTTATTCCCTCTTCTGATAGGAAAATGCATACTTTAATAGGCCATCGGGCAGGAATAAGTAGTGCACAGTTTAACTGGGACTGTAGTCTGATTGTGACTGGATCAATTGACCAAACATGCATGGTAAGAAAGTGGGATTCTTGGAAAATATGTACATTTAGTATGTAGCTGTCCATGGTATGTTTCAGTTTTAAATGAACCATGACTGTCAACTTATTTCTGTATTTTGGCACCTGGGTTCAGAAATATTTTCCCCCTTTATACAGATATATATGAGTTACTCTTAATTTCCCCTCCCCCCACCCTAATACTGTCAAATATTTTGTGTTAACCTGGACAAAACATTACTAAATAAATAACAGAACTTCTCTTAATGTACAAAGTGGAACATTTAAATACTTGGCATATCTGAAAATCATTTAATGAGTACTTGTTTATTGGTATTTGTATTGATATCAATAATTGGAAAATACTATTGAAATTTTTAGTCCTATGCTGCTCAACATGTGTCAAAGAGGCATGACATGATCAATATTTATTTATTACATTCAGCATTTGAAAGCAAACCATGGATTCATGATGGATTAATGACACATTGCTTCATCATCTACAGGAGCTCTGGCATAATCATAGGGCTATCAGAACATGTTTTTTCCTGTTGTGAGTTAGCTAATGTCAGCAGTTTGGCTATTCCTACATTTCTGTCTTGTTAAGGGTTTAATTCATTTCTACTTGGAATTAGATCCAAAGATCTTTTGTTGAAGATCTACACATCAAAACTCCAGGAAGCCCATCACTTTAGCATGGTAATCATTGCCAAAATCACTATTCCCTTTCACTCCCTGTTGGCTAACTTCTTATCCAGTTTTCCATTCAGCTGAAATATGTTTTGTCTGCACCATAAGCCCTAAGAGCATCCAAACTGAAATCCTGCAGGCCAACCTGGTGTGAAAAGGAAGAGTTAGTATTTACTGACATCTGGAGAATTGATCTTGACCAGATGGCAAAAGAGCCACTAGAATTAAAATAAATTCCATTCAATATCTGAGTTGCTTTGATATGATTTAATGCAAATAATTTGTTATTCTGCCCTGTGCCAGCTATATACACATATAGAATAACAGCTATAATGATTGACATAAGCATCAAACAGTTTTGTCAAAAGAGCTTTTGTTTTGCCTGCAATTATTTTACTACTTGGTTGCTTACTGCTCTGTCTAAATTACAGCTGTGGAATGCTCTGACTGGCAAACGTGTGGCAACTTTAACAGGTCATAATGATGAAGTCTTAGATGTTTGTTTTGATTACACTGGGCAGCATATTGCAACTGCCTCAGCTGATGGTACGTAAATTAATCCATCTATTAAAATGTCTTTTGTATCTTGTCAGATGGCTGAAAGAGCAGCTGTGTGTGAACAAAATAGCTCTTCTTTTTTGTGCTGTAAGATGCCTTCAAATAATAATCCACAGGCAATACAGACTCTCAATAACTTATGTGGGAAATTGCTTCTTATGTCCCTCAAGGCTCATTTGAATATTAAGGCCCCCATTTAGAAGCCACTGAGAAATGCTTTGGGGCAGCAACACTCTAGCAAGATGATGAGAACTGGTTCAGGATATGGATATCTCCAAGCAACGTAGAAATTCTCCATGGTGGCACCAACAGATGCTAAAAAAGGAAAGCACTAACATGGAGCCTTTCCACACAATTGGGCCATCCCCATGGTGTGCTATTTTATGGTCTTTGCTGTGTGTGGTCTTTGACACCCTCCTCAAGGGGCCATAATGTTTTAATCTGTTTTGGTCCCATTTATGTAACTAGCACAGAGCTCCTGAGACTTCTGAACATGCTTGATATAAACATTATGTTAGTAAAGTTCTATACCTTGGTTTCTTGTGTCCCCTTCAAAGTCTCTGACAAAAGAGTATAATTAGGACTATGTCCTCGCTGTTGAGATGGAAGGCTCACAACAGGGAAACACTGTACTAATTTGATTTCTTTCTCCACGAAAGGAACAGCAAGAGTTTACAATGCAGAAACCAAAAAATGTATTGCAAAGCTTGAAGGTCATGGAGGAGAAATTTCAAAGGTAAGTGATATGCTTTTGTAGATTTTTTTCAATGTCCCTAATTTATGAGATTCTGGCATATTTAATCTTAGAACTTCTGCTTGTTTATAAAAATCTGTTTCCACTTGAGAACAGTCCAGGGAAGCAATTCCACCCTTTGTTTTTTCCTTGTAGTGTTTTATTCTTGTATGAACCCCAGTGTGGTGCAGGGATTTACAGTTCTCTGATGAAAATACTAATTGAGAAATTGTATCCATGTAGTTTGAGGGTAAAATCCTACCATTAATTGTGTACTGATGTGTGTGAGTGATTTTGGTGGGATATAGACCTGAGTAACAAAGGGTGAGATTGCAGAGTCTGTCAAGAGTTGTGATATGATGCTGAACTTGCGGCATTAATCTTTTAAAAAAATTATGAATACGTTTTGTTTTATGAATACAAGGCAGACACAGGTATATGATACAAGTATAGCATCTTCCTTCTTCTTATAAGTAGTTTTATATACACACACACCACTATCCAATTTTTTTTTGTTCAGTAATTTTCTGTATCTGTTCCATTACTATATTTGTACAGGGGTCAACTTAATGTTCAAAATGCATAATTGTTTCCCATAAATCTATATTCCATACTTGTTGCCGTTCCCACTCCTTTAAAAAAAAAGTCAATTTTATCAATGCCAGTCATAACAACTCCTGCATTGTTGAATTAACTAATCTGCATATAAACAAATTAAAGGCCAAAAGGAATTCAGGATCTGTTATCCCAGGATAACTGAGCATGCCAACAGGGTCTGCATGAGTCATAGTGGACAAACTGGAAGAATGTGATGTGCCTTTCTCACCTTTTAAAAAAAATATTTTTTTCTCTTTTAAAAGATCTGCTTCAATCCTCAAGGCAGTCGTATCCTTACAGCCAGCAGTGATAAAACGGCTCGGCTCTGGGATCCTCAGACAGGACAATGCATTCAAATACTAGAAGGCCACACAGATGAGATATTTTCATGTGTTTTCAACTACAAAGGCAATGTAGTGCTTACAGGTAAATAATGCTTCAACTAGAAATGGTCTTTCTGACTATGGGATTTTAGACCAGTGATGGTATATGCAGCAAAAGCAGTGAGGAATTAGTGGAGTTGCTGAGACTGAACTATCCTGTTGCGTCCATGGCATATTCTTTTACTAGGCTAGTTAAATAGGCTGAGATCCACACAGTGGTGTGAAGAACTCAGGATTAAATAAGTGGAAGTTTGATTTGGAACAGTACAGCAGTTGAACAATTGGCTATATCATTTTTGTCCTAGTATTTTGACATTTTAATGGGAGGATGCATTAAAGAAGCCTGGAGATTCTATAGCTGCTTTCAAATCTGACCTAAATATGTTTTAGCAGTATCTCATTAATCCAGTGGTTACCTTTAAGTTTCTTGGATAGAAACTTGCATTACTAACAAAACTGTTAGTTGAGATCCTTTAACAGGAATTGCCAGAGAAGTTAATTCAAGTTAAGCCTGTTGATTCACTGGTGTAACTTTGATTGGATTACATGTTAATATGGAACCATCTGCACCTAGGTGTAAACCCCACTATTAAACCAGAACACTTTTTCCCCAAGAAAAGATGTGGTACAACTAGTTGCAATGGTGCTGGAAGCTGTTGCATTGAGCTAGTGGGAAGTAGAAAGCTGATTTCTATTGGGAGAGATGGATGTAAATACTATTGATCCAGCACAGTGAATAAAAGTTTTGGGACTCATTGTTTGAAATTTGTAACAAAACAAGTTTAAAACATAAGGCCTGAATGGCAGGCTACATATATATACACTCTAAAACTTGCTAAAACATCTCAAGATACAGATGATGTCAGTGCAATGACTGACCAACACAAATAGACCAAGGTACAATGCAAAACTGACCAGACGCATTTCGGCCCTTAGGCCTTCCTCAGTGGTCAATTGTAAACAATTTATGATCAAACACACCCACACATATGGAAACCAATCATGCAATGCTCCCAATGTTTTATCTAGAGCTGTAACAAAAGAAGAAGTAGGGAGGAAATTTTTAATATAATATAGTCCATTCTAAAGAGCTAGAAATATTCTAGGTAAAATACTGGATCAAAATTTACCTCAAGTATTGTGTGATAAACTGCAAATATTGCAATAGACCCAGTACTGCATTCATACTATGTTCTTCATTTATTGTTGCACGCTAAAGAAAAAATATATCAAATTATAAAATTATTCCCTAACATGCTCTTAATTGCCCCCTCGGTTCTCCAAATCCAATCACAAACCCACCTGAGGCTTGGTTTCCAATGTATAGGAGTGTGGTACATCATTCTGTAATAAAGATACAATGGCACTAATATTCAGCTATATGACAAGGTATAAAGATGATGCAATCTCTCCCATGTGATAAGAAGATGTGCTCTCAAATGAGGTGGAGTGGAGGAGAGAGAGAAGGAAGGGAACACCGGAGTGGCTGAGACACACCACACATTCAATTAGGGCCATTGTCCAAATCCAAATGCTCCTCATGTAACCCTGAAATTCAGCCTTATGTATAAATTGTAGTATGGGGTATGAATTATGAAGGTGATGGGGAGACAGCTAAAAACAATCCCTTTACACTTGCTTTAAATGTTTGCTCTCCTTCAGTAATGCGTTCTTTTCTCACTTCTTTCTCCCACTTTGCCTTTCCCTTTCATTCTGTCTCCTTCCCTCCCCTCCACATGATCACATCATCATTCCCACAGCATCCTCTATTCTCCTCAAATCCCACATGTAATTCCATATCTTTCCTCTCCCCATTCCCTACAAAAGCCCCTCCACTACTTGCTTCCTGATCCTCTCCCCAACCTCCACCATTCTTGTTTCCCTCTTATCATCCCATTATCCTTTTTTCCTCTGCGGTCCTTTCCCAAGAGTTTCCATTGCGTTCCACCATTCTCATTTCTTCAAACTCACTTTACATATTTTCTGTACTCACATACTTAGCACCCTCCCTCCTTTCTTACGCCACAGCATCACTTCTTTCCTTTTTCTTAGTTCCCTATCTTTTACTTCTTTTATTCTCCTCCTCTTCCGTCACCCTTCAACTGTTTTCCAGTATTCCTTAACTGCCTCACCTCATTTCCAGGCTTTGTCTCCAGTCCCCATTCTCTCTCTAGCCTTCGCCTTTCAACCTTCTTGCCCCCCTCTTCCATTGGGGATCCAATTCATCTCATCATACATCATTCTCTTAACTTCTCTACCACCATTGGCCCTTCCCATCCTTCACACCTCTAAGACTATCACCTCCTGTCAGTTGCTTATAGTTTCCCCCATGTCCAGCACTCCGAGTGCCCCAGACTGTTTGAGTCTGGCCCTCACACCAATACATTCCATCACTGCTGAGGTTCCTTGGTTTCTGAGGTTGTTTGGACAACCAATATGTCTGTAGGCTGGTAGTAGCAATCACACGTCTTCTATGTTAGAAGAGGCACAGAAGACTATCCCAGCAGTTGCTCTCAGCTTTAGGATGCCCACACAAAGCCCAGTCTCATCCCAGCTTTGCAGGCATCCCTAGGCTATAATTGGATAGGAGTCATTCTCTAGCATCACCTGTACCTCAAAAGATTTAAGAGATAAATTTTCACCTATTCTCTGTCCCACCTTATTGAGGCATTGCTCTCCATTTCTTAAGCCATTGAGTTCTGGTGCTGTTTTCCAAGCAATTAGAACAGACAAGTGGGGGACCCAAAAAGAATTGTGAGGGGGGCTTTTTATTTTCCAATCCTCCACCATCTCTTTCCCTTTCCTGCCTCCCACAGCCCCTCCCCTTTTTCCTGCTTCCTTCTCTCCTTCCCACCCATCTTTGTTTGCTCACCTGTCTTTATGCCCCACCCCCCAGCAACCTGTCTCCTATGACATAGTTGCATAATGTTGAGCCAGCATTATGCAACATTATGCGTGTTGCAGACTGGACTATTCCGTTTTTACAATGGAGTTTCCCAGTATTAGTGTATGTGTGAGGGAGAAGTGCATGGTGGGGAACCTGCAAGGACTTGTGGGAGGTACTTCACTTTTCCCTATATTCCCTCCCCCCACTTTTTCCTCTTTCCCTCCTCCTGGCAGCCTCCATAGGTTCACCTTTCCCTATGTCCTTCTCTCCTTCAATCCCACTGAACAATTTACCTTTTATCTGCCCTGCATCTTCAACTATATTTCTTAATTTACTTCATTTGCATACTGCCTTTTTCCACAATAGGAATCCAAAGCAGCTTCCATCATTCTCCTTGCCTCCTTATTAACCTCACAACAACCCTAAAAGGTAGGTTAGGCTGGGAATATGTGACTGTATCAAAGTTACCCAGTGCTCCTCCACAGCAGAATGGTGATTCCAATCTGGGACTCACAGGGCTCATTTGGAGGGGGAATGCGCTGGAACACAGTTCGGGCAGTTTCCCCAAAAGGTCACTGTAAGGTGGCCACGCCCACCTGACTTTTGGCCATTTTGGGCCATTTTGGCCTCGATCGGGGCTGAAATAGCCTGGATTGGGTCAGTGCCAGGTGGGGGAACCCTCCCCTGGCTGGCACCGACCTGATCCCAGCTGTTTTGGCCCCGATCCCAGCCCAAAAGGACACAAAATGGCCACTTTCGGCCATTTTGGGCCCATTTCCGCTGGAATTGGGGCCAAAACAGCCCAGATAAGGACCAAAACTGCCCGGATTGGGTCGGTGCTGGGTGGGAGAAGTCTCCCCCACCCAGCACTGATCCAGTCCCGATTCCCCTGGGGATTCCCACATCCTACTCTGAAACTCTAACCATTATACTACACTTGCTTTGGTGGGAGGCAGTGCTGTTGAACAGTAGCAAGCAGCTGGGTCTGGGTGAGTCATGCAAGTCATGAGGTATCAAGTCATCAGATGGTTGCTTCTGAGCCTGGTCCAAATAAGTCCTTCCTCAAAGGCCCAAACAGCTGGAAAGGTCCCTGCCTCCCCTTGCCTTTTACTGACAGAAACTAAGCCTGGAATATTGATATGGTTGCTTAACAATGGCCACTGAGCGTTATCTGATTCTTAGCTACAGGGGATCCTTTTATCATTTTATATTTTTTTAGATTTCAGATTTTTTGGCAAATCCAGGGCATTTTTCAAGGATGTAGGAAGATCTGTCTTATCCTTTTGGTGCTAGCACCTTTTGGTGCTACACCTCTGAAGATGCCAGCCACAGCTGCTGGCGAAACGTCAGGAACTACAATGCCAAGACCACGGCTATACAGCCCGGAAAATCCACAACAACCATCGTTCTCTGGCCGTGAAAGCCTTCTTATCCGTTCATGGCTTTGGTCTCTGGGTTTAAGTAACCTCAGATCAGGGCCACTTGGCTATTAGTATATAAGGTGTCCAACTTCATAGGACTGAGGGATCCCTGACACATATTGCAGACTGGACTATTCCCTTTTTACAAGGGAGTTTCCCAGTATTAGTGTATGTGTGAGGGAGAAGTAATATTTTCCTGCATACTTTGGGGTTTCTCTTGCATATGCAGAACCTTCTCTCTTTTTTGTATCTGGCCCTGCTTTTCTGATTTTATTATCCACAGAGGGACCAGGACTCCTGAATCAGATAGAGTAAATATTATACCAATGAAATTCATTGTTAATCTATTAATTCTTCTTCTAGGGAGCAAGGATAATACATGTAGGATATGGCGCTAATTGAAGATGATCCAGCTTCCTATCTGCTTTCATGAGATGATTTCTTACACAGTCAATAACCATTAAGCCCTTCAAAAGCTAGTTTTTGCCTTTTTTTTTACTTGTTAAAGTAGATGTTTACTGCACTCATTGATGTTAACTAGCTACGTTGCATAAACGTTAGTTAGCACTGAAATATAGGCCAGTGGTTAAGTTGTGACAAGCAAAATTGTTTTCCTTGTAATGTTTATAGACCAGATGGAATGGGTGGGAGGAGGAGATGCATCATGCTATTATGAACTATGTACAATGTATTACTTGGATAACTCATACCTCTGGTTGGATAGTTTGTCTTACTATGAATACTTTTGTTTAATAAAAATTTGAAACATTTCATATGAAAAAGATGTTTGTAGCATTAAGTTTGGGATTATGGGTGTTAACTCACACACTTTTAAAACTGATTTTGAACTTTTGCTACATGATTCTACAATTGCTATGAAAGAAAAATATTGTGATTAATTTATTAAGACGTGTTGGATTTGTAGTGTGCCCCAACCTCAGGGCTTAGAGTAAGTAGCAACATATACAAGTCTGAGTATAAATACTAATCAGGTAAAAGATTCACCCCATTCTACTTTGAGAGCTCACTCTTGAGAGATGCTCATTTTACACCTTCAGATCATACACTGTTAAGCAAAGGTGATGAAAAGGTAATTCTTTGAGAATGGAATAATTTTCTGTTATCTGTAAACAAATACTATGTTTTTAAAACATGTTATTAACTTTGTATTGCCAATTTTACTGTCTGCTATTGGTTCGTTCGAGTTCCATGGTCCATAACGCATAACCTTCACCTATTCAGCTAGGGGTGGCATCACGATAGTGGAAGAGAGGTATGAGCCCCTCCCTTAACTAGGTAAATAGTTTCCAGTATGAACCCTAAACACCAAATTGTACGGAAGCTGAGTTTTCTTGATACCCCCCTGCTTTTCACAGGGGGAAGAATCACAGAAACTGAGCCTCTGTATGACCAGGTGCTGAAGCAGAGGGCTTATTCTCATGAGAGATTATCTATGCAGTGAAAGGAGAGATTCATGCTGCTCTTCTGTGATACTGTTGCAGAACTGCCCATGGCTGAATGAATAAACCAGGGCTCTGATGTGTTGATCTTCATTTCTTTTACTGTTAAGCAAAAACTAGCCATGTTGTTTAATTCAGGAAAGTTCTTTCCAGATCCAGAGTTGATGGGCAAACTGGAAAACTTACCATGGACACAGACCTGTTGATACTATATAAACAACTTTTGAGTATGTCTGCTACTTTGTGTCCTATTACTTTTCAGCCATGCACATTATTTTTCTCTAGCCCTCTTTGTCCACTTCAGTTATGGTAAAAACATTAATTCAACATGTTTGTTTATCAGAATATCCAGGACCTTTTTTTTGTGGTATTGGCATGAAAGCTTGTTTCTAAATGCTTTTTTGAACCAAAAAACCTATGTAAGAGCCTGTGTGCTGTATTGCCCTGAATATGTCAAGCCAGTTGAAAGATTATCTATCCTGACTTTCCTGTGCAGCTTTCCCCTAAGGATCTTCTTTGGTTTACCTCTTATGAAGGCTGTGAAAGTCTCACGTATGAGATCTGCTACAGAGTGAAGCACTAGCTTTATAGCTTTAGGCCCTGGAATATAATGCTTCATTTATTTCTACAATACACACTCCAGAAAGTACAAAGATTGTTTCCTTGAGAAAGAAGCTTTTAGGTTGAAGCTACAGAAACATGTTCATTTTGTCAGTAAAGACCCAACAAAAGTTCTCAGTAATACAGGTGTGGGAGGATTCTGCTGTCATTAGCATAACTGGGGCCCCTGCTACATGCTTGAGTCACCCTAGTTATGAAAACTTGCATTAACAAAGCTGGCACTAGCTCACTTCCAATTCAGTGGTATTTGCATGGTATGTTTATCTCCATCAAATGCATCCATTTCTTTTGATCAGGTCAGATAAGCATTGTAACTGCTTCAGCTGTGTACACAATACTTCCTTTGCTGTGTTGGAATGCTGTAGCTAAAACAGGCCTCCTGGCAGCTTGTGATCTAGCAACCCAGGTATGATGGCCTGTCAAGTGCTCAATGACTTCCATTTTTACTGGTCCAAGAAAAAAAACCACAAAAGGTTTATGGAGTTCCTGGTGGGATGCCAGACATGGTTGGTGAGATATATTCGGCTTGGTTAGTCACAGAATTGAAATAGTAGGACTTGATTTTTATATTTACATTTTAATGAATTGTTTGGGTATGTCAATATTCACGATCTTTTAAAACTTGAAACTTTTTTATTAATCTTTTTGAGAATCAGCGTCCCTTTCCTCCTAATCTTCAGTCACTTTTCAGTATTGCACGCTGGGTGGAGTGGGGGGGGGGTACAAGTCAAATGAAAGTATTTTTTCAGACCAAGCTCATCTGCTGGCAGATGACTGGCAAGGCTCAACTACAATATCCGTTCTTCTGCAACAGATTAACACAGCCAGCCTTCTGGAATTCATGTGCTGATTCTACATTTTTTCTGTTCGAACTATCTGTTATTAGATCTGGCTTTTCATAGATTTTTTTCCCTCAATAACTCTGAAAAACATCATAAGGGTATATTGGAAAATTTAATTACTTGCTTTATAGATAATCCAACAATCTTCAAGAGTTCTGGACATTCAGCATCTTTGAAAAGTGAAGCCTTCAGGGGGGCAGACACATTAGTTCCCTTCATTTGTACAAAATCACTTTAAACAAGTTCACTTGAAACAAAATCTGAGACACAGATTTTGTTGTTAAGGAGATGGATAGTATGGCTTTATACTTTATTGGATGCAAGGAACATTTGGTTTAGAAAGGCAAAGATCACACATACTGTTAACACAAATTTATTTTAGGTCAGCCTGCAATACTAAGAAGAAATATACAGAAAGGAACTTTATCACATTGTTTCACATCACCTATGTTATTTGTGCTTTGTAGGATAAGTAAACATTTATTCTACCACTGCAAAAAGTCTGAAAATGGACAACTAACTGGCCTTGGCCTAAAAATAAATATCCTTTTCCCAACAAGTATTTTCTGTTTTTAATGCTCCATAAATGTATTGTAGATTGCAGAAAGGTACTGAGAGCATACAAGTTTGGGTGGGCTTTTTGAGTAGTAGCACTTCTCAAAAACAAACCTAGTTTGTTCAGGTGAAGCCACCAGTGCTTACATTCAGCTGGCCTTTCTGTTAACCAGCTTTCACTGTTGTAATTGTATTCTCAGCAAAGTTGCTTGAACACTTAGGATTAAATAAAACTTCTGGCAACCATCTTTCTTGCTGTATATATGAGAAAGGGTAGACATGCATGAAAGTTGATGTACTAGAAGTACTAATAGTAGTAATTATGGCTCTTGCTTATAATTTATTTAAAATCATTTCAAAAATAGGTGCAAAAAGGTATTTCTGGACATATCACAGAATCATATATTCTTGTAATTAAAATAAAAACGCTTTTCTGTTTTCTCAAGATACAGGCAGAACTGCTATACAATCAAAATATTAAAGTTTCTGTTTCTTAAAGCAGCAAATAGAGAGCATGTATAATCTCAATAGCTTAAAGTAACTGCATTCTGAAGACTCCATTAGCAGGGGATATAGACAATCTCAATGAAGATATTTAGTGGGGTAATTAGCTGAAGATTTTTATGGCAATGGGATTTCCTTTCTTGACTTTAAATTAAAACCAGACTCTTCAGCTGGTACCAAAAATGTATAAATATGTATGAAAACAGCAAATTTATCTGAAGTTCTACATTGCAAGTTGATAAATACGTAAGAAATGCATACGTACCCCAAACATTTAAATGCCAAACAACAAGTTTTCTCTATAAATAAACTATGCTTCAGAATATAAAAAAACTCAGAAACTAATGCCCTTTCTGTGAAGGTACAGTGTATTATTTTTCATGTTGACCTAAATTAAATTAATTTGCTGCGGCTGCAATCCTATGCACAAGACTTTGGAGTAAGTCCCATTGAACTCTGTGGACTTGCTTCTGAGTAAACATGCATTGGATCTGGCTGTAAAATTTAAGTAGAAATGTTGACTCCTTTTAAAAACCATTCTTATTCAAAGATTGTAAAGAACTTTACAAAGGACTCAAATCACCATTATAAATGAAAGGTGAGGTATGAGGGTACAAATACTTGCCCACAGTGTAACAGCAAGTGGGAATGTATGTGGATCTCAGTTTGGCTAATAGGCAGTCTAGTGTTCCATTCACGAGTACAGAATCTCAGAATACTGCTGGAAAAAATATCAGGTGAGTTTTACAGACTCATCAGTCAGTTTGAATATTTTATTCCTGCCTATGGAACAGAAATTCCTGCTGAGTGGCTACAGACAAGGGCTCAAAATACTTTTTCTGCTCTTCTGGAGTAATTTGAAAACATAATTACATAGAATTCGTTGAGAGATGTAGCCTCCTACATACACATTTGGTTAGCATTCTGAAAATCACTTTGAGTACTCAGGCTACAAATATTAGGGATTTTATGTTTGTCTTGCTTACTGTAATTTGAGGATCAGTCAGTATACATAACCAGCAGATACTTCAGTGACAGGAAACGGGTGTCTTTTCCATCCAACCACCACAACAGGTCACTCATTTAAAATGCATACCCCCATCTTCTACAGTAGTACATTCTAAAACGCAAGGTGCCAACCCCCCCAGCCTGATAGACTGGTCTTTTCCTTTTGCGGTGCACAGCTTTGAAACTGACTCAGAGTGCATCGCCAGTCTGTGTACTTCTTGCTCAGTATGTGTGCTGATGTTTTGAAAAGGGGCCACTCACAAACCACTGCCACTTAAGATGGATCACAAATGAAAACAAGGAGTGTGATGAGGTTTTTTATCCCAACTCAAGAAGCCAGTCAAAGAGGCTTGGAGTCAGCTCTCCACTGTCTTCATGGAGCTTGCAGAACTGCACCACAGCATGAAAGATGTCGCCCACTTTCCAGGACTTCTGATGGACAAGCTGCACAACATCTAAAAACTGGAGGAACAGTTTTACTCTCAGGGTGGGTTTCATTCAACATGTTTTCCCATTTTTGCGCAGCATTACTCTTTCATTACTCATTGACTATACTATCAAGTAAGGACATACTTGCATGAATGAGTTACCATAAGCTAATCACTTTTTAATTTGCCACATCACCTCCAATGCAATACTTCTCACTGGAGTCAGTTCATACATTCAGCTGTCAATCAAGTGCTTTATCTGAATAACCAGGTGATGAGAAAACAAGTAATGTACATGTGTGTGCGAACCACTTTGGGAGGCAAGTGGTGATTAGGAATGCAAATGCTGCTACAACGCAAATATAAAAAATTATCAAAAAGGAGATCATGTTGCAGATCTTGCCTAGGCTGCCCTGGTATTTAGAGCACAAATAGAAATGGAATACCTGTCATTCTTGATACCCAGCACTGGAAAGGTGCAGGTAGACAAGGACTCTGTCTTGCATGCACGCATGCTCCCAAGGGCCATTGCAGGCCATCCCACACACATGCAAATCTAATGGCCCACATAAGGCACCAGTGTAAATTTACACTCCTGCAACGGACTGTGTGACAAAATACTGAAACTGAGGAGGAACCGGTATTTCAGCAGATCATCTGGCCACTAGTTTCCTACAAAACTTCAACTTTGAGGAAAAGGATAATCTCTTCTCCACAAGCCTCTTGTATTGTTCTTCATAGAACAGGCCTTCTCCACTTTTCATCCATCTATAGATCCATATCATTTTTATCCCTTTCTCCAAGCAATTCTGGGAGCCATGCCTGGTTTTCTGCTCTTCCATTTTATTCTTACAACAACCCTCTTGGGCTGAGAGCAAGGAACTTGCACAAGTCACCCAGTGAACTTTGAAGCTGAACAGGGATTTGAACTCAGATCTGTCCTAGTCTAACATTCATACAAGCCAAACACTGTCCACCAGCAATGTACTTGCGAGAAACTCCAAAAAATTCACAAAGTCCTTGGTAACAAAAGTTAAATCCAGAAGGTACAATGTTGTTTTATTCTGCAAAATGACGTTTAAAAAATATTCTGCTTCCGTTACATTTTCAAGCAGCTGGAGAAAATCCAGACCCTGACCACTTTTGTGCTTTCTCATTTTATTGATTTGTGAGCATTGCTATGTCGCACATCCAGTCCCAGTTTTTCTTCTGGCTTGGCAATGGAAATCAAAGCCTTTTCATTTTCTTGAATTTCACAGTCAATATCTAATTAGGCTTTTCTTTTTGCATTGCTTCTCTTCTTCAGCACATGAGAAACTATTACAGCTTTGTAGCCAGTTGGGCTGTTAGCTATTTGCATATGGCTTTACAAACTTAAATACATATTTTAAAGGCGTTCAAATAGGCGTGTGATTTCCAAGGGCAGGCTTGCAGACAGGGTGTGTTCCATCACTCTCTGGGGTGTGTAAGTTTTGCAGTTGGCTTAACAGTTTATAGAGGCATATGGTAAAGCCGACAGCTGCTTCTATAATGGGATACAATTTGGGCAGTTGCTTACTGAATGCAGCTTAAGTGGTATTTATGATTCCCAAATATTTTCCCTTGGAAAATACTAAACAATATCTCTGCTGCTCGTAATGATATCTTAAGGTTTTATTAGATGCAGGGCTTGATTTTATGAGCTGCTATCCTGATACAGTAGGTCATAGAATCCTATGCAAAATCTTGGCAGGGGTCCTACTCTTTCCTCTTTTAAGATAGGCTGCTTCAATGGGATTCTATATAGTGAAAGAATGTGATCTTGTGATGATAGGTCCCTTGAGGATTTGTCCCATATCACATTCTGGTGTCCAGGATTTGAGGTCAAGCACAAAAGATTTCTAAGGACCATTGTATCTCCTTTCTCAGGAAGGTTAGATTAGGATAAACTAGTATAACTATTGGCAGATGGCAATATATTCATTACTTTCTGAATGGCAAGATTTGTTGCCACTGTTATAAAGACATAGATAACAATCAGGTATGCCCATGTAAGCATGGTTGACCCACACATCAAGTGTTCCACTCTGGGTCATTAGCTATTGGATTAGGTGTATTGTTATGGCTTTATTATGAGATATTTTACATTATTATTATGTATTTTAATTTCAGTGGAAATGTGTGGAAATTTCTTGATGGAATTATTGTGCTGTTGCTATGGCTTATTCACGGATGCAATAAAGACCGACTGACTGGTTCTTCTAAGATGGCAACAGTGTGGTTTCCCACACCTTGTATGATACAGCTATGTACTCTATGAGCCACCATGCTGGAGGCAAGGGGAAGTGATCCAAAATAGCCTAAATAAACTACAGCAGTTGTTTGATCTGCTACAAGAAGCCAGTCCCTGGGATTATCATGTCCTGTAACTGTGTCCCCAGAGGTTCTGGGGATATTTTCATGCACTATTCTAGATTGTCTCAATGTGAGGTCATTCTTAGAGTTTGGATGATAGCCAGCATGGTGTGGCTGGGTTTCAAATCTTCACTCAGCTCAAAGGATGATCTCAAGCCAGTCACTCCCTCTCAGCCTAACTCATTTCATAAATTTATTATGAGGATAAAAAGGGATAAAGTCCATGGATGCCACTTTGAACTCCTTGGAAGAAAAGAGGGATAGAAATGTGAAAAGTGTCAAAATAATGGTTGAGTAGCAAAATGCAAAGATGAGAATTTATACCATTCTGACCCAACTGCTGTCTAAATCTGTGTTTGCTCTTATCATTACATCAAACTGGATGGTCCGCTATGGATGAAGGCAAGGTCGAGGTCTCTAATTACTTGAGTTGGTCTCCAGGTATGCAGAAAAATAGAGGAAAAATAACCTCCAAAGTGGCATACCAAGGTCAAAAATGCTCCAGAAAAGACAGTATGTTGAGAACAGCCATACATTAAAGGTGGGGAGAAAAGAATGGTGGTGCTCAAGACCTTGAGAGCTTAGACAGTCTTGGAGAGGCATGATTTCTTAATGGTTCCTCCCCATCCTACAGTTTCTTGGGTTACCTGAATGTACATTACAAGGGACAGCATTCCCATATAATTTTTATTTTGTTCCTTCAAATAAGACAAATAACTTTTCTCAAGGAGAAAAAAATTATCATGTGTAAAATACCGTTGCAAGATCTACTCCAAGAAAACATAACACCATCATTTACACATATACTGAAAGGCATACCTTTTCAATTCTATTTTCCTGAGATTTCTTAAAATAGATAATGGGGATTCCAAGCTCTGAGGCAGCTATCCACTGAAGGGTGGCACGTAGTTCTACATCAGGGCACTCTGGTTCGAGATCAAAGTTTATCACCAAGAGATTCTTTTGCCTATTGGATGTTTCCACAGATAAACCTAAAGTGCATTCTGAATAAAGAGTGATATCATAACTTGTATTTAATGAAGCCATATGCTTAAAAGCCCATTTCCATCTCCGTCTCCTATTAGTGACATTAACTTACCCTCTCCCTTTTCTGGATGTTCGTTACGGAATGTGTTTTCTTCTACTAATTCACTTAAGAAACAAAAACAACAACAAAGATTATTGTAAATAACTTAGGGGCACAGAAGAACATTCTTTCAGCAAAGTTGAAATCATTTCATAAGAAACTCCAAGATGCCACAGCTTATCACCCCTTCGATAAGGCAGTTCTCTAAGATTCTCTAAGTAAGGGTTCTCTAAGAGCTTCTGCATACTCAGGAGTCTCTCCAGCTATACAGACATACGTTAGCCCATAAATTAAGTGGGGGGGGGGAAGACAACTTAAAAATGGCCCTACAAAACTGAGTGCCCCTGCCCCTGGTTAAGTATAATGCAGTGAGATCAATTGAACATCAAAGGGGAACCCAGAAAGTGGGAAGGAATTGACCTGATTGCGTTTCTAACAAGTTAAGTATTTTTGGGGAGGGGGACTCAGAGTTGAGGGATGTGTAGCATGAAGCATGCACCCCCTGTCCCCCAAGTCCCTCCCACAGTACAGGATATTAGAGGTTATTAAGGGTTCCTTCCACTCTGTCATTAATTCAACCAAAGGAAAAGTATTTCCTCCAATGAATTTTACCTCCTCAGAATGTTTTCCAGTCTATGAAGGGGGCAGAGCTCCAAACAAATTCTAACATCCTGGGATGAGTGTGTGAATTAGAGTCAGAGGCTGAATGATGAGGTATACACCCCCCCAATCCAATTCCCCCCTTCCATTCAGCATGGGTGGGAGAGAGAAAAATATTCCATTCAGTAATGCTTGTGTTTGAAGTTAATTGAGTGGCTTTGTCCTTATCCGCCTCAACAATCAAGTGCTATAGAATAATTGCATCACAACTCAAGTCTTGTGAGATACAGGGATAGGTGAACAGGAAACCCCCAATGCTCAGCCTTCTCAAACAACTGCACTATGGAAGGGAAATGCCCCAGTCTTTTAAGACCCCTCCACAATGATTTATCATGGGCTCCCAATGTTTTATTAGACTAAAAGGAACATGTATGTTGTATAAAAAGCATACCACACTTCATTTAAATGTTGGGATGTGCATTCATTCCCAAATTAACAAGGGTGGGGGGCATGGGAAGCAAACTAGAAAATCTTGGCTTGTTCCAAGGGTGTGGGTTACAAAATTAAAAGGAAATAATGGCAAACAAACAAGTGCCATTTTCCCTTTTATTATTATTTCTTCTCCCACCCACCCAACACCACTTACTGTGCTGTACTGTATAGGTTTTTGTATGGCAGTTGCTGTTGTTGCTTTAGAGTGGATCCAGGCTGCTTGCTGTGGCAACTGGCTAGCCTCTGGGCAGGCAGAGGATACCCCCCCCCCCGCTTCACATCTCTGCCCTCTGGCACCTTCTGCACCCTGCAAATTGAGCCTCACACAAGGTCAGGTACAATCTGGGGACTACAGTGCCCAGGCTTCACTGAGGCACATTGCTTTGGATTCTAGAAAATGAGTCAGAATTCCTCTGCCTGCTTCTTAGCTGATTTGCAGTTGTCTGCTGCTACTAATGTGGAACTGCACAAGCAGCAAAGCAGCCACTCAGTGCAACAAAATAGCCACTGGGATTTGTGGGGAGATGGGCTGTGGCTCAGGAGAAATGTCTCTGTTTTGTATGCAGAAGATCCCTGGTTCAATCCCCAGCATCTCCACTTAAAAGGATCAGACTGGATATGAAGTAAAAGACTTCAGCCTGAGAGCCTGGATAGCCACTGCCTGTCTGAGTGGACAATACTGACCTTGAGGGACTGACGGTCTGGTTCAGTATAAGGCAGCTTCATTTGGGGTTTTTTTTGAGGGGGGTATGGGAAAAGGAGAGGGACAATGAACAAAAACAGTAACAAAAATGGACATGTAATAAGAAATGTAACAGAAACAGATTACATTGTTGAAATGGAAATAGAAACAAATAGAAAAAAATATTTGCACATCCCTATTTAATCCTTCCTAATCATTTTGTTGCAGCAAAAGTAAGGAGGAGTCTTGTGGCACTTTCAAGGCTGTCACAATTTTATTCCAGCTTAAGCTTGTGTGGACTAAAGCCCACCTTCACATGCCACGAGTGGGTCCTCACTATGCAGTCATTTTATGCAAAGTTTGCCAAAAAAGAAGCAGCAAACAGCAGGACCATGAAACGAGGGAAGTACAGGGTGAAATATAATGATGCAAAACTATTTAGAAATTTATTTGGAAAATGTAAACGCTGTCTCTACAGAAAACTGAAATCTAATCAGGAAAAACACAGAAACCACCCATTTGTTATGCCAAGCTAGTTAATATCTGTAACTGGTGGAGGGTTATTTCATGAGCCAGGACTTAGGGATTTTCTCTTATCATAACAGACCCTGTGGGTCAATGTTGACTAGCTCTGCATATCTGACGAATGGCCTCTGTGTTTCTCCTGCTGGACAGTCTTACACAGAGGGTGCTTAAGTTGCAGGGCTTTGTTTCAAAGGCCTCTGGCCATGTGGCATGTCTTCTTCTCAGCAGGCATTCTGAATTCCTACCTCACTCAAAAACATCCAGACAGCTGCCCAACAAGCAAAACTAGGAGCCTCAAAGGGGTGGGGGCAGGGAGGCAGGGAAATGGAGATGCTTCACATTATGTACAAAACTAAGCAGTTTTCAGGATCCCAGCCTGTATCTATAATCTTTAACTACTGCCATTTTCAAGGTTATCACATGGCTTTCTGGGCTAGACTATTAAGACTAGCCTTTTCTTTAGGTTATTTTTTCTAAAATGTTTATCCAGATGTGCATGCTGTAGGAAACTAGAGAAAAAGTTTCTGTCATTGGGCATATTTCAGCTTAAAAGTTCCTACTCAGCTCTTAAGTACTGAGGTAGTTGTCCACGTCTAGAAGCGTCTTTGTCAGGCAAAGGTTCCTTGCATAGTTTTCATCCATGTGTACAGTAATGTGCTTCAGCTCCATTGACTGCAATGGAGGATGTGTATGTTGCTCTGTATTGCTTCTCTGCATATTTATTGGTCAAAGCAGAGGTTCCAGCCAGCAAATTGGTAGTCTGTTCCTGGAACGCAGGGCATAAAAGTCAGAGGGATAGATGTAGGATGCACAACATATCAAGGTGTGCCATTGTCAGCATAAACAACCCACCTGTAAATTACATCATGTTTCAGAATACCAAAATGTTTAGGCAGGTATGTGGCACATCTCTTGGGATCATGATGGGCTTTAAGCCAACGTGGTAGAAATGAACTCAAGTACATTGAGAGTGTTTTGGATTACATTTGTTTCACAATATGAATGAGAAGATTTGACTTTCTTCATCTTAAGCTAATTTGGTCTACTGTAATTAGTCTTGGGCCACTGCTATGAAACTCTCTTGAACAAGTGAAATCAATGGATTGGTTTTATACCGTATGGTCACAATTCCAACTCCTTGGAGCACTAATGTGCACCTAGAAGCCCTATGTAGATACTACAGGATTAGGATTGTATTTGCTGTGGACAGCTGCTGAGGCCAGGCAGAAATTGACAACTACTAGCTATAGATAGCAATGAATGTAACTGCAGCTCAAACTGCAGAGTGAAAAGCCATTGAATTTGTGTTAAATATATGAGGTGCTGTTGCATTAATTTGCACTGTGGAACATGCTGTGAAATTAATGTGAAAGTGATGGGTATTACTTATTTCTATCAGATGGTGACTATCCATCCTGGAACTGCCTGACCCTAGGCTCGCGCTTGCCATGATGGGGCTTGCCAGGCAGTTAAAACAGCAGCTGGAAAGCAGCAGGATGAACAATGAAGGCATTGAGGTCGTTTGGCACATTGTTAGATGGCAGAAATGGTTTTCAGCTGAAATGGAACAGCACTTCTGAAGATCAGAGGTCACCTTGACAGCTACTTACTTAACAGTACGAGAAGATGGCATGTTTTCCTGATAAATCTCCAGGTCCATAATGCCAAGACTGCTAGTGGTGCTGCTGTTGCCATTGCTGACGATGCAAAAATTTAAGCATTAATGCCAGTCTGCACCAGCATGCACTTGAATACATTGTGAACCAAAGTGACAGACAGAACTGCTGCTGTTCTGCTTCTCAGTTCTTGTCCTACTCAGCAAATCATTACCAGCAAAATAAGACGTGGATGTGTTCACTAGAAGTACACAGCCGATACACATCTTACGATGCTATGAATCAGCAAAGAACTACCTCTCGCTGATGGTTTGATATGACAAAATGGAGGTTCCATTTCAGCCCGTAGTCTTACACAGGAAAAAACAAACACACATAATGTAAGACTGATTCATACATGCCTATGTACCACTTTGGAATCTCCTAACTTGATGACATCACTTGTTAAATGGCACCAAAGAGGTGAATTGCATATATCAAAAAGGATTGTTTCGGAGGTGATAAGAAAACTCTGTAATCTGTGATAGCTGTTTCATATATATGCTGGTCTTCACTTGATCATCAAGTAATTACCAGTCTTATATGCTTTTGCCCTCTCACACTGTACTCAGAGATGCCTCTGAGTACACTCCCAGAAATTCAGATACCATTGAAAGTGCAAGCGATGAGGAGATTTGGTGAGGGATTTTGTTGCTCACCTGATTTTTTACAGACCAGGTATCCTGATCCCAAAATACAAGGATTTGTTTATGTGGAGTAATTCACATCATACGAATACTGCAAGGAATGATTAGCTCTCAGTGTAGATTATTAACCCAGATGTGACTTCTTGACCTAGAGTGAAATTAGCCATTGTTTTCTTTGGAAGCAAGAGCTTTGAGAGGTGGTAAACTTGGCTCCTTTGTTTCGGGTGCAGCAGCCACACAGATTTCGATTGAATACTGGGAATCATTACAAATTGCTGAGCAAGGGACAAACTGCCTAGAAGAGAATCCTCTTCTCTTGGCTGAGCAATTCTAGTGAACTCCGTCATAATGGGGTCGCATTCATCTACAGGTTCTCATCCTGAAACTTTGCTCTTGGTTTTCTGTGATCACAATGAAATGGTAATACAGAGGAACTAGGAAGGGGAAGAAGAAACCTTACGTTCTCCTTGATCTGGTCATTTGATACCCAAAGTTTATTTTTCAATCATGCCCCCCCCCAATAGAGAAAGAGAGATGGGTTCCACAGAGTAAGATGTAAATGATCCAAAAGTTCATCTATAAGATGGGACAGACAAAAAATGAAATCTAATGTGCTTCTCTGAGGATGTTCTCTTTGCAGAAACAGGAAACAATTGCTTGGGACTGGGTTGCAATTTCTTTGCATGGTTTCCAAATACTGAATGGGGCATCTTGCAGCACTTGCCCATATATTCTAATGGCACTCATTCTGAGCAAATCACAATAAAAACATTTATGCAAGTGATTATATCCCTTGTGGATCAAAGGGCATACAGTTACCTCATTGATCTCTCACTGAGTTGCAAATAGCTGCTTGTATCTTCTGGATTGTCCTCATCATTTGCTAGATGACACCAGCTGCTGCTGCCTGTGCTTTCATCACTGCTGCTGAGAGGCACTGGAAACTCCTCCGTGGCTTTGGCCTCCACTGAGACTTCAGGCTCTGGGCAGCTTCTCATACTTGAGTGGCTTTGACTGGGAAAAGAAACAATAAGACATTGCTGAGAAAGCAAATGGATCTGTAAGAAAATATTTTCTGCTTCAAAACACATGGACCAAACATTTTTGATCACTTTTGATTTTGAAAAAACAACAGAAAATACTTATTTGTTTTGCATTTTTTCCAGTGTCCAAAGTATAACCCATATATTGTATGAGGAATGGTCTTCCAATTAGTGAGGTTGCAACATTATATGACCTGCTAATTCATTAAACAATCCCCATTACACCCTGAATTGCCATATTTACTAAGATGATTCTCAGAAAGGATCTTGGAAATGAACAACAACAGAAAGTGAGTCAATAAAACACTTTGTGCACATCATTGGTATATGGGATGACTCATTTCACTTCACAGTGAGCAACAGAAGAGGGTGGGAGAAAGGACTTTTGGTGGAGTGGGTGAGGGCACTGCAGGTGCTCCTTCTCCTGGGGCACTTAAAGGGATAAACACCACCTCTGGTTCAGGACCTGGCCACATACAGAGAGATGAGTGTGAACATGCCACTTTACACAAACTAATAGAAGGCATTTAAACAGACTAACCAGGTTCATCTCTCTTTTCATAGGATAAAAGAATGAATGAGCTTAAAATGAATGAGCAAAATATCAAAATATTTTCAAGAACTGCCATGCATCTGAATTCACTATTCTTGAGTTGTATTCTTAGCAAAAAATGATTTTCAGAGAAGAAATGCCCAGCCTACCATATGTCAATTCACACCTCTAAATAAATCTGTTCTCATTGGACCGGAACTGGATTAATCATTCTGTGAAGTATAAATTGCATAGCAGGGTCTAAGCCAAATGGAAGAGCCTGGTAAATGGCAATTATTGAAGAAATTACCAATAAGAATGCCTGCCCATCCAGATATTTATGCTAGGGATGTAAAGGGGACGATATACTGAAAGACAAAAGAGAAGTCTCTATCTGTGCTTCCTATAACAGGAAAATGCCTTGATGTGAAGCAAAGTGTGGTTCTGTACCACATGTGCTGGGTATCTATGGCTCATTAGTGCATATACCCACAGTTTATCCATAGTTAAAGGTTATGATAGACATGCAAGTATGGTTTCCCACCCCCCTCCACCATGTTCACATTAAATCTGCAAAATGTGAAATGGCCATCTGAAAACAGATGGCTTGGCCTGCAGGAGACACAGAACTCCGTAAAAATCTGGCACATTCTGTGGGGTGGGGCAGCAGAGAAAATAGATATGAACAGAAACGTGAAATGCTCTGAGTGTGCGTGTATTTCTGCCTGCATTTTTGCAGGCCTGCCCTATGTGTTGGGCAGAGATGTGTTGGGCAGTACAACTTTCTCATTCACAGGGCCCCGTGTCTTTGTCTGATCATCAAGATTCTTACCTGCTGTTTGAAAAGGATACCATGTGTCCTCCCAAATCTGATTCTGAAAGTTTTCCTTTGTTGAATGGCTCCTTTGTTTTTCCAGAGGAGATGTTAACTTGAATTAAGGGTTCTGGGCCTTTATCAAGGTCTTCTCTTTGATCAGTTTCTATCTGAATTAAAGGCACTTCCCTTAGGCATGCAGAGGAGATTTTATGCTTTGTGGGAAACACTCCAGAGGATGCAGAATATTGTCTTTTTACATCTAAGTCTATTCTATCTCCTGTTGGTTTAGAGCTTTGCATCCCTTTTGGGATGAGACTTTCTTCTGAATTATCTCTATTTGTAGAATCTTGATGGATGGCAATTAAAGTTTTCCCACTTTCAACAATATTTGCAGCTAATCTATTTGCGTATTGTTGAACATGCAGTGGAGAGTCATGGGGAGGCTGTTCAGGTTCTGTAATGTCTCTGTCATCTACAATTATTTTGTTCTTGCACATTAGAGCTTTGATGGAGTTTGCCCAAGTCTCGTGAATCAGCATGTCAGTTACCTGATCAGACCTGCATCTTTGGTACAAGTAAGAGTCTGATTTGCAAAGCCCAGAAGAGGACACGGTGCTGACGGGCTGTACGCTTAAAGAATCCTGATGACCATTGCGAGAAAAACCATCTAATGATTTTGCCTTGATGGGCACATTTACGGTTAGCCTTGAAGCTGAGGATCTGCTGTCAGGCATTGAGGACTGCCTAAAGCAAAAAGGTGATCGCTGGGAAGGAGGTAATAAACTGCTACTCCAGTCCTTTGAATTCCTTGCAGAGAGCACATTCTCCTTATTTTCTTTTTCTATTTCTTTAAGCATGTATCTATAAAACTCTTCTGTTATGCTTTCTGTGCTTGACTGTTTGGATGGGCAACTCGGCCGCACATTGAGGTGGCCATTTTTCTTGGATACTTGTTGCAGTGCGGAAGTTAAGATGTTATTTGCATTTTTCCCAGCATAGTAGTCAAGTAACAAATCAAACTCTCGGCCTTCATTTTCCATCTGGTTGACCATAAATCTGGAAAACTCATCTGTAATACTTTCACAGCTAGACTGCTTAGAGATGGAGCTTGTTCTGCTTATTGGTTGCCCTAAGGTGTTCATGAGACCCAAAGTATTGGCACCCCCCCTGGAATCTAAATCCTCTTCAGGAATGCTTTCACAACTAGATGCATTGACTTTATTCCACCGGTCACAGTGCAGTCTATTTCGAGGATGGTTTGGGCTCTGCCACACATTATCAGCCACAGAGATTTCTGCTAAGTTCATAATTTTAGCAGCCACTTCATTGGCAAAACTAGAATCTGGAGTGTCATCAAGATTAATGGATTCATCCACGACCCTATTCATAAGCCTCTCTTTTAGCTCAGGATGCTCATCTGTTTTTCTCTTGATTTCACTAAGCCTAGGTGGCCTGTGTTTTCTCACAACTGATCCATTTGACTGTGTGGTTTCCTTCTTCCTTTTGATAGTACGGCATGACAAAGCCTGAGGCATCAAATATTCACTTCCTTTCTTCCATGCGCAGAACCAGGGTTGCTTGCCATTTGAATTGTCAAGGCAAATGGCAGCTATTTCTGTTGCCATGGAGACCACTGTTTCTGCCAATTCCTCTGCAAAATCTGTTATGCAGTATTTGTCTGTTGGGTGCTTCAAGTGTAGCAGAGGTTGGGAAGGCAACAAAGCTTGATTACCCAATAAGGACACACTGAGTTGAGTTTCACTGTGCCATGCTTCATCACAGGTGTGTTTTTCCTGACCTTCGGTACTTACTAGAGCACTAGAAGATTGCAGTTCCTGAATGCCATGTTTGCAGTCATTTCTAGTTGTGGTATTTTCCCTGTCAGTAAGTTCTTTCTTTGTTTGGTTATTGCTGGGATTTGCAGATTTGGAACAATCTCTTGTAGTCCTTTTCAAATATCTTTTCTTGGGAGATGTCCTTCCAGTAGGTGAACTATGACCACTGGTTTTAGGGGACAGATCTGTATGAAGCATGGCAGATTTCTGAGCAACTACAACAACTTCTTCTTTGATGTCTTTCACTGAATTTGCTAAAGACACAAGTTCCTTGTCAGAATTAGTACCAGGGGGAGGCTCACTATTGGAGTAGATTGGGGATGGCTGTAATACCTGGTTCATTGCTTCTTTTGGATGGCTGTCTGTTACTTGCCAGCTAAAATTTTCTTCAGCAAAATTATTTGTACCTTCTCTAAGCTGTGCAATATCACTCATTTTCCTACAAGTGAAATACAGCACATTAAAAAGCAGATTATTTGTAGCTGCAATAAAAAGATCCTGGCTGTTCATACTGATGTTTCTGTCTGAACTGGTGTTAAGTTGCTTCTTCCTGACCTCCTCCACGGAGTGCCTCAGAATTATATTAGACACGTTTTGGGCAAGTTCATCAATAATGACTTCATCTAAGTGTGGAGTTGGTGGCTTTCTCACAGCTTGAACTATTTTCCCATTTATGGATTCCATGAACTCGCCTATATTTCTGTATGCTTCTGGATTTGTTAGCACTAAGGATGCCTCTTTGAACAATGCTTGCGCAATGCTACTGTTCAGATTCTCCATGCTACTCCCTATGGCTATACTACAGTGGAGAGTAATGGCTGCTGATGCCTCAGCAGCCGATAAGAGTCCACTTGAAGTTACAGGATATGTGTCATCTTTTTTTTCACCAAGACCACAGACAGCAACAGCACTTGCTACCTGAGTCATTCCACACAGGGCAGATGGAAAAGAATAGTCCTCAGATGAACAGTCATTGAGGCTTTGGGTAAGATTTGGCTCTAACCCTTCACTATCAACCATATCATTTTCAGAGTTCATTGGTTCCTGTTCTCTTTGAAGTTTCTCCGCAGCATGTGGGCTTGAAATAGTACCAATGACTGTAGCTGCACAGGCCAAAGCTACTTCCAAAGTACTTTGAGCACTACCACTGGATGTGTTATCTTGGACACAATCTGCAACTTCTGTAGGCGGTTCCATTTCAGAGCAAGGACATAGATTAGAGCTAGACCCAAGCCATTCAGATATGTTTTCAGAGCCATCTGGACTCTGAACTATGACAATTTTGGGAAGTTCATTCCATGGCCGGGAAGCCATGTCATCTTCTGTTGCACATGTGGCTGAAGTTAAAGAGTTACCAACAGAGATGCTGATGGCAGCCTCCTCGGTAAAAGCAGACTGGGACAATCTGATAAAGGCATCCTGCAGTACAGACTCTGCCAAATTTGTAGCAAATTGACCTGCAGTTGCTTGTTCATTTTCCATAGGAGGATGAAGTTTTATTTCATCTCCACACCCTGATGTGTCTAAATGACTGTTTTGTTCTGCTGTTGCATCGTCCAAAGAAATCAATTCCTCCTTTGCCATTATAGCATCTTCTGATACATCAGAATTGTCTGTATCACCTCTAGAGGAGTCTTCCAGGTCATCTGCATTCGAGGGTGGCTTAGATTTCCCAGCTACGGTAGCCTTCCTGTGTGGCTGCTTAGCAGCCTTAATAACAGTTTGTAAAACACGATCTTCACCCACAGCCTTAAAGTCTTCCTCAGATGAACTTGAAGTCCTAGCTGGAGCTATGCTGCCTTTGTTAACGTGACTTGCTTCTAGAGTAAATGGCAATCTGGCCTGTTTGCAGTGTAGGATTTCAAGTCCTTTCCCTTGAGACTTTTTGAACTCTGCTGAAGGTTCTGTGACATTTAGCTTTTCCTGATCTGGAATAAGAAAAACAGTATGTTAGTCTTTCCATAACTGTCACTTCCTGAAAGGTGAACAGCACAAAGTGACATGAGCTGGAGAGTGTGGTCATCAGGTATAATGATGCCATATGCAGCTCCCGAGCAATGATATTTAATGGCACGAAAGAGTTTTATCTCATTATATTGCTTTTAAGAAGCAATTAAAAGTATGCACCAATGAACATTCAGCACCATTTCTACAAAACACAGCCACTCTACATCCTCGACTGCCGGACGTTACCATTTTTATACTCATCAGCCTCATTCTCCTCATCAAAGTGTTCTGACGCTGTAAGAAAATCTTCTTCTATTGAGGACACTGAGCAGTTGGTATCATCCTCAGGCTTTAAGATGCTAGCCTCCACATTCAGCTGCCTCTCCTGAAAAAGCTCCAGCCCAATCAGGAACTTGTTTATTTCAAAAATGATGCAGCTTGCGTTGTTCTTTCTGTTTCCTCTTGCACACTGAACCAGACAGACATCTGCCAGCCAAGAACACTGCAGGGAGGGGGGCGGGGGAGAGACACATGCAAAGAGTTATGCAATTAGAAGGAAAACAGAATTTTTGTTAATATGTTCAATCTGTCTAAATTCTTCCTGCAATAAAAAAATACTTGTAAAATTTGCTGAATATCTGAAGGAAGGCATAGTGTTTTGCTTTACACGTGGCAGATACAGGATCAAGAGGTTTCGTGATAGTGTATGTTTTATATATAATGGATATATTTTGGTGTTTGATATAATGAATATTTGTTATTTCTTTTTCTTGCTACACTTTTTCAGTACATTTCAGGCTACTGCCTTCATCATTAGAAAAGTCAAAGGATGTCATGTCATTTACAAGGAAAAACTGGTACGAATTTGCCAAACCCATTTGCTAATCTCCTGCTGATAAGCCCCAGTACAGATAAAGTTAGTCAAGAGAAAGCCTCATTGAACCCAATGGAATAAGTTACCCATGATTAACTGAAGGCCCATTACTTTCCATAGTACACAGTCATAACTAACTTAGCTGGATCAGAGCCATGTCTTTAATTGCATCGTAACAGTTCCTGAAATCAGCAGCATACCAATAAAGTCCCAAAAGCCATTGCCTTGCATGCTATGATGCCTTCCTACCCACTGACGGAGGCAGAATCTCATTTTGCTCATGTCATGAAAACAGACAAAGAAGTTAAGTACACAGGCAGCTTGTCTTATGCTTCAGTGCAACTAAAATTAGAATAAAGCTGGATAAGGGAAAGGCATATTTGTTATCTAAAATGCATTGATTTGATTAAGCATTTTTAAAATATAATTTTATATAATTTAAGTGCAGGATGTGTTTTGGTATATAGGTATATTTGGGTATATGTTTCCACCTATATTTGCTTTCATACTATGGGCATGTGACTTAAGCACTAATTTCAATCTTTGATCTTGGATTTCTGTACATGTTTATAAATAACATACACATACGTGGGCTAACAACAAATATAACTGTGTTATATATGTAAACATTCTAAAAACTTACTCTTTTTTACTCACAAACATTTCTTTGTAGTCCTAATTAAAATTTATCCTTATTGGTTGCCTGCATAAGAATACATGGAATACTATGTGAAGGCATTTAAAGTGCATACCTGGGGTACTTCAAAATCAGCCTGAAGGTTCCCTGAAGTTAATCCACTCAGCAGGATAATTTCATTCTCTTTTGGTGTCTGTACATTCATAGAGCTGATAAGTTTTGGAAGATTTGGCGAGATGCTGATCAATCTCTGCAGTAGAAGAAAAGGAACATGAGGTATAAGCATAAGGTGGTTCCAGGAAGTTATTTGGAAGACAAATTCACATTAATGTGGCCACAGGTAGGTCTAAAAATATAGTCCTAAACAAGACTGTTAGATGTGAAAATATAGCTCAGGAAAGAAATGTAGGATTGTCAACATGAATGTCAATATTAGTCAAATATTGGTCACACACCACATCATATACACAGCATGTAGTACATTGTTCCATTGTTCAGATTGACTACATCTAGGGAATGATTTTCTTGACTATTGTTTTGCTTATCTGAGTGTTGAACTGTGCCTTTCAAAGCAGGGTTTTTGAAAAAAAGTCCATGACTGAGAAAAGCTCAAATTTAGGCTGGAAGATCCACTACAATTTTATCATGCCCCACTTTATGGGTCTTTAAAATGGAAGGATCATGAAACCGCCTATGGGTGGTTTCTCAAGTCAAGTTTCTCAGTCTTATATATGGGAAAAATGCTTTCACTTTCTGGAACTGTATATTTATATAGATATTAATTGAATATTTGCACTTTTTCAACCTCTGGTTATAGAAAGCAGCTGGAGAAAGAGTTTCAGCTAGTGTCTAACCACCTGAAGGCATGTATGTATGTTATTTAAAGTCCACCTTTTTCAAGGTGGATTACAGAGTGTAAGTCAATATGATCAACAACTGGGATATTCAATAAACAATACAATAGAGTATGGATTGCAAAAATTTGAAAGCAAGCATAAATTTGGGTATAGAGATTAAACATTGCTGAAACAAAAGATAAGTAATTTGACATGACATACTAAATGACATGGAAACTCCCAGTAGGATCATATCTACGCTGCCTGACAGAGCTCCATAGTATAGTTTACAGTCACTGTCCATTTTCAGAACATTTCTCTGTCATTTCTTATAGCACAGCCTTATTACTAGAGTAAAAAGCCCTCATAAATAACTCAGTTTTGCACAGTTTGCAGAAAGCCAAGAGAGTGGGAGCTTCCTTGACCTCTTCAGGCAGGCCACTCCATAAAATGGGAGCCACCACAGAGCATGCTCTCTGGAGGATTTTCGAATTCAAAACACCAGGCTCTGACCCAGTGTGTCTATACCAAGGCTGCTTGCGCTCCCAGCAGGAGGTGGTGGGTGGCTGGGGAGGTTCCACACGCTGCCCTGGACACCTGCCATGCCTGACCCATGGCGGCCAGGGGTGTGTGTTGGTGGCAGCGGTGGTGGTGGCGGTGGCGTGGGGCTGGCCGGCTGCAGCAGCTGCGGGCCAGGCACACCAGCTCTGTGGCACATGCCTCCGCCCCGGCACCCCCTTCAGCGCCTCAGTGCCCACGGCGCCCGCCTCACTGCCTCAATGGTGGCGCCAGCCCTGCCTCTAGATCCAAAAGAATTTGGTCAAATAAAATAGGCACCTAGGAACAAAAATGGTTGGAATGGAAAGGCTAAAAATTTGTCATAACTGCCATTTAGAAGGGAGATTGTCTGACTTCCACTGATCTCTCTGAGGCACTTCCAACATCAGGCCCTTCCTTTTGACCTGAAAACACCACCCAGGGAGTTCATCAGAATCCCAGTAGCACTGATAGCATGGGTAGGCCGCAGAGAGTGGGGCCTGCCATTACTGACATTCCTACCAACAGAAATTTTCCCACCAAAAGGAGAAATGAAAGTGAAAGTGCACCTCATAAGTCCCAGCTGAAAGGAAAGAGAAATAAAGGAAAGCTCCCTTTTTTTTTTACCCAGTTACATGATAAATATTGACAGGATCATGGCATCTGTGAAGGCTACCTCTTGTGCACCCTGCCCATCTTGGCTGCTAAAATCTTGTAAAGACCACATAAATGAGCCCTTGAAGTCTCTCATAAATTAGTCATTTACTCAGGGCACTTTCCCTCAGCCACTCAAAGAGGCAGTCATCTGCCCACTGCTTAAAAAAATCACCCCTAGGCAAAAACGATGTGGCCAATTATCACCCAGGTTCTAATCTGCCCTTTCTGGGGAAAGTGAGAGAGAGAGAGAGCAGTAGCTGACCAACTCCAGGGATTCTTAGATAACTCTTGGGCTCTAGACCCTTCTCAGTCTTGTTTCGGGCTGGCCTATGGGATGGAGACCGCTCTGGTAGCTATAATTGATTACTTCCGTATGAATATAGAAAAGGGTCATGCTTCTTTTGTGTTCCTCCTGGACCAATCTGCAGCCTTTGATACAGTAGAGCATACTGTCCTGTTGTGGCAGAGGTAGGTATCAGGGAATATGCCTCAGACTAGTTCAAATCATCCCTCATGGAATGGACTCAAAAGGTTGCTGTTGGTAACAAGCTTTCTTCAGTGTAGTAATTATCTTGTGGGGTTCCAAAGGGTCCAATCTTATCCCCAATATTATTTAACCTCTATGTAAAGTGTTTAGGTGTGTGAGACTCCTCTAGGGTGGGGTCTGTTGTTTGCCCTTCCACCATGGTGCTGCTGCTGCAGCTGGCCTTTGGGACCCTTCCTGCTGTTGGCTGCTTACCAGCCATCCCTCTCATGGGACTTGCTCACCCTGTCGAAGACTCCCTGGATTGCCTCAGAATTGGCAGATGGAAGGCAAGGGTTCTGCCACCCCAGGCTTTGTTATCACCATGGAGGCTGCCCTTAGCAGACAGGGACGGTCCACCTTCTCTCCTCCTTGGCCAGGGGTACAGAGCCCTCTTTATCCCTCCCAGCCTAAATGATGTCCCATCCTGCTCCCCAGGGTTTTCTCCTCAGGGTAAAGCTTATTATCCAGACTAAGGGTTGCCACAAGACTCTGCCCTACCCCCACCCCCATGCTTCATTCAGGGCCCTTGCCTGGCTCAGCCCACTGGCATTGATTGCCAGCCACATCCTTGGTCGAGAGCCTTCTGCTGTGGCGTCAGATGACACAGCAGCCCAGTGGAATGGGCCTGACTGTGCCCATGGCCGCTGGCCTGATACATGTTGGACTGGCATGGGAAGCTGCTGTTGGTGGCAGGCATCATAGCAGTGTCTCCCTTGCCATCACCAGGGTTGAGGACCTTGTCTTCCCTCACAGAGGCAGTGCAGCCCCTCTAGTGGGTGCTCCTCCCTCCATGGTCCAATGTTGCACTTCCCTGCTGCCTCGGCCTGGTTGTCCTAAGCAGCGTCCTGGCTGTCTTGCTGCTCTGGCTCCAGGTAGGTGCGACTGGGGCACTGTGGGAGGGAGATTGTGAGTGGCACCATCCAAGCCACACTCTGGGCTGGCTCTGGACAAGAAGAAATTATTCATAGCTATGGAACTGGATGTCACCAATATGCAGATGATTCCCCAGCTCTATATATCTCTCTACCCAAATCCGCTGGTGATCCACTAGAGCTCTTGAGTCACTGCCTGAGAGCTGTGGTCCAATGGCTGAAAGGAAACAAAACTGAAATCCAGACAAACAAAACTGAAATCCAGACAAAACAGAAATGATGCTGGTTGGGAAGGCATCTTGAAGTACATTGTACTTCCGACTTTCAATGGGGTTCAATTGACACTTGCTGACTCAGTTAAGAGCCTGGCTATTTTCAGCTGAATCAAATACTGTAAAGGTCCTCCTGACCTGAATGTCAATTCTTTTCAGGCACTGATATTGCTGTTAGGTAATTGAAACTTTCACTTTATGATTCCCTATTGAGTAGCACTGAGATGTCAAGTTACAGTACCCGCTAAATACAGCTAAACTGTTATAGCTTGGAAATTTCTGTATATCCAATAAGCCATCATTGTGTAGTGGTTAGAGTACTGGACTAGATTCTGGGAGACTCAGGTCTGAATCCCCATTTGCCATGGAAGCTTTGTGGCTGATCTTGGGCCCGTCACAATTTCTCAAAATAACCTATGTCAAAGGGTTGATGCGGGGATAAATGGAAGAGGGAAGCCATTGGGAAGGAAATAGAGGTAAAAATAATTCTAAAAATCTTTAATAATATTAATCAATCCCCAATGCGGAAGTACTGGAATTTGCCTTTTAAGGGTACAGCAGTTGAGAAAAGCCAAGAAAACTACATCAGGGTTTTGTTTAGAGTTCAGTGATAGAAATGTATGGATCTGTGTGTATGTAAGAGAGGGGGGGGGAGAGAATTAAAAAGATAAAGTATCTAAAAAGCCAATCTGTGCAACTGTTATCACTGGACTCCTCACCTTAGTGGTTAGAGCGAGCTCCCATTTGCCCATTACCATGTCATAAAAAGAATGATTAAAGTAATCATCTGTATATAGTCCAGAAAAAAAGGAAGATAAGAAGAGAAGTGTGGACAGTTTTCAGGCATTTAAGAGGACATGAACTGTATTCTCAAATGTCAGGAGAAGAATAAACAAGATAAGTAACAGGGAGATTAGAGTAGCAACATTCTAGAAAAAACTTTGAACTATGAGCCAGTTCAGATATTAAAGGAAACAATGATTTGATTTTTCATTCATTCTTTCTCTTGCTTTGTAGAAACCCATCTATCACCCTATAGATCAAACCTGAACTAGGAACCCAAATTTTATTGGGGTTTCCAAATTTGATTTGTAAGCAAATTATGGTTTGCTTCAGTGTCTGGACATAATGGCAATGGTTAGTTTGTCAGAAATCAGGATGGGAGAAAGGGAGAAATTGGAGCGTATGAAGTGAGTACAAGGCAGAAGGGGGAACATGTAAGGCCAAAGCTCATTCATATAAAACCATGATGCCTGAACCAAGAGTGCAATAAAAGAAGTAGTCTGGATTTCATTTTGTGAGATCAACTTCCCTGATGGTGGAAATGAGCTTCCATGAAGAGCGGCGGAGGAGGCCGAAAACAGCCTCCCTGCCCCTCAAATGGTCACTGTGGCCGCCATTTGAGGGGCAGGGAGGCCGTTTTTGGCCTCCTCTGCCACCCAGCGGGCCCACGCAGCAGTAGAAGAGGATAAGAATGGCCTTCCCATCCCTCATGGGAGGAGGGGGAGGATGCTGTGGGCCCGTAGGACAAGGTAAGTGTGGGGCTGGGGCTGGGGAGGGTGGGGTTTGGGCAGTTTAAAGGGCTTTTTCCTGCCTTGCAAGTGGCAGGTCCCTTTAAATTATCGGCTGGCAGGTGGCGAGGGGGGGATCCCCCCCCTGCCACCTGCCAGCTGATATTTTATAGGGACCTGACACTTGCAAGGCAGGAAAGGGCCCTTTAAACTGTCAAATGCTCCTTTCCCTGCCGCTGCTAAGTGGCCAGAAAGGGGCATTTAAACCCCATGAACCACGAACTGGTTCGTAAACTGGCCCCAATTCATGCCAGTTCGTGGTTCCTGGTTCATGCAAATCCATGAACCACAAACCTCATGGTTAGTTTTTTTTGTGGTTCGTACCCATCTCTAGCTGCATGGAGCCTCCTGCTATAGAGAGGTGGTGAGCTCTTGTTAATAGTATCAGGCACATGATATCTTGATTTAAGATGATGGATTTCGGCTATGGGTTTATCAAGTTTTTCCTCCCACCTTTGAATATGTAGGCTAGCTTACATTTGATGAGATATTCATGAAAGTGCTGAAGACTGTCTGCGGGCTTGCAACAGGGCCACGTTCATATAGAAATGATGTTTGTGTAAACCATTACATTCATGTGGGAGCTGCAGAGGAGGTTGTAACTTCTGCCAGGAAATTATTAGGACATCTCTTCATTCTTCTGGTTTCTTTCTTATGAGTAATTGAGGGCTATTTGTGTACCATGCATAACATTTGTCTATTAGCACTGCACTTGCCTGTTTCATGTGTTCCTCATCGCAATCTCCTTTGCATGCATCCAGATTCACAAAGCAGACCTGCAAGCAAGAGAAAGAGGGAAAGAAAGAAATAGTTAGACTCTGAAGGCCCTCCAAAGATCTATAAAACTTCTATTAATTTTTTTTCTGAATTGCAATTTGTCATCTTCTGACACAAAAGAGAAGATTGACTAAGGTAAGTTGTTGTTTGGGAGAAGAACATGTCTTTCAATACAGGATGTCAATCTGCCACCTAAAGAAGTTTTTTTTTTAAAAAAAAGAACACACACATAGAAGGTCACTTTGTATGTATTGGGGACTGGGGGAATAGATTACTCTGCAGCAAAATCTACTTCCAATAAGAGAAATAGTAATTTGATTTAAAAGCAACTTGCCTGCTTGATGGTGAGAATTAGAGATGGACACGAACAGAAAAAAAAATGAACATGATGTTCGTTGTTCGTTGCCATCCATGAACAGGGACTCATGAACAACCACGAACATGGCCCTGTTCACGAACATGTTCGTGGTTGGCTGTTCATGGGGGCCAGCAGGCTCTCCTCCAGCCATCATCCAAGTCAAGATCCCTACTGCACCACTTCCAGAAACCTGACCTGAGCAGGCACCAGGAAAAGTACCAATAATAAATAATAGCTTGGCCCAGAGCCTGGCAGCAGCCATGGAACTTGAAGGGGTAGATCCCTATCCCACCACACACAAAGAAAATTCAAGCTCCAATGCATTCTCTCTATCAAAATGCCAACAGCAACTGTCTCTCTCCCTCTCCACTGTTGGCAAAGTCAGAGCTGGGAGCCCCCCTCCCCTGCTCTTTGTTCCCTTGTTGTAACAAATTTGGAGCTCCACACTTGAAAGGAAGACTTGCCTATCAAGCTAAATTGGGGTTAGATTGGGGTTTCCAGGGCAGCAGCAGGAGTTCAGACAGAGTTCAGACAATCCCTGCCTAAGTTGCCAAGGGAATTGATTGCAGGTGCCAGACTCTCTGGCTTGACGAACAGCAATGAACAGCAACGAACGAGGCTTGCAACGACCACCTGTTCATTTAGAATGGGGCCTCATGAACAGCTTGTTTGTGAACAGCAGATTGGGCTGTTTGTGGCTTTTTTTTTGTTCATATTGCTGTTTGTGCCCATCTCTAGAGGGAATTAGTACTTGTTGACTCCAAAGTCTGAGCTTTTAAGCTCCCAGAAATTGATAATTAGCCGTGATGCTTCTGCAATGTTCTTTGCTGAGAAAACTTGTCAAATTTGGTCTGATTTGGACACTGGCCATAATACAGCAGAGACATTAGAAGCCCCCAACACAACATCCATTTCCTTTAAGGATCACTTTGAGCTGGGTACTATGATGGATGTTGCCAGAATTCTGCAATCTGTGAAGGTCACCTCTTGTCCATTAGACCTTTGCCTGGCCTGGATTCTTAAAGAATATAAAGATCACATGTATGAGTCCCTGTATCTCTCTTAAAAAACAGTCACTGACCCAATGCATCTTTCTTTGTGTCTTAAAATAGGCGGCCATCCATTACTTTAAAAACCATCACCACTTATCACCCCGCTCTCTAATTTACTGTGGGTTCCAGTAAATTGCTGTAATTTGATGGCTAAGGATCAACCAGCTGAAACTAAATCCTGACAAGACAGAAGTAATGTTTGGAAAGACTGAAGTCCTTAAGGACATGGAAGTCCTTGCTTTTGTTTTTTGTTTTTTATTGGATTTTATAGTGGGGAAAAGGGTTACAACAAGACAAAAAGGTTTCAATAGCAGATTCATGTACAAGACACATATCCATCCATCCATAAATACAGCAAGACATTACATACCCAGTTAACGCCCCTTCTACCTTCAAGCTTCCCTTTTAATCTCTGCAGTCATTATTTATATTCTATGCTTTCTTATCCACTTTACTCTATTTCTTAATTCATTTCTAATAATTCTTTCCTTTATATATTTTTTTTTGCATAAATCACATTTCCAATCCCTTACATTTTAACCAAAATTGTTAATCCCTTAATCATTCCAGGATAAAAATAGAAAAATAAAGACATATATAGAGACAAATAAAGCAGAAAGATAAATGAATCTTATTATATATCAATATAGGAAAAAGGAACATTTTTATACCAGTTTTTCCTCATTCTCCTCTATTTTAACGCAGCCATCTTCACTTATAAATTGGAATTTTCATCATTGTGAGGTTGGGAAGGCCAAATAAATGTTTGGCTTAAACACTAATTTATATTCTAGAGAGGGTAGGTCTTTCATCTGTTTTATCCAAGCCATCTACATTTATATATTTGATTTTTCATAATAGTAAGACTGGGAAGAACAGGTAAGTGTTTGGCTTAAGCACTGATTTATATTCTAAAGAAAATAGCTAAAGTCTAGGAAGGATTAAAGAATTCCAAAGACCCAATTATCACATTATCACTAATCCATTAACAGTAAATATACAAAATCTAACATGTTACAGAACATCTAAACTTTCAATAAGTCTGTATTACATATCATTAAGCATAGAGAGGGAGCCTAAATCATAATCTATGCTTCTCCTTCTTTCTCCCTTTCAAACAAGAAACAAAGAGAGAAGACAAAAAGCTCCATCGGGTCCCCTCTTTCTTATCCCTTAACAGCATAACAGGTTAGAGAGATAGATAGATATAAAAGGTTAAGCCTAAATTATTGGATCACAATCTGGATTTCATTCTCGTTTTTTCTTCTTCCTCCCTGTAAAATGGTACATCAAGTCTTTTTCCCATCTGCACCCCCAAAGACGACTCTTCTTATCTTCTAACCAGTTCTGGAAGGGGTTAGTAAGAATAGTGTTAGGTCTCTGATTATTCTTCTTCTTTAAGATACGTTGCATTCTTTTCTCCTCATTCAGAAACGGTATGCTGGGCTTCTTCTTCATGGGTTTGCTGTGTTGCCCCTCCTCTTTCTTGTTTATGCCTTGTCTTTTTACAGAGACGTACTGATGTGTTCCTCCATTTTGCAAGCTAAACTTTTCCTCATTCCGTTCTAGTTTTCTTTCAGCTAGGTCTGCCCCTTTAGAAATTTCTTCTGCCTTATCATCTTTTATAGTGTTTTTATCCATTTCCACTCCAAATATCGTATCTGCTTTAGTTATTAATTCAGTCATCAATTTAGCAATTTCTTGCAAGTTGGAAAATACTTCTTCTGGGAAAGCCATTTCAAAGTTACTTACAAGTGTTATGTCCAAGTGGTAGAAAGCTTTGACTCTCGTCAAAGTGGTAGAAAGCTTCGCTTTTATTTATATTTTCAAAGGATTTATTGCTTTCCAGCTCTCTGCTGAGAGAGTTTTCTTTGCAATCAATCTTCCATGCCTTCCCCCCTCCTCCCAGCCTTCACCCGGGCAACCGCCTTGCAATCAAGCTGATTAGCCCTCATTAAGTCGTAAAACACTCTTCTTACTTAATGGGAAGTCTTGTAGGGTCGCAATGCTCCATCTTCCAGTTGTCTTTATTTGTCTTATCAGGAATCTGCTTTGTTTTCGCTTCAATTAATTTTCGCTTGTCGGACTTTCGGCTTTTGTAGCTTCATAGCCATGTTGGCTACTCCCATGGTCCTTGCTTTCCGAACCGGCGGGGGCTTCCCGGGGGTTGCCAGTCCCCTTGAGCTCCTCCACCTTGTTCCAGCCTGTCCCACCTCTCCATGGGGGGGACTTGGGGGCCCGAATTCTCAAGTTCCAAGGAACCAGGAAGCTCATGGCAGAGAGCTCATAACTCAGCTGCCGTGCCTTTGCTACTCCATCCCGGAAGTCGGAAGTCCTTTCTTTTGAAGGAGTCCAATTGTTTCTCACTGACTTGGTTAGGCGCCTAGGGGTGATTCTGGATCCAGCTTTATTTCCGGAGAAGCAAGCTGATGCGGCTGCAGAAAAGTGTTACGACAACTAAACTTAGCTTGGAAGATGGCATTCGATCTTTATATGGCTGACCTGGCACAAGGATCCATATAGTTACCTTGAGGCTAGACTACTGTAATGCATTCTACATTGGTCTGCCCTTAAAAACAATTAAGAAACTCCAGAATGCCATGGCCCAACTACTATTTGGTGCTAAGTATCATCTGCATGCCACTCCCACTCTGCAAAGACTCCACTTGTTACATATCAGTTACCTAGAGTTGCTAGTTCCCCCAGATGTGAAAGTGGAGGATATGGGGGCATGGGGGCCCCAATTTGGAGACTTATCAGAGCACATCTATGTCGTACCGAGAATAATGTCATTCCCAGCTTGACATGGAAGCAACATGTTGTCTCATGGGCTGATTGGGTAAAAATTGGTCCCCAATCTAGCATTTGGGGCCAATTTTTACCCATTTGGTCCCATGTTTCTGTGTTACACCAGGTTCTTGCCTCATTTATGTGCCTTTCCCCCTGCCACCCAGGTGAGAGGTCGCATGGGGCAGAGGCTGGGAGTGGGGAATCCCCCACCCCCATCAGGAGAATGGCATCCCCCTCAGTTACTGGGCTCAGTTTAAAGTTCTAACTGTAACTTACAAAGCCCTTAGTGGCACTGGAACACGTACCTGCAGGACCACCTCTCCTGCTGTTTCTCTGTGGCAGCTTTGCTCAACACAGCAAAGCCATCTGAAGGTGCTGCCTTGCAAACCTATATATTTAGCAACTGCCCACTCAAGCACATTCTCTGTGGTGGCTCCTGAGACCGACAGGACTGGCTCCAGCTCTGCCTTTCCTGAGGGACAACCAACAGGAGCAGGTAGAATGCTGGGCCAATCAGAGTCCATTGGGGGCTTTTGAGAGGGAGAAGGGTTTGAGACGCTGCTAAGAGAGGCAGCAGAAAGATAGCTGGCTGTAAATATGTTCTTTTATTTTGAAAACTTTCCTGTTTAATCTCAGAATGTGTTTTAGTTTTAAATCCATTCACTCCTATGTTCCTTCTTATAAAGTTTATTTTTGTTTGGTTTAACCCTGGCTGGCCTGAAGTTGTTAGCTGAGGGAGAAATAAAACACGCACACGCGCTCTGGTCACATGGAAAGGGCCCAGTGTATTAAATAGTGGCAGCATATATTGAGGGGAAATAACCTCTGAGTTCCCTTTTTCCCAATAGGCCTGAGTTGTAGCTGAGTGAGGGGAAGTAAATTCAGAGAATCCAGAGAATGTCTGGTAGCGCTTCTGGAAGAAGAGAGAGGGGACCCTGTGAGGATTTGGGCCCAGGCTCTCTGCCTCCTGTAGTGGAGATGACAGTTGGTGTGTGGCAGTGGATTCCCAGCCTTTGCTTGCCTGGGAAGCCCCAAACCTGTGAAGGGAGGTTTGGGGTGGGCGGCAAAGAGTGTGAAAGGCTTGTATGTCTGTGAGGTGGGGGTCTTCCACACACCTTCTATCAATCCCGGCATAGCTCCCACATTATGCAATGGTCTCCCTGAGGCTATTATGAAACCCCCCACAAATTCTATTGTTTCACAAAATGTGCAAAACAGAATTGTTCAGGAGGGCATCCTTATAGAAGGAGCTGTGGTTTAATGGATGAACTCACGAAGTGATCCCTATTAGGGACAATTTTTTTTCTTCCACTACTTCAATCCCAGCTCATTGCATTATGTTGTTTTACTAGGAATATTTATTGATTTAAATGTTATCATATTTTGGAATCCACTTGCTGATTGACTGAATAGCTTTGTTTTACTAGGAATCTTTGCTATTAGATTCAATTTAAAAATATATTTTTATTAACTTGAAATTTGCAATGTATCAAAAATTAGAAATAAAAATATATTTAAACAAGATTTTTAATCTGTCTAGTTAATTAGAGGATACCAAATTCATTTAAGTTTTCTCCATTTTTGTTGTTATCGTTCAAAGGTTGTAATGTTTTGTAATCGGCTTTCTGATTGAGTAAATGGTTCTGTTGTACTTGTAATCTACTTTGTGTCCCAGTGAAAAAGGTGAACTATAAATGAAAATGAAAAAAATAAAAATAAAGGTCAGTTAGGCAACAATGCAGCAAGATTTGAGTCCAGTGGTACCTTAAAGACCAACAAGATTTTCAGGGTAGAAGTTTTCGAGGTGCCACTAAGGTGTGCTCAAATCTTGCAGTTCTACAGTGCTGACTGACATGGTTACCCACCTAAGGCAATGAACCAGGCTCCTCCACAGTTCAACCCTGTAATGAGATCATCCCTTGTGACAGAAACCTATGATTAGTCAGATCACAATATGCTATAAGGAATGTTTTGGCATTGTGAGAGGGTGCCTGTTGGACAACAAAAACGATTCATTGTGTTCATTGTATGCCAATGTCACAGTTCAGATTATGTGCTTGGTTTTACACAAAAGCTCAAGTCTATGTAATATGCTAATATTGCATGTACAAAATATGGCCATCTGCAGTGACAGGCTGTGTAGCAGATGGAAAGATTCAGCCCTCTTGCGAGAACCAAAGAAAGGGCAAAAAGGATTATATTTGTCTTTTTAAAAGGTTTGTTTTTCCCTTTAGTAGCATAACATATTCTTTTAAAAGGAAATAAAATATTTATTGGTTGTGTGGTATGTGCCACTGTAACAATGGGAGATTATATAAGAACAGGTCCTCAGGAGCCTTTTTTCTGCTAGAAATGTCAGAGCCATAAACTATTACAAATATCCCAATAGCAATTGCTCTATTTACATAGTATTCTGGGGCCGGTATTAAGTAAATTGTTCACAAGCACATTATTGTTTATAGGCTTTTAAAACTCTTTTATCTTTTACTTACTCCTGAAAAAGTATGTACAAGTGATAATGATGAATGGCATTGATGTGGTGCTTAACCAGTTTGAATGCTATCTTTAAATAATTTCCCTTTTCAGAATTATAATAGCATTTCTATGAATGTTGCTCTCAGCTAGTCTTACAAGTCTGTAGATGCTTAGCCCAATCAGCACTATTAAAAGTGAGACAGGGGGACGTAGTTTAGGCTGTTGTTGACAAGATTTCCATGGTGGAAACAATTTCGTTCCATAACTTTTTGTTTCAGCAGACAGGATTTTCCTTCAAAGTTTGAAAGAAAATGGGCTGGCTTCTTAAAGTTCTGACTGTACACTGTCATGTTTCACAAACATAACAAACATCACAGTTCTTGTAGCAGTAAAACATACACATATTCTGCAAGCACAGATATGTTCCTAGTTGCTACCAGAATTCCCCTCGTCCTGTGCAACTAGTCTTTAAAAAAGGACATCCTTGACCTTTCTATTCTGTTACATGTACAGTATGTTGGGCTGCCTTTCCCTCTTTCCCTCAATTCAAGAAATGTTGCAATGTACAATTGGATAGGAGACCTCCATTGAAGACCAGGATTGCAGAGGCAGGCAATGGCAAACCACCTCTGTTAGTCTCTTGCCATAAAAACTCCAGCAGGGGTCGCTATAAGTCAGCTGTGACTTGAGTGCACACTCCACCACACAAAGGGAGAGTCCTATCCTTTTCAAACCTATCAGCTGTATGCTGGAATGATGTCTGCTATCTGGAAACAGACTGTAGCATATTATGGGGAATTTGGTGAGAATGCCATATTGTGGCAATCAGGATATTTTGGACTATTTATGCCCCAAATTTCTATCTGCCATGGAAGAAGTTTAGCTTGACCAAACTGAATATGAGATAATTGTAATCTTTCCTTATTTGGCTCCATACCACGTTCTGCATTTGGTGACTGGGCTTGAATCAAACAACTGTGTGCTATCTGTGCTTGTTGTCTGCACAGATACATTGGCTCCAGTCAAGAAAAGCTTCCCTGTAGTGGGACATGATGTTCCTGGAAATCTTGTTTCTGATACATATTGTGTATTTGCTCACATGTGTGTATTCTGATTACACTATATGCAGAACAGTTCTGAGTTACATAAGAGACTCAAAGCTTTTGGCACTCTCAAGAGCTTGTGCACGCCCAGCAAGATTCTTCAATTGTTTTCATGGAACAATGAATCCCATAAATAAGACTCCGACACTTTAACTTCAGACACAAGTTGTCATGAAGGTTGCTGTTGAGAAACACCCGCATAAACCCCTTTGGAAGCACAGAACAAGTTTTAGAGTTCTTCACATCCTGAAAACTGTTTTTGGAAACAATTGCAACTGTTGCTGTATTCAAAAAACTTTTGTTACAAACTGCAAATAGCTTGGCATGAAATCAGTCACCATCACTTCACATGGAAAATTGTACATATTGATTGTATTGAGCTATTCTGTGTAATCCACCTTGAGTCTTAGTGAGAAAGGCAGACTATAAATAATGTAAATAAAATTTAAAAAATTAAATTAATTAAAAAAAACTGATTTCATGTAAAGTAGTAATGATCAAGACAGTCCTACGCAGAGTTATACCAGTCTTAGCCTCTTTAAGTTCCATGGACTTGGAAGTGTGTGACCGTGTTTAGGATTGCCTGTAAAGAGTGTAAACTGTGAACTAGAAAATCTCACCTTGGATCTTGTTCTGCCATGGCCTGTCTTGACGGCGTAAAGCGAGTCACTGTTTTTCAGCCTCAGCCCCACAACAGTAATATGAGGATAAAATATCAATCTGCCTTGCAAGGTTGGTGGTGGAGAGTGTTGTTAAGTCATAGCTGACTTATGGTGACCCCTAGTGGGGTTTCCTGGCAAAAGACTAAAAGAGGTGGTATGCCACTGTCTGGCTCTTCACCCCTGATCTTCACTGGAGATCTCCCATTCAATTACTGGCCAAGGCTGACCCTGCTTAGCGTCTGAGATCTGACAAGATCAGGCTTGCCTGTGTTATCCAATCAGGGCACTTTGCAGGGTTGCTATATGAATTACTGAGTAATGACTGTACATTTCTTTATGTATGTTTTTATATCCCATGCTCTCAGCCCCTTATGATGGCACGACACTCTGATTAGTGCTTCAAACACTCCAAATTGCTGTGTAAAATCTATATAATTTCAATTGCTTTTAATGTTTCAGGGAAAGGAACAGAATGATTTTTCAGGCACACCGATTACTTCTTACATATAAACAGCCTTTGCAAACAGTAACTAGTTTATTTACCCAGTTGGTTAATTTAGTAAATGGTTGGTTAATTTAGTACACATGCATAAAACAATATTGTAGCAGATACATTCAAATGTGCATTTGTGTCACTACTGCACTGAGCGTAATGGAACAGGAATGGATTCAGTGCTTTGATAACAGAAATAAGTGGATCAGAGCAACTGCAGGAGGTATATCCTGTTAAAAGATTACCAGCATACATTTATATAGAGTGCTGCACCAATTTATTTCCTTTATTTCAATTCAGAGCATTGCCAAAGAAGTACTGAATTATAGATGCCTCCCATGAAGAAATAATACTGCTTATATTGGATTCTAGAAAAGGGGAAGCTGACTTGTTTTTTTAAAAATATCTTTTTTCACATTACTTAAATTCAGGGGCTGCCATGCTGATTCAAATATTATAAACAGAAGCGAGTCACTTCAAGTGCCCATGGATCTCACTGGAAGTAAAAGGAGCTCCACCTTAGATATTAAAACTGAACCACGGAAAGCAAATGTGTAAGACATTCACAATTCTGCTTTCCTTGCCCCTTTGGAAGATTTTGAAACAATTCTTAATGTGTTGCAAATCAAATGTCAAAACTTCAAAATCCAGAATGTCAAATTCTGCTTACTGCAAACAGAATAATGTATAAAAAGAGTTATTTTTGTTTTATCTAACAGATCATTCATTTCTGGATACAAGCTACAATTTAGCATAGGAAGAACGAGTAACAACTTATTCTGGGCAGTTTGGTTTACTATCCTACATGCATAGTACTGCAAAAGTATTGGAGAGGAGAGGAGAAAGAGGGCTGATGGCATGTTGGACAGTCAGTCTGTAGAGCATGGAAATTGGGCTAGGCATAGTGAATTGAGTATCAGTGTGGTGTGGTAGTTAGAGTGACAGACAAGAGTCTATGGAACATAGATTTGAATCTCTGCTCTGGCATGGAAGCTCATTGCCTGACTTTGGGTTCATTGCTCTTTCTTAGTCTAACCCACCTCACAGGGTTGTTGTTGTGAACATGAACTGGAGGAGAGGAAAATTATGTTGTAAACTGCTTTGGGTCCCTATTAGGAAGAACAGCAGGGTGAAAATTAATAAATAAAAAAAATTGATGTCTCAGTGAAACTGAGTCAAAATAAAAAAGGTGGATGTGAGAGTTATAGGAAATGTACAGGAAGTTAGCCTGCACATGATATAGAAACTGGATTCTTTATACATTATAAGGAACAAGGGGGAATGCTAGTTTATACAGGACCTGACAGAAGGGTGGTTATGGATCTGACATCAAGAGAAAGCAGGGAAAATGGGGGAGGTTAGAGCATACCTTATCATCAACGCCAAGTTACTGTATCTTAGGCATTGCAGCTGTGATTGCTGGATTTAAAAAAAACCCCTAAAATCAACTGCTTTTATAGTAGCAAACAGAGAAACAAGAATTAAGCCTTAGACTCCCACCCACATATATAAATGCTGAATGCTTAGCCAAATGCCAGCTTTCCATAAATGAATAAACGCAACAGAGGTGATAGGTTCTTTGTTGGTACATAACTTTTTCTGACTGTACTGAACATGAGCTGAACTATGGAATTCTGCAAGGTTTGTGCAAATTCTATACTTAATTTGTTTCTGTGTGTACATATTCTTTTTTTTAGATTTTGATATCACTGTATACTTTTCAGTTGAATTTGTAGCCATTGAATTTTATAAAAACAACAACAAAATAATTTAAAAATTCCACTGTGCAGATCCATGTTTATTTACTCAGGAGGAATATCCTACTGTATTCAGTGGGGTTTGCTCCTATGCAAGTGAATGCAGCATTGCAGCCTTAAAAAAGGAAAGAGAGAGAGCTTTTGCACAAACTGACTATGTCAGCACTTGTGCTTCTGCTTGCACAAGGTTTTGTGTGAGCAATTCCTGAGCACTATAAGGGTATTGCACAAGATCTTAAGCAAGTGGAACTGTATTAAGTGCGTTTATTTTCATGGTAGCACACTGTTAGACCTAAGACACATCATGTAGGTAACATGAATGTTGCAGTTAAAATAATTAGTGCAGGGAAGCCTCTCTTGTTGACATGATAACTATTATTGACACTTCTGTCAAATTGATATTCAGATTCTTATTTGAAACATACAGTTGTTGATCATTTTCCTTCCATGCTGCCATAGCCTCATGAAGGAACTGTCAGGCTCTGGGCAAAGTATAAGCTAGTGACTACTTCTTACCCTTGATTTTCAAAAAATAATTTGCTAAAGCAACATTTAGTAGTGATGAAATAAAAAGGAAAGGGATATATAAGCTGCTCCCCACCAAACACTGTATCATTCTTCTTCTTCTCCCCAAACTTTTTTTCTCCACACCCAAAATCATGATACAATTCTTATTTTTCCATTTATTTCTCTTTCATTATCCCCTCCACAAGCCCAGCTCTACTCTCTTCTCCCTCCCTCCCTCTTTTTTCTGCCTTCACCATCAACAATCACTTCTTCACCATGAAGACTCAAGCTAGAGGACCCAGGGCTAGCACTAGCCAACCACCACCACTGCTTGGAGAGCTGCAGCTGGCTGGTTCTGGTGGGTGTAGGTTAGGGTTCAGTGAGGGTGGCACTGGTTGCCTGGTACACAGTCCCAGGAAACACATACATAGCAGCAGCAGACACACCACTTGGTCCCACCTCTCCCTCTTCCCTGGTCCCATTCATGGTCAGGGTCCCAGAGCTAAATTAGATACTTTCATGATCCCCCACTGGCCAGCCCCCTGACCAGGTCAGTGACTGTGACTTAGAATGCTCAGTGGAAGAGCCTGGGGAACCAGGAGGAACAGCAGGGTCAGGAGGAGAACCTGAAGCTGCAGAGGCACCTTCTGGCCAAGCACCAGCAGTACCAGAAGCCACCCTGCCTGAGCATGCAAAGGAGCCCTTGCTGCCAGCCTCTGAGATAGCCACTAGGCCCCTGCCAGGCAAGGTATGAACTTGAGTCCATGGCCCCCAAGAACCCTTACCCACTCAGTAGGAACAGCATGAAGGGCCCAGTCTAAGGTGCCCCAAGAGAGAAGGGCCAGGCTGGCTGTGCCCAGCCTTCCTGTAGACCCAGAGCACAGTACTGACAGCAGTGATTCCTCAGGGGATTGTGGCCAGAATGTGATACAGCCTCCTGAGCCCCAACACCTGCCAGAACTTGCAGCTGAGCCAGATCACCTCACAGCTTATTTAGGCTGAGGCTTGAGATGGTTGTTCTGCTGAATCAACTAGTCTGCTAGGTGCAGGTCTTATGCCCTAATGCCTCTTGTCGCAGAGAGTGGCCCCTTGAAGAATCTAGTCATCTAGATGCAGGACACTGGTTACATTTGCTACAAATGGTAACCTGGCTCACAGCACACAGGAGAGCTGAAGAGCAGGAATAAGTTGAGCTAGTGTGGAAGGAAGGTGAAGGATGTAAGGGGAGACAGAAGCGGGACTGCTACTTAGAGGGGACACAAAGGGGCATGATTATATGCTTGGCAGTGGTGCCTGGGCAATTGCCCCTTTTAACCACCGGGCAAAGCTGCAGTTATATCTGTTAATATATGTATTTGGCAGATATGAGAAATCATATACTTAGAGAAGTTTTTGGTCCAGTAGCACTTTAAAGACCAACTAGATTTCCAGGGTATGAGCTTTTGAGAGGCAGAGCTCCTTTTGTCAGTGTGCTGGAATGCAGGTGGGAGTCTGCCTCAAGCTTCTCTAAGAGTCCGGAGTACAACCAAGCCGAGAGGGGAGCAAGCAGGGAGCATAGTCCAGGGAGCTGAATTCAAAGGTCAGAGCCAAGAGAGCAGTCAGAGCAGAGCTGGGTCGCAGTAGAACCAGGCAGGTCTGTGCGCAGGTGTGTCTGCAATGAGGGGGAGGGCGTCCCGGCTTAAGAGCAATCACCTCCAGGGCAGAGCTGCGTCCTGTTAAGCCTCAAGGTCACTACGCTGCTGTTTGAGGGCCTGAAGCCTTGCGCTTCGTCTCCTTTCGTGTGCAGCAAGACGCTGCCGCACCCTACGCTGCCTTTCAGGCTCAGGGGAGCTTGGTGGGGATGTTGCCCTGGTCTCCAGTGCTGGTGCAGGTAGGGGAGCAGCCTCTGTCTCTGAGTCTGCCCTGGATTCCTCAGCCTGCTCTGGCGAGGGTTCCTGCTGTCCCCCTCCCTGCTGGTCTTCCAAGCGGCTGACTCTGGAGGGGCTTGGCATACTCTCTCCCCTGTCATCCTCCCTGAGGTCTTCATCCTCTGAGGACTCAGAGCCCACGACAGTCAGGATTTCTTATTCAACCATAGCTGATTGCTTGATAAGAAACTTACATTTTTTCTCCACCTACCCTTTGCAGTCTTAATCTGGTGGTGTTGTATGCTAGAATGTGAGTTGTACCAAATTCCTGAAAAGCGTGGAAGGGAAAAATATAGGCATATAAACAGCGAGCAGGTGCTGAATCCTTCCTCCACTTATGCTTTTCTCTAAGTGTCTTTTTTCCAGTGGAAGTTACTTCTAGTCTTAGGAGTCTTGAAGAACTGCAAGGACGGTAGGCTTGTGAAAGAAATGTTTCAGAGGGGGAAGTTTCAAGAACCCCTCTCACAAATCTTTTCTGCTCTTTAAATCACCCTCCTTCATACTTTGTTTGACAGCAAACCTAAACAGAGTTAACCTCTGTCCCATCTAGTTTGAAGAGCAAATCTGCAGACTGTGTCTATTCACAATGATCTGTGCCATGTTGTTTTCAGCTGCACCACATCCATAACAGTAACGCTTGGAATGTTTCCCAGTTAATATTCCAATCTTAATTTTGTTGGTTCAGACTTGATGTAAATGGATTCATTTTTGATATTATAGTGGAGGGAGATCAGATGATTTGTGTAAAAGTGGTTTAAAATAATAATTTCCCCACAGTATCATGACTAAGTACTGAGCTGCCCCAAATCATCACTCCCTTGAGTACTTTCAACATCTGGATGAACAATCTCCTGTAAAAGCTGAAGTCAGCTAAAGACTGGAAACAAAAATACTATTTTACATCATATTTCTTTTGGGGAAAGCAAAACGCAACTCTAGGAATCATTATGGGAAGGGGAAAAGGCCAACTTTTCTTAAATCTAGTTTCAGCATTGCATTGCAGAGAATGAAGCACCATTTCTTATTTCTGATGCCTCTTAGGATAATGCAAAATGGTGTCTTCAGCAGATTGTTACAAGGTAGCCATCTGCTCCTCCAGTCTATAGAATGGCACTGTGTGTGTTGATGGGAATGGAAGTGCTGAGCCACAAACCTGTCAAGTCAAATAAACCACACTTAGATTTTATTAAAAGTATTCTGCCAATTCACAGGGAAATGCAAGAGAACAGATGTGCAGGCATGTGCCCTTTGGTACATCTTAGCTGTGTAGGGCCTTGATGATGGATACCAGGCCTTCACAAATGTGTCTGCCAGGTCACCATTGGTGAATGCCCAACAACACCATCTGCCAAGAGTCTGTCAAGGCCAGGATGCCAAGCAGCAGACAGACCGCCCCCCCTCCCAAACTCTCCACAAATTGCAGAGAACTCAAGTGAAGTCTTTTATACTGCTCTGAGCCCTGGAGCAGTGTTGTTGGGATAAAATGGGTCAGTTTCCATTCTCCCACCACCCCAAAAATGACAACATGGACCCAAAAGTGGTCAATTGCAAGTCAACTTTACTGACTTCCAAACTGCTTAGCAGGCACTCAGAGAAATAAAGGAGTTCCAGTTCTGTAGAATAACACATGTTTTAAACAAGGGACTATAATAGCCAGCACACCCTCACTCCAGGGGGCAGCTCAAACTGCCTGATAATGGGAGAGACAGGATTAGATAGCTTTGCTAACTTCTGATTTCCTTTATCTCCTTCTCCCTCAAGTGAGATGGTTCCCCTCTTCTGCCTGAAGCTACGAAGCCATGGCAAGATGGAGGACTTGCCCCTACACTATTCCAGCTGCAAGCTGCCACTGATGCAATAGCATCACACCCCTGGTGGCTGATACAGGAAACATACATGCCTGCCAGCCTCTATATCCATGCCATGCTGGTCACAACCAGGCAGATGAAGCACAACTTTTTTTTTTGTGACTCCTCAGCTCCTCTAAACATGATATTTTTAAAATATTCATCAAATTTATATACCTAAAAAGTAAATATGGCAAATATGAATTTAAATAAATGTCACATTTTTATCACTGTTCTTCTTCTACAGAGTGTTTTCCCTTTCTTTATCCCCACAACAGTCCTGTGAGTATAGAATGGAGAGGTAACAAAGGTAAAGGTAGTCCCTTGTGCAGGCACCGATTCATTACTGACCCATGGGGGACGTCGCATCACGACGTTTTCTTGGCAGACTTTTTACGGGGTGGTTTGCCATTGCATGTGAGGATAAAATGGAGATTCAGAGTCTGTAGAAGTAGGGATATCTGTAAAAGCAGGTTCCTTCAGTTGAAAACTGAATTAAATATGATTGGGAATCTTGGCAATAATATTGTAAGCCACCGTGGGTTCCCACCAGGAGAACTGTGGTGTATGAATGAAGTGAATAAATAACACTGAGAGAGAGAGACTGGCCCAGTAAGATCCCTCACTCCCAGGTCTTGTTTCCTGCTGCTGCCCAGAACTGCAGAGAAAAAATAAATAAAATCAAAAATGGCTATCGGGCCTAAGGGTTGTCCCCAGTGACATCACACCTTTCTAGGAATAGCTGGAAATTCGATGGTAAAACCATTTCTTTTTTTTTTTGAAATTTTTTTTATTTTTAATATCTAAAACAGAAATCTACAAAAAAAACTACAAAAGTACTAGGAAAGGGGAAAAGGGAAAGAAGAAAGAAAAAGGGAAGGAGGGCTGGAAAAAAGGGGGGGGTTACATACAAACAATAAACACTACACTACAATGTTTTCCCTTCATACTGCCATGGTTAAAAATTTAAACCTTCATAAAGTAATGATGGAGTGGTTGACCTTGCAAAATACAAAATACAACCCATATTAAATTTTCTCCCCCCCCCGGGCCTCGGACGCAGTTCTCTCTGAGCAGCTACAGCCACTGCGCTCACTGCCTCCCCCCTCCCTTCAGGCTTCGAGTCTTCTTCATTTTGCATGGTATCTTGCCCGAATTCTTGATTTTTGTCCACAAAATCCCTTAGCTGATCCTCTGAGTTTATCTTGTAGGCTTGATCTTTATAATTAAACCAAATTCCTTCCGGAAATAGCCATTTATACTTTATCCCTCGTTCCCTCAGGACAGCTGCGAGCTTTTTGTACTTAAATCTTCTTTTCCGAACTAGAAATGGAACGTCCTTCAGTATCTTGACTTTACTTCCCAGAAAATCCAAGTCCGCATTATATGAGTTAAATAGGATAGTGTCTCGGACCTTCCTGGATGAAAACTCAATAAAAATCTCGCGAGGCAGCTGCCGCTTCAGGTAAAACCATTTCTGATGGTTACCCACCATGTCCTTGCCCCTGCTGTCCCCCACTGATTGCCAGGACTGGAAACTCTAATAATGTTTGAACCAGGTCTCCCCAGTTCTAGTTAGGGCTGTGAGTCCTATGCTGGGAGTGGGGGATACCGCAGCCACTGCCACCATCCCTACTTATCTGGCCAGCATGGGGGGGGGGATGTGTTGGGGATCCGTTTGACTGTATACATTCCACCTGGGAAGCATGCAACCAAAATGGGCACATGTTCCCATGTTGCTAGAAAATGTCATATTCAAGCAATGTGAGAATGCACACAGGGATGAGTACCCATTGCCCCTTGTTCCCTGGTTTGCCCTTAGGGGGACTTGGAAACCCTGGATCTAGTCCACTATGCTAGTATAATTATATCAGACAGCATGATTTTCTATGGAATTTAAATCTGGATTTGTTGCCTTCAGTAATTTGCAAAGCAACTTGAGTCCCAGCTACCTTAGTGAGTTAGCTTGACTTCCATATAACAGATTTTTGGTTCCCTGTTAAATCTGATTCAGCTTTCAGTCAGATCTGCTTGCTTTTACAGACTTATTCCTGCTTCTTGGTTCCAACCCAAGGCATGTCAAATTCACACAAAAAATCAAAGGCCCATGTGAAATACAAAGCAAAATGGAAAGCAAACTGCTGCTCTAAGATATGACATACAAGTTCTAAGATTAAAGGTTAAAATACTGGGGTTATGTATTTATGCACACCATTTATACCCTTGCTTCCTGGCAGATGGCATTATAACTTTGAGTTACAGGAAGAGAAGGCAGGTAATGTGCCACAAAAGTGGCTTTACAGTATTGTCTGTATATAGGTCAACCATTTCAGATAAACAGCTATTGATGCCTCTTAAGTAATATACATGAGCCAGCAGGCCTGGAGAACAGGATTAAGTTTGTTGCTGCACTAGGATTCTCTTAAGTCACAGTGCACTAAAGACCTGTGTCCTCAAATAGGAGGGAATCATCCATTCCAAATCCACCTATCCAATTACGCAGCCTCATTGGGATGTTCTGAGAAGCATAATGGATGCTTCAGGGTCAGGAATAAGGAGGAGCTATGCAAAGTTGTATTGCTGGAGAGTGTTGACAGGGAAGTAAAAGACAGAAAAAAAATATTGAGAGGAAACCTCCTTAAATCATATTTATTTTACATTGTGTCAGTAAATGCCATTGGTTTCAACAAAACATACTTCCAAAGATCATACTGTTAGTATATGAGCTCTGAAACCTACTTCTGAGATAGCAAGTTTATGAATTTTTACTAAAGCAAATGTACCTGAGGCCAAAGAGACTGATTATCTGCAAAAATGAATTTTACACTTCATACTGTACATCATATCTAGGTTAACATAGAAACATAGAGCCGGAAGGGATGCTAAGGATCATTTAGTCCAGCCCCCCCCCCAATGCTGGAAATTCACAGCTATCTCCCCCCTCACCTACTCCAGTGACCCCTGCTCTATGCCCAAAAGCAAGACAACTCCAGGATTCCTGGCCAATCTGGCCTGGAGGAAAATTCCTTCCTGACCTCAAAGCGGCAATCAGCCTTACCCAGGGCATATAAGAAAGAGCCACGATAGTGTTGCACTGGCTTATCCCTTCGTGCACTCCCTCTCCTGATCTGCATACATTCATATTGAATTAGAGAATCATCATAGCTATCAGGTGACCATCTAGCCTTAAATACCTCCAAGGAAGGAGAGCCTACCACTGCCTGAGGAAGCCTGTTCCACTGAGGAACCACTTTGTCAAGAAGTTCTTAATGTTTAGCTGAAAACATCTTTGCTTTAATTTTAACCTGTTGTTTCTGGTCTGACACTGTGGGGCAACCAGAAAACAACTCCGCTCCATCCTCTATGTGACTGAACATCAAATACTTGAAGAGGATTATCGTATCTCCTCTCAGTTGCCTCTTCTCCAAATTAAACCTGCCCAGCTCCTTCAACCTTTCCTCGTAAGACTTGGTTTCTAGACCCCTCACCATTTTTGTTGCCCTCCTTTGGACACATTTCAGCTTATTAACATCTTTCTTAAACTGTGGTGCCCAAAACTGAACACAATACTCCAAGTGAGATCTAACCGGAGCACAGTAAAGCAATATCAGCACTTTGCATGATCTGGACACTACACTTCTGTTGATACAGCCTAAAATCGCATTTGTCTTTTTAGCTACAGCATCACACTGCTGACTCATGTTCAGTGTATGATCTACTAAGACCCCTAGATGCTTACAATTATTTGCCTATTTCCCCTCACTCTGACATGCTAGAATGTGGGGGGCGGGGAGGAAAGAACTAGTAACAGCTACGTAGAAGCAAAGGAAGCTAATTTTTAAAAAGTGCTCAAATCCTTTATATCTTTGCATTTTAAATAATTCACTATAGGCATTTTCAGAGCTTGAAAGCAGTAAAGAAAAAATGTTTAGACTAATTTAAAAAGGCAAACGATTTCACTAAATAAATATGACACATGAAAATACTTTATAACCTTGGCTGGCAGGGATGCTGAATAACAGGAAATCTCCTTTTGTGAAGGGACCCCACAGAGTGCAAGTGAAGAGGCAACACTAAAGCAAAAGCACTACTTCCTTCAACAGCATCCTAGCATCAAATGCTATTATGAAACCTTTAGTTCAAGAGCTATAGAATTAATATGAGCTAGTCTATGGACAGTTTGGGGGAGTATTGCCTTTGGATATCTGTTTCTATTAAGAAAGGTCAGGACATGGTAGACAGCCCAAGGGTTGGATCTAAAAGAATGGAAGGGAAATACTCTCTTGTTCTAATCTGCCAACATTTGCAGAGTTTGTGAAAGGGTTTGTATAGTGCTGTGTACTACAGCATGCTTCCACTTGTACAAGATATTGTGTGACTTACGGCACATTCTGTTCTGCAAACAAAAGTATATCTTTTGATTTAGTAGGGGTGTGTGGGTTGCACAGCAATGTAGTGTCAAGTGCATCCAACATGCAGAAAGGCACTTTGGGATCTAATAGCAGATAACATTTATCCACAAGACAAGCCATAGGCATTTGGATACTTTATGCAAAATATTACAATATGGCCTCCCTCTGTTGTTATCTCTTTTTGATCTGATGTGCTTAGCAGCCTCTCTTCACCTGCCCAGGTTGACCTTTGCATTTGTTCAACCCCATCCTTAAGCATTCACACTAACTGCCTAGCCTTGTGGTTTCCATCCTCACCCTTCTTGGTGACACCTGTGCCCAGGGCATGCCCTGGATGTTACTGCTCATACACCCATCTCTCTTGCTTGCCACCAAACTATAAGCAGCAGCTGTCTTGGACTGGATGACACAAGTTATCCATGGATACTAATAAGAGCATGGCAATCACTATGGTTTTGGCTTAAGATTTTTTCAAATATCTTTCAAATATTGGGTTTAGGTGCGCATAACACTTTGCTAGACTGTGGTCCCCACTGATTGCTACTATGAGCTGGACTTGTACTGAAGGGCAATAAAACAGCATTGAATTAGACAAAACTAGGGCTGCCAACAAGCCTGAAGAAAATGTCCTGTCCCTTCAAGAGAAGCTTAATGTGTGGAAATGGACAGCTGAAACTTTTCACAGCATGCAGGTAAAATAGCATCAATGGGCAAATAACATCCCATTAAACTTCTATTAGGAAAGGAAGGTGGCATGGTATAGCCCAGTCTCATCAGATCTCAGAAGCTAAGTAGGGTCATTATTACTTGGATGGGAGACCACCAAGGAAGACTTCAGAGGGAGGCAATGGCAAACCACCTCAGCTTTTCACTTGCCTTGAACGTCCCAGCAGGGATTGCCATAAGTCAGTTGTACTTGACTGCACTTTACACACTGAAGCCTCTGTTAAAGGGACAGGACATCCCCCCCCAGGCAACTGGCAATCTTAGCCAAAACAGGAATATAAGAAGGGAAGTGCATATTTCAATACAGTTTTGGTGATAATTTCCAAAAGTCAAGCAGGTTTTTCCCCAAGCAAAAATCAAACAAAAAGTGAGCGTTACTTGAGCTCCTTTAGATTTCCCCCCCCCCCCCTGTTTTGCCATTTCAGGCTGTGACATTACAGTTTTTAATAAAAACTGATTCAGCAGCCTCTACAGATGAGTGTGGTGACTGGTGCAATTACTGAAAAGACTAACACATGACCCCCTATGTTTTTGAAGGAGGAGACTTAAAACATCATCCAGCTGTTAAGAATACATTATGAATGTAATGATATTTCTGCCTTTTCAGTGGTTACAATTAAACTCTTAAAATAGATAGTGAGTCATTGTGTTAACTATGCCTCCCAAAATGATGAACTATGTGGAGCTTTTATTTATTAGTCACAAAAAACCTGACAGAAAAGTATGGTGCATTAACACCCCCCCATTCCTACCTTAACAAAATATAAAAATCCTTGTTTTGCTTAGGTCCCTTGGCAGTGAAGTATTTCTTCTGCTTCAACTGTTGAACCATAGGTCCTTTTCACACTGGGACTTTAAAGCGTTTCAGCACCTTTTCTGCTCCCCATGTTTGTGGCACTTTCACACTTGCAAGGTAGTCAGGTGACAGACAACTAATGTTTGTCTGTGGCATCCCCGATTTTTCCTCCTGCAAACATACTGCAAGTTTATTTTGAAGTTGCTGCCGAGTCACAGCTGGCACGATTAATGCCAGTGTGAACTCCCCTTCTGCTTCTCTTCCCTCGCCATTTCCCTGGGAGCTGATTGGTCTGTGCAAAATTAACCACTTCCACCCTCCTCAGTTCTCTGAACTCCTTGTCTGCCATTTTTTTTAGTTAAGTGAGGTAAGGGTCATAAGGCTGCTTCTCTGTTGGCTTCCTTCCTCCGGGGTATGCATACCCTCTCTTATTTTTTTTATCAAAGCCAGGAATGATTCCTAAGCTTGCTGTTAATTCCCTGCTGGCTTTAAAGCCCAGGAAAGGGTTAAATGGCTGCTATCCCCTTCCTCCCACAGTGGTATGAACACACTCTTCTTTTTTTTTTAAGCTAGGAAAGTGTTGCAACATTACTCCTCATTTCTCCTGGCTTTAAAAACCAGGCAAAGGTTAAATGGCTGCTATTCCCTACCTCCTCATGTCTTCTCCTAGTGACCAAAAAAAAAAAAAAAAGCATTTTGCATAGCCATTTGCAAATCAAAGTGGCACAGAGGAAAAGAAGCAACAGTATTTTAACCCTTTTCTGGCTTGGCTTTTAAAAAAAATAAATGAGAGTGGTACATGTTTTCCCCCAGAACTCTGCCACCAATTGCCTCTCTAGTAGGTAGGGGACAGCCCAATCAGCAAAAGCAGAGGGGGATGGAGGTCCAACATTACAACTTTACTATGCATGCTCAAAGTTAAAAAAAAAGTGTGACGTGAATTGCAAAGCCCCGAAAGCCTGAAACTGCAGTGAGGCTTCAAAATGGGTCTGAAACAAAGCACAGATGCCAAATTGAAACAGCAGTGGACAGTGTGAAATGAATGGATACAATGCCGAAGCTACTATGATTGGGCCGAATGATCATAAATGACGGTTTAAACTGTAAGTGCGAAAAGGGCCATAATCTTAGAAGAAGCACCTGGAGCAGTAACTAAAGATTATAAGTAATCATGAAGTAAAGGATTATATTTTTAATAGTCCAACTAGCATTTGGTTTAATTACATATACTGTCCTCATTTTATGTATTCCCTTTGTTAGCATAGAAACCACTAAAAAAGAATGAGCCTGTTAGTGTAAAGAAACAAGGGCCGTTTCCACACAGCTTACCTGAAGCCGGGCCATGGCGCAATGTTGCGGATCATGCCGGGGAAAATGCGAAATATTGCGTTTTCTCATGCGAGTTTTGTGTGATGTCGCGCATGATCCTCCCCAGCATGATCCTCAATGTTGCACCATGGCCTGGCTCCAGGTAAGCCGTGTGGAAACGGCCCAGAATTATTTCATGAGGTCCTCATCTGAGGACCTCATGAAATTAACCAATTTTGCAGTCCCTTGTGCCTCTTTGCTGCGACTAGGTTTGCCAAACCCCCTTACCTTCAAAGTGGAGAGTGGGGGGTTGCCAACTGAGTGGAGAAGGGGTTTCTTTTCTTGCACACATGCTCTGGAGGCCTCTTGGTGACATCGCTTCTGGTTTAAAATGGAAGCGACAGGGGTTCAGTGGGGCAAAACTGGTGCCAAAGTATAGCGAAATTGCTTTATTTGGGCAGATTTGGTCTTGTTGAGGACTTTTCTTATCTGTTTTAAACTGGAAGTGACATCACCAAGTGGCCTTTGGAACGTACACACACTATTTTTTCACATACTCAAGGGTCTCAAGGTTTTTTAATTTGTAAGGTTTACCTCATTCTACTGAGGTAAACCTTATAAATTCCTGTCAGACATTAATTTTTAAAATTTATTTCATTTAAAACATTTCTATGGCACCTTCCCTTCCAAATTGGATCTCCAAGATGAACATCAAACAATCATTTCAACATTAAAATCATTTAGAGTAAAGTATATACACACCAATTCAATAAAAAACATATAAACAGACATAACAGTAAAACCCAGGGAGGAACCAATAACAGTTATCGGGAGTATGCCAAATAGGACAAAAAAGTCTTCACCTGCTGGTGGAAGACAACATTTTCATTTGATTGTTAGATTTGGAATGTCAGAGCTGCTAGCAGTGCACAACACATTCTTCAAGTTGTTGTGTCTGTTCTCACAAACTCTTAGATTTTGTTGAGCTGAATATTCTTATTTCTTCACTTGTTCCAGTTTTAACACACACACACACACTCTGCCGTAAATGTCTGTAAAACTGAATTGTCTTTTCACACTGTCACAAACGTCCTATGTGATTCATGAATCATTTGTGCTTGTCGACTTGTTCATTTGTGCTAGAGTAATCAATTCAATTAATTTGACAACTTAAATATATGCTCTCAAAGCCCTAAATGCCACTGTATAATTCAGAGAAAGGTAGGGATGGCTGAACTTTCATATCCACCTTTTTTTTGTCAGTACATTCTCTGTTTTTTAACTATCACTATTTCAGAATAATCTTGACTTCACTATTACATTATTTATGATTTACCTCACAATAATCTTGACCTCACAGGTAAAGCTTTATGGGCAAAATAAAAAGCAACATACATCCTCCTACTTAGTAATCATATTGTTCAGGAAATATTTATAGGTTAGGTGGTACTATTTCAACAACTTAAGTGGGCTTTGTATATAATTTGTAGATAATTTTTTGTTATACATACATCAGATACAACATCTGAAAGAGATACTGTTTTTATATGAAGATCCCCCACTGAGCTCTGACATAGTCATTCATAGTTTTCCCGATGCAGATGTGAAGAAAAGTCTGCCACTTTGAGGAATTATTTGTGTGCCTTCACTCAGAAGTGGTGAGGCTTATGATCTGCCAGAGAGAAGAACCAATTTCCCTGTGGTTCTTTTGTAAATTTGTGAGACATAGCCAAACCATTCCTGTCAAAACAGCTTATCTAAATTACCTCAGCAAAAAAAGACACGTCCCTTGCTGAGCAACTACATGCAGCTCTCAATAATGGATCCATCCTTTGCACATATTTTTACATTGTTCCATAAATGCCTCTTTCTCCTTACCAGTATGATGCAGTGAAGAGGCCTAGCTGGGACAAACAACACATGTGGTATAAGCCTGTACCCCATGTATGCCACATTAGAAAGCAAGTGAAGGTTCACATGACAGAAGGCTCCTCCATAAAAGAGAGTGCTGCACATAGGGAAACTAGCAAAACAGGAGAAAGCTGGGCTAGGATCATTCTGCTTGAAACCTGAGGCTTTTTCAGTCATTAGGGTCACACATGCTGGAAGCCTGGGACAACATACTACATATGATTCTCCCACTATGCATGATCACTATTTTGTCTGAAAGGGCCAACACAACTATTTTCAATCCCAGTATACATGTCTAGAAGCCATTCAGGCAAAATGGCAACCACATGTGTCAAGAGGATCTCATATAGCACTCTCCATACATGTGGTAAAACGTAACAACAGAAAATGGCTATGAAAGTTGTTTTGTAGGAACAAGTTCCCACATACACTCAGAAGTGATACAGTCCAGACACACATAAATCACTTCATCTCTTTATGAGAACTAGGCCTGAGAGGAAATAGTTTGCAAAATGCTTCTAGGGTTGCCAGATGGCTTCCCCCCCCCCCAAAAAAAACAAGACAGGAGCATTGCTACTGACCAGAAGCGACGTCATCACTGGCACACACAAGGCCTGGTGGGCTGGCTGCCCAGAGCGCAGGAGCCTGGGTGGTCCAGTACACAGGAGGCTGGGCCAGCCAGTTGGCCTAGCATGCAGGTGTCTAGTATTTTAACTCTATTTTCCCCAGACAGACAAACTAAAACCAGACTGTCTGGAGGAAAACCTGACTGTCTAGAGGAAAACCAGACAACTGGCAACCCTTGGTGCTGCTATCCAGGGTTCTTTCGGGAACCAGCGCAGTTCAGGAGTATTGTTTGTTCATGAAGGCAAGAGAGAGTGTAAGCCAGTGCAGTGAAGTCGGAATTCAGTTCATAGGTCATGCATGAAGTTGGAGGGTCATAACTAGGGCAGATCTGAGGCGAGTTCTGAAGTTATGGTACAGGAGCAGTCCAAAGTCAGAGGAGCAAGGCAAAGGAAGAATCAGCGGTAGTGGGTCAAGAAGAGTAGTTTGACTCATTGCTTCCATGGCCTGCCTCTCTTTCTCTCCATCCTCTATAGCTGAGAAGCTTGTTTTGCAGCTGGGCTGCATCTGGTCAGAGCATTTGTGCTCTCCCCTTACTGATTATATCCAGATGCCTCTGGGCTGCTAAATGCACACATTGTCTTCTTTACAGCATTTCATGCTGAACCCTTTCGTCTGCGCTCCTGCAGCTCTGAGGATGGAGGGCATGAGGTGGGTAGGGGATGCGGTTTGATCCTGGATTGCTATCGGATGGTAGCTCCTCATTTGGCAGATTAGCCAAAACTTCTGGTGGCTGTCTGTAGCTGACTGTGGGTTGGGACCTGTTCCAGTTGTTCCTTTCTCTTCTCTCGAGCTGTCTGCCTCATCAGGGCTGGGCATGTCTGGCTGATCCATGACAGCTACATGTGATCTTCCTGTGTCTTAATAACTTATATCAAATAAAAACACTTCATTGTCATACCAGTCTTCACAGTCACATATCCTAGGTGACATTTCTCTTATTTCACTTATTTCTCTTATTTTACTGTCTAAAACTTTAGATAGACTGTTCAGAGATTCCCTAGCAGAGCAGCAGAAGTCACCAGAGACACTGCATATCAGCATTTGGATTTTGGACAAAGCATATAACTATTATGAACCTAGCTTTAGCAGTACTTTAAGTTGAGAAAATTTTAAAATTTATGATGATTACTAGAAATAAAGCCCGTTGCGGGAAAAAAATACGATGGGCTCTAGAAAGGGGAGAGGGGCAGGCAGGCATTCCCTCCTCCTCCATCACTGATCTTGGCTGGTGAAGGAGGGGATTGGCATTGCCACCTGCTCCGCTCCTGATCCCAGCTGAGTGAAGGGAAAATGGGCATTGCCTTCTGCTCTGAGCCTGATTATGGCTGGGTGAAGGGGGGGCAGGCATTGCTGCCTGCTCCAAGCCTGATCCCAGTTGGGTGAAGGGGGGTGGGCATTGCCACCTGTTCCTTGCTGAGTGAAGGGAGGAGCAAGCACTACCTCCTGTTTCTCACCTGATCCTGACAGGCGAAGGCGGGCGGTGGCCTTTCCTCTGTGCTCCGCTCCTGATCCTGACTGGGTGAAGGAGGTGTGGGCATTGCCACCTTCTCTGCTCCTGATTCTGGCAGGTTGAAGGGGGGGGATGGAGATTGCTGCCTGCTTGGTGCCTGATTTTGACAGGGTGAGGATGGTGTGGTCATTGCCGCCTGCTCAGTGCCTTCAGTAGGTTGAAGGGGCGGGCATTACCACCTGCTCCGCTCCTGATCTCAGCTGGATGAAGGGAAGAAGGGAATTGTCACCTGCTCTGCTCCTAATACCACCTGGGTTAAGGTGGGGGGTGGGCATTGCCATCTCCTCCACTCCTAATATCAGCTGTGTTAAGGAGGGGGTGGGCATTGCCACATGTTACACTCCTAATATCTGCTGTGTTAAAGTGGGGATTGGCATTGCCACCTGCTCCACTCCTAATACCAGCTGTGTTAAGGCAGGGGGGTGAGCATTGCCACCTATTCCAGTACTAATACTAGCTGGGTTAAGGTGGGGGGCAGGGATTGCCACCTGCTCCGGTCCTAATACCAGCTGGTTTAAGGTGGGGGTGGACATTGCCACCTGCTCTGCTCCTATTACTGGCGATGTTAAGGCAGGACATGGACATTGCCACCTGCTCCCCTCCTAATACCAACTAGGTTAAGGTGGAGAGTGAGCATATCTACCTGCTCTGCTCCTGATCCCAGCTGGATGAAGGGGGGAGGGCATTGCCACCTGCTCCACTTCTATTATCAGCTGGGCTAAGGTGGGGAGCTGGCATTGCCACCTGCTCTGCTCCTAATAACAGCTGGGTTATGGCAGAGAGTGGGCATTGCCACCTGCTCCGCTTCTGATCACAGCTGGCTGATGGAGGGTGCGTATTGCCACCTGCTCCGCTCCTAATGTCAGCTGGGTTAAGGTTGCGGGCAGGCATTGCCACCTTCTCTGCTCCTTATACCAGCTGACTGAATGGGGTGGGCATTGCCACCTGCTCCGGTACTAATACCAGCTGGGTTAAGGTGCAGGGAGGGCATTGCCCCTGCTCTGTTCCTGTTCCCTGCCTGGGCTTCCCACCACTGCATGTTTTCCAGAGTGATATGGTGAGTTACCTGGGCATTCCTCTGCAACAGCGCCCCCTCTGGTGGTGCACCAGAGTATAAAGTGAGTCATCTGAAACATGCATACTCAATTGTATTTTAATTGTATTTTTAATATGTTGGTATCCGCCCTGAGCCCGCTTGTGGGGAGGGTGGAATACAAATTTGAAATAAAATAAATAAATAAATAATATAGTAAGATTTGTGTTGGCTCAATTAATACTGTGGCTCAAATAATACTGTGTTTATGTGTACATCAAATATTGGCAGGTATGCAGTAGTGTCATAGAAAGCCAGTTTTTGCAGTTGTTCTTCCATGCTTTAGCTATATGTGAAGGGTCTGAGTTACGGCTTCTGTGAAGAGAGATTGACACAATCCCAGCTGATGATTAAATCAGCAGCACTGGAACACATTTCAAAGTACAATAAGTTCAAAGTACAATAAGGTTCAGAACTGCCTGCATACACTCATGGAACTCTGACTGCTGGTTCCTCACAATTGATGACTTACTTGAAGCTCACATAAACACTTTGACGGTACATTTGCTCCCATAGTTACATGATATTTTTACGGGTGATTCAGCCTTGAGTTATGGATAATTGATAGGCAAAAACAGAACCATGAGACACTCTTCCACCTCACCAATGTCACTTTCTGCTACAGTCAATGCCTGCGGCCCATGAGCTGTGTGTGTTCTAGAGAACATTGCTCTTACAAGACAATGACTCAGGGATGACTTACTTAAGCAAACTGTGTCAAGTAAAGAATTTACAGCAATAGGTTCTATGCAAACAGTAAACCAACTCTCTGGAAGGTATTCAGACTAATTAGTTGGAAAAATTGATAGAGTGCTTGTCTCATGCTACATTGCAGGGATGCCAAAACTGTGTTGGCAGAAAAAAAGAAACCAGCAACAGAGCACAGAAATGAAAACATTGGATTAAATGGGGTTTTATTCTGCTCATAAAACCAGGCTCAGGGTGAGAAAAGTGAAAATATAATAATAAGACAGAGACATTTTGATGTTTTTCTTGGCAGCAAACTTGGGACCTTGATTCCCATGACAGTGTTTCAAGCCAACACTGCACATTGTGACAAGAAAACAGCCACCCAAATAATTTCTGATATTTGATAGCTTTTGGCACCTTATTTTGGTATCATCCATTTCAGTTTAGATAAAAATGTTTCTGAATATGCAACCATGCATTTTTCGGCTCTCCCAGCAGCAGCATGAAGCCGTTCATGCTGGGAGCCGCCATTTGCAGCCCCGCCCGGTTGAAAGGAGGCAGGCTCCCTTCCCGGGCATCCGGGGCTTAGCTAGGGGGTGGAGCCAAGAGCCTGTTGCAGGCGGCTCCGCTCTCCCCGGCGACAGTTGCTGTAATCGCTCGGCCCACCCACCTCACCCTGTTTTTAGTGCAGGAATAGCCGGCTGCTGGGTACAGAGCAAGGTAGGACTTTTCCCCTCTTTTCCCTGATTGGCTTTTGGGAGAGGGTTTTTTTCGCCTACCTTGCACTAATGGCAGTGTTCTGAGTTATTATTGGGTTGCACTGTTTAGTTAGTCGCTGTCAGGAGAATTTTGGGAATAGGATGCGGGCCGGTGAGCCCCAGTGGTGCTTCCCCAGGGGTGGGGAACAGGGTCTGCCATCAGTGTGGTATGCTTTTAGCGGCTACCATAACACGGGCAGATGCCTGCGGGGATCCTCAGGCACAAGGCCTTCCCTCATGCTAGACGGCTGGGGCATTAGGTACTTGATGGGGGGATCCATGGCCTGGCTGGCCGGGTTGCAGCCATTCGTGAGATGGCCTACACCCGGGGCTTTGGGGCTTGCCCAGGCAGGTCAAGGTGGAGGTCCAGAGTTGATCCTGTGGCTTGACCTGTACCGCCTAGTTGGCCCTTGCCTTGTTTATGTTTATGGTCATTTTAATAAACGGCCCTTTAATCCAAGCCTGTGTCTGTCTCTTCATTCCGGCTGGGGTTGCAATAACAAGTACTATGCAAAAGCAAACTATTCCAGCAGCTCTGATATGCACATAGGATGTTCATGCATACATGAAGCTCCACACACTAGAATCCAATCCCTAGAACATTTGCAACTATGGCATAGCCCTTGCTTCCACAGAACTTGGAGCTCTGGATTGCAGTTCTTCTCTATGTTCAGCTATTACTGGACAGCATATACAGTACCTTTCGTACGGGCTTTTAAACCCATATTGATTTCCGAATGCAAACTGATTTTTTTAAAAAAGGTTTCATATACCTTAAGGGTGTATTATGTGCCATCAAGTTGCCTCTGTCCTATGGCAACCCTATGAATGAAAGACCTCCCAAACATCCTATCACTAACAGACTTGCTCAGATCCTGCAAACTGGAGGATGTGGCTTCTTTTATTGAGTCAAGCCATCTCGTTTTAGGTCTTCCTCTTTTCCTACCGCCTTCCACTTTTCCTAGCATTATTGACATTTCCACAGAATCTGCTCATGATGATGTGACCAACGTATGATAGCCTTAGTCTTGTCATTTTAGCTTCTAGGAAGAATTCAGGCTTGATCTGATCTAGAACTCACTTATTTGTCTTTTTGGTTGTTCATGGTATCCACGAAACTCTCTACCAGCACCACATTTCAAATGAATCTCTTCCTTGTCTTCATTGTCCAACTTTCATAATGATGGGGAATACCATAGTTTGGATTATCTTGATCTTGGTGCCCAGAGAGACATCCTTATCTTTAACGATCTTTTCTAATTCCCTCACAGCTGCTCTTCCAAGTCTCAATCTTCATCTGATTTCTTGGTCTCAGTCTCCCTTTTGTTGATGACTGAGCAAAGAAATAGAAAATATTGAACAATTTCAATTTCCTCATTGTCAGCTTTAAAATTGTGTAATTCCTAAGTAGTCATCACTAGACATGGGCACGATCGGAATTACGGACTGAAAATTGCCCCGATTTTGGCTTTTGAGCCATCGGGACCGGGCTGATCAGTTCCGTCCATGGCTCCTGGTTCAGCGGTCGGGTGGGGCGCTCTATCAGGTCTCGATCAGATCAATCGGTTTACATTCGGGATTGCAGTCTGCAGACAGTCTTGCACCAGCCATCTGTTCCCAAGGGAACGGAGCCTGGGGAATGCCGGAGCTGTTTGCCCTCCTTCTGTTGCCCTGGAAACGCGAATGGAAGCCCAGCTTTCCTTGATCAGCAGGGCTTCCTTCCAACCACGGAGCAGCCAGAAAAGTGCGCGCCCGTCTCGTCCATTTGGGAGAAGAGAGGGGAGGGCAGGGGAAGGGGGTGTTCTTCTGTAGCCACGGGCACTCGAATCTCATCCCTGCAAAGCCTGAGAGGCAGCTCTTACGGCCAAACACAGCCCTCCTGCGTAGCAGACCCAGGCTTTATAAATAGCCATGTGCCGTGCAACAAAGTTTCACTTTCTGCTCGCGGGTGGAGTGGGACAGAGGCGAGCTCTCGCTTGCCGCTTTTGGAGAGAGAAAGCGCAAGAGAGAGAGAGAGAGAGAGGGAGCTTTAGCTTTGGGCTTCAGTGGATAGGGAATTAGGGAATGGGGAGCTATCTCCTCTGGTCCCCCCCCATGACAGTACCGGCACACTCCCGTGGGGACAGACCCCCCCGCCCCCTGAGGGGAGGCAGCTCGCCGCTGCCTCCACGGGCCTGCTGGGCCCGGCGGCCACCACCCTCCTCACCCACCATTCCTTTAGCACTGGAAACCGCGGGGCGCCCTCCCACGTCGGTCTTCCCGATTCCCGATTCCCGATTCTATATCGGAAACGGGACTTGATCGGTGAGGTTCGGGTACCTGGGTTTGGCGCCGCCGCAGAATCACAATCAGCTAAATCGGGATTATTTTTGGATCGTGCCCATGTCTAGTCATTACTTTTGTCTTCTTGATGTTCATCTATAATCCTGCTTCAGCACTTTCTCCTTTAACCTTCATCAGTAGTCATTTCAAGTCTTCACTATTTTCTGCTAGTAACATGGTGGCGTCATCTGTATATCTCAAATTGTTAATGTTCCTTCTACCAATTTTCACTCCACCTTCTTCTAAATCTAATCCAGTTTTCCTTATGATATGTTCAGCATAGAGATTGAACAGGTAGGGAGATAATATGCATACTTGTCTGACACCTTTGCCAACTGGAAACCTAAACCTTCTATACTTTTTTAAAAAAGTTTTCATACCTTAATATACCTTAAGGATAAAACTCTGTCCTCATAAATTTAATGAAGCTGGGTTTTCAAAAACCTGTTTTGATACAGGGTTTTGTTGTTGTTGTGACACTTTTATCCTTTAGGTGTGTGAAATCTTTAGTTATTTGCTTTCAAAAGCTAAAGCAGATTTTAAAAGCCCATAGGAAAGTAACCTATAGCACTCGCCCTGCAAGGAAATATAAATATTTGTGTTTTGAAAATCTTAATGCATACCAGAATGGGAAGTGGATGTGGGAAAGATGAAGACAAAGGTTTAATAAGGAGCACTAAATTCAGATTAAATCCTATGGAATATAATATGATGTTCCAAAATAGTACCTTAAAAGCAAGTCAACTCCCCAAAATACAAAATGAGATGCAGATATTTAAGAGCATCTAGATAATCTGCCTCTGAATTGTGACCAACAGCCAAGCTATTCATAAAACAAACAAACCTTTCATTTTTTTCCATATAAAATATTACAAATGTCTGTTAAAGGCAGCTCTTTTTATTCTGTACCAGCTTACTACAGACCTTAATGTAATAGTTGGAACTTTACTACTGATAACAATGTAGCTGACTGACTGTCCAAATCGTGACCAAAAAGCAGACTGAGAAGGTAATATAAGATCCCTGCAGAAACTGGAAAAGGGATAAATCAGAGAGGAAAAAACAGAAGAGTCAACACTCCACAATGAAAAGCTTTATAGCAAGCTTTATTCCTGCTAAAAGAGTGCCTTGTTCACATTACAGTGAACATTATTAATGTGACAAACGTGCAACAAACAAAAAAATGAGGACACTCTATTTTCTCTCCCTTCTGCACAGTTGTATTTACTTTTTAATTTGCTCATTAAAACATAGCAATTGGAGAAAAAAAACATTCCTACTGAGAACAAAATAGATTTCTTCAGATATACGTGATTGGAGTGCTGCATAAAACAAACCACCTACACTCACTGTCCTGTAAGACAGAGAAAAATGTTCATTTTTAAATAGTAGAAAGGTCTTAGAAAAATACCAATCATTTCTGAACATGCTGATTCTCTTTCCTTTTTATCAGTAACAAAAAGATGCAACTCTGCTTAGGACTGCACTGCTAATCGTGTAAATTACACCAAAGCTGTCATTTGCTCTTCCCCCTTCCACTCCTTTCCTAAAAACACGTGTTCTGCGCTGAAGTTGCAAGTCGCTCTGTTGATCAAAGAAAAATACAGCAACAAAATCATGTGATACTGTTTACTAGAAACAACCAAAATCACACAAAATAGTGTGTAGCATGATGAAGGGAGCTTTGACCCTTGAAAGCTCATACCCTGAACATCTTGTTGGTTTTTCTATTATATATATTTTTTATTTTATTTCCCAAACATACAAACATAAAATATACACTATAATTCTATCAATCTAAAATAAAAACTACATACATATGTTTAAGTGGAGCTTTCTTAAATCTGCCTTTAATATTTCAGTTCTATTTAAATAACTTATTCTATCTTTACCACCTTATCCTATCTTTACCATCTGTCTTCATATCTAATTTTTATCGGCTAATAACATGTTTATTATAAACAACACCTTGTTGGTTTTTAAGGCGCTACTGGTCTTGAATCTTGCTGTTCTACAGACTAAATGGCTACCCACCTGAAAATAGTCAGTAAGCTTTCAAGTTCTCCCGAGGCTGTTTATTAAGCTAGATGTTTAAAAGTAGGGGAAAAGGACAGGGAAAAAAGATGTTTTAGTCCCTGATTCTTTTTTCTTCTTCTACTTAGAATGATGTAGTAAGGATGTTAAATGCAAAAGCAGCAAATTGCTCTCATTTTGCAAACAGGCTTTCTCCAGTTAACCTAAATACTGGGAGTCTGACAACAAGGAAAGAGAGAAGTTTTGCTCACAACCCAGTTTGTGTGTGTGCTTTGAAAGCCAAAAGGCATCCTATAATGCTTCAGTTGCACAAATTTAGATTATAGTTGCAAGGACTGAGTGATGCCTCTGTACTTTTAATAGTTGTATAGAATAAGGAATTTTGGCCGGCGTTGCTTCTCATGTCACATGAATAATAAAAGCTGAACCTTCTGATCTCCCATATGTTGCACCTGTTGATCAATCCTTTATGGCACGTGGCCACCACAAACTCTGCCAACATCAAAGGCAACCTGCCCAAGGGGTGCCCTAAATAGAACCAGATTTTGATAGCCATAATCACTATCCTTACTATCTGTTCATGTGAACATGTGTGACCACTGGTTCCTCATAAAGGAGAGGAAAAAGAGATGGGGAAGAGGAAATAAGCAATTTATAACCCATGCTTCTAATCTACACTATAGCAAGAGGCCTCCTGGCATCCAGTGTCATTGCTGTGCCCCGAAGTGGCCCGATTCAGGCTGAATCAGTCCCAAATCCAGCCTGAATCTCGCTGAATCGGACCCGAATTGGGCTGCTATGGAGTGCTCCTGTGCACTACGCTGCGCTACCTGGGAGCACGCCCCGGGAGGCGAGTTCCCCCCCTGCTGGCCAGGTAAGTGGGGGTGTGTGTGTGGAGGGTGAGAGCAGGACTGGCACCCCTATTCAATCTTGATATTCTGAGTTGTAAGAAGATGTATCTGAAAATGTTCAAACATTTGCTCCTTTGCCAATCAGACAGACTGCTGAATTGCAACTAATAACGAAGCTCAAGACAATGCATCCACCTGGACTGAATCGAGACATAGGCTTCCTGACTCATTACCCATGCTGATTTCTCCACACCCACTACCTCTCTGCATACCCCACCTATTTAATCATGCCTGCCATTGTCATTCACCAGCTATTATCATTCAGCTTCCGTAATCATTCCACTCTCCAAAATATATGGACAGATGGACTCACATTCCAGCTGTATATGAAGAAGTGAGCTGTGGCTCACAAAAGCTCATACTCTATCACAACTTTTGTTAGTCTTATAGGTGCTACTGGACTCTTGCTCTTTTCTACTCCCAGAAGTGATCTCATTCCCCCAGTGGGGGTGGGTGATCCCCTGCTCCCATGCTCCACCTCCACTACCACTCACCTGGCTGGTGCAGGGGAGGTGCAGGAACAGGCCTCCTGGGCACACTCCTGGGACAGCAGGAGTAGCATCGGCACTAGGAGCATGCCTATGTGCACATGTGAATATTTTCAAACTGGTTAGTGCCAGGTTCCTCCCTCCGACTGGGAGGGTAAGGGGATCTGGCAACCCTATCAGGAAAAATATAACTGAAACTTTGCATCACTTACATTTCAAGAATCCATAACTCAAAAATGTCCTGATGGGTTTATAAGTACATTAAAGACTGCCTTTATTTAACTACTGGCACATGTTGCCCAGAGCCCTTCTTATTTCACAGCTTCAACAGCTGTGAATGTTTTCTTGTCATGAAAGTTTAGTCTCTTTGATTTTGGTGTAATTAATTGTCACTTTTGATTACTCTAAAGAAAATATGCCAATAAATATTTACGCCATGCAAGCCATCTGGTTCTTTCTGCTCAATATGCTAATAATTAGCTAGGAAGCAGTTCTATATACCTCACATCTTTCAGGTCACAGTGAGCCCTGTACTCACAACTGCAGCAAACTCATGCCAGTGCATAAACAAGATCTTGAGGAAGTCTCAATGGGGTTGCTGTTTTTAAGTGCTCTAGTGGATCTCAAGTATGATACCATTCAACCACCTGGAGCTACGGGCCTTACCCCAGCTGGCTGGTTGAAGCCCAATTCATCTAGTCTCAGTCATGCATGTATTATAATCTTATTATTGCGTGAACATGTCCAAAAATGACCTTAAATACACTCTGAACAAAGCACAGCAGGAAAAACTAGGTAGTGGTATGAAACAGGAGAAGTTTGTATAATTTGGAATATGTTTTCTCCCATACATGCCCTCACACTCATTGCTCTGATTAATTTCAGGTACTGCATATTTGCATATTTAATGTGCAGGCTGCTGATTCCTCTGTTGCCACTGAGGCTTGTGCACAATACTGTAATGCAAGCAGCAAGTGAGATTAAGCCAACCAGCTTTTTATCCTATTTATGATTTTGGTCAGCAACTAGTGTTGCCAGCTCCAGGCTGGGAAATTCCTGAAGATTTCCTGCTTACATTAAATGAGTAATTAAAGAGGCTTTTACTCCAGTCTCACTCTTCACAATGGAGATACCCAACAGATGCATAATAGAGTGATTATTTCACAGGAATGGGGACTAGGAAAGGGACCAAGTCAAGTCCTACAAATGGCCTTATGATACCTTTTTTCATTGGCACAGAATTATACTGACTCTGCTGTGGCTTTTGAAATAAGGAATACAGAGCCATTGATAGATTAACAGTGCCATCCCAGGAACACTTTCCCCAGGAGTAAGCCCCATTGAAGAAATCTGAGCGGGATTTAATAGCCCTGTTTAGGACTGCTTTGTAATTGGGCTTGTGAATATTCATATGGAGAATAAGAACGATCTAGAGAACTAGATAGGGAAACTTGTAGATAGGGTGGCAATGTCCCTTTACCCTCCCGATGGGAGGGGGGACCTGGCGCTTATCTTTTCTTCACTCCCATGGTGCTCTTCATCTGCACCCCCCATGATGACATCACTTCCAGGAAGTGATGTCATTGCACAGGCATAGGGATGCGGGAGCACTCTCGGGACAGCGCAATGACATCACTCCCAGGAGTGATGTTGTTGTGCTGTCCCAGAAGTGTGCCCAGGAGGCCTGTTCCTGCACCTCCCCGGCACCAGCCAGGTGAGTGGTAGTGAAGGTGGAGCATGGGAGCAGGGGATCACCCACCCCCACTGGGGGAATGAGATCACTAGTTGTTCAAGATGACTGTTTTTCCCTTGATTTAACTAGGCATGCATGGGCAGATGATGAACGTAAATATAGGCATTTGTGGGGCAAATGGGGTTAGTAAATTTTTTGTGAGCTTGTATTTCTGTGAATTTATTTGCAACTGTGCGACACTACCTCTTTAAACTAGAGATTTCCAATGTGTTCTAAGAGTTACTAAGGCATGGATAACTCCCACAGGGGCACTAAGACGTCATCCCTAAAAAAGGCCTCTACCTTCATTATTGCCACAATTTTAAACCTCCAACATTTTTTTTTGTTCCTGGCAGAATATAATTAAGGTGTTTTAAAGACTGAGTAGTAAGCTGAGGATTAAAACTAAAAATAACTCCCTTGTAATAACAGCTTAGATTCATGGGGGGTGGGGAAACAAAGACTGAAAGATTTTATAGAAAGCTTGTCACACTTGAAAGCTAGAACAACAACTCTACACACCCTTAATTCCCAACTAGCTTCCTAATGATCAACAATGCTGGAAAGCAAGACTAGGGCACCAGCAGGCCTGCAGGGTGCAATAACATGCTGATGTTCTTCCCTATAAAACCAAATGTCTGGTGCTAAAAAAAAAAAAGTGCTTGCTTTAGTTAATTGATTATTTCTAAAATAACCTATTTTTCCAATAGGATATCATTATACTACTGTTGGATCAGAGTTAATTAGGGTACAGCATTAAAAGGAAAACTTGCTTTTAAAAAATCAGCTGAGAAGGCAAAGTTTCAGTTCTGCATTCTATAATATCAACATATCTAATTCTCAACATGGCTGCATGTGTGGATACTTGAATCCAGAGACTGGGCTATGAACATACAGGATAGTCCCTGAAAAAAGTCCCAGGTTTGCAGAAAAACTGGAAATCTAAAAAAAAAAATACATTGGGGGTTAAGAACCCTCCCAAATGACGCAGTGCATGTAGCTTTAAGAAATTAATGCACTCATTGGCCATTGTTAGGCAACCACCACAGTACTGCCAGCCTTCAAGCCTGGGTTTCTGCCAGTAAATGGTAGAGGAAGGCCCTTTTCAGTTCTGTTTTGGCTTTTAAGGGAGGATTCATTGGGGCCATGCCTGCCAGCAATCACCAGGCAACTTGCTACCACACAACTTCCATGACTCATCCAGGCCCAGCTCCTTCTTACTATTCAACAGCAGCCACTCCACAAAGGCCAGTTTGTGTAGTAGCAAGAGTTTCAGACTAGGATCTAGGATATCTCTGGGCCAAGCTACAAGTGACGAATGACACTTGAACGGCAAGTGTATTTCTCCCTGTTCACTTGCCCTCCACTTGCACTCCACTCAATCCACTTGCTGTTCAAGTGTCATTTGTCACTTGTAGCTTGGCCCTCACTCTGCCATGGACTCTTGCTGGGTGACTTTGTGTCAGTCACTGACTCTCCGCCTTACCTATCTCACAGGATAAAGTAGAGAATTGAATGATGTAAGCTGCTATGGGTCTCCATTATGGGAAAGATGGGGTATAAATGAAGTAAAAAAATTAATACAGCTGGAGATAAGGGCAGATTAAAAAGTAAATAGGTTGGTGGATAGGAGAGAGAGAAGGAAACAAGGAAATGGCAGGATATGTGGCTACCAAAAGAGAAAGAGGAAATAGTATAGGGAGGGGGATATAGGGGAAGTGGGTCCCCCCCCACAAGTCTCTGCAAGTTCCCCACTGTACAACTGGACCCAGGGCCAAGCTACAAGTGACGAATGACACTTGAACGGCAAGTGGATTGAGTGGAAGGCAAGTGGAGGGCAAGTGAACAGGGAGGAATACACTTGTCGTTCAAGTGTCATTCGTCATTTGTAGTTTGGCCCTCAGTCTGGCTCAGCCAGCACCACATAATTGAGCAAGGCTCAGACCAGCCAGCTCATTGCAATTGGGCCCAGCTCAGTCTAGCAACTGACAATGCGTCATCTGGCCAGAATTTTCCCTGGGAGAGACTGCAAAGGGGAGGGGAGGGAAGGAGGGAAAGCTGAAGTCAGGTGTACAGATAGAGGGAGGTTGGCTAGTGAGTAGGAAAAAAAGAAGGAAGCAAGAAAAAGGAAGATGTTATATGCTATAGTGTCTGCTAGGGAAAGGAAAGTGGAAATAGTGGTGGAGGGGGAAAAAGAGATGCCTCCAGTAAGTTCTTGTAGGTCCTCCACCTTATTCCTTTAGTAATTTTCTTGTCAAATAAGTGTTGGTATAATAGAAGTTCCTAAAACAGAGAGCCATTTACTATGTTCATTTTCTCCAAAACACATGTATAACCATAATGTAGAATATGTCAGGTTCAGAATGTTTTCTCCTGTGTTGTAACCAAAGAGACTCCATTTTAATTCTTTTAGTGTTCTGAGTGCTTCTTCTACAGGTGCCAAGACGTTCCCTAGCAGCTATATCACAGAAGAGAAATGTTTTGACTACAGCTTTTCCAGCCTTGGCAAACTTTCACTTTCTCAGCCTCAAGCGGCTTGTTTTGAGAACTATGGGAGGAGGTTGGGCCTGCTGGGGTTTGATACTCTGTACCTTGTTCTTTGCCTAGCATTCGTAACAATACACGTGTACCAGCCAAGATCTTGCATCTAGGCCAGTGGACTATAATGGTTGCCTTTTTTAGCAAATCTTTTGAAAACAACGGACTCTTGTCTGATTGCAGAAGGTAGTATGGATTACAACTATTATTTAGCCACAGATGTGACATTTTGTTACGAATCACACCTGTTCCAATGCCTAAGCCAGGGCAGACAGATGCCAAAACCGCTCCTGACAGGGACCCTTTGTTTGATCCTTATGCCTCCCCCAGTTCGGAAGGACTGGAACTTCAAGGACCCGTTCAAAGGGGAACGGGGTCTTCCGTTACTACGATATATACCCTCGCTCCTAGTAGAACTGATACTCGACCCACAGCAGCAGCTGACCCACTGATATCCTTGCCAACGCTGACGCAGTGGGGATCGAGGCCAAGGGACGCAAGGGAAAGGAGAGCGAGTACGATGTTCACGCAGCCCCCAATGGAAGGCCAACGGAGCTTGGGCGTGATAGCAGAGCACCCCAGTAGTCAACCTTGGTATCAATGGAACCGTGAGGCCGACCAGTTGGAATGGGATCGAAGAGGTTCAGAGAGTACCCAAACATGGGAAACGTCCCGCCGCGATATGATGAGTTGGGACTATGCAGATGTCGCTCCGTGGACGGGACAACACGATCCAAATGAGCACATGTGGATACAATTACAAAGCCGAACTATAGCAGTAGATGCCGGAATCTTGGCAGTGACAGGATTAGCGAAAGGAATCCTGGCGGGGAGATCGAATGAAGAGCAAGGTACCGGGACCCAGGGCATGGGAGAAATAAGGCCTTGGCCTGGGGCAGTCGCGTCCTATGCAGAATATTTAGAGACTACGCAAGTCCCTAATGAACCTCCCCATAAATATGCAGAAACTGAGGCCACCGCGGTGGGCCCAGGTCGTGTACAGGTACTAGAAGAGAGACTGTCTAGTATGGAAGAGAGTTTGGCCCATGCAGTTCATTTGCTCTCCGTACTGGTGATCGGAGGATCAGATGGGAACCAAGAGAGGGCTTCTGGCGTACAGAGCATCAGTCAGAGTCTGTCAAATTTACAGAGAATTATTCCGGGGACAGGCACCACTCTGCAAGAACAGCAGCTCCTGTTAGCAGATGATCAGCAACAACCCATACAGCCATCGAACCCACCACCGGGGCCAGTTGAGGAGAAATTGGACGAAACAGAAGAAGAAGAGGAAGAAGAAGAAGGAGGAGGAGGAGGGGGAGAGCAACCGTGAGAGGAGCCTATAGAGACCCCGCCTCAGCCCGGGGGCACACCACAGTGGCCGCAGGAGGAAGCTCCAGTCCTTCCACCGACACCAGTTCAGCCGCAAGGACAGCCAATCCTCCAACCGCCACCAACCCAGCCGCGAGGACAGCCGTTCCTGCCGAGACTTGTAGCACCGATTCCGCGGGGCACCACTCCTCGGCCAATACCACAGCCAGGACCGAGAGGACCCCCTCCGCCAGTACAGCCTATACCGAGACCCCAAGGAGCCCCTCAACCGAGGCCCCAGCAACCTCCTGTGCAACCTCCTCCGCAGTACCCTGATTTGAGACCTCGGCAAGTCCCAGTTCCAATACAATATTACCCACTGCCTGCTCCGGTCGCCAGACCTCAAGAATTGCTGATGGGGTGGGTAAAGCTGGAAGCCACTTTTGACGGGGACCCCTCCAAATTAGGATTTTTCCTAGTACAAGCTTTACAATTATTTAATCGTTGGGGACATTTGTTCGGAGATGAAGCCAGCCAGATCGAACATTTGGGGTCTCGTTTACAAGGAAAAGCAGCAGAATGGTATGTAGCCCTTTATGAATTGGGGCCCCCCGAATTGAATTCATTGCAGGGTCTAGTAGATGCACTTCGAGCCCAATACGAAGACCCCCCAAAAGAAAGTAGAGCCAGAACAGAATTACAATCAATTAGACAAGGCAGCACGTCGGCTAGAGACTATGTTACAAAATTCCGACAGCTGGCCGCCAAATGTCCTAGGTGTGAGGAGTCCACCAAAATAATTCTGTTCAAACAGGGCATGAATCCCAGACTGTTGGACAGGGCCCTTATGCAAGATAATCCTCCCACACTTTTAGGGTGGATTCAGTTAGCTTGTGAAGTGGAAAATCGTATGCAAGAAGTATGCTTGGTCGAACAGCAAAAAACCGCTGGGCACCGGCGCTCATCCGTACTTGTGAGAGGAAGTAGGGGTGCTGGATATGCAACTAGAGGAGCGAGAGATGCTAGATGGCAACAAGGATTGTGTTTACAGTGTGGCCGAGGTGGTCACTTCGCGGCACAATGTCCGTTCCGGCCTGTGCAAAGAAATCCGTTCCCACCAAGGCGTCCAGCCCCCACCTCTCTACCCACGCCAGCCCACCCAACACCCGCTCCAAGAGCGATGAGAGGCAGGGGGACCTTCTGCAGAAATCCTTCCGAGAAAGGTTTAGAGCTAGAAGAAATTATGGACTATGATTCAACAGCTCTAATCGGTGAGGAAACCCCCGAAAGTCCTGCCTCGGGAAATGAGATGGATCTGTCGTAAAAGGACCCAAGCGGCAGATCAAAAATCAGTCAGTTCCAATTCCAGAAAGACCTCATGGGTCCATACTATTCATACCAGTTACGTTAGTCAATCCAGAAAGAAAAACACATATCCGTGTGCAAGCACTCATAGACTCAGGGTGCTCCAGAGATATTATTGCACCAGCTTTGGTGAATGGATTAGTACTCCCAATAAAAGATCTGGAAACTCCAGTCATTTTTGAACAAATGGATGGCACCAATATGAATCCAGTCACTACCGAAACGATACCTGTCATCACAGGTATGGGACAACATTGGGAGACGAGATCGTTCGTAATTAGCACTACAGCCAAATACCTGTTAATTTTGGGAAGCAAATGGTTGTGGGATCACAACCCATATATAGACTGGACGGTCGGAAGCATTACCTTTTCACATGATAAATGTAAAAATCATCGTTGGGACCAGAATTGGGGTAACAACCCTACCCTCATTGAGCAAGCCCTGTTAACTCAGGAGGAACTTAACCAAATACCTAAACAGTACAGAGCCTATGTCCAAGCCTTCACCGAAGAAGAGGCCAACTCTTTACCTCCCCACCGGAGGATGGACTGTGCCGTGGAAATTTTACGGGGTTCATCTTTACCCAAGGGCAGACTGTATCCCATGAGCCCAAATGAGCGGGAGGAGCTCCGCAAGTTCATTGACACTAATCTACAAAGAGGGTTCATCCAACCCGCAAATAGCCCACATGCTGCTCCAGTGCTATTTGTCAAAAAAAAGGATGGGGGATTGAGACTGTGCACGGACTTTAGAGGACTTAATGCAGTCTCCTCCAGCAACGCCTATCCCATACCACTCGTCAGAGATCTACTCAACGTCGTGGCACAAGGTAAGATCTTTACAAAATTGGATTTAAAAGATGCTTACTTCCACGTTCGTATAAGGGAAGGCGATGAATGGAAAACCGCGTTCAATACGCCCCTCGGCCAGTACGAATACTTAGTTATGCCTTTTGGCCTGGCCGGGGCACCTTCGGTTTTCATGTCCATGATCAACGAAGTATTGCATGAATTTTTGTATAAGGGAGTAGTTGTATATCTGGATGATGTCCTAATTTACTCAGAATCTGAAGAGGAACATATAGATCTTGTGAAAAAAGTCTTAACTACTTTGATGTGTAACAAACTGCCTATTAAACTGTCCAAATGTGAATTTCATAAGACCGAACTCACTTATTTGGGATATTGCATCTCCAAAGATGGCTTGAAAATGGACCCGAGCAAAGTGCAAGCTGTCCATGAATGGCAAACGCCCAGTACTCGTAAAGAACTACAATTTTTTCTAGGGTTTGCCAACTTTTATAGAGAATTCAAAGCTAACTTTGCTCAAATAACTCTTCCCCTTACTGAACTGCTAAAAAAACCCCAAAGACAAAGGGGAACAAGCTAAAAAACCAATGCTAAATTAACCTGGACACCGCAGTGCCAATCAGCGTTTGATCAACTCAAAAAGCAATTTATTTCTGAACCAGTACTGCAACACCCTGATGAAAATCGCCCATTTATCGTACAGGTGGACGCCAGCGATACTGTGATAGGGGGCATCCTCTTGCAGCATGGGGAGGATGGTGTGCTTAAACCCTGCGCCTTCCTGTCCCGAAAATTTTCTAAACCTGAAAGAAATTGGAACGTTTGGGAGAAGGAGGCTTTTGCTGTAAAAGCAGCGCTCTCCACCTGGAGACGTTGGTTAGAGGGAGCCCGTCATCCGTTTGAAGTCTGGACGGATCACAAAAATTTAGAAGCCTTACGCAGCCCTAGAAGGTTAAATGCCAAACAGCTTAGATGGGTGGAATACTTTTCTAAATTCAATTTCACTTTGAACTTCTTGCCCGGCAAAACTAACTTTCTTGCCGACGCCCTATCGCACATGCCTCAACATAAAAGCAAAAGGGAGGAGACAATAGACACTGTCTTTTCACCTACACAATTGGGAGGAGTGGTCACAACGCGCAGTCATGCAGCCCAGCCTCCTCAACCAGATCAAGGGTGGAGACTAAAGCTGAAATCTGAAGTGGAAAAGGAGGGGGAGAAAGTACCCAGGGAAAAATTGCAGCAATCCGAGCAAGGAGAGTGGCTATGGGGGGATCAATTCTATCTTTCTCATTTATATTTTGTCACAGGCAGTTCCCATCAAACCTACTACTGCTTTCCTTCCATGGATCCTGCTTATTCTATCCCTTATCTCACCCCCCCCTTTTTTCTGTCTCCAACACTCCCTGTTCTCCACCACCATCCCTTACAGTTTCAGTGCAATCCTAAGCAGAGTTGCTGAAATCAATAGGCTTAGATTAGAGTAATTGGGTTTAGGATTGCAGTGTTTATTACTAGAGATGGGCACGATCTGCATTACGATCGAAAAAAACCCACGATAATGGCGATGGCGCGATCGTGAACTGGTGGATCGTGATTGTCCACGGCCAATGATCCAGCGGTCGGGAGAGGCCTGGATCGGGGCAATCGGGCTCGGATCGGGGATCCAGACACTCAGGCGCCAGCAATCTATTCCCCTGGCAACGGAGCCAGGGGAATGCCTGAGCTCTGTTTGCCCTCCTTCTGTCGCCCTGGAAACCCGAATGGAAGCCCAGCTTTCCTTGTTCAGCAGGGCTTCCTTCCAACCACGGAGCAGCAAAGCAGTCACAAGTTGAGAGAAGACACCCAGGGGAGGGAGGGGGAAGGGGGTGTTCTGTAGCCATGGGCACTCCAATCTCATCCCTGCAAACCCTGATAGACAGCTCTGATGGCCAAACACAGACAAGCAGCCAGACCCCCCGCCCCCTGAGGGGAGGCGGCTCGCCGCCGCCTCCCCATGCCTGCCAGGCCCAGCAGCCGCCGGCACCACCCACCTTCCCACATAATACCAGCGTGCCCCGCTTTGGCCTCCACAACCCATGATCCACAATCCACAGCTCAGAAATGGGAGATGATCGGCACGGATTGTTATTTCAGGATAATTGATGCCGCCGATCCACAATCCGCTGGATCGTTAAAATTTTTTGGATCATGCCCATCTCTATTTATGACCTTTGGGAACTTGTCTCCTTCTCTGCTACCATTTCTCCTGCTACGATTAAGGTGGCACTTTTTGCAATTTCTGCAGGTTACAAAAATGGCTGCAAGATATAATACAACCCAATTCACTCTGAGATTCCACCATATGGCCCCCGAATATGGAAAACATTGCATAAACAGAAATGTAGTCAAGTTCACATCTGTAAACACATCCCAACAATGGAAAATCATAAATAAAGATTAGAGTATCCTAATTTAATTTTCACTTAATTTTGACTACATTTCTTATCCTAAATTATGGGCCATTTTCACATGTCTTACTGGCTCTGGTACATCGCTCAAAGCTCCCGCAAGGACAGTGTCTTCCTGGCGCGATTTCACGCAAGAACCGGGAAATCGCGCCGGGAAGAAGCTGTTCTAGCAGGAGCTTTGCGCGACATACTGGAGCTGGTAAGATGTGTGAAAACGGCCATGATTTTCAATAAGCTTCTTTCTGTTTCTTCTACAATAGTTCAACTCTTTCAAAAACTTACTGAAGCATAGTTCTTTTCTAACTTGTCTTCCACAATGCCAATTCGACATGGTGTCCTCTGATTCTGAAGCCAGTAGTCAGTTGACTCTAGTAGGCTGTTGCTGCAGAGGACCTGAAGAAACAAAAAGAATTTCATAGTCTTCCTTGCATTGAAACAATGTGGCTTGAACACTGTATCATTGGAAGTCTTTGAAAAGTTTCATAACTAATTCCACTCTGAGTTATCACACAATTTAAATGTGTAATGGCAGATTAATTCTCTTTCTGTGGACCAATTAATTGATTCAGATAAATATTATAATGGACATAATTTATATTATGGGAATGTGTTAAGAAAGGGTCTATCCAACTCTCCAAGACTTTAGTCTTAGGGTGCAATTGGCAAAGAAAGGGGAATTGTTAGTTTATTATGTCCTCTAAGAAGTCATTAACTCACTATCATGTAGGCTTTTGTGAACAGAAAAAGATGGGTGGTGCCCTATTTATTTCTAGGTGATCACCCGATCCCTTGCTGTTGTTTCTCTGGATCCGTCTGTATCTACTTGTTATTGTCTTTGCAGTACTGAGTTGATTCTGGTCTCCTTTTCCTCAGAACTATATCTCTATGTGGTTTGTATCTACTATTTTGTTATAAACTCAGTTTCTTTCATGTTACTTGCCCATCTTCTGTCTTGTATTCCCAAAAAACACTCTTACAGTCCTTGGGAACCGAACATGAGTTTCTGATGTATTATAGGGGTGCCAGCCTTCTGCTATAGTAGGAGACCTCCTGGCAATTATCTTTAATGATTGCTGGTGCCTCATGCACCAATGAGAGAAATTGGGGGTGAAATGAAATTGTGCTCGGTGTCAGGCCCCCGTCTGGGCGTGGCTACACCTGTTGCCTGTTGCCTGGCGCCTGGTGTCTGTTGGGGACTTCAGGTAAACAGACTTGCCCCGTCTCGGCTGGGGCACAGCTGCACTTGGCCCCTTGGCGTCTTGCTGGGGCTTTAGGTAAGCAGCCTTGCCCCGCCTCGGCTGGAGCACCGCCACACAGGGTAATCTCGTGCCTGGCGGGTGCTTTGGGGAGGCTGCCTTGAGGCTCATTGCTGGCATTGGGTTCATGGCCAGAGGGGGGTATACAACACCCACGCACCCTCTTGTCCACTCCATTGCCTTGACTGCCTGCTGCCTCCTTTCTCACTCCCTTCCATACGCAGGCCCCTCCCTCTCCCTCTCCCTCTCCCTCTCCCTCTCCCTCTCCCTCTCCCTCTCCCTCTCCCTCTCCCTCTCCCACCACACACTTGTTTCTCCCTCTATCCACTCCTCAACTATCCCCACCTTGGCTCCCTACTAAGCCTGCTTATATAGGGCTTCCTGCTCTGCTCTCCACCCTTCTTCTCCTGGGCTGGTTGCTTCTGATCTGGGCCAGCTGGGGAGGCTCCCAGGTGTCTCTCCTCAGCTCCAGCCTCTCACTTTCCCCTTATTCCCTACTTGGAGGATGGGGCTTTCAGGGCCTTTCTAGGCAAGGTGGCCTGGTAGGTGCCTTTCCTGGGGCATCTGTGCGGCTAGACAGGTCCCCTGGGCAGGTGGCATTTCTGTGTGCCTGATGCCCTGCTTGCTAGCTCCACTCAATGTGTGCCTGGGTGGGGGAATTTCCTGCCTGTTTACTTGGTTGTTTGGGTGCGTGTTTTGCCCTTCAGTACCTTGCACCTGGGGAAAGGTCTGGGGCTTGTCTGCGGCTGCTCCCAGGTCTCCTGGCATCCGTGGGCTGCCTTCTTGCCCATCTGTGGCTCCCCCAGGCCCCGGCATCCCCCCACTCTCTGCCTGCTGTGGGAGTGGCAAGTTCGGGGTGTGTGGACAGTGCCTGTATTCTTCCTGACTCCGACTTCAGAAAGCTCTCTGCATAAGTTGGATATTATTTAAGTTATTATATTATTTAGATAGAACAAGTTCCTTTAGAAAGTCTAAGGCTCTTTTTTATCTGCTACTAAGGCCTACACAAGAGCATCCCCACCACTAACCAGTCTCTTTCTAGATGGATAATCACTGCAATCAGAAGGTGCTACACTCAGGCCAAGGTTTACTCCATTAAAGCACAATCTTCATCGACCGCCTTCCTCTGCGGAACCCCGCTGTGAGACATCTGCCAAGCCACCACCTAGTCCTCGGCAGACCCTTCATCTGACCTTATTCCATAGACACAAATGCCAGAAGAGATGCTGCTGTTGGGACGGCCGTCCTTCATTCAGTGTTCAGCTAGACCTCTCACACCCTTCTCCATTGGTAAGTAGCTTACTATAATTCCATGAGACTGCACAATGTGGGACTGCACAGAAGACCAACGATGAAAACAGGGTTGCACTTTCCTGTAATTGATGTTCAACTAGTGTCTTCTGTGCAGGCACATATTCCCTCCCTCCTGCCTGCTGTGAGTGTCACAAGTTTGACTTCTGGTGGCTATGGGGAACTGAGGGACAAGGGGTTGCTCTGCAGTAATGCAGTAACACTTCATTCAGAGGGAAAAGCTCTACACATGTGTGTTGAATGAGGGGTATCATCCTCTACTGCTTGAGAGCTAGATAATCTTTTCCAGTGGCTGACATGCACCTGTACAGTCCCAGCATGTGCCTGCACAGAAGACACTAGACGAACAACAGTTATAAGTGAGTGCAACCCTGGTTTTTTTTTACATTTGTTCCCTTGCTGTAGTTTGGTTCTGTTGGGGGTTTGGTGGTTCAGCTTGCAAAGGGAGTTGGACTTGCATTGTGACTGGCTTTTGGCCAGAGGTTGCCTTGGCATAAGGTTTCCCTTCGCCTGGAAAGCCTTGGAAATATTTTTCCCATAGGAAACAATAAGGAGTGGCTGGGGTCACTTTCTTTAGGGTCCTACAGAATTGGACCCTGGGGTCTAATCTTCCTAAAATTCATGGGGTGTTTAGTGGACAGGAAGGAGTAGGTTCCCTGAAAAATTGGTGGAGTTTGCTTGAAAAATGCTTCCCAAGATCGCCAGATAGTTTTCCCTGTAGGGAATAATGCCTGGATAGATTCAGGATTCTCTAACTGGATTAGAAAAATCTGACCTGGATTTCAAGATACTGAATTTTTTTTGGTATCCTTAAAATCTGGATCCAAATCACCTAAACTTTTTTTGGTGCACACCCCTAGTAAAGGTATTATCACTCTGAATGGCAGAAGGGGCTAGGGTAACTACAGGGTAGTGATATAAATAAACAGCACTTTGTCATGCATCTCCAAGTCAGATACAATGAGGAAAACTGACTAGAAAGTCCTTCTGAAAGCACAATCAAGTTAACTTATGCAACCAACCACTTAATGGCATGCAAAATCTAAAATGTATGAAAGAACAGTTTTTATAGTTAGCATATGGGAGACTCTAGTTAAAAAAAAACACTCTGCCATGGAAACTTGCTGGGTGACTTTGGGTCAATCACACACACTCTAACCTACCTCCCAGGATTGTTGTGTGGATAAATAGAGGGGGGGGGGAAGGATGACGTAAACTGTTTTAGATCCCCATTGGGGGGAAAAGTGGGGCATAAGTGAGGAACATTATAAACCTCTGAAATACGTGGGTGGAATTAAGAGAAGTAAGCAGAACACTGAAAGAAAATATTTTCTAGTTTTGTCCCATATCACATCAGTGTACTGGGGACTAGAAGACAAGTGACCCAATCCTAAACTGCAACATTATCAAGTTATGCCCATATGGGGCTTAGTTGTTATTATAAGCAATTCATAAAACGGTCTCAGGATTGTTTCTCTGACTCCCATAAATGAATGTCTCAGCTAGACAATAATATGCACTCTTTCCCCTTATACATAGAGACAGCTGTACTTGCACTTTTTCTTTTCTTCTGATTGGAAGGAGCATTTTAGCCTTGTAACATTAGCCATTGCGGTATAAGGCAGCTGCAGGAGCAATAAAGGTAACAGCAGGAACACTAACTAAAACCACTTCATAATGTTATTCATTGCATTGCTGTAGGCTTCTGTACTATCAGATTACTTTCAGAGAAACAGCAATTTGCATGTGTTAATTCATGTAAATGAATGCATCTTTGAAACAGGCAATCACTTAACATGGAAGCAGTGCTAGAAGAAAAAATGGTCAGTTGTTCATGGTAATGGGAATAAGATGGGCTTTTTTGTTAGTTGTTTATGTACAAAGTAGAGTTAAAAGTATGGCTTCATTATACTGAAAATTTGGGTTTTGAAGCAAAAATTATGGGGTTTGTCTACCACAGTAGCCTTGGGCAACCTCTTATTTCTAAAGTATGTTAATACATACATACACACTATTCTTTACCTGGTAAATTAGGATCTTAGATGGAAAGAAAATAGAAACTCATGAATTTTCCTCCCAATCAATTCGAAGAACTCTTCATAAAATATATTTTAAAACCTCATATTTTTTTCTCTCAATCATTTCAATGAATTCTACATAAAAATATAAAAATGTATATTCATATTTAATCACAATGTATTATGAGACAAAGTAAAATTGGAGTACCCATTGGAGAGAAAGGTGGAGAATAAATGAAGTAAACAAACAAGTGAATTACTGTACTCTAGCTCTGCATCCCGTGCTTGGCACATGTAGTTGTCAATGTTTTGAACTCTTGAGGTGTTATCAAAAACTTCTTTATATGTTAAGGTACACGATAAGTACCATGGATCTATGAACCCAGAAACATAGGATTGCCAACCTCCAAGTGGGGTTTGAAGATCTCCTAGAATTACAACTCATCTGCAGACTACAGGGGTCAGTTACCTTGGAGAAAATGGCTACTCTGGCATTATATCCTCTTCTCCAGTGTTGCCAGGTCCCTGGGGCCCAACACATGGGACAGGGGGATTTCCGGGGAGGGGAGCGCGCAGGAAAAACGTACCATTTGGCTTTTAAAGACTCAGGCATTATCCGCTCCCAGCCCCCACCCTGTCACCTCTTACCTGGTCAGCAGGGGGGAAACAGGAACTTTGGAGCACACTTCTGCATGCTCTGGAGCCTTTGTTGTCATGCAAGGAATGACATCATTCCCAGCATGACAAAGGACGGAAGGCCCCCCGTGCAGAGGTAGTTTTGCTTAAAATCAACCAAAAACGGACACACCTTTTTCACACGCCAGGCAGGTAAGAGGTGGCAGGTAAGAGGTGGCATCCTAACTGGGGGACCTGGGAACCCTACTCTCCTCTCTAAACCCTACCCTTCCCAGCCTCCACCCCCAAATTACCAGGAATTTCCCAACACAGAGTTGGCAACCGTAGGAGTCCATGATCCAGTGTTCCATCATGTATGAGCCACTGAAGAATTGTTCAAATGAGGTCAGAAATAAGAGAAATGCTTTATGAATATCACCACGCAAATGAAATCTTTCATTATTTAAAGGCAAAATGGTATATAGAGTGCGCTCACAATTTCAGATACCATAATATTTGAAAATTCACAGATAATGCCAGAGTCTTTCAAAGCCAAACTTGGCAGAGGAGGGCAGGGGGTTAATTCAAAGATGATTTTTCCTCTGGGAATATTAACCAGTCTTGTTTTTTACATCCCTGTTTAATATAATCCCATTATTCCTAATTTTTTTAATGAATTCTCAGATCATCTAAATGAGAAGAAAGTTTCTTTTTCTCTACTTGCTATTTCTTGAATGCCAAGAAAGGAAAATCTTTATTCCTTCTGAAATACTATTTGAGTTTTAAATCCTGGGGTTCAAGGTTGAAGTAGAATGCATAGGGTGACTGTGGAATCTCCTTCATTAGAAGCAGAAGTGCATCTGTAAGGAATGCTGGCAAGGATTTGGATCACAGCATCTTTGAGGATACCTCCAAATGAAGGCTGGGTCCAGGATTTGAGGATCCCTGGGAGGATTGCCAGCTCTGGGTGGGAAATTCCTGGAGATTTTGGAGGTGGAGCCTGGAGATCAGTTGCATATTCAGTGGGATATAATGCCGTAGAGTCCATCCTCCAAAGCAGCCATTTTCTCCAGGGGAACTGATGTTTGTAGCCTAGAGATCCGTTGTAATTCTAGGAGATCTCCAATCACCGCCTGGAGACTGGCAACCCTATTGGAGGCTACTTTGAACACCTTTTGGTCCCAAAGTAGGATATAAATAAATCAGTGACCCTAAACACATTCTAGTACTTTAGGAAGTAAAAACAGTTCTGGACAGAGGGGGAGAAAAAAGCAGCTGTAGATTCAATGCAACCACATATTTCTCTAAGTTTAGTTGTTAAGCAACTAATACTACAATTAGTGTATAATGGATACATCCTCCACACATGAGGCAGCACCAAGTTCTTGCTCAATAGTTTTAATTGCTATGGTTAATTACAGCTCATCAAAAACAGATGAGCTTAGGACATGCAAAATAAGATGAGACATCAGGGGCTTGTTTTCTTCATTTTCTGAACTGAGACAGTGAAGCAATAAGGTGGCATCTCATATGCTACCCAACAGGCTCCATTCCAGCCAGCAATAACTAATCAAAAGTAAAACAAATGTGATAAGATGCTTAATATATTCTCTGCTGGTGCCGGTCCATCACAAATAATATGCCTACTTTTTTTTAAAAAACCCATTAAATTAATGTAATATAATGTAGGAGAGATGATGGACAGTTGTGGTTTAGGATAAGATCAGAGACATTTTGTACATTACCATGTCTTATAATAATAACCCCAAAGTCTTGTTACTGTTGAAATGTGGACAAATAATATGCATTTGAAGTGGATTTTTTTTTTAATGTGATAGCACAGATAATTAAACATGCTGTTAAGGAACTGCATTTAAAAGCCTGGATACAGAGAGTGCTTTCACACATATGCACTAAAATAGGAAGTGAGAGTGAATCACACTTCCTGTTTCCATGCTTCTTCAGTAACTTTCAAAGAAGACAGACGTGTGTGTGTGCTCTCCATGTGAAGACAGCACATGCATCTTTTCATGGGAGAGATATGCAAGCCTGTTTTTGTTAATGCAAAACCAGAAAAACTTCCAGTTTCATTGCTGGTTAAAACATTTGAAAGCACAGCGTTCCATTTTTTAAAAAAGAAGATATTCCAGGATACTAGTGCAATATTCAGTGCTGGGCACCTTATGTATGTAGCTGACACATGTAATCAGCAACATACGTAGATTGGGGAAAACAGTTTAAAGCCTACAGACCCAGTTTGATACACCCATGTTTGTCCTCCTGAAAAGCTTTTCCATCTCTTCTTTTGAAAACTGGCCCACAGATCCATTATCACCACCAATAGTAGCACATGCCAAAAGGAAAAATGATTCAAGGATTTTATTGATCTTACTATCCTGCCTGTCTTCGTATAGGTAATACAAAAGCAGAGCTGAATCCTGAACAAAACCAAAACCTTCATTTAAATCTCTTCCAGCTGGATTGAGAGACCAGAAGCCCTGTTCACAAGTAGGGTTGCCAACCTCTTGATGGGACCTGAAGATCTCCCAGAATTACAACTGATCTCCAGATGACAAAGATCTGTTTCCCTAGAGAAAATGGTTGCTTTAGACGGTGTCATCTATAGCATTATATCCCACTGAGGTCCACAAACCCCACCCTTCCCCAACGTCTACCCCAAAATCTCCAGGAATTTCCCAAGCTGGAGAAAGCAACCCTAAGTTACAGCAAATGCTCATAAATCCACATTCAGTATGTGTGTGGAGTAATTCTCATGTTATAGTCAACAACACATAGAGCTAAATGCATGATACAAACCCCACATTGATCCAGATATTGGTTCCCAGTTTCATCTGTAAAGTGAACACATGTTGGCTCTTTCTTATGAAGAGACACAATCTTGTACAGGCAGAATGTATGTGCATTCACTGGAATGTGAACTGGGCTCATAAGGAGATGTACAAAGTCTCTGGTATAGAGAGAAATGAGTGGTAGGCCGCAAAGTACAATAATGTAACTGTCAGACTTGGACATTGTGGAATGTAATATTATCACCTCTTATTATCACCACTCATGGTACTTTTCATAAACATTTCCATATCTTTTGTCACATTTCTTTTCATTACACTAATATGACCAGAGACTTTCCTTCCAATTCAGAATCACTCTCTTATTCAAAATTACCACAGTGGTATGAGGAAACTGTGGGACTAACCAAGTGTTTTCCTGCCTTTCCTTTGAATCTTGGTAGGCATGAGCTGAATGGACTTAATATATGGGTATGAAGGTCAAATAGCCAGGGCTGGATTGAGGGGGGGCAGGGGGGTAGCCTGCCCCCTGCGCTGCCAAAGAGGGGGTGCTGGGCGTGGCTGCCAGGAGTGTGCCACAGCTTACTGCATGGGAGGCTGAGCGCAGGGCTGGGAGGCCAATGGGGCAGCTGGCTTGCTGCATGTGCAGGACCTCCCAGCCCTGTGCTCAGCCACCTGCGTGGCAAGCCAGCTGCCCCAGTGGCAGCGCACGCCCTTGCCGCCGCCGCCCTTGTCGCCAGCTCCGCGGTACACTGTGCGCTGGGGCGGCTGGCTTGCTGTGCGGGCGGCACGTGGCAGCGGGGCAGGTGAACTGCGTGGAGGGCCTCTTAGCCCTGTGCTCAGCTGCCTGCGTGGCAAGCCGGCCGCCCCAGCGCACGGAGCACCATGGAGCTGGCGGCGGTGGCGAGGACATGTGCTGGGGCAGCTGGCTTGCTGCACAGGTGGCTAAGTGCAGGGCTAGGAGGCCCTCCACGCACGGCAAGCCAGCCAGCTGCCCCTACGCCACTGCCGCTGCCAGCTCCATGGTGCACTGGGCGCTGGAGCAGCCAGCTTACTGTGCGGGCGGCACACCTCCTGCCCTGCGTGATGATGTCATGAAAGTGACATCACGCAGCGCTGGGAGAGCGAGCGCATGCGCAGAGACCCAGGCAACAGTTGCATTGGGTGCCTGCGCCCGTAGATCCAGCCCTGCAAATAGCACCAATTTCAGGAGAGAAAAAATCAACTTTACTTGAATCAGCAGCCACTGAATACACAAAGCAAAAGCATACAGATGAAGAAATAATGATTTAACAAAATCTGAGCAAATGAAAAAAGTGATACATGGACCCTCTAGGTTAAAAACTGGTGAAGTAGTCAGCTAGAACACTCTGCAGAATCCAAATTTCTGTTCAGGTTCAGTTCATGTTTGTCCTTCTCTTTGACATTCTGTTGGCCTCCCCTTTGAGCTCTCACACTAGAAGTTCTCCATCCTGTGCACGAACCATATGTCTGCTTTAACAGAGGTTCTCCTATATAGTTTGAGAAAACAGTTGCTTTGGAGGGTAGCCTGTATGGCATTACACCCCGCTGAAGGCCCTCCTCTCCATGCCCCTTTTCCATGCTCCACCCCCCAAATCTCCAGGAATTTCCCAGTTGGGAGCTGGTAATCCTACTCCTCTGTTGTCTAGAGGAAAACCATCGGAAAACTAGCAATTTTCATTGCTGCTTCTGGATGTTTCTGACTAGAATCTTTTGTTCTACACCCTTTTGACTACCTGGCAAGGTAGCCGCCATGCGTTCACAGAGTGCAAACCAAACATTTAACCTGCAACGTGGTAAATTTTTACAGATACTTGGGATGACGTGTCATTTTGCCACAGTATGTCTGGTTAAATGAGAGTGCTCAAGGACAAGTCACAACACCCCATGTTTTCACATTTCACCCATGGATCTTATGGTATTTCATCTATATGGGCTTTTTAATTTCTTTTTTAAAAAGCAGTCATGTCTACTAGGCACTGAATGCTGCAATCTTGGTTGGTCAACATGAGAATGTTAACAGAGTTCAACCTAGTTCAAGTTCCTTGGAGCCAAGCTGCAAGTGATGCCTGACACAGGTAAGACACTTGTCAGCTTCCCTCAAGTTTTGATGGGAAATCTTGGTGTCCTGGTCTTGCAGCTTGGCTCTACGACTGCTGTCCAATGGACTTTTCAACTGTCACTTGTCCAACATTCCACCAAGCTGCCTACATTTCCCATCAAAACTTGAGGGAAGCTGACAAGCGTCCAACCTGTGTCAGGCGTCACTTGTAGTTTGGCTCTTAGATGAGTTACAGTTGGTGTGACTTAAGTAGGTGGAATACTGCCCCAGACCACCTTGGCCCATTATATTTAGCCAAACAGACTGCTCATTTGAGTCTTAGAAATTATGAATGCTTCTTTTAATGGAGGGGGGAGGAGGAAGTTGGATCTAGATACATTTATTTATTTTGTATTCAAGTCATGGTGTTTTATTTGTTTATTTTCCTTTCTGTTTTTGAGCTCCAGATCTGGAGTAAGAACTAAACTGTCAACTCAACTGCCATTCTCACTTTACTCTTAAACTTTAATTATAAGGAGGATCAGTTTCCTTACTTAACATAGCAACCTTCCCCTCAGAGATTTATCTCCATACCAACAGATTTCATTTTATTCGCTTAAACCAGCTATGAATCCTATTGTAGTATTATCACCAATAAACACTAATAACTAAAAATTAGGGGGGGGAAATATGGATTCAAAAAGTTTATTTTTTGTTGAAAATATCTAGAGCTTACGCATTTAAGAGATGGAAGGCCATAAAGACCCTTTTCTATACGAGTTGGCAACTTTTAAATTTTTTGGGAAAGACACTTTGCTTAGCTTTAGATTTCAATAACTGCTCTTCCTTGTGAGTGTTGTTTATGTTTATATGTAAAATTCTAATAAGTGATTTAAATAGAGAGACTTACAGCATACTCCTGTACACTGCTGCATAAATGGAGAGGCTCATATCAGCTTGGATTCAGACTGACATTTCTGTGGGCATGAGGACTTCTACCTGCAGAGTCCAAGTTCCCCCTCCCATGCAGCCAAAAATTCCAGTACCGAAACCTCAAAATTCTAGTACTGAAGCCCAGCTCCAGCCTACTCATCCACACCCCACCCTAGCATCTGTAGCAGTAAGAAATTCAGGGAGGTCACTAGAAATAGTTCTTTTTGTTGTCTCCGCAGTAGAAGCTCACCTTCTTACATGCTGTGACAGAGCTCCCCAGACTGCTGCCTGAACTGCATGTGCCACTACTTTGGTGCTCTGTAGCTTCATACATCAGTGGGGATTCAAAGTTGCTGGAGAAGGAGAAAGAGAGAGGACAACTTTTTAGAATGACTCATCAGCATAAATAAATATGCACCTTATTTTTCAAGATCTACCCAACTCAGAGTACTCCAATTCCGGCAGTTGTCCTAAGTAATAGCACTACTAGCCCATTGATTAGATCGACTCTGTCCCTTTAGGAAGTGAGTTTTAAAATAAAAGCTTGATGTGCATTTGAAAAGCTAGAAAACAGAGCTCTTTGTTGGACATAATAGCATCTGCCTGCCTTCCATGGTAAAATAGCTGTGCTCTCTTCACCCTCAAGCAAGCAGTTCTAGGGCGTGAAATGGCATACTGGCTGCACTAATTTAACTCGACAGATGTCAACGCAAAAGAAAATGCATGCTGTACTTCTTCCTCATTATAATCTGCTTCATACTCAAGAAAGGAGGTAAATTTCAGCTATTCAACTGTAAAGAAGACAATGGGAGGAACTGAATTTTGGACCAACCAGCATTTACATAATTGCAGATGAAAAGCAGTTAACATGGGGTGCCTCCATGCCACGTATTGGTACATGCTTCTGAATCCTATGAAATGTGTGGATATAAAGGCCAAAGAATTTTTTAAAACCCTCTTCCATAGCATCATTATGCAGAGTTCATGCACTGCTGCATTAATGAGAGCTCCTGAAGGGCATGGCAGCACTATCTTACACAAAAATAACACAACTCACTTAACATCAGAGAATCACAAAAACACAATTCCTGGCAAAAACACTTTATTTCTTGAACAGCTTTAGGTTACACAGCAGGGGGGGAACACCAAAGGGCATGGAAGCAGTATCTTACACAAAAATAACACAACTCACTTCACATTAAAGAATCACCCCAAAAATTGCTGTCAAAAGAACTTTATTTCTGTAACTGCTTTAGGTCACACAGTAGGAAGGCACAACAGAGCAGGAAAGCAGTGTACTACACAAAAATAACACAACTCACTCCACATCAGAGAATCACACAAACACAATTGCTGCCAAAAACGGTGAAGTGGGTTGTATTATTTTTTGTAGTACGTTGCTATCATGCCCTGTTGTGCCCTCCTACTGTGTAACCTAAAGCTGTTCAAGAAATAAAGTGTTTTTGCCAGGAATTGTGTTTTTGTGATTCTCTGATGTTAAGTGAGTTGTGTTATTTTTGTGTAAGATAGTGCTGCCATGCCCTTTGGTGTTCCCCCCTGCTGTGTAACCTAAAGCTGTTCAAGAAATAAAGTGTTTTTGACAGGAATCGTGTTTTGTGATTCTCTGATGTTGAGTTGTGTTATTTTTGTGTAAGATACTGCTGCCATGCCCTTTGGTGTGCCCCCCTTCTGTGTAACCTAAAGCTGTTCAAGAAATAAAGTGTTTTTGACAGGAATCGTGTTTTGTGATTCTCTGATGTTAAGTGAGTTGTGTTAATTTTCTGTGTGGGGGACTGCTGGTGTAATGTGTCATAATGCTTTGCCTACTTGTACTTTGGAAGGGAGAAAATAATTTTTTTAAAACTTTATTTTGTGTTGTTCTTGTTTTATTCTTTGTTGTGCAGTTGGTTCCCATCATAGGGAACAATGGGGCTGGCTGGCCAGCCATCTCTGTAGGTGGTGGGGGAATTTGGGGGAGGGTGTCTGTGGTTCAGGTGCTCTTTCACAGGGACCAGCTGGCACTCAGAAGTGTGCCCACCATTGTGGCACCCCTGGGCTGTGCAGAATTGCCCAGGGAAAGAGAGTTTAGAAGTTCCCAGCATAGGGAACAAAGGGAGAGGGCTGGCCTTTGCCAGCCTGTTCCTGGGGTTATGGGTGTGGGGCAGGTGGGGGTGGATTTGGGTCTGTGAGGGGCTAATGTGGGGATTTGGGTCTGTGTGTGGCAGCTGGGGGGGAATTGGGTTTGTGTGGGGCTGTAAGGGGTGGACTTTAGGGGCTGAGAGGACCTACTTGGGGAGGCCATGAAATGGCCCCCCCAAGTGGGAGCAGTCTGAGCCTTGGTGGGGGGTGGGAGGAAGGGTGGGAGAAGGGCCCCAGAGGGCTGGAGGGCATTTTGCATGCAAAATGCCACCCCTGCATGCAAAATGCCACCCCTGGCAAGACAAGCCTCTCCCAGCTGTTTTGCATGCAAAATGCCACCCCTGGCAAGACAAGCCTCTCCCAGCTGTCAGTGGTAGAGATGAGAGCAGAGCACCTACTTGGGAAGGCCATGAAATGCCCCCCCCCCCAAGTGGGAGCAGGCTGAGCCTTGGTGGGGGGTGGGAGGAGGGGTGGGAGAAGGGCCCCAGAGGGTTGGGGGGCATTTTGCATGCAAAATGCCACCCCTGGCAACACAAGCCTCCCCCAGCTGTCAGTGGTAGAGATTAGAGCACCTACTTGGGGAGGCCATGAAATGGCCCCCCCAAGTGGGAGCAGGCTGAGCCTTGGTGGGGGGTGGGAGGAGGGGTGGGAGAAGGGCCCCTGAGGGCTTGGGGGCATTTTGCATGCAAAATGCCACCCCTGGCAAAGGAAGCCTGCCTCTTCATTTTTTCCCCATAGGAAATAATGAAGAAAGATTAGCAGCAGCATGCTAACAATATGCTGCTCCTTCGCTTTCTTATGGGAGGATGGGGGACCTGCTTTGGGGGGCCATAACATGGCCCCCCAAAGTTCAATCTGTCTGAAACTTGGGTGGTTGTTAGAGAAGGGTTAGAGGAAGGTCCCCACCAATTTTGGGCTTATTCGGTGGGAAAATGCCTCCTCCAGGCGTCCTGGAAGACGGAGGCATTTTCCCTTAGAAAAAAGCCGAAAGAATGCCGAAAGAATGCCGAAAGAATCCCGAAAGCCGAAAGCCGAAAGAGATTCTTGTTTCGGCTTTCGGCTTTAACGATAGAGAATCTTCTTTCGGCTTTCTACTTTCGGCTATAGCCGAAAATTTTTGGCTTGCACACCCCTAGTTGTATCTTCCACCATATACTAATGTGGGCCATATACATAAAGTTCACACAATACCCACAGTGAATCTGCAGAGGTAGCCTACAGAATCTTGCTAAGGGCCAATATGCGTAATCTAAGTAACTAATACTTTAGGGATATCCTATCTCTTGCCCTAACTTATTTGGAGAATTCATTCAATTATTTTTCAAAGTCACATTTTCAAGCAACATAATCTATCCAATTTCCCTTTGTTGCTCAATTGCTTTTTGTAATTTCAGAAACTTTTGTCCATCCTCTTATTCTAGTGCTTTGAGCCTTAGCCATTCATTTCTTTTCATGAGTTTTAAGACCATATTTCTTTCCATGACTGTTGGACCCCTCCTCACGCCAATAGGGTAGTTTATAGATGAAATATCATAAGCATCCCTTCCTCATATAGCATGAGCCCAAGGCACCCCCTGGCCCAGAGTGGATGCCAGCCAGATGGGTGCCTGGAAAATTACCAGAATGTGAGTCAGAGTGGCTGGCTGGCTGACACCCCTCCATGCCCCAGAGAGAGATGCATAACTTCAGATAATGAGGTTTCCCAAGAGACTCAACGCCCAATCTCACTTCTCCACATCACTTACCCTAATCAAGCTATTCAGCAAACCTGAAAGCTTTCCCCATCTGGTACTTAAGAGGGTCATCAAGCACCTTTTCACCTATAGTCCACTCCAGATAGGACCCATCAAACCTCTTGCAACTTATTGTTGCAATAAGTTATTGTTTTGGGGGCAAAGATGTCAGTTTGCCCCAGGGAGCATTTTGCTCTATATTTGGGCTCCCTAGCTATCAATAAATGTGTGTGTGTGTGTTCTGGGTCCATCCACATGCCCCCAAATCTGTTTGAGCCTCTTCTCCTCATTAAATGCTTGTTGTTTTGCTGCTGCCTCTGTGGTTCTCAATCTTCAAAACTGGTAAATATCACCCTCCCAAAACAGCTGTCTCCCCCTTTCCTCCATGATTTTCTTAGTCTTATATGTGTACTATGTGTAATTATCTGTTTGTCCTTTATTATTTTTTTATAAAAAACCTTCCCGGTTGAACATCTGCCTGACTTATTTGAGAATTCTCTAAAGGAATAATCCCTGAACGCATAGGTGGAGAATTCCAGTTACCCCCTCCCGCTTCGTCTCCTTTAAGTTAATTCCTGTAACTTATTAGGAAACTGCCTATTTGGGTAACAGGCTGGTTGAGCTATTCTTAGATCCTGAGTCTGGCACAGAATTGCCGGGGGCCTGCCAATGGCAGGCAAACTCCCAGCAGTTTGCCTTGAGGAGACAAGCCACCTGGAGATCGCCCACCACTAGGAGGCATCCCAGACAAATGGGGGCAAGCTTACCTCTGTGCCCTGCTGCGATGAAGTGACATCATCACATGGAGACCAGGAGCGTGTGCTTTGTGCCAGGACCAATTATGTAATAATAGGCCCAAAATATAGCAGGGGATACAACGGTAAGTACTGCACCCTCCATGCCCCACCCACCCTGCTCAGGGCCGGATCGAGGGGGGGCAGGGGGTAGTCTGCCCCCGGCGCCCCCAGGGAGGGGGCGCCGGGAGCAGCTGCCAGCTGCCAGAGGGCACAGGCAGCCTCACAGCCCCCCCGCGCTGCCTTTCACCTGCCCTGCAGGAAAGGGGGCGGCCGGCTTGCCACGCACCCCCTGTCCTGCAGAGCAGGCAAAAGGCAGTGCAGGGGGCTGCGGGGCCGCCCATGCCGTGCTGCCTTTTGCCTGCCCTGCAGGGAAAGGGGTGCGCGGCAAGCCGGCTGCCCCCTGTCCCACGGGGCAGGCAAATGGCGCGAGCGGCCTCGCAGCCCCCCACGCTGCTTTTGCCTGCCCTGCAGGGCAGGGGGTGCACGGCAAACCGGCCACCCCCTGTCCTGCGGGGCAGGTGAAAGCAGTGCGGAGGGCTGGGAAGCCGCCCGCGCCATTCGCCAGGAGGCAAATGGCGTGGGTGGCTTCCCAGCCCCGCACGCTGCCTGTTATGCTGTGAGTGATGACGTCACCTGAGTGACATCATCACGCAGTGTGGGGAGCGCGCATGTGCTGTGCACGCGTGCGAGGTCACCAGCCTAGGGTTGCCCCGGGTGCGGGCAACCCTAGATCCGGTACTGACCCTGTTGATCTCCTGCCAGTTACAAGGAGACCTAGCATCCCTAGTTTGGCACCATGTTTCAGTATAATGTCAAGTTCTTATCTTGGGATAGCCAGCCAAGCTTAAACCTGTTATTGTGCAAAAAGCTTCTTTTTGTTGGGGGAAATCATGAACAATAAGGGTGAACTAGCTAGGACCATGGCAGTTCTGTTTTTAAATATGGAACTGACCTACATAGAAAGAGAAGGGGAGTATGAAGTCTGATTTTAAAAGCAAAAGAGGTGTATAAAGGAGAAATTCAGAACTTCAACTAAATTGTTATCCTGAATGACCTCACTGGGAAAAGTTTTTGTGATAGTAGCTGCAAGCAGTGGGATATTCTACACTTCTCATCCACCTGCCCCTTTCACTTTTAAATTCCAACTTCCACCACTGCTACATGATTGCGGCAATACTGTATTTAAACACACAGGACATACCGAATTTACACCCTTAGCACCAGCCACTCTATTCTCTTATGTCCTTTTAGACTATAGAAAGCATTGATTGTGACAGGTTCAATTTAAATAGATCCTTACTGTTTCCATATCTAATAGCCAATGGGTGGCACAGTATATGCAAAATTACATCTTTGTAAAAATAAATAAATTGAAGATACCCCTCTAAGTTAAGAGCAATGTCTGAGAAAATCTGCTTACCAAAATGGCTCCCAACACTACAATAGCAGCCTCTGCAAACAAGTGGAGGAGGTGAGTGGAGTCAGTGGGGGAGGGAGGGAGAGTCTGATAGGAGGGAGGAAAGGTAGAGTATGGGGCAAGAGGAGCCAGAGAGAGAGACAACTGAGCCAGAGGGTGAGGATGCAATTTTCCTTTCCCCATAAATTCTCACAGGTCCCGTCTTATTTATACATATGTATAGTGTCTTCATAAAATAAAATACCAAATTCCTAAATATCTCATACCAGAAAAAATAATGGTGACCTGCCCCTTTCAACAGTAAAAAGTAAATTAATATTGGGAAGTAGAATATTTATTTATTTAAAATGAATAAATAATTACATTTCTGTATGGTAAGTAAATAAATACAACTAATTTAATATGATTTTGAACCAAAAACGGTAACAAAAACCATGTAACTGTATGGTTTTGTACTCTTTTCTCACCCGGTCCTTTAAATACATTCCTTTACGCTCCAATCTATAAAACATTGGCAAGGACTTCATCTCATCAAATATACAAAAAAGATCTTAACACTGGTACAAAGGATCCAATTGTAAAAGGATAGTTCCCTCTAAACACAGCACTGATAGACTGAAGTTGACATCCCTTTTCACCAAACTCCAGAAATTTTGTCACCGATCTCTATGGCACAATAGAGATTAGTGAAACCCTAGAGCATTGGGAACACCAGGAAGTAGAGACAGGAGATCACCCACCAGAGCAGGCAAGTTGGCAACCTTATGTAGATAGATCAAGATGGTTAGCTGTGTTAGTCTTTCTGTAGCAGTAGAAAGGAGCAAGAGTCCAGTAGCATCTATAAGACTAACAAAATTTGTGGTAGGGTATGAGTTTCTGTGAGTCACAGCTCAAACCCTATGTGTGACAGTTACCATTTTGTCCAGCATCCCATGGACATTCATGGCCCAAAGAAACTATCTGTCCAATTTCCTAAAAATGAGGATCAAGCATTGCCCTGGCCTGGATAGTCTAGGTGAGCCTGATCTCGTCAGATCTCAGAAGCTGCACAGGGTCGGCCTTGGTTAGTAATTGGATGGGAGACCTCCAACGAAGACCATGGTTGCAGAGGCAAGCAATGGTTAACCACTTCTGTTAATCTGTTGCCATGAAAACCCCACCAGGGGTTGCTGTAAGCCAGCTGTGACTTGAAGGCACTCTCCACCACCACAGGATTAAGCATTAGCTGTAGCAGCATAACACAGTGTTGGTACCACTGCTGCTTAAACTACTCCATTAGATCAATATCTAGACAACTGATTGTTAGATTTTATTTTTACTTGTATCCTAATAGTACTGTGTATTTTGCAAACAATTACATTTAGAGAAAAACCAAATAAATAACTGAAGTGGGTCAGTCCTGAAGATAATGTTATAAATGTAGTCATCTTTGAATATATTCTGAGGTCACATCATCATATGGTACAAACTCAAATGATTTCCCTAGTAAGGTAAAATTTAATCTAGAAACAAAAATTCTCTAATGCAGATGATCTTGTAGATGATAGGAAGCCCAAAATGTCAGTGTGCATTGTGAGTGACATTGAAAAAAAATAAACAGGCTACTGCTCAGCCTGAAGATCAGACTGACATTTAAAGCTCTTGTCTTTTGGGTCACTGGAGAATTAGATGTATCTCAGATACCCAGAGCTCAAAGCTATATCTTTTAAAACCAGCTACTTTCCCCTCTTGTGGGAAAGTACAGAAGATAATAGCACAAGATATGGGCCAAATACGTTATTTGAGATAAAAGTTAAGACCTGAAAAGTACAACAGGGTTGTTATCTTTGGTCTCCAAAGGGATTAGAAGAGCAGAACACTGATTCCTGATTTCATACTTCTTGCATCCTGTTTCTTTAACTCTGTGACTGGCAGTCTCTTTACTATTTCTACATGAGTATCTAATGCTGCATTGGCACAAACTTGGGTAAAAGCAAACAAAATGGGGCTTCAATTGATAGCACCAAATTCACAACTATAGCAATGCAGCTCCATTTGTATCATGCACTATCAGCAATGACAAGGAATGTTAATGGGAAAAAATGACTACAAAGCACTATTCATTCACTGCACTAGTGTGCAAAGGAGAAAAATGGCAAAAAAATGTACATTAATCTGCACATCTATCTATTTATTGTTACCCATGGAGGCAGTGGAAAGGTACGTAGAGATGGAAGGAATGGGAAGAAGGCTAGAGCTTTCCAACTCAAATTAGATTTACTCGTTTGTTGATTTCCCCCCTCTTTAAATAGGTCTTTTTATTTTTTAATCCTGATTTGGGGAGACAGCTCAGAAGTGCTGAGAGCAGCAGGGAATGCTAACCAACTGGCTACCTCTTGTCTTTAGTGAGCCGATAAAGCTTTCCTTTTATTCTTGAAAAGAAGGAGCTCCTAAAATGGTTTACCCATGTAAGTCACGCAAACCATCCCCTTCCGTCTAGGTTTAAATTGGAGATGAATATTGTAAAAGTAGTTTGTTGACTGTAGAAGCCATTTCTGACCAAAATGATGGATGCTCAGTGAAAGCTCTAATTATGCAATGGATTTTGGGCACACATTTCTTTTGATTGCACACAGTAAATAATATGTAAATTCAATAGCAAAGTTAATTATTTTCAAAGTTTGATCAATACCTTTCTTGGTAGTTCTCAAGGATTTCTAAGATATACTCCGTTTTGGCAACTTTAGTAGCAATGGAATACTTTCATGTAATTATATACTGCTTTTCATGCAAGGTTTACTTTAATCAGAAACTTCACATTAAGTATTTTGTAATTGTACAGAAAATCTAAATTCTTGGATCATTAATGAGACCTGCTTCACACAGACTGCTCTTAACTATTCTTTAATTCAGTTAATTCATTCTTTAAATCAGTTTCCAGAGTTCTAATATGCTGATTTTAAATTTTCTTAAATGTCTAAGAGAGAAGACAAAAAAGTCAAGACCGGAATACTTTCCACGGAGATAAGGAAAACTATACTATGCTATCTACTCCCAAATAATTCCCCCTCATAATATATACTCAGCATAAAATATTGATATAAATCTTGGAAATCTTGATGTAATGATAAAATGACCTTTAACTCTAAAATCAAAGGTATAATCCAAGATTGTATAAGAAAATCTAAAACAATTTGAAGATGATATTATATTACAAAACAATTCTGAAAGAGGAAGGCCATGAGAGCTACCCACAGGCCCCATGCCACTACTAGCTATGGTTGCCAGCTCCAGGTTGGGAAATTCCTGGAGATTTTGGGGTGGGGTTTGGGATGTGGAGGGGTCTACATTTTGTCCAGGGGAAATAATCTCTATGGCCTGGGATCAGTTGTAATTCCAGGAGATTTCCAGCCACCACTTGGAGGTTGTCAACCCTACTACTGGCCCAGCTGAGTTAAAAAGCAGTGGGGGAAGGGGCAGGGCTGCTGCAGGTGGCATAGCTTCCTCTTCCCCAGTCTGAAATCAGATAAAAAGGAAGACATGGCTAGGAGAGAGGAGGAGAGACTGCAAGGAAAGAAGGCTGCCTAGGGCAGGTTGCCAGCTCCCCTGCAAGAAAGGGGAGACTTTCTTGCAGGCAGCCTGCTTAAGAGAAGAGCAGAAACAGCTCTCAAGGAAGGGAAAGGCTCTGGGACTGGAGACAGAGAGGACCAGGCAGCGGTGAACAACACCAGGCAGCAGTGGCGTAGCATGGGCAGGGCCACAGAGGTGGTTGCCCTGGGTGCAGAATTCTTAGGGGCGCAAAAAAGGCAGGGAAAGCCATGGCCCATTGCCCCCTTCTGCCGGGACCCTCTGAGGGGCTCAGCCGCTTTCCCTGCACCACCACAGAGCCGGGGCCAAGGCCCAGTGAGCACCCAGGGGCTGAGGAGGAGGTGGAGAGATGAGGTGGCCACCTTCCCTCCCAGTCAGGGTCCTGGAGGAGGCAGAGCCTTACAAGCAGGAACAGTGCACAGGTGGCAGGAGGGCCGGCTGGAGGGAAACACATGCTAGCACCTGCCCGAAGGGTCCAGCCAGGGAGGCGCCTCCAGCTGGCGCTCCGCACCCAGGTAGTCAGGCAGGCAGCGGTAGCGCTGGAATTGCCCGTGACGATCACCTCAGACTGGCTGGAGACCCAGCTTTCCCCAGGGAATATCTCACCTCCCATGGCCCTGTCTGGGGCATGCAGCCCCCCCCCCGAGGGGTGGGGAAGGGGGCAGGAGCATGCTCTGCATGCGCTCAGAGGCAACTGGCTTCCCTCTCACAGGCAGCTGGGGATTGTCCAGGGCCGCTCCACTCTCTGCAGAGTTAGCAATGCCACTTCCTGCTTTCCAGAGGCAGCTGGAAACTCTGCTGGGGGGGGGGGGCTGAGAGGCTCATCAAGCCCCCACCAGCTCTCCTGCTTCCTGGCCCAGCCTCTCAGCCCTCCTCACCACAGTTGCCAGCTGACAGGGAGAAAAATTCCCTGTCCCATTATAACAGAGGCCTCGTGTCCGCAGATGTGCCTGCCATGAAAAGCTACATCACACCAAACCTCTGTTGAAGGAACAGGATGTCCTTCTCCTGGCGAGTTGGCATCTCTCTCCTCATTAGTTCCTGTTTTCTTTTTAAATTCAGCATAAAGTTGTTCTTTCTGCCAATATAATTATTCTGTAGCACTTGTTAATCTTTCGTCTCTGAGTAATAGCATTAAATTCATTTTACTTTAATTACATCAGTATTTTCTTAAAATACAGTACATGTGCTTGGGGGGTAAGGGGTTCAATACTGGACTGGTGGAAGGGACTCAGGGAGTGCTAACAGTCCACGGGTTAGGGGGCGCAATACTTGTCTTGCCCGGGGAGCTGGCAACCTACACTATGCCACTGCTAGGCAGAGTCACTCCTGCAAGATGCAGGGCCAGCAAGCAGGCTGCAAACCTGTGGAAGGGGCTGAAAACTCAGCTTACAGGATCAGAACTCTTTAGGTGTTTTAAGAAGGGAATAAATAAAGGGCTCGTGGCAGCTGACAATGAGAGGGGGTAAAGGCAGGAACTCTGAGTGATGGGTGCCCCTCTCCCCTGAGGTGTCACCGTACCCAAGTGTGACAAAAATGTATCTAATACAGAACTTCAGCACACAGACTGAAAAGACTTGACCAAGTACAGACTGGAGTATGTTTGTACAAATCTGAGATCCTCAGGTGCAAACAAAAATACTGGCCCTAAGCCAAGGGATCCCATTCCTCTGGTGGGGGCGGGGGATCCCCCGCTTTCACCCTCCACCCCCACCTCTGCCTCCACTTACTGGCTGGCAGGGGAGGAAGGCACAGGAACAGGCCTCCCAGGCTCGCTCCTGGGGTGGCGCGACGATGTCACTGATGTTATCGTGCCACCCCATGAGCATTCCTGTGCTTTGCCGCAGGCCAATTTGGTCTCCAAATGGGCTGAATTGGGCCCATTTGAGGCCCAAATCAGCCTGCTGCGAAGTGGGCACACCTCCTGCACTCATGCAGTGATGTAAAGAAAGGAAGAAAGAAGGTGAGAGCCAAGTCTCTCCCCCCACTCCTGCCAGGAGGGTAAGGAGACCTGACAACCCTACTTAAGCCATATAAGTCTGCTGGCCCTAAGCTGTAGACTTTAGAAGCCAACACTAGCACTCTGATCTGGAGCCAGAAGCAAAATGATAGGCTATGCGATATTAAAAATATAATGGACCTCTACCATTGTTTTTTGCAAATATAAATTTATTATATTTTGTTTAAAATATTTATATACCATCTTTCCACCCAAAAAGGGGTCCCCAGGATGGCGAAAAGCAGATAATTAAAACATTAAAATTATGACTAAAATTTATATTAAAAATATCAACACATAAACACACACAGAACCAGGGAGGGAGAAGGGCAAATAAGTGTTTACTGGGGATATGCCCAGGGTTGCCAGGTATTTGGTTCATACCTGGACAGCCCATTTGGGGGACTATCTTGGGGAAATGTTCCCCAAATACTGAACACCTGGCCCCTTTCTCCCGGCAGCTCCATCACCCAGCCCGGATGCCTGGCTGGACTCTTGCAGCTGCATGGCACCACTGCTGGTCCAGGGAAGTGGGCAATGACCACGTACTAGCCTTACTAACAGTCACAATGTATTTACTAATACACTACATAAACTCAATACACAAAACAACGTCAATCCTGTGACCCATTTCATATAAGCTTGTGACTAGATGATGTTGCACAGCAATTATTGAATGGTTTTTGTGAAGAAGTGTCTATGAATAAGATTAATGAACTTTTAACCTCTGTGTGCTCTTTGACAAAGATTATATGAAACGGGTCACATGAGGATCTAGATAACCCATCGGAGGACCAGACCTTTGTTTTTGGATTCCACACAGCAAGTATATACAGCAAGGACGTTGTTTTATTGGACATTCTCACTCACTAATTGGACTTTTGCTATCCAGGACCTGTGGAATAGAAATATGCTGGGTTGTTACTATGCACTTGCACTGTAATAGTTATATGTGCAATGAATTCATGTAGCAATTGGTAGCACCAGCACTTATCTTGAGGTACCTGCATTTTAGCAATTGTATGAATGGTTTTCCACATGTGAAGTGTAGAATTAATTGTATTGTTTATTGTATTGAAAATTGTTCATTGTGCATGTATTTTACTGTGTATTGAGTTTTTGTAGTGTATTAGTAAATACATTGTGACTGTTAGCAAGGCTAGTACGTGGTCATTGCTGTTATACCTACTTTGTAAATACCTTACTCTCTATTTTTTTGCTGCTAGGATCCAGGGAAGTGGCCAGCCAGCCTGTGCATCACCAGCAGGAGTGGGCCACCCAGCATCCTGTGACTGCACAGCACTGGAAGGAGTGGCCTGGCCGCCTGGCCTCCTGACCTGAGCTGCATCACCCAGGAGTGACCAGCCAGCCCAGATGCCTGGAAGTGGGGGTTGGCACAATGACATCATTGGTAGTGACATCATTGCACTGGGGTGGGAGCATGTGCATGCTGCTCACATGTTAAAAAGAGTGCCACCCCCCTCTGCCAAGGGTCTGGTGTTATTCTGGACCCGATATAGTAAGCCTAGGTATGCCAAAGGTAACAAAAAGTATTCATCTGCTGGTGGAAGACAATGACAGAAGGAGAAAGGCGAATCTCTCTGGGAAGGAAGTTCTAAAGCTTCAGCCCTATGACTAAGAAGGACCTTTCTTGCCACCCATCTGTTCTCAGATGGCAGGGGGCATCCAAAGCAAGGCCTCCAAAGAAGACCGAAGTTGATTGGTAAGTTCATATGAGAGAAGGGTGGTCCTCCAGTATGCTGGCCCCAAGCCGTATATGGCTTTAAAGGTAAATAGCAGCACCGTAAATTGGGTCTGGAAGCAAATTGGGAGATAGTATTGATGGAACAAGACTGGAGAGGCAAGCAGCTGAGCGCCATGGTAGGCAACTCACTGGCAAGGATGGGGAAGGCAACCAGAGGTGAGTCCCTGCGGGGGCATGCTGTATGGTTTGGGAGGGCACAGTATAGATACTGCCCAGGGCCTGAAACATGGCACTAGCCCTGCATATTTGTATGTTATAAATGATCTGACAACTCTTAAGGTTGCTTTGTCTAGCAAGAATAATAGGTATCTCAAAGAGCAAGATTCGGGTCCAGTAGCACCTTAAAAACCAACTAGATGTCCAGGGTTTGAGAGTGGAACTACAAGTGACAAAAGGCACAGGTTGGACACTTGTCAGCTTCCCTCAAAAAAAAAAAGTTTTGATGGGAAATGTAGGCAGCTTGGCGGAATGTTGGACAAGTGACAGTTGAAAAAGTCCATCGGACAGCAGTTGGAGAGCCAAGCTGCAAGACTAGGATGCCTACATTTCCCATCAAAACTTGAGGGAAGCAGACAAGTGTCCAATCTGTGCCTTTTGTCACTTGTAGTTCCGCTCTGAGCTTTTGAGAGTTAAAGCTTATGTTGTCAGATATCTGACAAAGGGAGCTTTGACTCTCCAAAACTCATACCCTGAAAATCTGGTTGGTCTTTAAGGTCTGCTGGACCCAAATCTTGTTCTTTTGCTAGAGACCACAGCTACCACTTGAAAATATCACAAAGCAATCAACTCTTTATACCACAAGACACTGAACTACTGAAAACAGTGAAATTCAAGTTCGTATTGCTTATGCCAACAGTAAAAGTACCAAAATGGAACACATCCCATTGTAAGAACAGCATCTAAATTGCTCCTGCTGTGCTGCTTCACTTCCCCAAGCACTGAGAAGCACAGAGTCAGCTCTACAAGGTTTTCATCTCTTTTGGATTACAGTGCACTAGAGATTTATGGTGTCTATAACAACCCTTTGTTTTCAAGTATGTAAATACAGCAGAGTGGAAGCAAACAGGGCAGCACAACTGCTAATTCTGTTACAGATTCCCCCCCTCCAAAGTAACAGGAATAGGGTTTCAAGTCCCTATACACTCCCAGTGGGAGGTGGGGGACCCAGAACATACCCTTTGGAGTTTCCTTGTCACTTCTGGGAAGTGATGTCATCACACCAGCCATGAGCATGCTCCTGCACTTTGAGTGGGGCTAATTCTAACTCCTCTGGAGCCAAAATTGGCCTCAACGAAGCACAGGAGCACACACATGGGTGGCTTGATAATGTCACTTCAGGAAATGATGTTGTTGCACACTGCTGGGAGAGTGCCCGGTGTGTGCTTTCCTGGGTTTCCTGCAGGTGGTGGGTGTTTGCCACCTCCCACTGATTGCCAGTGATTGGTGGGCATCCAGGCAAACCCTCGGGAGATTGCCCGCCACTCACGGGCAACTGGTAAGCCTAAACAGGAAGGAGCCACAAAGCTGCTTTGTCTCCAGCTAAAGTCCTGCTCAAAAAACCTCCACACTCAGTCTGACTCTTATTCTCTTTAAACTTGTGGCAAACTCTTTAGCTGTCCCCTCCGCCACTATCTCTGATATGTACTATAACAGGGAGATTTCCAGACTGTTATGGAAAACCTACTTAGACTCCCATTACTCTGTGAGGTAAAGCCATGATGATCAGTTCGTTCTTGTCAATAAGGACAGCAAAACCCATAACAATACTTGACATGATAACATTGTCCACAGTGGCCTATGAGAAAGCAGCATGAAGTGTGCACTTACATGCCATTTATCTTCATTAGTGCCTGTAGAAAACATCCATGAGCATTTAAGTCTGTATTATAGTCAGTTTACCTTAAAACTCCCAGCTCAGATTAAAAATCTTTGCCTTAAATGTTTTGTGTTTGGGGGACTTGGGATTTATTTCACTGTAAAGATGAAGTAGATGCATTTCTGGGGAGCTGAATCAACGAGATGAAGGAGAAATCTAAAATGTTTTGGATATTTTTCTCCACTTGTTTTTCAGTTAAGGATTTTATGCCAACAACTAAAAATTATGTAAGGTTTTTGAAGTTCTCAAGTCTTAGACTGCCAGTTCAACATTGTTCTTAGAACAGTCAACAGAATTTTAGTTCAAAATCTGCAAAATAATTTTGCTGCTTTTTATTCTCATTTTCAGTAGAGATGATTAATATGGTATTGTGTGAATTTAACTGTAGCGTGGGTTTAACTATAAAACACCACTGGGATGGAATCATCGTGTTTACCAAAGTACTACCTGTATGGAGTAGGAGTTTTCTTTGTTCTGACTGTTACGATCATGTGGTCACAATTAAAAGATTAAATACAGCAGGAAACAATAGGATTTGTTAGCTTTAGAAGTATAAAGACTGAGCAATATTTACTGAACACATTTCTCAAACTGCAAGCACTACAGAATGACATGTGCCACTGTGAACTCCCTGAAGAACGGGCAATAGAAAAATGTACTAAAGAATAATAATAATAATTTGTAAGCTGCTTGCAGATGCCTATTGTCGCAGTAAATATGAGCAAGAAAAACCATCTAATTCAAATACGGTAATATTTTTTAAGATGATCATTTTGAAATATACAGGTCCTTCTGTCAAATCTGCACAAAAAGGTTTTTTGGAATAGATATATTTCATCTCAAGGCTCTACAGTCTAGACGATCGGTATGTTTGAGGCATTTATCAACATTTTAATTCTTTAAAATTTGTTTTCAGGTAGACAGTCTAAGACATTTATACCATTTTTCTTTAATGTGGGTTTCATTAAACAGTGACGTGCTCTCCACTTACCCAAGCAGTGAGAAATTGAAGGGACAGCACTTCTAGTAAGGCTCTGTACCATGAGACTGGAATCGTGGTCTTGCTGGGTCAGCAGCACTCTATGGTACAATTCCATCATACTGGATCAGGAGAAGCACATGAATGTGCGTGCCTCACTATAGCTGCATTAGTGGATTTTTTTAAAAAAAGTTAACATTGCTGGGAATCATGAGTTTTGTTGACTTCTAATGATGTATATACTTCAATGAAGGCACAGATGGTTACTCAAATAGACAGTTATAAATACCCCTAGCAAATGTCTGAGATTTGATGTGGATGCAAACTCTACATGTAATGTAAATCGTAGCTTTGCCCTAATTCTGCAAAAACATTTACAACAAAAATTTCAGGGGCAGTACCCTAGTTCTCAAGACTATGCCCATGGACTAAATATGGAATAATTAATTAAGTGAATGTGTATATTTCTGACATTGTAGGTCTTGGCTAACTCTCCCAAACCTTCACCACAATGCAGCTTTCATAATTTTTAAAACATGTAACATTCCATTACCTTCTCTGGGTTCACATAACGGTGTTTTGCAAAGACCTTGCAAAGATTCTATATCAGAATGATACGCTGCAGAAGAACCAGCTTTATGCTAGATTTCATCTTGGAAGGAATATAGAATAGTGAATACTGAACGGAAATCCTGGGCCATTGTAAACGGAAGTTAATATATGTTCTTTCATTCTTTGCCCTGCAGACTTTGAGTGCATGTTCTCCATTTCAAAAAAGTAAAACTTATCTTGCTGGCCTACTTATTAAGGGCAATAATAAGATATGTTTTATAGAAGTGAAACTGTACTAAGCAGAAGCAAATCATGAAGCACTGCACAGTTTAAAAACCTTTTCAAGCCATCATTTCCATTCTGGAATAAGAAACGTCCCGTCTAGTTCTGATGCTCAAAGTCCTCTGTTAATGCAAACGTACTTATTTCAGCTGGGTTTGTCCTAGGGCTGCCAGTCTCCTAGTGGGGGATCCTGGCCAGCGGGGGGAGAAAGGGCAAGGGGAATGAGCCCGAGAGGGAAAATACCTCCCAGGCAAGCCCACAGTGGGCATGCTCCTAGTGGGGCATGGCAATGTCACTTCCAGGAGTGATATCATCATGCTGGCCATGGGACTGCTCCTACGCTTTGCTTCTTTAAGAACTGGCCACGCATAAAGTGCGAGAACATTCTCACCGCCAGTGCAATGATGTCATTCCCAGAAGTGATGTCATTGTGATGGTGCTCGCACAAGGAAGATCTTTCAAGTATGTGCTGGGCCCTCACCTGCTGCCAGGAGGGTAAGGGGATCTGGCGACCCTAGTTTGTGCTGATCAGCTTAAAACATCAGGAGAAAAAAAAATGTCCCCCTCCAGCCTGCTGCTGTTTCAAAATAGTGTTTACTATAAAGAAAAGTGGGCGATCCTTCCTCCCACCTCCCTCTGTCGAATCACAAGCAAAATGTACGTGGGGCGGGGGGAAGCAGCTGGGGCAGGCAGCCTTTGTACAGCGCCACCACTCGGTGACAGGGCAAGCCTGGCTTCCCTGGATGCTGAGGGTAGAGGGAGAGAGACAAGAAACAGAGCTTCTAAGATAACTGATGGCAAGAGAGCAGAGGGAAGGGGAGCCTGCAACAAGCAATTTAAATGAAATTGGTGGGCAAAATAACAGCCTCCTACAGGTTTCCTTTGGGCAGAACTGGTTCCAAGATTACACGTTGAAACAGCGATATAACACAAATCTGAATACAAGTTAACACCCCCCCCATGGGTGTGAATGTGCTTTTGTCAGCTGTGATGCAAGCTCATCCACTGCACATTATAGTGCTTTTAATGTGGCATGTGAACTTCTGAAAGCGCAATGCAGCTGCAAAAGTCAAGACATTTGACAGGGCATGTGAATGCAGTATTATGAAAGCAGGATTGGAAATGGCACGATACAAGCGCAAAAATAAGGCAGTGAGGAAATGGCCAGAGTGAAAAAAAGTGAAAGAAAGTGAAAGATTATGTTTGACAGATAGAATAAATTTAAAATGAGTAAGGGAAAAGGGACAAGGGGTTGGAAAACTGTTGGAAGTCAACAAAAGGGGGGGAAAGGGAGGGGGTTAGAATTGGAAAAATTAAAGGAAACTGATTGTAATGTACAATTTAATGATATCTAATCCAATAAAATTATTTAAAAAAAAAAAGGAAATGGCCAGAGTATGGGCAGTTAGTAATGTTGCTCCTATGTTATCAATTGCAAGAGCCCCACCTCCCAAGTCAGTCTGGCCTGCAGCAGGCGAGCCTGGAGCTTGCTTGAGGGACTGTTGATTTCCTTGCAGGTGTGTGATGGGCCCATAAAAGTGACATAAATAACTATACATTATCACTTGTGATGGACATGTCTATATGAACCAAACCTTTGTGTTTAGGGTCTTGTCCTTATAAACAGATGTAAGTAGATGAAGTGTCCCAGCTGCCCCAGACTGCAGGTGAAGGTTCACATGAAGGAATGCTTTGCCACCAGGATTCTTGCTCATAGAAACCTAGCATGCCAGGGAGAAAATTAACCTAGAACCCTCCTCACTGTCATCTGATTTACTGTGCCAGGATTTTTGTTGTCACATGGTAGACCATTCAGTCAAGCAAACCCTCATGAATGTACACCCTTTCTTTATAATACCTCCTAGGGTTGCCAGCTCTGGGTTGGGAAATTCCTGGAGATTTTGGGGGTGGAGCCTGCAGAGAGTTCCCCTGGAGAAAATGGTGGTTTTGGAGGATGGACATTATGGCATTATACCTAATAAGGCTCCTCCCCAAATCCCACTCTCTGGAGGCTCCACCCCCCTGAGGGTTTGCTTGACTGAATGGTCTACCCTGTGACAACAAAAATCCTGGCACACAGAAAATCAGATGACAGTGAGAAGAATTCCAGGTTAATTTTCTCCCTAGCATGCTAGGTTTCTATGAGCAAGAATCCTGGTGTGAACCTTCACCTGCAGTCTGGGGCAGCTGGGACACTTCATCTACTTATATCTGTTTACAAGGATGAGACCCTAAACTGGAAAAATTCTAATCGTAAGAGAGGAAAAATATGATCTTTCCCTTCGATGTTAAAATGTTAATAGAATAAGAAAAATGGAGAGAGAGGGATGAGTGCTCTAGATCAGAGTTAAAAGCCTCATTAGAAATTAGCATTGACTCAACAAACATATAGCACTCTTTTCCAGTCCTATGTCTCTTAAAACATAACCCAGTCCAAAGCAGAAATGACAAGTGAACATGCTTGGCAATAATAGCAATAATATTAACATTTGATTTATATACCATCCTTCAGGACAACTTAATGCCACACTCAGAATGGTTTACAAAATGTGTTGTTATTATCCTCACGACAATCACCCTGTGAGATGGGTGGGGCTGAGAAAGCTCCAAGATAGCTGTGACTGGCTCTACAAATAGTAGAATGAAACAACTGGGCATCAACTGGCAACCAAGGTTATTTTCAAAACATATTAAAGGACTCTTCTTATTGTTTCAACATTCAATTTCATTCAAACATAAGCTTATAGAAATACTAGTCAGCAACGCTAAAACTCTTACATGCTCTTCATTAAATCTTATGGGAATTAGCAGAGTGAAAGAGCAACAGGTAATTTACTAGTTATTACCCCAACCCAATAACATGTTTTAAGAAAAGTCAATCCTCCTATTCTAATTTCTTCTCTATCATGCTTTAGAGATGGAATATTGGGAACTTTCCATTATGCATATAAAATGTTTGTAAATTGTGTGTGTTATGTGCCATCAAGATGCTTCCAACCTATGGCGGCCCTATGAATGAAAGACTTCCAAAACGCCCTATCATTAACAGACTTGCTCAGATCCTGCAAACTGGAGACTGGACGATGTGGCTTCCTATATTTATTGAGTAAATTACAGAGCATGAATTCACAGTTAAAAATGATTACTTGGCTCTTTAGTCCAAATTTGAACCAACTATCCACCCATTAGCCCCCAACCTCCAATATGCCTACAGAATTCTGCCTACTGTGTACTACAAGCAGCTTCAGATGACTAAAGCAAGCTGCACACTTCGGATGACTACAGGCAATACATCTTTCCCCAGGATGGTGGTGGTTTGTAGTCAATCTGATGGGGGCAGAAGATTATTCCAGAAGATCTGTGCACCCAAATATGGTGCACAGATCATGAGCAAAATCTATCCAACACCCCTTCCAAGAAAAACATTTGGTCAAGTAGGGAAGAAAATAACTGTATGTCAGCCAGTTCTATGCCTCATTCTTCATTAGTTTTAGCTATTATCAAGTATTCTGACTCATAGCTCATTGGACCAAAATCTAGAAAGCAAACAAAGTTCATTATTCGTAACAGCTCTGATTGTACATGTTACACGCAACAAAATTTCAGAAGCTGTCAGACTCTTTGAAGAACTGATATCAAATAAACAGATTGAAATGATTTACAACCACATTTCTAAATCACTAGGATCACTTGAAAGAAGCCCAAGGGTTTATGTACTGATATATTCTTAATCTGTTAAAGTTGTATAACCTACCAATTGCATTCCTTGAAGAATATACATCAGCTTTGATATTCTAATGCAAAACACTTCTTCAGGAGAATATGGCAGAAGAAAACATGAGATTATCAAACCCATGCATCATACTAACAACATTTATGCATCAAACAGGGTTGCCAGGCCACAGCCAGAACCCCCCAGGAGCATTTTTGGTGTGGGAACTGGCGTCACACTGACACAAATTCTGTTGAAAACCAGAAGCGAAGTCATGAGATGCTCTAGAATTTGCAAAAACGCTGGTTTAAACCATATCCTAGAGCATCCCATGTCACGTCCATCTTGTGTGCCAGCGCAATACTAGTGCATGCATCCCAGTTTGCTTCCGTTTATTCCTTCTGACCTTTCAGGTGGTACTGGGTAATGTTGAAGTTTGCTGGAAGGTCTCCAGGAGACCTGGTAAACCTAGTATCAAATAATTCCTTATGTTGTATTGTCGAAGGCTTTCACGGCTGGAAAACGATGGTTGTTGTGGGTTTTCCGGGCTGTATTGCCGTGGTCTTGGCATTGTAGTTCCTGACGTTTCGCCAGCAGCTGTGGCTGGCATCTTCAGAGGTGTAGCACCAAAACACAGAGATCACTGTGACACTGAGAGATCTCTGTCTTTTGGTGCTACACCTCTGAAGATGCCAGCCACAGCTGCTGGCGAAACGTCAGGAACTACAATGCCAAGCCCATGGCAATACAGCCCGGAAAACCCACAACAACCATCAATGTTGTTATGTGCTAAAACATGGGGAAAAGAACACCAAATTAGATTTGAACAGTCCACTGTAACACTTTATGGGAACTGTTTTTGTAGAATAACAAGGTATTGTCATTCTAAAAGGCACTGTTGTTATTCTTAGACATAACAATTCTTAGACATAACAATTGCTGAAATCATTTACTGAAATCATTTACTGAGACCAGAGGTCATTAAAAATGTAACTAAGACAAGAAGGAAAACAATTGAACATCTGCTCTAATATGCACTTTGAAGATACATGTGCTCCTACGCAAATGAGATATTGTTTCTATGGCCACCTGCAACTCTGATCCTAAACTATCAAGTCAAACTTTAAACAGACAGCTGACTATCAAATTGATCCCATAGGCAATTATCCTGGAAAACTAGCCTCTCATAACTCTTCCACAATTTCTAATGGGATGGATAAAACCACTGAGAATAGCAGTTCTAATACAATGAAAAAAAATGTTATTCACTACAGATATGAAGCAATACATTTTCTGACCCCCACCCCCAACCCATTACAACCTGATTTACATGTCTTTACCACCCCCCTGGCAAGGATGTCTTTTTCTGACCTTGAATACTTCCTCTCAGATCCTAGACATTGGAACAGACTCATGAGTGAGAAGGAAGTATTCCATACACACCTATCTACTTTAATCATCACCGAAGTTTGGCACTGAAAATAGGTGCAGGTTACAAGGACTGGCTAGTGAAATTATGTTTCCATGGGCAAGAAATCTCCTCTGGGTGACAAGGTATCACCTAAATTTGTTGAATTACACTGTCTTCCTGTTTTTGTGAGTACTACAAGAGGAAACTAACTAGCGTATTTACCAGGTCTGCATAATTTGCAATCCGCAAGCTGTATTTGCCTTGCAGATAAAGGACAGTCCAACTCTTTTTGCTGCCCAAGCAAGCAATTAAAAGCAGGTTTATTGAGTCCCTGGAAGACAGACATGCTAAAAGCCTGCGTTCAGCTTGGGAATCACAAGTTTTACAGACCTGCTATACACAGACTGTTAAACAATCATACACAGTTTCTCTAGGGTACAACAGAAATGTAACAGACTTGTTTTGCGTAATTATTTTATATTCTCGGGCAAACAGTAAGAACAAGTTTATGGAACCTTTGGTGGTCTGATGCACAAATTATTTTAAAAACACAGTAATTTGTCCAAGAGACAAATAAAATGTGGCAAATTTGTTGGTGTTATTACATTCTAGGAGCCAGTTTGGTGTAGTGGTTAAGAGTGGCAGGAGAACTGGGTTTGATTCCCCACTTTTCCGTTTGAAGCCAGCTGGGTGACCTTGGGTCTCAGTCACAGCTTCTCAGAGCTTTCTCAGCCCCACCCACCTCCCATGGTGATTGTTGCAAGGATAATAATGACATATGTATTGGCTAAGTGCTGTAATAAAGAAATCTGTTAAATCTGATAATAATGACATACTTTGTAAACTGCTCTGAATGGGTGTTAAGTTTTCCTGAAGGGCGGTCTATCAATCAAATGTTATTATTATTATAGGATAACACCTGGGTTGCCATCCAGAGCACAGTTCCATGCAGAAAGGTGGGTCTGTTGCATACATGCCCCTAAACTTCTGAAAAGAAAATAGCTCCACGTCTTTTTCATTTGTTTGGTTTATACTGAAATATGACAGGGCACAAATTCCACAAGGGGATGAGTCACACCCAACAATCCCCAAAACCTCATTTTTACAACCAGGCACCATACATTATCATTGTCACATCTTAGTCTTAAAATGCTTGGTTGTCAGAAAGTTGTGTCAACCAGCTAGAAGCAATTGTCCTGGAAAAAACTGGGTTGATAAAATGAGTTCAAAACCCAGGCTAGAATAATAATCCTTAGCATGAACACAGCACTTTGAAGCACTCAAAAAACATTTCATGCAACATTGTTTCAGTAATCCTTACAACATCCTCGTGAAGTAGATCAGTATTAATATTTCCATGTTTCAGAGAAGGCTGCAGTTGAAGCCCCCCCTCCCCTCCCCACAAATCACAGCAAATTCCTGCCTGAAAGCAAAACTAGACATTATATATTTTTTAAACGCCTCAGACTCAACTTTCTCTCCTCATAACCAGACAGCAGATGCAGCGACTGTCTGTTTAAAATAAAGGAAAGCCTAACTGAGCTGGGAACTACAACATGACCCTTCCACATCTTGCCTTTCCCTCTGTACCTTTTCCCAATCAGAAATGATACTGGGGGAAGTTATTTCCCCCTTTTTGGTTGTTCTACCTGCACAAAATGCAGCATGTTATGTTTTTTTTAAAGATTCCCTGAACTTGATCCTCTTTCACCTCAGCCACCAAAAAGGGAGAAATAACACCTCCTGCCAGTGTCATTTCAGGTCAGGAAATGGTCTAGGGGAAGACAAGAGCCCTTCCACCTCCCAGTGTAGTTGTCAGGTTAATCAGGCTGTACTTTATTTTTAAACAGATTGTCCCCGCAAGTGCTGGGTGACTGCGATGAGAAAGAATAGAGTCTGAAGATTCTTTAAAAATGTAATGTCTAGTTTGGTTTTGAGTTACATTTGTTCTGTGGCTTCTGGGCTCACACATTTAGATAATACATGACATCAGTTTGTACATATTAACTGTCCATCTTGCCTGCTCCAAACCCCCTAAAGGCTCAGCAAGGCATAAGGATTTGCATTCAGTTGGCACAGCATACTTTATATTCAGTATCTCACCTTAACAAGCGATCATTGCCACCTACATCAGCAGTACCAATCACACACATTTAATGTCGTGCATGATCCCCATTCCTCAGGATCCTTCCAAAGTATCTTGCAAACCATTTTCTCTTTGGACCAAATCCAGATAGACAATTCATATTTGATGTGGGCATTTGTGTGCTCTTGCAAAAGTAATTTTCTTTATTCTCACACTCAGTTCTCTAACTGTAGAAGGACTACCCACTTGAAAGAAAATATCCAAAGCAAAGTAGTTGAAAAAGAAAAATGACACTTTCCTTTAAAAGGGACTTTAAAGGGAGAATGGATAGATTCATACAGGACAGGCCCATCAATGGATCCTAGCTGCAGTAACCCAAAGGAACCGCCATATCTAGATGCAGCAAACCTCTGAATCACAGTGCTAGGAGCAGGGCTTTTTCTCAGCAGGAACGCGGTGGAATGGAGTTCTGGCACCTCTTGAAAATGGTCACATGTCCGGTGGCCCCGCCCCCTGATCTCCAGACAGAGGGAAGTTTAGATTGCCCTCCATGCCATGCAGTGCGGAGGGCAATCTAAACTCCCCTCTGTCTGGAGATTAGGGGGCGGGGCCACCGGACATGTGACCATTTTTGCCCAGGGCGATTTAAACTTTAAAAAACTGCCCCCCCCATTCCAGCTGACCCAAAGTGACATCATTGTGCGGTCCTGAGTTCCATCACTGAGTTCCACCACCTCTTTTCCCAGAAAAAAAGCCCTGGCTAGGGTACAACATCAAGGGAAGTGCTTGGCCTCTATACCATTTGTTGGTCCTCCAGGGTATCAGGTGGGCCACTGTGTGAAACAGGATACTGGACTACATGGACTGCTAATCTGACCCAGCAGAACTGTTCTTCTGCTCCCTTGTATAGTTCCAGCCATAGGCAGCCCCTTCCATGCCCCATATCAATGGACAATTTGGATGGGTCGCTGGCTTGAGTGTCTCTTGTTATTCTCACTGCAAACACCAATCTAATTCAGTTAGTCTATAGCAAGTTTTAAAGTAGAAGACGTATTTCCATTACAGTCATCATGACAACAGAAGGAAAACGTTTACCTGTTTAACATCCATTGGCCCTAAAACAAATTACCAATGGCTTGATTTACCTTCTCTACCCTAATAGGGGACACATTTTTGCCTATGATTAATCAGTTTCATAACAAATTGCTCTCATAGTTCATGTTATGAAAAAGGAACTAACAACACTACATCATTGTGCCTGATTTATGAGATGCTGTTCCAAGAGCTGTTCACCAGAGCTTGCAAAGCAAGGCCATGATTTACAGTGCAATCCTAGGCAGAGTTATTCCAGTTTCAACCCACTGAAATCAACGGATTAAGCCCGCAGAAAACCCTGCATAGGACTACACTGTAAATGGCAGTTTAGCCATCACTCCTTGAAAACTGGATGTCTGCTTCAGGAAGATAACTACTTTTGCCAGGATGGCCCCTTACGAAATTGCTGATTATCTTCATGCACTCTGTTTAATGTTGCTGACAAGCAGCTGTTAAGAATAGCACATGCATATTGTGAGTCTAGTCTTCTCTGAACTGGCCCAAAGCTTGCAGCTGCCATTGACCTTCTAGCCATGCATACTAGTCAACAAACTGTATTCTCTTTGGACTATGGGTGCCTCTAGAACAGGAGTCCTCAACCTTTCTGAGCCTGAGGATACCTTTAGAATTCTGACACAGCATAAGAGTGCACAGAGAAAAAATGGTTGCCACAGGAGGTGAGTGCCAGCCACAAAACAGTGGCTGTAATTTACCTTTAACCCCACAGTGAAGATATTTGGGCTGTGGTGGCAGCTGCTGCCCAAGCAATGTCTTTAATAATCTGCACAGCCAAACAACTCTCTGGGGGGGGGGGTCAATTAGAAGCCTTGCTAGGTAAAAAAAACCATCTGGACCCATCCACTTTCTAAAAACGCTTGGTGGGTACCAGGAAAGGGGTCAGCTGGTGCCATGGCACCAACAGGAACCATGTTGGGGATCTCTGCTCTAGATGACACTTTTCTGCATGGGCACATTTTAACAAGCACCCTACAATCACATGGCAGCTGCAAGAAACTCCTTTAAATAAAAACAAGAGAGTCCCCAAAGAGCTGGGAATGGCATGGTGGGGTGGGGTGGGGGAGTTCCCTTCCCCAACTCAGTTTTCTTATGTGAAAACTGCATAAGAGGCAGTTATTTCACCAATTTTGCTGTCGCACGTGGAGAATCTGTGCACAGAAGCTCCACATGGAGTTGCAAAATCAACAAAATAACTCCCCCCTGCATGGTTTTCATAGGACTGCAGGGAGCACATGAAAATAACTGCATGCTCCTGCAGAAACGTATCATCTAGAGGCACTCAATGGCATTTGACATTTTGTCCTTACTTCATTCTTGCAATACTGCTTTAATGCTGGGAGGAGAGGCCTTACTTCCATGATCAGATTGTTTTTGATGTTGCCCTTTGTCTCCATCCAGTCCCCACTCATAATTAATTGCACCATGCAAGACTGCATCACAGTATTGATTGATTGTACTGGTGCATCTTGTCTCTGTTGAATTACTGCTCTGGTGCAACATTTGGGATATTTCACTGCACCTGTGTAATGCCACTACTTGTGACATGGCATATAATCCTATCTCCTTTTTGCCTCTCATGATAAGTCATCGGAGCAGGCTGCTAACCTCCTGCTAAGGATAACAGCTTCCTTTTTTACTCCAAGATGCAATAAACAGCACTGGATGGCATTCTTCCAAACTGAACAGGTAGGCAAGCATTTGTAATACCATGGCCTGTGACCTTGTGAAGGACAGCCAGTTTATGCACCTCATGCTGCATGCTTATTGGTTGCTACAGCAAGTCTTAAAATATGGGCATAACTCACTTAAACCCAAATACTGCAACTCCATTGATCTGTGGATCCAGTTACATTTTCTCAGCAACACCTTTTTTATAGCTATTCAGTATCACCACTCAAAGAGGCATTAGTCTTTATAGGTATCTGGTATAAAATCATTTGTAACACTTTTGTTTTTAAGGCTTACATTGCAATTACATCTTTGACAGGACAGTAGGAGAAAATCAATGGATCCCTGAGTAGAGTTATCCCAGTCTAAGCCCTCTGGTTTCTTTGCACAGGACTGCCCTTTAAAGAACAGGGGTTTTCCCATTGCAGCAAGTACTCAACATTCTAAAATTCAGATGTGGCTGAATTCAATGTTGATAGTTTTCAGGTAAAAATACATTTCAAAGAGGCCACATACAAGACATAACAAAATCCCAGGTGCCTGATCAAAAATACTACTTAAGCCACCAGTGACTTCAAAGGGTTTTGGTGAACACTGATGTTAATATTAGAAGACTTTGTAGCAGGATTTGAGTCCAGTGGCACCTTAAAGACCAAGATTTTTCAAGGGTATAGGCTTTCGCAAGTCAAAGCTCCCTTCTTCAGATACAGAGTGATTTGTAGTAAGTTTCAGTGCCAATTAGCTTAAAGCCAAGAAGTGTGGTTTATCATCTTAGAATCAAGTTTTTCACAGTTTTAGCAGAAATAACGAACTGTTTACATTATGTTTGTAGTGCAAACATGGCACATGCAGTACACATACTAAAGCCATAACACATGATGGAAACAAGTTATTTGGAAGATGAGTATACTGACATAAAAAGATGAGTATATGCACCAGTGAGCTGATGACTGCTCCCGGCTCCCTACCAAATGTAATGTGCGAGGGAGCCTTGTCAGTCTGAAAGAGTGGGAAAGGTTATCTGTCCAGATAATGTGTTTTATCACCAAGACAAGCAATTCATGATAACGCCAACTTCCCCCCCCCCTCAAATCCACAAAAGGGAGATCCTTGCTTAGGATCTCCCTAGGCACTTCTCATGATTTTCTCATTTGTAGATGCTTAAATATAAAGCTAATGATAATTCTCTGAATTATTTCTAAAGAGAATCTTACAGATGATGAGTGAACATAAATTAAAATTATTTTAACTCTACTTTCTCTCCAATGGGGACTCTAAGCTGCTTCTCAAAGAAGTTCTTTTCTCTTCTGCTTTTTCCTCACAACGGCCCTGTGAGGTAAGCTGGGCTGTATGTGTAGGACTGGCCCAAGTTCACCGAAGTGAGCTTCCATGGCAGAGTGGGGGTTCAAACCTGGGTCACCCAAATCCCAGTCCAATGCTCAAACCACTACACAAAACGGACACTCTAAAACTGTGCCTTTGACTACTATTTTGTCAAAATTGAAAGCTAAAACTTGCCTTAAAAACAAAACGATGGGGAAAGCCAGCACAACTACATTTCATGCTTCCCTTACTAGTTTTGCACACACAGTGAAAACCAATTTGAATGTATATGCTCTACTGTTCAGACATAAGACATGTTCCGTGGATTGCAGACCATGAAGGAGTCCTGTATTTGCCGTTCATTGAGCTACAATGTGTATGAATGAGACAGATGCTGTCCATTAAGAATTAAGAATCTTGAAACATGTTCGTTTATATCTACTTTTTTATGACACCATTTAAACTTGTATAAATTTTTTTAGGTTTGATGAGCTGCACTAGCTGAAACGAATGGAAACAAGACTATTGCATTAAACATACTATACAGCCATCACTCCTTGTAGCTCTCACAGTGTGTGTAGTGCTCACAAAGTGTGTATGTAGGTCAGATGGCGATGGATGTAGGCCACTCCAAAAACATGCATGCCCACTGCATTAAACAGAAACACATAGCAGACACATTAAATAACAGATTAATGTTTCAGAATCCCACCCCTCTTCTTGAAAATGATTTATACAAAATATTTGAGCGGAAAAAATAGGATTTCATAAAATCGCAACCTGGGGGCGGGGGGGGGAACCTTGCATAATCATCAGAAGGAACTTCTATAATGTTGACTGCAAAGCATGTAGTTTGCTTGAACCTGCACTATTTCCCCACAATCTGCATGAAATCATGAAATGATTTAAAGCTCTGTGAACAACACCCTGCTGCAGTGCCCTTCACACTTAAGGGAATGTGTATCCTTCTAGAACTTAACGCAACCAAGATGACTTGTTTTTGAAAGAAATATCACCACTCACTCTTTCTATGCATAATTTTAAAAAATGGCAGGATGATAGGCTATAAATTCCAGTTACAGAAATGTTACCTGTGCATATTTTATGTCTCACTTCAAAGCCATGGGGGAATCTGATGCGATTTCATTTGTGTCCTCGCCTGCTTAATTTTACAGCCAGCTAGAGAAATGCACACTGAGATCAGGCAAGCATTCTGAAAATTTATGATCCAAGAAGAAGGGAACTCCAGTTCACTGAAACAATTTGCTAGAGGATCAGACAGCATTGCTGAGCACAAGTACAGGCAATTTTCAGACATCATTCATTTCCAGGAGGGCTCACCCTCCTAACAGATTATGACATATAATCTACAACAAAATCACTGCATATAACAACAATCAGATTGCTTTGCTCAAGGGTTCCGCTTAACCTGCTTTGCTTTCTCCATTTCCACGTGCCTTTTAGTCAATAATTACATCCCACCCCCCAATCCTCTAAAAAGCAGCTTCCTCCTCTATTTCTCTCATCTTCACTACAAGTCTAGGCAATAGGATAAACTAATAGATTTATGAAGATAGATTTTCCTGGCATCAGCAGGCAGGGCATTTTAAAAATAATAACGACGACGATGCCTAGGAAGGAGGAAAAGAACGTGACTCTAGTTGGACATCAAAAACCGCTTTGAGGAGCTCCCTTCTCAGCCGTGGCAGGAGGAAAAATCGAGGTCGGTAACAGCGAGCTTTGAACTAAGAAGATGGCCGATCCTTTAAATACACCTCCTTTCTCTCCCTTGAACCTCGTCCCCACTCACCGTTCCAATACACTCCCCCCCCCCCGCCCCGTGGCTGTCCCATAAGCGCACGGAGACCTTACCGTCCCCTTTGCAGCTTCTCTCCCCCGCCGATCTCCAAAAACCTTCCGAGCAAAGTATCCTTTAATAAAGTCTGAAGCACTTGAACACTTCCACGGTGGGAGGTAAAAAACCCCCACAGCCCTCAGCCTGCGCTGATGGATCCGAGTCGAGTGTGCGGCAGGCGAGCCTCCTCCAGGGAGGAGTTCTCCACTGTTAGGCACCGAGAAGTGGGCAGCAGCTGCCTTGAACTCCTGCAGCTCCCCCTCGGGTGCTTTTGGCGGCGGGCCAGGAGACCGGAGGGAAATGCGGAGCGTTGAGGGGTGAACTGGACCCGGGCTCTTACCTTGGAGAAACCCTCAGCAGCGAATTCGCAGCCATGGCAGGAGGGGAAATGCTGCAGCAGCTGAGAGGAGGAGAGGCAGCTCAGCGCTCGACTCCTTTTTGGATTGTGCTCCCAGCTGCCCGGCTTTAGTACACCTCCTCACTCCAGTCCTGCCCTTTGTCGCCCTCCTCCTCCTCCTCCTCCTCCTCCGACCCGCCCGCTCCCAAATTGGAGGAGGAGAACTTTGGCTGAAGCTTGGGGAAGTCACCAACTTCTGGCACCACCAGGACCCCTCGTAGAGCGCGTTGCCAGGTAGAGGAATGGGACTGGTGAGCAGGACTTTGAGGCTCGAGGCAGCTGCTTGGCCACACGTCCCCTTAAATTCCTTCCAGTTTTCCGAGTATTATTGACTTTTTCCAGAGAATCTAGTCTTCTCATGACCTGACCAAAGTACGATAGCCTCAGTTTTGTGATTTTAGCTTCTAAGGAGAATTCAGGCTTGATTTGATCTAGTACCCACTTATGTGTCTTTTTGGCTGTCCATGGTATCTGCAAAAGTTTCCTCCAGCACCACATTTCAAATGAATCAATTTTCTTCTTGTCAGCTTCCTTCCCTGTCCAAATTTCACATCCATTCATAGTAATGGGGAATACCATAATTCATATTATCTTGATCTTGGTTCCCAGAGAGACATCTTTATCTTTAAGGATCTTCTCTATCTTCCTCACAGCTGCTCTTCCAAGTCTCAATCTTCTGATTTCTTCATTGCAATCTCCCTTTTGCTTGATGATTGAGCCAAGGAATAGAAAATAAATCCTTGGCCCTGGTAGTTTACTGTAGGGATATTTCTATAATTTAGCATATATTATTTGTAGTATGTTCCCTTTAATTTTACAAATAATAAAGGTATGCTCGGTTAACTGCTATAGAGATTTGGTTGCTGCTCAATGATACTGAAAAGGAACATATTGAGCCTTACCAAATACAGTGGCTGTGATTTCTTGAAGCTAAGGGGATCTGCAGTGGGATCCAGACAAGATCGCAGACAAAGATTTAAACCTTTACAGAACAGGATGAATTCAATGTGTTTGTGTGCATGCACATGCACCGCTGAAGTTAAAAAATGGGATGCAGCTGCAAATGTTTTGAGACTTGTATGCTTCGTTGCAGTTGGATTCCCCCAACATTATCAGTTTCTCAACAATTGTGGATGTTTCTAGCAGCCTCAAACTGAGATCATAGCAAAAATATTAACAATTGCATTGTGTGGGGGATCCAGTAATGCACAAATTCAATATGACAAACCAAAGAGACTTGAATGGAACCAGTGCAGGATTGTAGCAATTACCTAAGGTCTCACGGCTGAGTTTGTGGATGAGCGTCAGTTTAGACTAGTAAGGAAAGGGTTGCCTGGAGATCTCCCAGAATTGTAGCCAGCATAAATATAGCCAGCGTGGTATAGTGGTTAGAGTACTGGACTAGGAGTCTCTCTACACAAGACTTCTGACATGTGTTCGTCTTCCCACTTAGTAGGGGAACAAGCGGCTTCCGTAGACTACATGCCGAAGAACTCTGTATGCTTCGCAAAAGGCAACCTTGAAAGCAAGGAAACGAGAACAAATGACATTTTTGTGAATGGGACTTTGTATGCTATTGACATTGGACTGGACTTTTCTGGTTAATTTCACTGAGCAATATAAAACTGTCAATCTTTATAAGGTAGAAGGTGTTTATTTCAACTCCCTTCCTTTACCTCCTTGAGCTTAGGCTCTCAGTGTTTGGGTTGACCAATAGGAGGTTTCCCTCACATTTTGGCACGTGTTCTTCTTGTGTCAGGAGATGCAATGTTAGCTGGGAAGCATAGTTTTAAATGACAGAGCCAGTGGAGATCGCTCCGGAGGGGATGGATTCTCTCACAGCCCTCCACTGCCTCTGGCGTGCTGGACTGTCTCCCATTACAGAGCTTTTGCTCTGCCAAGGCTTGGTTAATTCAATTTTTTAAGCAGCAAGGGCATCAGGGCAATAAAATACAACTAGTCTCCAGATTACAGGTATCAGTTCCCTTGGATAAAATGGCTGCTTGTGAGGGTGAACTCTATGGCACTCATACCCTCCCTAGGTGTCTCCAGGAGTTGGCAACCCTAGTTTAATCATAGACCTTTTTACATGTAAGCCTGGTTCACATTTTGTGTGGCAGCTAGATATCCAGATGTCACAGAAGTCAGTGTTACGACTATATGGAGTGGTGGACTAGTACTGGAGTTCAAATCCCCACCCGGCCATGAAAATCGCTGGGTGATCTTGACCAACTCACTCTTTCTTTCAGCATTATGGGGCAGTTGTGAAGATAAAATCAAGAAGAAGGAAACCATTTATGCCATCCTGAGCTCCTTGGAGGGGAAAGGAGGGATAAAAAATGTTACCGATAGATGGCGCATGGTTGTTTCCACCAATAATCATGTGAAGGTGAAATGGGATCAGATACTACAGATCTTCAATTGCTCAGTTCTAGCCCACTTAGGGCGAAGCTACAAGTGACGTATGACACTTGAACGGCAAGTGTATTTCTCCCTGTTCACTTGCCCTCCACTCAATCCACTTGCTGTTCAAGTGTCATTCGTCACTTGTAGCTTGGCCCTTAGTATTTCAGAATGCTTGTCTTCACGTCACAGTTTATGTGCTTTCCATCAGAACAAAGGTGCAGCCCAGCTGCCTTATACCATGTTGTCTTGATTTGTTATAGGTTGCTTCCAAAAGTAGGGTTTGCTCCTGTCTGGCATCCAAACTGGAATGTCCTTTTGCCCCCCCCAGTTGAAATAAAGAGGCAGACACAAGGCTTGGGTAAAAAGGGCCAATTTTATTAATGGCAACAACATGAACTTAAACCCAGGAAACCTGGCAAGGGTCCTAAGCGGTACAGGTCAAGCCCTGGGGTCACTGCCCTGGACCCCGCCTTGACCTGTCTGGGCGAGACCCGCTGCCCCGGGTGCGAGCCATCCAACTGCATGGCTTGGATCCGGCCGGCCTGGCAGATGGTTTCCCCCTTAGAGCTCCATGCACCCCCGCCACAGAGCATGAGGGCAGGACTTTTCCAGGGGCTCCCACCAGGCAGCCTGCCCTCTCAACTGGCCGCCGCAAAGCATGCCAGCCGATCCTGACAGGCCCCCAATATCCCCACCAATGGGGATGTGCCAAGGGTGCTCACCATCCCGCTAGCATCCCCCCAACTAAATCCTGCCAACGCCAAGGCTGAGCCTCTGCTCAGGCCTTTGCGCCCCACAGGTGACTTACAGAGAGTCGCAGCCCTTGCCTTAGGTTGTCTAAAAATATGTTGTTGCTAGCCACCGATAGGTGGACCCCATCACCTCTGTAGAGGTCGGCCAAACGGGCCTTAATCCTGGGGTGGGGAAGATAAATACCCAGTCCTTTTCCCAGCGCTACCTGAAGGGCCCTATTAGCTCTGCGCCTAGCCCCCTCTATCCCTTTGGGATTCATAGCATCACGCCACACCCGGCGCTGCAGTATCTCAGACCAAATAATCAAGACACCAGGCCATTGCTTGCTAATCCATTGCAAGTCGGCCTGTGCCTGCAAAATAAGGTCTTGTCCCTTGACAAGCCCAAGGTCATTACCACCCAGGTGAATGACCAATATATCAGGCGGAGGACCGCTCCTCCGCTCGAACAGCAAAGGTAGCAGCCCTGGCCACCGCAGGCCACGTCGGCCCTGCCACTCAATGGTGGCCCACTCACTTAACCCAAGCTGGGACCCGATGGCTGTCCTCTTGGCTTGGTGGGCTGCCCAAAAAACCATGCTGTGTCCACACACAAGGAACTGCAGCCTTCCGCGGTGAAACACAGCACCTATAGAGAGAACAATTCAGTTGAGTTTCCCAGTGGGCAGAGGACGAATGTAAGACCGGTACGCCTTGGACTTCCACCTGCCCACCTGCTGTATAATCTGACTGGGATAGCCCATGGCTGCAGCTGTCAAAGCCGCCCCAATCCGGAAGGAATGGGTGCCAAATTTAACATCCTGCAGTCCCAATTGCGTTAGAGCCCATCCAGTAACCATCCAGAACTGGTACTTAGTCAAGGGGGCTCCGTCCTCATGACGGAATAATAACCCCCTGTCATCGCCCCGAAGTGCAATGTATTGCTTCAGAGCAGCGACCGGGCATAAACCAGTGTCAGCACAAGGCCCTAACTGAATCACAGACCCCCGCTGTAACTGATCAGTCTTGGAGCGCCTAATTCTTAAAGTGACCTTGTCTCCAACAAACTTCACATCAGAAGCCATTAAGGCCCTCCCAGAGCCATCCCTAATGGAGGTGGCTACCAATTCGCTTATCCTCAGGGCCCCAAAAAAGGCAGTGAGCGCAGCTGCCTGAAAGAGATCCGCCTCATACCCTGAGCAGCACACTGAATCCCAGACTACAGTAAGACCACTTAAGATGTCTGGGGATATAGGCTCCCTAATGTCCGGCGATCTGACTGTCTCCCTAGACCAACCCTCTAACATTTTCTTGAGGCGGAAATCCCCAGTGGCTTCTGAAAAGCCACGGGCTTTGCTAGCAAATGCTAATGCGGCTAGCTGTCCCCTGATGGACTTTACAGCCAAGCCCCTCACCTTACGATGCACACAAAACTGCATAAGGTGCGTCACGGGGATCGGCCATACCTGTCGCAGTCCCTGCTCCGTCCTAAACCCCACAAACTGCCTCACTGCACGATCATAGGACCTCTGTGTGCTGGGGGCAATGGCTAGCTGGATGGCCCTGGAGGCTTCAACCTTCCAAGCTGCCAGAGCTCCTGCGGCATCGGGGCGGGCATCAGGTCGGCCTCTGGGGCAAGCTGATGAAATCGCTCCATCTGCAGGCGAGACAGAGCGTCTGCCACCCCATTCTCCAACCCAGGGACATGTTTGGCCAGGAACAGAATATTCCGCTTCAAGCATAGAAGGGTAAAAGCTCGGACAAGCCTCATCACCCTCCGCGACTTGGAAGTGAGTGAGTTCACCACATGAACGACTGCCAGATTATCACACCAGAAGTGCACGGTGTGATTGGCAAGGGCCCGTCCCCACAGGGATACCGCAACTAAAATGGGGAAAAATTCAAGGAAGGTAAGGTCCCGACTGAGACCCTGTTCAACCCAATCAGCAGGCCACCGCTCGGCACACCAGTGCCCACGGAAAAACACCCCAAATCCGAGGGACCCTGAGGCATCAGAGTGTATCTGCAACTCTGCCTCCAGCCTGAGGTTATCTCTCCAGAAAGAGACTCCATTAAACACCCGTAAAAATTCCTCCCAAACGAAAAGGTCCTCCCTCATCCCAGCATCTATCCTGAGCCTATGATGGGGAAGCCTTAACTTGCTCATGGCGTCACAGAGCCGCCGCAGGAAAGCCCGGCCAGGAGCCACAACTCTACAAGCAAAGTTTAAGTGGCCTACGAGCTGCTGTAACTCATGCAGCAATACCCTATGCTGCTCCTTAAATGAGGCTAGCCGCAACCTGAGGTCGGCTAGCTTCTCTAGTGGCAGTCTGGAGGTTTGATGGACGGTGTCCATTTCAATGCCCAGAAAGGTGATGGCCGTGACAGGGCCCTCAGTCTTCTCATGAGCCAATGGGACCCCCAGACGTGCAGCCAGATTAATAAAGCCCTCCAAGAGCCTGGCACATTGGCCAGTTCCGGGGGGCCCAACGAAAAGGTAATCATCTAAACAGTGGACGGTGTCCCAACAGCGAAGCTGTTGGCACAGCACCCACTCCAGGAAAGAGCTGAAGCGTTCAAAGACCGCACAAGAAATCGAGCACCTCATGGGTAATGCTCTGTCCATGTAGAAACGGCCTTCAAAGGAAAAACCCAACAGCTCAAAATCCTTAGGATGGACCGGGAGAAGGCGAAAAGCAGACTTAATGTCGCATTTTGCCAACTCAGCTCCCGGCCCACAACGCCTGACCACCTTGACTGCGTGATCAAAGGACGTGTACCTCACAGAACAAAGGTGGTCAGGAATAGCATCGTTGACGGATCCTCCCCTGGGGTAAGAAAGGTGGTGAATCAGGCGGAACTCACCTGCTGCCTTTTTTGGCACCACACCCAAGGGGGAGACCCGCAAACGCGGGACTGGGGGGGGGGCCAAATGGGCCCAGTACCCGGCCCTCAGCGCATTCTTTGGCAATTTTCTTCCTCACAATCCCTTCCATGCCAGCCACTGACCTAAGATTGGCTGCCATGAAAGGGGTCCTGGGACCCTGAAACGGAATCCTGAAACCAAACTTAAACCCCTCAAACAAGAACGCTGCGTCCTCCCGCTTGGGATAAATATCCAAGAGGGACTTAATTTCATTCAGTTTTATAGGGCTGGGGCCCTTTTCCAGCCTGATGCTGGGCATTACCTCCGGCCCCACCACCACGCTTATTCCAACCTCCCTTATATCACCTAGGGCAGTAGTTAAAGGAGTGGGCACCACCACAGGTTGGGCATTCATGCCGGTATTTGCACGGTTTCCGCGTGCATGCTCCCTGATTCGCGAACTCCCAGCACAACAGCCGTGCTTGAACCGGCTGACCCGCGGGCCCGCGGGAACTGGGAGCATTGGATAACTGCTGCACTAAATGGCTGCTATCCGAGCGATCAGTAAGATTGGCCTTAGCCGGGGCCATCACCTGCAGCCACAGCTGCTGCAGAATCTTGTCCCACGGCAAGTCAGGGTTCATAGCAGCACGCATCCTAAGCTCTTCGTCGTACTGCATCCAAGCAGCACCGACAAAGCCAGTGTACCCCTTGTAGTTAATATCAAGGTACTGGAAAAGAGCTGCCGCCCTCCATGGCTGAGCCCGCACAATGACACCTGTGTAGATAAGGAACCCGGGTAGCCAATTGGCCCAGGTCCGATCTACCCTGCGGCGTTTCATCCGCTCCTTATCCCTATCATCTAACTCCTCTTTGTCTTTCTTCTCCAATTCCCTGTAGAGAAGGGAGAAGACATCGACAAACTCACCCCGCAAAATCTTGTCCCTAGTGACCTGCGTAAGATGGTCACCCAAGGGGAGGGCAGTGTCTCCAAACGGAAGCGCCCGGTAAGGCACCAGACCATAGGGGGTCATAGTAAAAGTAGAGCCCACTGGGGGGGCGTAGCCGGGCCAAGAAGTGGATGTGCCCGGCAGTGACTGAGCCTCAAAACCCTGCCATCCGGGCATGAATTGCCCTTCAAAACCCTGCCTGCCGGGCTGCCCTACCAAGCCCGGGATGCCCAGTGCGCTGGGACCAGACTGCGGATATGGACCCCCGAACACCTGATTGCCCCACGCTGGACCCGCCCCAAACTCAACCTGACTAAGTGCAGGGCCTAGCCGCACACCCTGGGATGCCATCACACTCGGCACTTGGGCAGGGTCCAGTGTCCGAGGTCCCCAAGGCCAACCATCCCCCTGCTGTGTGAGTGCAGACTTACCGTCCCACACTGGGTCAGCCACAACCGCCACGGGTTCAGAGTCGGCCATCCAGCCAGGATCAGCACTCGAAGGCTCAACCTCCTTGCTTTGGGTCTCTGCCGTGCCAGGCCCAGCAGCACCTGAAGAAACAGAAGGCCCCTCAAGGGCAGAAAGTCGTTTGAGTACTTCAGATTGAAAAGCAGCCACCGAGGACCGCCTAACAGGCCGACTAGGCTTTGACATGCCACTAGCCCCCACGCCCCGTGCTTGTTCTAGTGCTGCGATGCGATTCAGGATGGCCTGGCGACTAGCGCTCTCCTCCTCATCGGAGGATGACAAGGCAGGGGGGGCCATTTGGGTGGGGGCCTTTTGGCTGGTTGCTTCCCTTTTGAAGTACCCGCCCCCTTTTTCGGCATGGTTCTCTAAGTAATCTCTACTATTAAGTAACAAGAAACTGTCTACAGCCAGTGAAAGGAAAGGGCTTCCAACCTTCTGCCCAGTAACAGAGCCACCACAATTAAAATGGCTGCCAATATCTGCCCAGCGACAGGGGCCAAGGAGTGAACCACCGCCCCCTGTGGGCAAACTTAATCCACGCAGGAAGCCGGTAAACTTCTGCCCAGCAACACAGCCTCCAAATTAAAATGGCTGCCAACTTAAAACGGCTGCCAATATCTGCCCAGTGACAAGGGCAATGGTGAAAAGTCTGCAGATCCCCCTAACCCAGCAACTGGCACCAGCTAAACAAGGAGTGGGGCAGGTGCTCCCGACTCAACCTCCCAAGGAGTGGGGCAAAATGCTCCCAGCTCCACCTCCTAGGCAACACAGCCTCTCGCAGGCCCTCAGCCGATGGCCCCCCGGGGGGAAGGCTGCCTGGCTGGCAGTGCCTCAAGCGGCCAACGCGAATTGGTGTAGCCGCAAAAACGCGGCCGCACAAGCGCCCACTCAGTACCCCCAGCCGCGCGCGAAAAAATGTGGCCCAGAGGCGCACACTCAGTGCGCTAGCTGAGCCGCGCCAAAGACGCGGCTGAACCGGTGCCTAAACCACAGCGAACTGAGGAGCCGCAGCTGCACTCGGCGCAGACCGCCGCGAACCAAGGAGCCGCAGCTGCACTCGTCGCAGCTCAGCACCGCTCCGCTCTGCTCCTCTCCTCTCGCGCACTCGGCCACGGCCCGTCGGAGGAGGGAAAAAACCCTCCGAGGCCACCAAGCGCAAGGAGACAAGTGTGGAGCAGGGGGCGAGGCTGCACCGAGCGGGCGCCAAGCCCCGCCCCCTCCCAAGAGGCCCTGCGAGGCCGGGGGAAGCTGCCGCTTATTCTGCCGTGGCGGCAAATGCGGCCCCCGGCCTCAAGCCCTTGGCTGCCGGCCGGGAGGGGCCGAATTACAGCCACTGCAATGTTTTCCCAGTAATGTATTTAACTGGGATTTCATTTCTGCTTGCTAATGTGGGATTTTAAAAAATTGTTGCTGTGAGTTTCAATGTAGGCCTCTGTACCCTAGGAGGTAGAGCAAACTGCAGTTACTAGTTAGAGAGCTGAGTGAAGAGGTTTTCAGTCTGCCTTTGTATATCTCAGAGAGAGGTTCTTCTAGTTGAGCCAGGCAAACTGTGTGGAGCCTGAGAGAGAGTTTGTATCTGTGTGTTTCTGAAAGAAAGTTAACCAAACAGAAGATTCTGGTTACGTCAGTCTTGGTGTCTCAGAGAAACAATTCTGACTTAATCAGGCAAATTGTGTGGAAGACTGAAAGGGGTTTTATCCTGGCTAAGTCAGGCTAACTGTGTGGAAGCATGAGAGCCTAATTCTAAGCCAGACAAACTTTGTGTGCACCTGGGTCAGTTTGTGTATATCTGAGAGAGAAAGAGTAATCAATCTACATCAGGCAAGCTATGTGGAAAGGCCCAAGCGAATCTGTGATTCCGCACACATAGGATAATGCACTTCCAATCCTCGTTATAGATCATTTGGAATGGATTTTTTCATGTGTGGAACAAAAAATCCACCTCAAATGATTGATAAAGTGCATTGAAAGTGCATTATCCAACATGTGTGGAATCACTCTATGTTTATGAGGAGGAGTGTTTATTCTGTTCGTGAAAACGTGTACAAAATGTCCTCCCTCCCCCCTCCGCCCGGTCACCACTTCTCTCTCTACTACTGGAGGGCTTTTCAGCCTGTTAAAAAATTCATAATTCTAGATTTCTGTAGCATTACAATGTTATATTACCAGGATTTACTCATTCATCTGAATTCCCAACTTTTAAAAATGTCTCAAGCACTTTCTGTTTTGCAGATATGTCCATAACAAAAAGGGATAAAGAATTTTCTAAAAAAAGAGGAGGAGGAGGAGGAGATCAGGAATTCAAAGGAACTAGTAGACTTTGGAAATATTGTCATAACATTATAATGCTACAGAACAGCACAATAGCAATTCTAGATTTTTTTTAAAAAGCCTTCTGATGTTGTGGCTGAGAAAAACTGCAGGGAAAATGGTGGCTGAGGGAATATGAAATCTTCCCTGGTTGGATGCAGCCACATGAATCTGTTGTCATCTTAAAATTTTCTGCCTAGTTTTATTCCTTCTTAAATACAGCAATCTAAAAAGAAACGAGCTAGGTTGAGAGCTTAAAAATTGAAAATTTGAATGATGTTTAATTATTTCCTGAGATTAAATAAGGGAATGAAAAAGATAATGGGGCAGCTTTCATAGAATATATGAGAATGTTGCAACTTCAGATGTTTTAATTTTGGGGTAAAACTTCCTGTGTGACTTTTAGCCTGATCTGCTGTTTACTCAGAAATAAATCCAAGTGAGTACATAGGATTGCAACCTGAAACACCAAAAAGCTTAAATTAAGTTTTAAAAATAAAATATTGTACCTCACAATCAATGAAGCAAAATTACCAGCAACCAAGACAAAACCTTATTTTAATCATTCCTGCTCTCTCGTGTTCAGTCTCCTATCACTCTCATTGGACTTTTGGTCACCAGACCTATTTGTGAGTGCTTTCATTTGTCCTTATGAATATGATTGCTTCAAATATAGCATTATCATTGCTATGGAAAAGCATATGTCTGTATGGGAGAGAAGGCTAGTGTGTTTAGCTACTAATGTGTTTGTAGTAAGACAGGTGTTGGTCATTTGTGTTTGTGACAGTTGATGGAAAAGATACACTGGTAGGAAAAACATCAAGGAGGATCAGTCTGGAGTCATTGCCTTTGGAGGACTATAACCTTCAAACGTTTCTGCTTTTGATTCTTCATGGACAGTTCCTGGTTATGGTTCTTCTCTATGTTCCAGTCTTTCTCTTTCCCTGTGGATCTCATAATCTCTCCATCTCGTTAGCTTGGACTCATCTAATCAACTGCTATTGTTTGCCATCTCTTGCCTCGTCCATCACCTCTCTTTTTGACATCTTGATCCCATAAAATGTGCTTTTTAACATCCTTTCCCCAATCTCTATAACAGTGGTAGAAGCTAGTGAAATCTGTATTACACTAATACAGTATCGATTTGCACTGATTTCCCACCCCCATCCCAGCAGTGAATTTTCACATGTGGAACTCAATCTTTTGTTTTTAATTGGTCCCCAGAAAGTCCCAATTCCTATTTAAGCATATTGAAGGCTCATTAAAGTCAATAAGAGTGTTAACTCTGACCCAATGATTTCATTGGGATTCAAATGTGCTCAGTATTAGCTCGATCATATTCAGGTTGCTATTGCCATTTCTTTCTCTTTTTCTCTCTCTCTCCACTCACTTACTCACTTTTTGAGCACTATTTTCCCACCTGCTGTCATGAAACCTGTTAATGCCATCTGTATCATTACCAACTGCGCTCATGCCATTCCAAGTCTCCAGTTATTCAGCCTTCCTCAAGGAGTTTCTACCATTCAGAATTTTTATGGATTGCTCATATTGAGGAAGTTGTGTTCATAAGAAGCACAACATTATTATCAACAGCTTACTTTTTTGTTATTTTGAGTTATTTTCATTGGATAACATTCTTGAAGAAACACTCAGCTACAGCTCCTTCACTGGATAATTGGACTTGGAGGTCACTGTCTTGACATTTGTGTGATATACTGGAACTCTTACCTTCACGTATTAATTGCAATGCTCGCGGATTGATGAACTTTACCAGTTGGACTTGTATGCATATTGATGAACTTTACCAGTTGGGTTAGGATGAATATTGATTGACCTTGACCTTGTTGTTATATGTACTGATTATTGTTTGCACAATATTAGCACTTTGCACTTAAAAAAAATATAAATACATATAAAAATTATTTTTGAGAGATTGTGGAACCTTGTAGTTCCTGTACACTAGAGTTTTTTGTAGTTCTTGGTTTATGAATCTGGTGGTACCCATTCAAGATTAGTCTTGTAAAATGGTGTACTAACAAAATATCTATATATTGCAAATCTCTCATTTTTTTTTCTAATTTACCTTTCTAATGTCTCTCCCAAGGCACACCGTCTTCTGCAACAACTCTACCTCCATCGCAAAACAGACTTCCAGGACTATCTATCCAATGGTTGACGGACTGATCCCAAATTGTTCATGGACCCCTCTGTAGCCACTTCCATTGGCAAGGTACCAGATTGCAGCAGCCACTCTCTTCTCAACAGAAGGCTTGCAAAATGCCTCCGGCATGCAAACACACCTCAGACACCAGTAACTGAGGATGGGGGGGGGGGTGGTATCTAACAACATTCAGGAAGGCTCCATCAATGACTTTGCATTATTTTTGGTGGCAACACAAATAGCCAATCAATGCCTTTTGGGGGAGAGGTCTAATTGGACTGGGACCATGAATATAGAGCATTGATATAGTGCTATCCTGCATGCGTCTGAAAAAAAGGGGGGAGGTAGGTGGTGACATGCTCATAAAGAGGTGGGTGGTGACAGCTCATAAAGTAGATTTTTGGCTCACAACACTGCACAGCTTAGAGGGAACATTGCACTCAGGTTGTTATTACTGCAGTGGTCATACAAAGTGAGAGACAAAAAGTAAGTCAGGATGATTTATTTCATGGGACCATCTCATGGCTCTGAACCTTGTTCTTGGTTATTAGTGGCTGAAGCAGAGCTGTATAAAACTGAAATGCTTATCTTTGTTTATTTACCAATAAGACAATCAGCTGAAGGATAGTATCTTGTCTACACTTTATCATCCCATTTCACAGTCTCCTATGAACCATTCATAGGAATGAGGTCTAGGATGTCTCTTTCAGGGAAAGAAGATCTAAATGACATAAAAATTGATTTAAAATCAATTTTCCCATTTTGAAAATCATATATTTCTGGTATAACCATTAAAACAAAACCCTATAAAATGTTGAAGCAAAATCTAAAACCTGGTCATGCAATTGGCATGCTTCTTTGCACTGCAGAATTAAATTGGTTTAGAGACAAAAGAGAATTTTCTATTTTGGCTCTTTCTGTAGACATGAAAAATCACTTGAAGTCTAAGTGTCCAGAATGAACCTTTGGTAGATACTGGGCAAAATATTGTTACTCCATGCAAAAAAGTATTGTCTGGGTGGTAGAATCAAAAGCATAACTTGAGAACTGAACTCATTACAGAAACCAAGTAGATGTAGGACATAAAATAGGAGTGAAAGATCAAATGCATTGGCATAGTTGATTATCCTTTAGGATAAAGAGAATGGCCTGGACCATAGTCTGAGATGATGCCCTATTTCTTGGGTGCTTTGAGATTTGTACATAGCATCAAGACAAAAGTTGTGGCCTTGGGCTAGCATCAGCACTCATACCCCTTACCTCTGAGGACCAATCTACATGTTACTGATCCATAACTGATCGTGATATTTTCTTTTTATAGAAATACAGCAGTGGGAGCTACCAATCTGCTTGTGGTAACAACAGTGGCAGAGTATTTAAGTTCTTTCCCATACTATTTTGTCTGTCAAAATCATTTTTCAAACTTCATTGTAAGATCTTCCGGTGTAACATGTATTTTGGCCTTCAGTGCAAGAAAACATGTTACCTTATTTGCTGAAAGCCGTACTCTCATACTTGCTACTTGGGAGTAAGTCCATTGAATTCACTGGGTTTTTCCTTTCAACTGGATTATACTCATGCATTGGATTGGGATGCACAAAGTATATTTTTCCAGTTTGACATGGTTCTGATGTTCCCATTCCATGTTTGGGTGCTTGTTCCATGATCGCTGCAGACAACAAAATATATAAAGTGTGTTTCTTGTCTTTTGGTTGAGATAACCAATATTCCTGAAGATTTTGTTCCTTTCTCTATTTCTTTCTTTCTCTTGGGCAAAGAATTTTTTTTTAAAAAAAGGTAAATTTTGATTATTTTCCATCTGCTTTAGTGATCAGACTCAACCTGTATTCTTCTCCTAATGAGGTCCCATAAGTTAAATTCAATCTGCTACTTCCAGTTCCTAAAAGATTGAACACTAATGTGCACAATGATAGATTCACTTGAGAGGCTTCTAAAACATAGCAAGAGCCTCTGAGGGTCAAGCCACTCGTGGTCTTCCAGGCTGATCTCATCAGCACTGCCATTCATAGGTGGCAGCACCAGGGCCTTGGGTTTCTTTTTGTCAAAACTACCTAGTCAGAATGAATCAAAAGGACATCAAGACCAATCTTCTTTACCCACTTCACATATTATGCAGAGGAAAATCATTGCTTCTCACCAACACAGGTGCACACAGCGGGGAGCTACAGTCAATCTTGGCTCCCTGAAAAGGCACTTGTCTGCAAAACATGTTTTCTTATGTTGTTTTCTGTATACTCAAGATATTACCCACAGATGTAAGATATAGTCCATAGACTAAGAGTATTTTCATACATGAGGCTCATAAATACCTAATTTATTTTATACTAATACCCCATCATTACCAATACAGAAGTGAAAACAGAAAAGCAACATGAAGAAGAAACTGCTTCAAGCCTCAATGTGTAAAATGCCTTTACAGAGCAATCCTAAGCAGGTCTACTCAGAATCCTACTCTGGTCTATTCAATGGGCCTTACTCCCAAGAAAGCCTTTTAAAGATTACATTGTTAGTTTCAGTGGGTATTTTATAAATACTCTGTGGGTAGGGGTAAGCTGTGCATACTAAATGAACTGAATCTGGTAGAAAACCTAGTAGCCATTCTCTTATCCTCAGAAACACATCTGGCTTTCAGTTAGGGTTACAAACCTCAATGTAGGGCCTGGAATTTGTCCAGAATTTCATCCAGTCTCCCAACTACAGGGCTCAATTCCCCTGCTGGAAACAGCAGCTTCTCAGGGCAGAGTTTGGAGACGGGACATGCCTGCTGAGCTCCATCCCTCTTTGAATTCCACCATCCACAGGGACTACCCCCAAATCTCCAGGAACTTCCCTAGACAGAATTGGCAGCCCTAATTTCAGTTGACCTAAGGGTAAAATTTTTTGCTCAGACTTATGTGTATGTAAAGCGTTGTCAAGTTGTATTCAAATTGTGGTGACTCCTGTTGGGCTTTTCAAGGCAAAAGACTAACAGAGGTGGTTTGAAATTTATCAGACATAGAGATAAGCATTTGGAGCAAGAATTCATTAGGGAGGTGATATATTATGTAGGGCATCTACATTTTGCTGTCTCTTAGAAAATGAGGCTCATGGACCCATTTTGTAAATGCAGGTCTATAGGAAAGTATCAGCCAAGCATGATTTTATTTAGTGAAGGCTTGCCAAGAAACATTGACCTTTTTTCTGGATCTGAACTTGAAAGGATAATTCATGCTTTTGTCACCTCCAGCCAGGTTTACTGAAATATGTTCTTTATTAAGCTGCCCTTTAAGACTCCTAGAAATCTTGGCTAATGCTGAAAGTCACTGCTCATTTACCTATTCTGCCATTTCTATAGAACTAAATTGTTTGAAAGTGCTATTTAACCAAGAAAGTGTGACGTAGAAACAATTAATCTTAGTACAAGTTAAAACAGAGGCAATGACCATTTATTAGTTAGGAAGGACAACTGTGAGGTATTTTAATAATGTGAGATATAATGCCATTGTCTCCAGAGGCAACATTTTCTTTGTTTATTGGTGTAGTTACTAAACATTCAGAACTTAATATAAAATATTTTAAGAGTATATCTGTACTGCATTCTGGTCAAAAACCATCTCCTTTCCATTGGAAATGGGATAAGTATTGAGAATCCCCAATAAAGAATTGGGATCTCCAATAAACTCCAAACAACTCCCAAGATTATTTGGAGGAAACCATGACAATTGATGTGTGGGTCTGCCACCAGTCAAAATTCCCAGCTTCAAAAAGCTGCAGGTTTTAAACAGCATCCTGAGTAGCCCAGATTAGCCAGAGCTCAGAAGCGAAGCATGGTTGGCCATGATGTTGCTATGTAGAGGAACACAATGGCAAACTGTTCATATGTTGCCTTGAATAGTTTCCATAACCACCCTGAGCTCTTAGTATTGGTGTTTTTTAGTTCTTTAAAAAGGGGCTGGTACTCATCTATATCTTTTCACTGATTTCCATCAATTGCCTGCAAAAGGTGCTGGTCCTTGGCGCGCGCACACACGCACACACACACACACACACACACACAGAGCTCTGCTCAGTAAAAAGATATCATAACTAGCACCTTCAGGTACGTTCCAAAGACATTTATTTATACAATGTCTTTGCTGCTCTCCAGAAACATGTTCAAGGCAGTTTACAACTAATAAAACAAAATCATTAAAGCACAATCATTAAAAAACATGTCAACACCAGAGACACATTAAAGGCACTACAATTCTAGATTGCTGGCACGATGCACACCCATTAGTCAGGGACAACCTTCTGTCTTTAGCATTAGTTGAAGGATTGAAGGCATCAGTGCCATAGGTGGAAAGCCAATGTATAAATGCTTCAGATCAATCCACACAACAGATGGACATTGTTGTAGTGATGGTGTTTACAATCTCAAGAAATGTGTCAGCACTGAGTTATACTACACATTAGAGATGGGTACAAACTGAAATACGAATTAAAGTTCGTCATAAACCAGGCCAGTTCATGGTTCGCGAACCAGCGGTTCGTTAAAGCCCATTTCTGATGAACTGCCACAAACTTTAGGGTGGTTCGTTTGGTTCATGTTTTGGTTCATCACTGCAGACAGCCTGGTGCCAATCAATCAGTTTCCTAGGCAGTGGCGGAAACTGACCCAGAAGTGACCTTCTGCTGGCCCGGAAGTGACCGTTTTCATGAACCAAAACGAACTGGTTTGTGAACTGGGGCAGATTCGTGAAAGTTCGTGGTTTATGGTTTGTGAAACGTGATGAACCACAAACCGCATGGTTCATTTTTTTCCTGGTTCATGCCCATCTCTACTACTCATACGATGTTGCTTATCTTTGAGACTTGAATTGATAATTTTTCATTGTCTCCTTGAGAGTTTTAAAGGAGAGTTTTAAATATTTAAAAATATTTGATTCTCAGCAGAGAACATTGTGCCTTTTAAGTGAAAAAAATTAGCATAGGAAGGTTTCGTATTCACTAAAATTTAGTAGTAAGTTTATTACAATGTATCCTTTTAGCAGTTCCTTGGCCATGTTATGCAGGATGCAATGGAGGAGTCGGAGCCACAGTTGCTCATTGTCCAGGGCATCGTGAGGTGAGTCATCAGTGAATGAGGATTGGGGGCACGGGGCATGGGATTACTGGGAGAGAGCAGCTTATGCCCCTGGACTAGCAGACAGGCTGTGGCGCTACTGGCACCATGGGAGGACTGACAAAGGGGCATGTGCCTCTTGGGAACACCCTTGCTGTGCAAGGCGCAGGCAGTCTCCACCACCAGTGGGCCCCAGGGAGGCTCCATTGTGGTACCACCTATCCACGAAAGTGCGGGAGCACATCCTGAATGGGTATTATGTTGATGTTTTCACCCTGCTGCAAGCGGAGGAACCGGCTGGGGATTGTGGCTGCTCCAGGAAGTGCAAGCGACACGAGAAGGAGTGGCCGGTTGAGCACACCTTTGCCAATTGGGTCCTGGGTGACAGTGTTTATGCGGGGGTGGTTCAGGCGGCCTACCCTGAGAGGGGATGGTATCTCACCACTCATCAGAGAGAAGTTACACAGATCAAAGTGTCCTTAGGGGACCGGGTAGCCTTCAAGTATGATGAGGAATTCTGGGAAAAGGCATCCTGTAACAACCTCACTCATTGGGACTAGGCTGACATCATGGGGTGGCTCCAGGTAGTGAACAGCAGGGGCTCGGGGGACAGGTCGCAGGCCAAACAAATTGGGGACCAGGCGCTATGTTATCAGGAAGCCATGCTGGGAATTCAATGTGGGGGGCTATCAGCAGATGAGGTGCCATTTTGATCATGTATGCGAGGTGTGCTATAGCCATTAGGGATGTGCAAGCCAAAAATTTTCGGCTATAGCCGAAAGTAGAAAGCCGAAAGAAGATTCTCTATCGTTAAAGCCGAAAGCCGAAACAAGAATCTCTTTCGGCTTTCGACTTTCGGGATTCTTTCGGCATTATTTCGGCATTCTTTCGGCTTTTTTCTATGGGAAAATGCCTCCGTCTTCCAGGACGCCTGGAGGAGGCATTTTCCCACCAAATAAGCCCAAAATTGGTGGGGACCTTCCTCTAACCCTTCTCTAACAACCACCCAAGTTTCAGACAGATTGGACTTTGGGGGGCCATGTTATGGCCCCCCAAAGCAGGTCCCCCCATCCTCCCATAAGAAAGCGAAGGAGCAGCATATTGTTAGCATGCTGCTGCTGATCTTTCTTCATTATTTCCTATGGGGAAAAAATGAAGAGGCAGGCTTCCTTTGCCAGGGGTGGCATTTTGCATGCAAAATGCCCCCCAGCCCTCAGGGGCCCTTCTCCCACCCCTCCTCCCACCCCCCACCAAGGCTCAGCCTGCTCCCACTTGAGGGGGCATTTCATGGCCTCCCCAAGTAGGTGCTCTGCTCTCATCTCTACCACTGACAGCTGGGGGAGGCTTGTGTTGCCAGGGGTGGCATTTTGCATGCAAAATGCCCCCCAGCCCTCTGGGGCCCTTCTCCCACCCTTCCTCCCACCCCCCACCAAGGCTCAGACTGCTCCCACTTGGGGGGGCCATTTCATGGCATCCCCAAGTAGGTCCTCTCAGCCCCTAAAGTCCACCCCTTACAGCCCCACACAAACCCAATTCCCCCCCAGCTGCCACACACAGACCCAAACCCCCACATTAGCCCCTCACAGACCCAAATCCACCCCCACCTGCCCTACACCCATAACCCCAGGAACAGGCTGGCAAAGGCCAGCCCTCTCCCTTTGTTCCCTATGCTGGGAACTTCTAAACTCTCTTTCCCTGGGCAATTCTGCACAGCCCAGGGGTGCCACAATGGTGGGCACACTTCTGAGTGCCAGCTGGTCCCTGTGAAAGAGCACCTGAACCACAGACACCCTCCCTCAAATTCCCCCACCACCTACAGAGATGGCTGGCCAGCCAGCCCCATTGTTCCCTATGATGGGAACCAACTGCACAGCAAAGAATAAAACAAGAACAACACAAAATAAAGTTTTAAATTTTTTTTTCTCCCTTCCAAAGTACAAGTAGGCAAAGCATTATGACACATTACACCAGCAGTCCCCCACACAGAAAAATTAAAACAAAACTCACTTAACATCAGAGAATCACAAAACACAATTCCTGTCAAAAACACTTTATTTCTTGAACAGCTTTAGGTTACACAGCAGGGGGGAACACCAAAGGGCATGGCAGCACTATCTTACACAAAAATAACACAACTCACTTAACATCAGAGATTCACAAAAACACAATTCCTGGCAAAAACACTTTATTTCTTGAACAGCTTTAGGTTACACAGTAGGAGGGCACAACAGGGCATGATAGCAATGTACTACAAAAAATAATACAACCCACTTCACCGTTTTTGACAGCAATTGTGTTTGTGTGATTCTCTGATGTGAAGTGAGTTGTGTTATTTTTGCGTAGTACACTGCTTTCCTGCTCTGCGGTGCCTTCCTACTGTGTAACCTAAAGCAGTTACAGAAATAAAGTGCTTTTGACAGCTATTTTTTGGGGTGATTCTTTAATGTGAAGTGAGTTGTGTTATTTTTGTGTAAGATACTGCTTCCATGCCCTTTGGTGTCCCCCCCCTGCTGTGTAGCCTAAAGCTGTTCAAGAAATAAAGTGTTTTTGACAGGAATTGTGTTTTTGTGATTCTCTGATGTTAAGTGAGTTGTGTTATTTTTGTGTAAGATAGTGCTGCCATGCCCTTTGGTGTTCCCCCCTGCTGTGTAACCTAAAGCTGTTCAAGAAATAAAGTGTTTTTGACAGGAATCATGCTTTGTGATTCTCTGATGTTAAGTGAGTTGTGTTATTTTTGTGTAAGATAGTGCTGCCATGCCCTTTGGTGTTCCCCCCTGCTGTGTAACCTAAAGCTGTTCAAGAAATAAAGTGTTTTTGACAGGTATCATGCTTTGTGATTCTCTGATGTTAAGTGAGTTGTGTTATTTTTCTGTGTGGGGGACTGCTGGTGTAATGTGTCATAATGCTTTGCCTACTTGTACTTTGGAAGGGAGAAAAAAAATTTAAAACTTTATTTTGTGTTGTTCTTGTTTTATTCTTTGTTGTGCTGTTGGTTCCCATCATAGGGAACAATGGGGCTGGCTGGCCAGCCATCTCTGTAGGTGGTGGGGGAATTTGAGGGAGGGTGTCTGTGGTTCAGGTGCTCTTTCACAGGGACCAGCTGGCACTCAGAAGTGTGCCCACCATTGTGGCACCCCTGGGCTGTGCAGAATTGCCTAGGGAAAGAGAGTTTAGAAGTTCCCAGCATAGGGAACAAAGGGAGAGGGCTGGCCTTTGCCAGCCTGTTCCTGGGGTTATGGGTGTGGGGCAGGTGGGGGTGGATTTGGGTCTGTGAGGGGCTAATGTGGGGATTTGGGTCTGTGTGTGGCAGCTGGGGGGGAATTGGGTTTGTGTGGGGCTGTAAGGGGTGGACTTTAGGGGCTGAGAGGACCTACTTGGGGAGGCCATGAAATGGCCCCCCCAAGTGGGAGCAGTCTGAGCCTTGGTGGGGGGTGGGAGGAAGGGTGGGAGAAGGGCCCCAGAGGGCTGGGGGGCATTTTGCATGCAAAATGCCACCCCTGGCAACACAAGCCTCCCCCAGCTGTCAGTGGTAGAGATGAGAGCAGAGCACCTACTTGGGGAGGCCATGAAATGCCCCCCCCCAAGTGGGAGCAGGCTGAGCCTTGGTGGGGGGTGGGAGGAGGGGTGGGAGAAGGGCCCCAGAGGGTTGGGGGGCATTTTGCATGCAAAATGCCACCCCTGGCAACACAAGCCTCCCCCAGCTGTCAGTGGTAGAGATTAGATCACCTACTTGGGGAGGCCATGAAATGGCCCCCCCAAGTGGGAGCAGGCTGAGCCTTGGTGGGGGGTGGGAGGAGGGGTGGGAGAAGGGCCCCTGAGGGCTGGGGGGCATTTTGCATGCAAAATGCCACCCCTGGCAAAGGAAGCCTGCCTCTTCATTTTTTCCCCATAGGAAATAATGAAGAAAGATCAGCAGCAGCATGCTAACAATATGCTGCTCCTTCGCTTTCTTATGGGAGGATGGGGGGACCTGCTTTGGGGGGCCATAACATGGCCCCCCAAAGTCCAATCTGTCTGAAACTTGGGTGGTTGTTAGAGAAGGGTTAGAGGAAGGTCCCCACCAATTTTGGGCTTATTCGGTGGGAAAATGCCTCCCCCAGACGTCCGGGAAGACGGAGGCATTTTCCCATAGAAAAGCCGAAAGAAAGCCGAAAGAATCCCGAAACGTTTCGGCTTTTTTCTTTCGGCTACCCGAAACGTTTCGGCATTCCCCGAAACGTTTCGGCATTCCCCGAAAGAAGCCGAAACACTTTTGTTTCGGCATTCTTTCGGCATTCTGAATGCCGAAACGCACATCCCTAATAGCCATCACTCATGGCAAGACTGCTCCTGGGGTGCCAGCTTTCAGCGGCCCTTTGGTGGAGGCGCAACAGGCAACAAGGCAAAGGGAGACAACGGGAACCGAGCAAGTCAGGGAGATGACCTGGGTGGCTTCACCAATGCAGGGAAAAAATGAAGGCATGCATGGGGACTGGTGGAATCTTGCCTGGACTCCAGTTTCCCCTGCTGTGCTGCGGCCTCTGCTGAAGCAGTACAGTAACCAGGCAGCCGCCGTCATACTGTGGGAAGGGTTCACGGAAGGGTTCAGAATTCCTTATGGAGGGCTGTGCATAGCCACGGATGCATCCAACCTGAAATCAGTGCTGGACATCCCAGACGTGGTGGCAGCTAAGATCCAGAAGGAGCTGAGCGTGGGGCAGATGGCAGGCCCGTTTGACTCTCCTTCCCTTCAAAACTTGGGAGTATCCTCTCTCGGCATGGTCCTGAAGAAGGCGCCTGGCAAATTTCACCTGATTCATCATTTGTTCTACCCAAAAGGTGTCTCCGTGAATGATGCAATCTCCCCAGAACTTTGTACCATACGCTTCATTTGACCAGGCAGTGAATCTGGTGCATGCCTGCAGCCACGGGGCACTCATGGCCAAGTGTGACATCCAGTCGGCCTTCCAACTTCTACCTGTCCACCCCGAGGACTGATGCCTACTGGGGTTCAACTTCCAAGACAGATGGTATGTGGACAAAGCCATACCTATGGGTTGTGCCGTGGTTTGCTCGGCCTTCAAGACCTTCAGCACCTTCCTGGAATGGGCCTTGAAAGATCGAGCAAGCTCCCCTTTCATTACGCACTACCTGGATTATTTTTTTATGGCGGGCTCAGCAGGCAGCGATGATTGTCAGAGGCTCCTTAACCTGTTCCAGGAGATGGCCACAGAGCTGGGTGTCCCATTGGCCCATGAGAAGACCAAGGGCCCCTCCACGAGCCTAGCTTACCTGGGGATACAGATAGACACCATGCAGGGCTCCTGCAGGTTACCCCAGAACAAACTGAAAGCCCTGTGGGAGAAATTAACTGCCACACTCAGGTCAAGGAAGAAGACGCTGTGGGAAGTACACTCCCTCCTGAGAAGTCTGAACTTCGCCTGCAGAGTGGTGGTACCTGGGAGACAATTCTGTGCACACCTAGCCAGGAAACTGTGGGAGTGATAACTCCCTATCACCATTTCGGATCACCAAGTGGCTGAAAGTGGACCTGTGGAAATGGCATACCTTCTTGCAGGACTATGGTGTATCTTGGTGGCGTGAACCCCTTGATATGGGGGTGAGTTTCCAAGTGCACTCGGATGCCACAGGGGGCATGGGTTTTGGAGTGTACTGGGAGGGACAGTGGTGTGCACAAAGATGGCTGAAGGCCTGGAGGGGAGGCAGCATTCTCAGAGACCTCACGTTCTTGGAGCTCTTCCTGATTCTGGTCGCAGTAGTCCTCTGGACCAACTAGTTCTGCAACAAGAAGGCCCTTTTTTGGGGTGACAACCAGGTGGTGGTGTGAGTGGTGAACAGGCAAACATCACACTCGGAGCGAGTCATGCAGCTAGTGCATAAGCTGGTACTTCTTTGCTTGCAGCACAACATCGTGTTCGGAGCTCACCACATAGCCGGGGTGAAAAATGACAAAGCGGATGCCCTTTCTTGCTTTCAGGAGGACAGATTTTGGGACTTGGCACCAAATGCTGACCAACACCCAGACCCCTTCCCGGAGGAGCTGTGGGAACTTGGGAACATCGGATCATGCAAGGAGTTCTGAATTTGCGAGCACCATCTACCAGTCGTGCGTATGGGGCAGCTGTTTTGGCATTTTCGGCCTTCCTTTCCGAGCAGCTTGTCAGGCGGAGGATGAGGTGCCTGAGGAGGCATTCCTGCAATATTTAGCACAGATGGATGAGGCCAGGTATGTGCTCAAGACCATCTAGACGCATGTGGCGGCCATCTCATTTTTCTGCAAGGCAGCGGGCCAGGCTGACCCGACCAACAGTTTCCTGGCATGACAGGCCTTGGTGGGCTGGGCTTGCCGGGAATCCCCCCAGCGGGCAATCATGGTAGACATCTTGTGGGTCATCCTGGGGCACCTTCCTGGGGTATGTTGTTTGTCCTTTAAGATCAAGCTTTTCAGGGTGGCCTTCTACCTTGCATTCTATGGGGCCTTTTTTGTGGGGGAGCTGGTGGCGGCGTCATCTGGGATCTGACATGCAGGGCATTGACAGTGGGTGACATCTTGCTCAAGGGCGGTGGGTTGCAGGTCAAAGTCTGGCACTCCAAGACAGACCAGCGGGAGCAAGGAGTGGTGGTGCAGCTCTGCCCGGTGGAGCATGGGGTCCCCTGCCCTGTCTGGGCTGTCAGGGAATACCTGGACAGGCGCCCTGCCATGACCAGCCAACTCCTGGTTCACACCGACAGCAGATTGCTCATGAGTTTCCAGTTCACAGCTGTCCTGAAGTCCAGCCTGCGAGTGGCTGGCTGACTACGGCTCTCACTCATTCTGCATCGGGGCAGCTACCACAGCAGCCAAGGCAGGGCTGTCTACAGACCGCATAAAACTGATTGGCAGGTGGGCTTCCAGAGCATATTTGGGTTAAGTCAGGAGAGAATATAGTAATGTTGTTTGATCTAGTTGCGGGCATATCATCCCCCTTGGAATGACGGCGAATGACTGGCAGCAACATTTGGACAAGCAGAGTAGCAGGAGTAGTGGGGCCAGGGGGGATGCGGTTGAGCCCCCTGGGTGGTCCTGGCAGAGATCCTCTGGGCCACTTGTGCCAGTCGCCTTCAGGGGCCATGAGGGAATTTTTCCTGCAAAGGGCCAGATTGGCCAGGGCCTCTTGGGTTTTTTTTTTTGCCTTCCTCTGGTCATCAAAGTCAGGAACCCTGGGGGAGTAGAGCGGTTCCAACTTTTTGGTTGCAGCCATTGGAGCATTGGTGGAAGTCAGGCCTTCAGCCTTCCTCCTGTGGCAGGTTTGAGGCATTGGGCTGGATCCCAATAGGGTGAATGGGGCATTGGGACTGCTCACCCCAACGGATCAGGAGGCAATGGTCATCCAGCATGGCTGGTGGTGGCAGAATGCTTGCTGCGGTGGGCCAGCTAGGGGCTGGTGGGATATGCATCAGGCAGCAGGCAGGCCCTCCAATGCCAATGGGGATCTGTGCCCAGATGCCTGGCCAATGCTCCATTCAGCTGTAATCAATACAGTTGTGGCCATTTCCAACCCAAAATGGTGTCTTGTGTGTTATTTAGCCAGAACTCAGACAGACATAACACATAGGTGACAAGAGAAGCTCGCTGACTCACTGGCAGGCTGTGTTGGCACCATTGTGCAGGATGCAGTGGAGGCGTGGTCAGCCAGGAAGAGGAGGAGCACTCATCCCTCCTCCAGTCCAGCCACATGGTCAGTGCCATTCCTTTCCAGAGCCTTAGCAGGAGAAGCACATTCCCCTCCCACCCTCCACCTCAAGGGACTGCAAGGAGGACTGTCACAACTTTTTGGGGTTTGTGGGTTTGAGGCACTGGGCTGGATCCCAATAGGGTGAGTGGGGCATTGGGACTGCTCACCCCAATGGATTGGGAGGCAATGGTCATCCAGCATGGCTGGTGGCAGCAGAATGCTTGCTGTGGCCATTTCCAACCACAACATAAAGTCAGGCCATTTCCAACCCAAAATGGTGTCTTGTGTGTTATTTAGCCTGAACTCAGACTGACATAACACATAGGTGACAACAACAACAACAACATTCAATTAATATGCCACCCTTCAGGACAATTTAACACTCACTCAAAGAGGTTTACAAAGTGTGTTGTTATTATCCTCACAACAATCATCCTGTGAGGTGGGTTGAGCTGGACAAGCTCTGAGAGAGCTGTGACTGACCCAAGGTCACCCAGCTGGCTTCCATCAGAGAAGTGAGGAATCAAACCTGGTTATCCAGATTAGAATCCCTCCGCTCTTAACTAGGGATGTGCGTTTCGGCATTCAGAATGCCGAAAGAATGCCGAAACAAAAGTGTTTCGGCTTCTTTCAGGGAATGCCGAAACGTTTCGGGGAATCCCGAAACGTTTCGGGTAGCCGAAAGAAAAAAGCCGAAACGTTTCGGGATTCTTTCGTCTTTCATTCGGCTTTTCAATGGGAAAATGCCTCCGTCTTCCCGGACGTCTGGGGGAGGCATCTTCCCACCGAATAAGCCCAAAATTGGTGGGGACCTTCCTCTAACCCTTCTCTAACAACCACCCAAGTTTCAGACAGATTGGACTTTGGGGGGCCATGTTATGGCCCCCCAAAGCAGGTCCCCCCATCCTCCCATAAGAAAGCGAAGGAGCAGCATATTGTTAGCATGCTGCTGCTGATCTTTCTTCATTATTTCCTATGGGGAAAAAATGAAGAGGCAGGCTTCCTTTGCCAGGGGTGGCATTTTGCATGCAAAATGCCCCCCAGCCCTCAGGGGCCCTTCTCCCACCCCTCCTCCCACCCCCCACCAAGGCTCAGCCTGCTCCCACTTGGGGGGGCATTTCATGGCCTCCCCAAGTAGGTGCTCTGCTCTCATCTCTACCACTGACAGCTGGGGGAGGCTTGTGTTGCCAGGGGTGGCATTTTGCATGCAAAATGCCCCCCAGCCCTCTGGGGCCCTTCTCCCACCCTTCCTCCCACCCCCCACCAAGGCTCAGACTGCTCCCACTTGGGGGGGGCATTTCATGGCATCCCCAAGTAGGTCCTCTCAGCCCCTAAAGTCCACCCCTTACAGCCCCACACAAACCCAATTCCCCCCCAGCTGCCACACACAGACCCAAACCCCCACATTAGCCCCTCACAGACCCAAATCCACCCCCACCTGCCCTACACCCATAACCCCAGGAACAGGCTGGCAAAGGCCAGCCCTCTCCCTTTGTTCCCTATGCTGGGAACTTCTAAACTCTCTTTCCCTGGGCAATTCTGCACAGCCCAGGGGTGCCACAATGGTGGGCACACTTCTGAGTGCCAGCTGGTCCCTGTGAAAGAGCACCTGAACCACAGACACCCTCCCTCAAATTCCCCCACCACCTACAGAGATGGCTGGCCAGCCAGCCCCATTGTTCCCTATGATGGGAACCAACTGCACAGCAAAGAATAAAACAAGAACAACACAAAATAAAGTTTTAAATTTTTTTTTCTCCCTTCCAAAGTACAAGTAGGCAAAGCATTATGACACATTACACCAGCAGTCCCCCACACAGAAAAATTAAAACAAAACTCACTTAACATCAGAGAATCACAAAACACAATTCCTGTCAAAAACACTTTATTTCTTGAACAGCTTTAGGTTACACAGCAGGGGGGAACACCAAAGGGCATGGCAGCACTATCTTACACAAAAATAACACAACTCACTTAACATCAGAGATTCACAAAAACACAATTCCTGGCAAAAACACTTTATTTCTTGAACAGCTTTAGGTTACACAGTAGGAGGGCACAACAGGGCATGATAGCAATGTACTACAAAAAATAATACAACCCACTTCACCGTTTTTGACAGCAATTGTGTTTGTGTGATTCTCTGATGTGAAGTGAGTTGTGTTATTTTTGCGTAGTACACTGCTTTCCTGCTCTGCGGTGCCTTCCTACTGTGTAACCTAAAGCAGTTACAGAAATAAAGTGCTTTTGACAGCTATTTTTTGGGGTGATTCTTTAATGTGAAGTGAGTTGTGTTATTTTTGTGTAAGATACTGCTTCCATGCCCTTTGGTGTCCCCCCCCTGCTGTGTAGCCTAAAGCTGTTCAAGAAATAAAGTGTTTTTGACAGGAATTGTGTTTTTGTGATTCTCTGATGTTAAGTGAGTTGTGTTATTTTTGTGTAAGATAGTGCTGCCATGCCCTTTGGTGTTCCCCCCTGCTGTGTAACCTAAAGCTGTTCAAGAAATAAAGTGTTTTTGACAGGAATCATGCTTTGTGATTCTCTGATGTTAAGTGAGTTGTGTTATTTTTGTGTAAGATAGTGCTGCCATGCCCTTTGGTGTTCCCCCCTGCTGTGTAACCTAAAGCTGTTCAAGAAATAAAGTGTTTTTGACAGGTATCATGCTTTGTGATTCTCTGATGTTAAGTGAGTTGTGTTATTTTTCTGTGTGGGGGACTGCTGGTGTAATGTGTCATAATGCTTTGCCTACTTGTACTTTGGAAGGGAGAAAAAAAATTTAAAACTTTATTTTGTGTTGTTCTTGTTTTATTCTTTGTTGTGCTGTTGGTTCCCATCATAGGGAACAATGGGGCTGGCTGGCCAGCCATCTCTGTAGGTGGTGGGGGAATTTGAGGGAGGGTGTCTGTGGTTCAGGTGCTCTTTCACAGGGACCAGCTGGCACTCAGAAGTGTGCCCACCATTGTGGCACCCCTGGGCTGTGCAGAATTGCCTAGGGAAAGAGAGTTTAGAAGTTCCCAGCATAGGGAACAAAGGGAGAGGGCTGGCCTTTGCCAGCCTGTTCCTGGGGTTATGGGTGTGGGGCAGGTGGGGGTGGATTTGGGTCTGTGAGGGGCTAATGTGGGGATTTGGGTCTGTGTGTGGCAGCTGGGGGGGAATTGGGTTTGTGTGGGGCTGTAAGGGGTGGACTTTAGGGGCTGAGAGGACCTACTTGGGGAGGCCATGAAATGGCCCCCCCAAGTGGGAGCAGTCTGAGCCTTGGTGGGGGGTGGGAGGAAGGGTGGGAGAAGGGCCCCAGAGGGCTGGGGGGCATTTTGCATGCAAAATGCCACCCCTGGCAACACAAGCCTCCCCCAGCTGTCAGTGGTAGAGATGAGAGCAGAGCACCTACTTGGGGAGGCCATGAAATGCCCCCCCCCAAGTGGGAGCAGGCTGAGCCTTGGTGGGGGGTGGGAGGAGGGGTGGGAGAAGGGCCCCAGAGGGTTGGGGGGCATTTTGCATGCAAAATGCCACCCCTGGCAACACAAGCCTCCCCCAGCTGTCAGTGGTAGAGATTAGATCACCTACTTGGGGAGGCCATGAAATGGCCCCCCCAAGTGGGAGCAGGCTGAGCCTTGGTGGGGGGTGGGAGGAGGGGTGGGAGAAGGGCCCCTGAGGGCTGGGGGGCATTTTGCATGCAAAATGCCACCCCTGGCAAAGGAAGCCTGCCTCTTCATTTTTCCCCCATAGGAAATAATGAAGAAAGATCAGCAGCAGCATGCTAACAATATGCTGCTCCTTCGCTTTCTTATGGGAGGATGGGGGGACCTGCTTTGGGGGGCCATAACATGGCCCCCCAAAGTCCAATCTGTCTGAAACTTGGGTGGTTGTTAGAGAAGGGTTAGAGGAAGGTCCCCACCAATTTTGGGCTTATTCGGTGGGAAAATGCCTCCCCCAGACGTCCGGGAAGACGGAGGCATTTTCCCATAGAAAAGCCGAAAGAAAGCCGAAAGAATCCCGAAACGTTTCGGCTTTTTTCTTTCGGCTACCCGAAACGTTTCGGCATTCCCCGAAACGTTTCGGCATTCCCCGAAAGAAGCCGAAACACTTTTGTTTCGGCATTCTTTCGGCATTCTGAATGCCGAAACGCACATCCCTAATAGCCATCACTCATGGCAAGACTGCTCCTGGGGTGCCAGCTTTCAGCGGCCCTTTGGTGGAGGCGCAACAGGCAACAAGGCAAAGGGAGACAACGGGAACCGAGCAAGTCAGGGAGATGACCTGGGTGGCTTCACCAATGCAGGGAAAAAATGAAGGCATGCATGGGGACTGGTGGAATCTTGCCTGGACTCCAGTTTCCCCTGCTGTGCTGCGGCCTCTGCTGAAGCAGTACAGTAACCAGGCAGCCGCCGTCATACTGTGGGAAGGGTTCACGGAAGGGTTCAGAATTCCTTATGGAGGGCTGTGCATAGCCACGGATGCATCCAACCTGAAATCAGTGCTGGACATCCCAGACGTGGTGGCAGCTAAGATCCAGAAGGAGCTGAGCGTGGGGCAGATGGCAGGCCCGTTTGACTCTCCTTCCCTTCAAAACTTGGGAGTATCCTCTCTCGGCATGGTCCTGAAGAAGGCGCCTGGCAAATTTCACCTGATTCATCATTTGTTCTACCCAAAAGGTGTCTCCGTGAATGATGCAATCTCCCCAGAACTTTGTACCATACGCTTCATTTGACCAGGCAGTGAATCTGGTGCATGCCTGCAGCCACGGGGCACTCATGGCCAAGTGTGACATCCAGTCGGCCTTCCAACTTCTACCTGTCCACCCCGAGGACTGATGCCTACTGGGGTTCAACTTCCAAGACAGATGGTATGTGGACAAAGCCATACCTATGGGTTGTGCCGTGGTTTGCTCGGCCTTCAAGACCTTCAGCACCTTCCTGGAATGGGCCTTGAAAGATCGAGCAAGCTCCCCTTTCATTACGCACTACCTGGATTATTTTTTTATGGCGGGCTCAGCAGGCAGCGATGATTGTCAGAGGCTCCTTAACCTGTTCCAGGAGATGGCCACAGAGCTGGGTGTCCCATTGGCCCATGAGAAGACCAAGGGCCCCTCCACGAGCCTAGCTTACCTGGGGATACAGATAGACACCATGCAGGGCTCCTGCAGGTTACCCCAGAACAAACTGAAAGCCCTGTGGGAGAAATTAACTGCCACACTCAGGTCAAGGAAGAAGACGCTGTGGGAAGTACACTCCCTCCTGAGAAGTCTGAACTTCGCCTGCAGAGTGGTGGTACCTGGGAGACAATTCTGTGCACACCTAGCCAGGAAACTGTGGGAGTGATAACTCCCTATCACCATTTCGGATCACCAAGTGGCTGAAAGTGGACCTGTGGAAATGGCATACCTTCTTGCAGGACTATGGTGTATCTTGGTGGCGTGAACCCCTTGATATGGGGGTGAGTTTCCAAGTGCACTCGGATGCCACAGGGGGCATGGGTTTTGGAGTGTACTGGGAGGGACAGTGGTGTGCACAAAGATGGCTGAAGGCCTGGAGGGGAGGCAGCATTCTCAGAGACCTCACGTTCTTGGAGCTCTTCCTGATTCTGGTCGCAGTAGTCCTCTGGACCAACTAGTTCTGCAACAAGAAGGCCCTTTTTTGGGGTGACAACCAGGTGGTGGTGTGAGTGGTGAACAGGCAAACATCACACTCGGAGCGAGTCATGCAGCTAGTGCATAAGCTGGTACTTCTTTGCTTGCAGCACAACATCGTGTTCGGAGCTCACCACATAGCCGGGGTGAAAAATGACAAAGCGGATGCCCTTTCTTGCTTTCAGGAGGACAGATTTTGGGACTTGGCACCAAATGCTGACCAACACCCAGACCCCTTCCCGGAGGAGCTGTGGGAACTTGGGAACATCGGATCATGCAAGGAGTTCTGAATTTGCGAGCACCATCTACCAGTCGTGCGTATGGGGCAGCTGTTTTGGCATTTTCGGCCTTCCTTTCCGAGCAGCTTGTCAGGCGGAGGATGAGGTGCCTGAGGAGGCATTCCTGCAATATTTAGCACAGATGGATGAGGCCAGGTATGTGCTCAAGACCATCTAGACGCATGTGGCGGCCATCTCATTTTTCTGCAAGGCAGCGGGCCAGGCTGACCCGACCAACAGTTTCCTGGCATGACAGGCCTTGGTGGGCTGGGCTTGCCGGGAATCCCCCCAGCGGGCAATCATGGTAGACATCTTGTGGGTCATCCTGGGGCACCTTCCTGGGGTATGTTGTTTGTCCTTTAAGATCAAGCTTTTCAGGGTGGCCTTCTACCTTGCATTCTATGGGGCCTTTTTTGTGGGGGAGCTGGTGGCGGCGTCATCTGGGATCTGACATGCAGGGCATTGACAGTGGGTGACATCTTGCTCAAGGGCGGTGGGTTGCAGGTCAAAGTCTGGCACTCCAAGACAGACCAGCGGGAGCAAGGAGTGGTGGTGCAGCTCTGCCCGGTGGAGCATGGGGTCCCCTGCCCTGTCTGGGCTGTCAGGGAATACCTGGACAGGCGCCCTGCCATGACCAGCCAACTCCTGGTTCACACCGACAGCAGATTGCTCATGAGTTTCCAGTTCACAGCTGTCCTGAAGTCCAGCCTGCGAGTGGCAGACCTTCCACTGGCTGACTACGGCTCTCACTCATTCTGCATCGGGGCAGCTACCACAGCAGCCAAGGCAGGGCTGTCTACAGACCGCATAAAACTGATTGGCAGGTGGGCTTCCAGAGCATATTTGGGTTAAGTCAGGAGAGAATATAGTAATGTTGTTTGATCTAGTTGCGGGCATATCATCCCCCTTGGAATGACGGCGAATGACTGGCAGCAACATTTGGACAAGCAGAGTAGCAGGAGTAGTGGGGCCAGGGGGGATGCGGTTGAGCCCCCTGGGTGGTCCTGGCAGAGATCCTCTGGGCCACTTGTGCCAGTCGCCTTCAGGGGCCATGAGGGAATTTTTCCTGCAAAGGGCCAGATTGGCCAGGGCCTCTTGGGTTTTTTTTTTTTGCCTTCCTCTGGTCATCAAAGTCAGGAACCCTGGGGGAGTAGAGCGGTTCCAACTTTTTGGTTGCAGCCATTGGAGCATTGGTGGAAGTCAGGCCTTCAGCCTTCCTCCTGTGGCAGGTTTGAGGCATTGGGCTGGATCCCAATAGGGTGAATGGGGCATTGGGACTGCTCACCCCAACGGATCAGGAGGCAATGGTCATCCAGCATGGCTGGTGGTGGCAGAATGCTTGCTGCGGTGGGCCAGCTAGGGGCTGGTGGGATATGCATCAGGCAGCAGGCAGGCCCTCCAATGCCAATGGGGATCTGTGCCCAGATGCCTGGCCAATGCTCCATTCAGCTGTAATCAATACAGTTGTGGCCATTTCCAACCCAAAATGGTGTCTTGTGTGTTATTTAGCCAGAACTCAGACAGACATAACACATAGGTGACAAGAGAAGCTCGCTGACTCACTGGCAGGCTGTGTTGGCACCATTGTGCAGGATGCAGTGGAGGCGTGGTCAGCCAGGAAGAGGAGGAGCACTCATCCCTCCTCCAGTCCAGCCACATGGTCAGTGCCATTCCTTTCCAGAGCCTTAGCAGGAGAAGCACATTCCCCTCCCACCCTCCACCTCAAGGGACTGCAAGGAGGACTGTCACAACTTTTTGGGGTTTGTGGGTTTGAGGCACTGGGCTGGATCCCAATAGGGTGAGTGGGGCATTGGGACTGCTCACCCCAATGGATTGGGAGGCAATGGTCATCCAGCATGGCTGGTGGCAGCAGAATGCTTGCTGTGGCCATTTCCAACCACAACATAAAGTCAGGCCATTTCCAACCCAAAATGGTGTCTTGTGTGTTATTTAGCCTGAACTCAGACTGACATAACACATAGGTGACAACAACAACAACAACATTCAATTAATATGCCACCCTTCAGGACAATTTAACACTCACTCAAAGAGGTTTACAAAGTGTGTTGTTATTATCCTCACAACAATCATCCTGTGAGGTGGGTTGAGCTGGACAAGCTCTGAGAGAGCTGTGACTGACCCAAGGTCACCCAGCTGGCTTCCATCAGAGAAGTGAGGAATCAAACCTGGTTATCCAGATTAGAATCCCTCCGCTCTTAACTAGGGATGTGCGTTTCGGCATTCAGAATGCCGAAAGAATGCCGAAACAAAAGTGTTTCGGCTTCTTTCAGGGAATGCCGAAACGTTTCGGGGAATCCCGAAACGTTTCGGGTAGCCGAAAGAAAAAAGCCGAAACGTTTCGGGATTCTTTCGTCTTTCATTCGGCTTTTCAATGGGAAAATGCCTCCGTCTTCCCGGACGTCTGGGGGAGGCATCTTCCCACCGAATAAGCCCAAAATTGGTGGGGACCTTCCTCTAACCCTTCTCTAACAACCACCCAAGTTTCAGACAGATTGGACTTTGGGGGGCCATGTTATGGCCCCCCAAAGCAGGTCCCCCCATCCTCCCATAAAGGAGCATCTTCTTCATTATTTCCTATGGGGAAAAAATGAAGAAGCAGGCTTCCTTTGCCAGGGGTGGCATTTTGCATGCAAAATGCCCCCTTACCCTCAGGGGCCCTTCTCCCACCCCTCCTCCCACCCCCCACCAAGGCTCAGCCTGCTCCCACTTGGGGGGGCCATTTCATGGCCTCCCCAAGTAGGTGCTCTAATCTCTACCACTGACAGCTGGGGGAGGCTTGTGTTGCCAGGGGTGGCATTTTGCATGCAAAATGCCCCCCAACCCTCTGGGGCCCTTCTCCCACCCCTCCTCCCACCCCCCACCAAGGCTCAGCCTGCTCCCACTTGGGGGGGGCATTTCATGGCCTCCCCAAGTAGGTCCTCTCAGCCCCTAAATTCCACCCCTTACAGCTCCACACAAACCCAATTCCCCCCAGCTGCCACACACAGACCCAAATCCCCACATTAGCCCCTCACAGACCCAAATCCACCCCCACCTGCCCCACACCCATAACCCCAGGAACAGGCTGGCAAAGGCCAGCCCTCTCCCTTTGTTCCCTATTCTGGGAACTTCTAAACTCTCTTTCCCTGGGCAATTCTGCACAGCCCAGGGGTGCCACAATGGTGGGCACACTTCTGAGTGCCAGCTGGTCCCTGTGAAAGAGCACCTGAACCACAGACACCCTCCCTCAAATTCCCCCACCACCTACAGAGATGGCTGGCCAGCCAGCCCCATTGTTCCCTATGATGGGAACCAACTGCACAACAAAGAATAAAACAAGAACAACACAAAATAAAGTTTTTTAAAAATTATTTTCTCCCTTCCAAAGTACAAGTAGGCAAAGCATTATGACACATAACACCAGCAGTCCCCCACACAGAAAAATAACACAACTCACTTAACATCAGAGAATCACAAAGCACGATTCCTGTCAAAAACACTTTATTTCTTGAACAGCTTTAGGCTACACAGCAGGGGGGGAACACCAAAGGGCATGGCAGCAGTATCTTACACAAAAATAACACAACTCACTTAACATCAGAGAATCACAAAAGCACAATTCCTGTCAAAAACACTTTATTTCTTGAACAGCTTTAGGCTACACAGCAGGGGGGGAACACCAAAGGGCATGGAAGCAGTATCTTACACAAAAATAACACAACTCACTTAACATCAGAGAATCACAAAAACACAATTCCTGGCAAAAACACTTTATTTCTTGAACAGCTTTAGGCTACACAGCAGGGGGGGAACACCAAAGGGCATGGAAGCAGTATCTTACACAAAAATAACACAACTCACTTAACATCAGAGAATCACAAAAACACAATTCCTGGCAAAAACACTTTATTTCTTGAACAGCTTTAGGTTACACAGTAGGAGGGCACAAAAGGGCATGATAGCAATGTACTACAAAAAATAATACAACCCACTTCACCGTTTTTGACAGCAATTGTGTTTGTGTGATTCTCTGATGTGAAGTGAGTTGTGTTATTTTTGTGTAGTACACTGCTTTCCTGCTCTGTGGTGCCTTCCTACTGTGTAACCTAAAGCAGTTACAGAAATAAAGTGCTTTTGACAGCAATTTTTTGGGGTGATTCTTTAATGTGAAGTGAGTTGTGTTATTTTTGTGTAAGATACTGCTTCCATGCCCTTTGGTGTCCCCCCCCTGCTGTGTAGCCTAAAGCTGTTCAAGAAATAAAGTGTTTTTGACAGGAATTGTGCTTTTGTGATTCTCTGATGTTAAGTGAGTTGTGTTATTTTTGTGTAAGATACTGCTGCCAAGCCCTTTGGTGTTCCCCCCTGCTGTGTAACCTAAAGCTGTTCAAGAAATAAAGTGTTTTTGACAGGAATCGTGCTTTGTGATTCTCTGATGTTAAGTGAGTTGTGTTATTTTTCTGTGTGGGGGACTGCTGGTGTAATGTGTCATAATGCTTTGCCTACTTGTACTTTGGAAGGGAGAAAATAATTTTTTAAAAACTTTATTTTGTGTTGTTCTTGTTTTATTCTTTGTTGTGCAGTTGGTTCCCATCATAGGGAACAATGGGGCTGGCTGGCCAGCTATCTCTGTAGGTGGTGGGGGAATTTGAGGGAGGGTGTCTGTGGTTCAGGTGTTCTTTCACAGGGACCAGCTGGCACTCAGAAGTGTGCCCACCATTGTGGCACCCCTGGGCTGTGCAGAATTGCCCAGGGAAAGAGAGTTTAGAAGTTCCCAGCATAGGGAACAAAGGGAGAGGGCTGGCCTTTGCCAGCCTGTTCCTGGGGTTATGGGTGTGGGGCAGGTGGGGGTGGATTTGGGTCTGTGAGGGGCTAATGTGGGGATTTGGGTCTGTGTGCGGCAGCTGGGGGGGAATTGGGTTTGTGTGGGGCTGTAAGGGGTGGACTTTAGGGGCTGAGAGGACCTACTTGGGGAGGCCATGAAATGGCCCCCCCAAGTGGGAGCAGTCTGAGCCTTGGTGGGGGGTGGGAGGAAGGGTGGGAGAAGGGCCCCAGAGGGCTGGGGGGCATTTTGCATGCAAAATGCCACCCCTGGCAACACAAGCCTCCCCCAGCTGTCAGTGGTAGAGATTAGAGCACCTACTTGGGGAGGCCATGAAATGGCCCCCCCAAGTGGGAGCAGGCTGAGCCTTGGTGGGGGGTGGGAGGAGGGGTGGGAGAAGGGCCCCAGAGGGTTGGGGGGCATTTTGCATGCAAAATGCCACCCCTGGCAACACAAGCCTCCCCCAGCTGTCAGTGGTAGAGATTAGAGCACCTACTTGGGGAGGCCATGAAATGGCCCCCCCAAGTGGGAGCAGGCTGAGCCTTGGTGGGGGGTGGGAGGAGGGGTGGGAGAAGGGCCCCTGAGGGTAAGGGGGCATTTTGCATGCAAAATGCCACCCCTGGCAAAGGAAGCCTGCTTCTTCATTTTTTCCCCATAGGAAATAATGAAGAAGATGCTCCTTTATGGGAGGATGGGGGGACCTGCTTTGGGGGGCCATAACATGGCCCCCCAAAGTCCAATCTGTCTGAAACTTGGGTGGTTGTTAGAGAAGGGTTAGAGGAAGGTCCCCACCAATTTTGGGCTTATTCGGTGGGAAAATGCCTCCTCCAGGCGTCCTGGAAGACGGAGGCATTTTCCCATAGAAAAAAGCCGAAAGAATGCCGAAATAATGCCGAAAGAATCCCGAATCCCGAATCCCGAAAGAGATTCTTGTTTCGGCTTTCAGCTTTAACGATAGAGAATTTTCTTTCGGCTTTCTACTTTCGGCTATAGCCGAAAATTTTTGGCTTGCACACCCCTACTCTTAACCACTACACCAAACTGGCAGAGAGCGCGAGCAGAAAAGCTAAATAATACAGTAAAGATGATGGTGGAACCGATATTTCCCATAGCTCTCTTTTTGGTATAGATATATACATTTTAAAAAGCTGATACCTTCAGAACCCATCTGTGCAGATGGTAACAAGAGGTATGTTTTTTTTTAAAGGTAGTTAGTATTGTTTCTAGTTCTTCAAGCAGGGAAGGACCCCAGCTGTTCAGTCCAAGAGCCTGGCCTCATTGTACTCTTTTAGTGTCACTAAATTATTGTAGCCTGATTAAACTTTAATGACATGGTTACTCTGGTAATATGCCAAAGGCCTTAGTAGTCCCCAGAGGTTATCAATTACTGACAAACCCATGTAACTGCAGGACGGTGTAGCTGCTGTAGGAATATAGATGAGCCCAGCGGTGGTGCTGTGATTCTTCCTCCACCTGCTGTCACCAAAAGTGCATGCCACTACTGAGAGATAAAATGTAGCCTTATTAAATGTACATATCCTGGAGGATCCTGCCTAAAACTCTGACTAGGTTCATTTTGAAAATTCCGACTTTTTAATCAATACACAATTGCCTGTCATTTTTCTTTTAAATCTGCTTGTACATAGCCAGTTAAATGATAAAACACACATACAATTTCAGCAAGATATTTGAAAATATTTTCACTCTTCTCCCTTTGCTTATAATCCCTTACAATCAAAAATTAGATTGTAAAGTCCTCAGGATGGAAGGATCCTGTTTTTTAGCCTTAGGCTTTGCAAAATAATTTTCAGCACTGTCTAGTACGTATTTACTCAAAAACAAGTTTCAATGAAGGCAGAACTAGACAAGCTGTTGGAGACCCATGATGGTATCTTCTTCTTAAAACAGTAGCTCAGAGGTATGGTTTGGATCAGAAATATGGTGATAGGTGATTAGGTTTGCCAGCCCCAGGTTGGGAAATTGCTGGAAATTGGGGTGGGTTGGTGGAGCTTTGGAAAGGCAGGGTTTGGAAAGGGAGGGACCTTAGCTGGGTATTAGCTGACCTTAGCTGGCGGTCTGCAACAGAAACGAACAACAAATTACAACAAGGGAGGAAGGTAAATGCAGGGGAATGGTAAAACTTTCAAAATTGTCACTGTAAGAGTAGGGAAAGAAAATGAATGCAGATAGGCCTTGATTTTGTTAAATGTAGGTGGCCAGCTGGAGTTCTGCTGGCTGCTATTTGACAGCCATTTTAGCAATTAGTAGAGAGAACTTAGTGCAGCTGTGCAAAGAGGGACCTACTTTGGGGGGCTGTAAAAATAGCCCCCCTTTCTTACGGTGGGTGGGGAGCCTTACTTTCACATGCAAGTTCCGGTGACGTGATGATGTAATTTCTGGTAATGATGTCATTGTGCTGGAACTGCTCTGGAATTGGCTTTTTGCCCCAATATCAGAGCTTTACCCAGCAACAAGATGATGTCCCTTCAGGGTGTAAAGGAAGTGGGGTTTTGCCAGCAATCACAGTGTCACTCAGAAGAGCCTGCTGTGAGCTAGGCGGCGGCTGTGGGCTGTTGGGAGCAGGGGTCAAGGGATACCCTGTCCCGAGTGGGGGCTCGCAATCCTACTATGTGTAACTACAAGAGATCTTCCAATTCAGTCCTATGCGGAATTACTCCTGTCTAAACTCATTGAATTTCAGCAGGAGTAACTGTGTAGGGCTTCAAGTGTACTGGAGAACTGTTGCTTTTAGAATGACAGCAAAATTTTTAGTTTGTACAATAAGGTTTTTTTTAGAAAAAAAATGAGAATGCAGTTAATGTAGCATGTAACACAAGAAATAATTATTTTGTTTTTATTTGAACGATAATGCCTGAAAATGTGACTATTTAATTAAATTTGGCAGATTACAATGGTGTTGAGTACAGATGCAGAGAATATAAAAACTGATTCAGGCCAACGGGGAGGAGAGGGTCATTTCAAAAGTGGTGAGGATTTGCTTACCTCCATTAGTTTTATATTAACAAAATTACTACTTTAAACAACAGACACACTTGAATATATTCAGGAAACTGAAATGGTGGTTACTGCCGTTGATCACTTTCAGCACTCTTGCACTTTAATTACATCAATACAGTACAGATATATTCATTGTTGTTTATTGCTCTTTTTCCTGGGAGGTTCGCCTACATTGTTGTAGTTTCTGAGTATCTAGGAAAGCCTCTGTTTGTACATGGTTAGAGGGCTTAATTAAGCAGGATAAAATTAACCCACTTCATCCATTCAGTCAGTTTCAGTGCCAGATTGTGTACAGCTTTAAAAACAAAAAAGGAGGCCATTGTCAATGTAATTATGGTCACCTGAGTGCCTACAAACTCATTCTACCATCAGCTTTGTTAGTTTGGGGTTTGTTGCATATGTGTACGGTATACAGTATATATTAGTATGTTCATGACTGACATAAGTCAATGAACTCCTGTAAAATATATAAGCCTTGCTGAGGTGTTCATTTTGTGTAAAAATTAATGCATGGAATCTGAATTCAACATTGTGTTCATAGGTCCTCCAACCACCAATTCAAGGAGATCATCTTGTGCACACAATATTTCCTCTTCTCCAGGGATGGATTGTATATGTGCTTCTGTGGAAATGACATCTCAAATGTGTGGAGTCCAAGGCAGGCTACTAGAGGATGCAAGTCAAATAAATGCCAATGGATGCACACTTGCCAACCCCACCCCATCATTCCATGGTTCTAAGCTATTGCTCAGTGGTGATACATTAGTTTTGCATGGCAGATTTCCTAAATTTAATCCCTGGTATTTCCAGGTCCAGGATCTCAGACGAAAGATGTTGAGAAAGACCTGTATGTGTATTGTTAGGGAAGTGTTATCAGTCAGATGAGACAATAATGAGGTAGACAGACCAATTGTCTCACAGTATAAGGCAGATTCATATGTCCCTAATAGGCATTCATTTTGGCACAAGAACATAGTTGTTTATCCAAAGAGCTTCTTCAAACATAACCAAGGAGTTACATGGGCTCATTGGAATTTGTGACTTTCTTCAAGCAACAGATACAGTATTGCAATAACCCTCTGAAATTCCCCTGGATATGCTTTGTGTTATGGAGGACTGCTATTCAAGAAACATCCATAAGTTCCTTTGGCTTTATGGGCCTACTTGAGAAAATCTTTGGATCATAGTCATATTTAGGAATTTGGTCTGTGGTTCTTTTCTCTATTTTTTCCCTCCTTGCACTGGGGATGCAGGTTCCATGATCACTGCTAAGAAACCTGAAATATAGGCATACAACATTGCTTACCTCTCCCCTCATATATATTAATCAAGAAGTACAATATTGATTATTGCAAGTCTGCATAATTTGTGATCCGTGGCACTTGCCAGCCACATATGGTAGTCAACAGTACAAACTATAAAGCTGCCTTAGTCAGACTATTAGCCTATTTGTTCCAGTATAGTCCATTTTGATTGGGATCACCTCCAAGACAGATCTTTGCCAACTCTGCTGTTTGAGCTCCTGAAGGGTCAGGGAACTTGGACCATGTGACTTGGACCTGTGGCTTACCATTGACATGTGACCCCTCCTAAATATAGGGATTTTTAATAAAATCTGTCAGGCCATAGCAACATGGCTGAAAGCCTTTGGCAGTCATGTTGTACAGGCAAAACAATCATGTACAAGTGGCCTGCATCTATGGATACTTAAGTCCTGAGATTGGAGCCATGAACAGACGAGACAGATCTTCCTATACACCTGAAAAATGGCCCAAGTTTGTAGAAAAATCTGAAATCTTAAAAAAAAATGAGGAGGGGGTAAAAAAATCCACAAAATAGTAAAAGGAGCACTTGTAGCTTTAACCAGATGCCCTCAGTGGTTGTTGCTAGGCAACCATAACATAACAATTTAGTTAGTATTCCAGGCTTGGTTTCTCTCAGTAACATGCTGCAGGAGGGGGCAGGGCCCTTTCCAGGGCTGTTTTGGCTTTTGAGGGAGCACTTTTTGGGACCAAACCAGATGCAAACATTAGTCAACTCAATACCATGTGACTTGCATGACTCACCCAGGCATGGCTGCTTGCTATGGTTCAACAGGAGCCCCCTCCTCAAAAGCCAGTGTAATGTATTGTCTAGAGTTTCAGAGTACTCTGAGAGCTCCAGGTTCAAATCGCCACTCAGCTGTGTAAGCTCACTAGAAGACCTTAATGCAATCATGCAGTCTCAGCCTAACCTAGCTCTGAGGGTTATTGTGAGAATAATATGGTGGCAAGGAGAATGATGTAAGTTGCTTTGGGGCTCCACTGTGGAAAAAAGTGGGGTTTAAATGAAGTAAATTAATAAATGAAGATGAAGGGCAGATAAAAGGTACTTTATTTAGTGGGATTGAAGTAGAGAAGGACAGAAGGTGAGCCTTTGGAGACTGCTAGGAGGAGGGAAAGAGGAAATAGTGGGGGGAAGGGGATACAGGGAAAAGTGAAGTACCCCTTGTCGCAAACCTTTTGCTTTCTCTAGCTGATGCTGTCCTTCCCCTATTTTGAGGTAAAAATTTCCTCCTAACGCATATAAAGCTGTTTCCTGGGCTGGGAAGCCTTCAGTAGCATGTTTGTGTTTGTGGCTTTAACTTTCTTTACTGTCCCCCCCTGTGCCCTCCCCCAGTTAAGGAACATATAGATTGTGATGGTATCCAGCCACATTTAAGTAGAGAGAAAAACAGGAGTTTATGTTTCTCTTAGAAATGAGTCTGGTGCACTAGTCTTATTGAAGTTTAAAAGAAAGTTTATTTACAGGTATGGCAGATACGTAGAAGGGTAGGCAGGTACTTAAAATCTTCAGTAAGTAGGTGGTTTTTACACAGATTACTTCACTTGCACGATGCAGAAAACACTTGGTCTGTTTAAGTTTATTATGTTGGCTGGCTTAGATGAGAGAGATTGGTGTTATCAGACTTGATTTCTTTGCAGTATAGTTCTTCCTTTTTCACTCCTTCACAGATTAGGTACTCCAATTTATGCACCCACAGCACTCCCTCTCTTTTACTCCAGACCTCCACTGAGTGAAAAACCTTCTCTAGTTACTGGACACTTATGTCCAAACTATAACCCTGTTCCTTGACCGAAGGGGAGATTCCTTTCTACCAATTTCGTTTGCCAACTACAAGTTCTCAGATCTCTTTTGTCTCAGTAAAATTTAGTGCTGTCTGTCCCACTTTAGTAGAAGAACTAAATGTGCTTCATAAACTTTATGTTTTACCGTAAGGGTACACTTTTCCCTTTCTTCCTCACACAGAGGACTCTCTGGCTGATCCTCTCTGGGCAGATGACAGGATCCAACCCCCATTCTTCAGTTTGCTCTCCAAATGTCAATCCCTCCTTTTGTTAGCATTCTGTTTCCAACTGCCATTCTCTTTCAGGCTAGCCACAGAAGGGGGAAGGGACCTGTCAACAATTCTCCCTTCCTGCTGCTGTTTCAAGTCTTTCCCTACCTCTTTCTGGGTGCAGCATTTGGCAATCCTGACATTTTCATGCCAAGTCTGTCACATGTCCCACTCTTAGAGACCATTGCACTAGGAGTGGTTCCACAAACTTCTGCTGCAATGAAGTGAACCATGTGCAAAACAAAAGTCGCTAAATATTAAACCACATTAACACTTACATAATTCAAAACTTTCATGCACCATAACAAAATTTAGCCCTTATCTCATATATATACATATTTACAGTTTGTTTTCCTACAACCTTAGCCATTGAAGTAACTTTTCTAAAGAGAGCACCTTCTATTATATTTTCTCTTCCTTTTGTCAGATTTAAGGTGGAGATAAATTAGGCAGCCCCAATGGTCACTTACCAACTCATCCACTCTTGGCATTGGATAAACATCCAGCACATTAACTTGGTTCAGCCTTCTGTAATCCAAACAAAACCAAACAATATTATCTGGTTTTGGCACCAAAATTATAGGTGCAGCCCAAGGACTTTCTGAGGATGTTATTAACCCAAGGGCAAGCATTTCCTTGACCTCTTTCTCTATAAAAAGAGCATTAGGTCTCATCACCCTATGTGGAGATAGGGCAATAGGTTTTGCTTCTCTGGTGCCTATTTGATGTTGGGCTGAGTTTTCCATGAAAAATCTGAGAAGATGGTTTCAGACCTTGCCAAGATTGTCTTTATTTGGTCTTGTTGTTCTTTTGTAAGAGATGGGGCAAACTTTACATCATTTACTGTACTTTGACTGTTGATTCTCCCCCACTCTAATAATTCAAACTCTTCTCTTGTCCCTCTGGTGGCCATAATGACCAAGTAACTCCTATTGAAATGTGGTTTGAGCATATTCACATGAAACACTTTAGGTTACCTACTACCACCACTTATGTTTAACTAATAGTTCACATTTGAAACCCATGCCATCTCAAGCTTGTGCTTTCTTCAGGGTTTCAGCATGAGGACTTGATCTCCTGGCTTAAAGATTCTTTCTTGGGCCTTGGAGTCATACAACGTCTTCTGCTTCTGCTCTCTATGTTCTGCCCATCCAAGCATTCTTCAAGACGTCCATTGGTCCTTTCATCTGTCATCCAAAAAGTAGTTTGAAGGGACTAAACATGAAACTCTCCTGGGGCATCTCTCTATATCCAAAAAGTAGATGATGTAGTCGTTGGTCCCAATCATTTTGATGCTTGCCAGCATATGTTTTTAGCATATGGTTCAAGGTGCCATTGAACTGTTCATTAAACCTATTAGCTTGGGGATGATATGCTGTTGTGGTTAGGTGTTTGATACCACAGGCCTGCAATAGTTCTTTCATGAGGCTGGACATAAAGGATGTTCCTGTGGGAAACCACAGGATTGGCAATGGTTTTTGCCTCAATGTCCCTCAAAGGCATTGCTTCCGGGTATTTAGTAACAAAATCTACAATGGTCAGAATGTATTTATTTCCTTACCTGGCTGCTTTGGAGATAAGCCCTACAATGTCCACTCCTACTTTTGCAAAGGCCTCTGTCACTATAGTTATCGGTTGCAAAGACCTCTTGCATATATCTTGAGGTTTGCCCACCAGCTGGCAAATGTCACATGATTTACAAAAAGTTCTGATGTCCTTGCCAATGTTTGGCCAATAAAATTTCCCTGAACTCACTCTCTGGTCTTGTTGATGCCTAGGTGTCCAGTCATGTGCATCTCATGGGTTAGCTGTATTACTTGTAGCCAGTACCATCTGAGAACCACCAATTGTTTTCTTTTCCCAGACAACAGCATATTTTCGCCTCATTGACAGTCTGTACAGCCCCAGTTCCAGGATTATGAACACACAAGGATTTTATACGCTGGTGCCACATTTGAAACTGAAATTGAAATTATAAACATTTTCACTTGGAAGGAAATACATTTCTTAACAGATTCTAAAAGCTTCAAGTAAGTTCACTTGAAACTGCCTTAACGTGTCAGTGGAATTAGACCAAACTTTTGGCTGGCAACAGAGGTGGCAGACATAGAGGTGAGCGGGGTTTGCGCTTCCCACGCTGTTCTCATCTTTTCATCACTTCCAAATCCCACACACAGCAAAGTATGCAAACATCAAAGTAGCAATCCATAAAATGGGTATGGTGCCTATTTTCATTTACACTTCAATAGACAAATCTTCCTGCCAAAGCTGAAATATCAAGAGTGCAACTGCAACCCATTTTATAATCATGAATTTGCCTCCCACCAGAGGAAACTCTTTGCACTTAGTTGTCACCAAGGTGGTTCATCATTCAAAAACATCTGCTAGTAAGCACATTCTCCAACAAAAGAAACGCACTGGCTGCATTCAGACATAAACCATCCATGTATTTGTTTAAAGCATTATAAACTGCATACTTCATTAATTGATTACTTCAGGCAACAACCAATAATCCCATAAAATTACTATGCAACAGTGAGAAACTATAGTCAAAAATATTAAATTTACAAAGAGTCAAATGTTAAAGGAAAATTGGTATAAGATGTTTTTTGATGGTACATTGAAAGGCCCTGAACTGGATAGCCCAGGTAAACCTGATCTTGTCAGAAGCTAACCAGTAGACATGGGCACGATCTGAATTACGATTTCAAAAAAACCCGGATTTTGGCGTCTGCACCATCATGACTCAGCTAATCGGTTCTGTCCATGGCAACCGATCCAGTAGTCGGGGGTTTGCTTGTTTGGGACTTGATTGGATATATCGGTTTCTGTTTGGAATTGCAGACACTTTGGCACCACTAATTTATTCCCAGGGCAACGGAGCTAGGGGAATGAGCTGTGTTTGCCCTCCTTCTGTTGCCCGCGAAACACGAATGGAAGCCCAGCTTTCCTTGATTAGCAGGCTTCCTTCCAACCACGGAGCAGCAACCCAGGGGAGGGAGGGGGAAGGGGGTGTTCTGAAGCCATGGGCCCAAAGGAAAGGCAAAAGGCAGTGCGGGAGGCTGGGAAGCCGCCCGCGCCATTCGTCTTTCCCCAGGACAAGGGGTGTGTGGGCAAGCCAGCCACCCCTTGTCCTGGGGAAAGGCAAAAGGCAGTGCGGGTGGCTGGGAGGCCACCCGTGCCATTCGTCTTTCCCCAGGAAAAGGGGCGCGCGGGCAAGCCAGCCACCCCTTGTCCTGGGGAAAGGCAAAATGCAGTGTGGGTGGCTGGGAGGCTGCTTGCGCCATTCGTCTTTCCGCAGGACAAGGGGCGCATGGGCAAGCCGCCCCTTGTCTTGTGGGGCAGGTGAATGGAGCGGGCGGCTGCCAAGCCACTCGTGCTGCCGCCAGCTCCGCAGCGCACCGGGACAGCCGGCTTGCTGCATGGGCGGGGGGGGGGGGGCATCCAGGAGAGCATGCACAAGCGCGCACAAGAGCCTGACTATGGTTGCCCTGGGAGCTGGCAACCGTAGATCCGGTCCTGGGAATGTCCCCTCCCTGAAGGGAGGCAGCTTGTTGCCGGGTTAAAAACGGTTCCCCCCCTCTACTCTAAGTGTGTGTGTGCGCGTGAATGTCCCCTCCCTTCCTGAAGAGAGGCGGCTCATTGCCGCCTCCCCCTGCCCACCGGGCCTGGCGGCCGCTGCCACCAACCACCATTCCTATATCGCTGGAAACAGCTGGGCGCCCTCCCGCTTTGGCCTTCCCGATTCCAGACTGGAACCAGGACTTGATTGGTTAGAATCGGTGGCCTGGGTTCGGCAGCAGCCCAGATCCACAAACAGCTTAATCTGTATTTTTTTTTTGATCGTGCCCATCTCTACTAACCAGTGTCAGCTTGGTTAGTAATTGGATGGGAGGCCTCCAACAAAGACCAGAGTTGCAGAGGCAGGCAATGACAAACCACCTCTGTTAGTCTCTTGCCATGAAAACCCTACCAGAGGTTGCCATAAGTCAGCTATGACTTGAGGGCACCACACACATCACACTGAAAGATATAGGAAAAAATGGATAAAATTATAACGAAAATGTTGGAAATGTAAAGAATATGATGGTACTTTTTACCATATACGTTAGACCTGTAAAATAACTAAAAAAATATTGTAACAACAACAACAACATTTGATTTATATACTGCCCTTCAAGACAACTTAATATCTACTCAGAGTGGTTTACAACGTGTGTTATTATTTTCCTTACAACAATCACCCTGTGAGGAAGGTGAAACTGAGAGAGCTCTAAGAGAGCTGTGACTGACCCATGGTCACACAGCTGGCTTCAAGCGGAGGAGTGGGGAATCAGACCTGGTTCTCCAGATTAGAGTCCTGCTGCTCTTAACCACTACACCAAACTGGCTTTCAGAAATACATGATAATGTAAAGAAATACATGACGATAATGTAAAGAAATACATGACAATAATACAAGATATTTTGAAAATAAAATTTGCTCTGAATTCAAAGACTATGTTATTGGGTATTTTGCCCAAGAATTTACCAAAAATTCTGAAGAAGTTTTCACTTACATGATAACAGTGGCTAGAGTGTTATTTGCAGCCAAATAGAAAGCTAATTGATGTATTGTCGAAGGCTTTCACGGCCGGAGAACGATGGTTGTTGGGGGTTTTCCGGGCTGTATTGCCGTGGTCTTGGCATTGTAGTTCCTGACGTTTCGCCAGCAGCTGTGGCTGGCATCTTCAGAGGTGTAGCACCAAAGGACAGGACACTGAGAGATCTCTGTCTTTTGGTGCTACACCTCTGAAGATGCCAGCCACAGCTGCTGGCGAAACGTCAGGAACTACAATGCCAAGACCACGGCAATACAGCCCGGAAAACCCCCAACAACCATAGAAAGCTAATTGTTGCCCTAAACGAAAGAATGGGAAGATAAACTAGTGGATTATGACCAAATTAACAAACTATATTAATAAAAGTCTCATATCAGAATTTCAAGAAAGATAGGGAAACTATTATGCATATTATGTTAATTAAGGTAAGTGGTGGAAGAAATCTAGAGGAATACAGCAGAAGTTGTATAATTTAATGTAAATGATGCAATAATAAGGCTTTAATTTATTGAAATTTTTGTTTAGAAGATTTGAAGTATTGGTTGAGTTTTGAGAGCTATAGAATTAACAACATCTCTAGTTATTTTTATTATTTTTCTCCTTTTTCTCCAATCTGTTTATATTCTTTTTTATTCATTTTGCAATTTATTATTCCTTTTTCTTATATTTTATATCATTTAACAATAGAAATTATTTTCAAAAAGAAACGATTGGCCCCAGGCTTACCTGGATGGTCACATGCGGGGCAGTGCGGGGCAGTGACGAGTTGCATGGCATGGCAGCCGCTATGTTTGGCCTCTCCCAGAAGCCTCTGCTGGGGGAGCAAGCCTTACAGATTCGAATTCCCTGGCTGGCCAATCAAAACTGACTGGGTGGGCTGCTCAGGGTTAGACATGGGCGCGAACCAAAAAAATTTAATGAATCAGTGGTTCGCAGTTCAGTGCCAACGACGATCCCGAGATCGCAACAAACATTTTCTGTAGCCAAACCGGTTCATGGTTCGTTGGGCACGGAACAGCCCCCGTGGCACTTACACAGCCCATATTCCTGGGGAGTCTTTTGCAGGCTCTCATACAGCCCTCACCCAAGTTTGGACAAGATTGCAAAAGGGATCTTGGAGTTATACCCTCTCCAATCCAAGGCCCCAGGAAACTCCCACTCTTTACAATTAGAGCCACCGGTTGACGTTGGCCCAGTGTTAAAGCCGCCTGCCCTCAGGGGGCGGGGGGTCTGGCAGCTCACTGGTGGCACCCCCCACATACCCGCCCACCAGGCCAAAAAGGAGCATGCTGGTATTCCCTGCGACGGCAGGAATGTGGGTGATGACGGCGGCGGCTGGGCCTGGCGGGCATGGGGAGGTGGCGGTGAGCTGCCTCCCCTCAGGGGGCAGGGGGTCTGGCCGCTCACTGGCGGCACCCCCTATGTGCCCGCCCACCAGGCCAAAAAGGAGCATGCTGGTATTCCCAGCGCAGGCTGGAAGGTGTGTACTGGGGGTGGCCGCTGGGCCTGGCAGTCACGGGGAGGCATCGTCAAGCCGCCTCCCCTCAGTGAGTGGGGGGTCTGGCTGCTTGCCGGCAGCACCCCCTATGTGCCCACCCACCAAGCCAAAAAGGAGCGCGCTGGTATTCCCAGCGCAGGCCGGAAGGTGTGTACTGGGGGTGGCCGCTGGGCCTGGCAGGCACGGGGAGGCATTGTCGGGCCACTTCCCCTCAGGGGGAGGGGGGTCTGGCTGCTCGCCGGTGGCACCCCCTATGTGCCCACCCACCAGGCCAAGGAGGAGCGCGCTGGTATTCCCAGCATGGGTGGGAGAGGACATGACATTTGGACGGGGGCCTGATCCCCCAGCAACTGCGGGTCCTCACCTCGGGGTCCCACTAAGGAAAATTTTGACAGCAGCTGACAGTACCCACCTTCCTGCCTTGCTGTAAAGGATGGGAGGGAGAGGACCTGTCATGTGGGGGGTAAGTGGGAAGATCCCCCCCCAACCTCCAGGCAAAAAAGGAGTGCACAGGTATTCCCTGAGTGGATGGGAGAGGACCTGTCATCATGAGGAGGGGAGGGGGAATATCCTTCAGCATCCGTGGGTCCTCACCCGAGGGTCCAACTGAGGAACAGTACGGTGGTGGCAGCCAACAGTACACACCTTCCTGCCTTGCCGGAAAAGATGGGAGGGAGAGGACATGTCATCATGAGGAGGGGGAGGAGGAATATCCCTCAGCATCCGCTGGTCCTCACCCAAGAGTCCGACTGAGGAAAAGTGCGGCAGCGGCAGCCAACAGTACACACCTTCTTGCCTTGCCAGAAAAGATGGGAGAGAGAGGACATGTCATCATGAGGAGGGGGAGGGGAAATATCCCTCAGCATCCGCTGTTCCTCACCCGAGGGTCCGACTGAGGAACAGTACAGCGGTGGCAGCCAACAGTACGCACTTTCCTGCCTTGCCGGAAAAGATGGGAGGGAGAGGACATGTCATCATGAGGAGGGGGAGGGGAATATCCCTCAGCATCCGCTGTTCCTCATCCGAGGGTCCCACTGAGGGACAGTGTGGTGGCGGCAGCCAGCAGCTCACACCTTCCTGCCTTGCCAGAAAGGATGGGAGGGAGAGGACCTGTCATGTGGGGGGTAAGTGGGAAGATCCCCCCCGCAACCTCCAGGCCAAAGAGGAGCGCACTGGTATTCCCAGAGTGGATGGAAGAGGAGCTGTCATCATGAGGAGGGGAGCGGGAAGATCCCCCAGCATCTGCGGGTCCTCACCCGAGGGTCCCACTGAGGAACAGTGTGGCAGCAGCAGGAAGGTACACACCTTCCTGCCTTGCCAGAAAGGATGGGAGGGAGAGGACCTGTCATGTGGGGGGTATGTGGGAAGATTCCCCCCCCCAACCTCCAGGCCAAAGAAGAGTGTGTTGGTATTCCCGGTGCGGAGGGGCCGGGAATCTCTATCTGTCTCTACATACAGTTCTCCAACCATATACCATTCTCTAACTGTAACATTCCTTCTCTAAGTTTGTGCATAGATTCTAGTGTCTTTTGCATTATACTGATACATTCTGTACTGTTTCTCTCTTTCTCTGTTTTTGATTTTCAATCCTTTTCTCCATGGATGTGGCATGTTCTGTTCGATTCTATATCTCCTTGATGCATTCGCATTCCATTTCTACTTCTAGAACGGTTGATATCTGTGTGCCCCTTTCTATCTGTTTCTCTGTTTCTCCCTCCCTGTCTATTTGCAACTTTCTATCTCTCTCTGTCTCTTCCTATGTGATTCCACCACTATTTATCTGAATCTATCTCTTTCTACATATATATCTGTCCTTTATTATTTTTTTCCATCTCTAGCTGTCTTTTTTTCTCTTTCAATAACTATGGCCATTTCCACACACATTGAATAATGCACTTTCAATGCACTTTCGCAATCCTTTTGAAGTGGATTTTTTGTTCCACACATGGAAAATCAGTTTCAAATGTTCACTAAAGAGTATTGAAAGTGGATTATCCAACATGTGTGGAAGCAGCCTATGTTGTTTTCTATTTTCCTTTCTCTATCATCATCCATATGTAGGCTTGTGTGTCCATCTTTTTCCAATGGTTTTGTTGTTGTTTTTCAATACATCTTTCATAGAATCATAGAATCTTTCTATCTCTCTCTCTGTCTTGTTCTGTCTGACATGAGGAAGGGGAGGGGGAAGATCCCCCAGCAGCTACGGGCCCTCAACTGAGGGTCCCACTGAGGAGTAATACGGTGGCAGCCAAGAGTACCGACCTTCCTGCCTTGACGGAAAGGACGGGAGTTGCGGGACACATTCCCACCCAGTTGAAAGAGGTCCCGTCAGTCCCAGGCCAAAGAGGAGCGAGCTGGTATTCCCGGCATGGGAGGGAGAGGACGTGTCATTTGGACCACGGGCCTGATCCCCCAGCCACCGTGGGTCCTCACCCAAGGGTCCCACTAAGGAACAGTGCAGCGGCAGCTGCCTCCTGAGCCATCAGCCTCAAGGTTGTAAGTGGCACTGCCCCAGACCCCGGGAGGACAACCTCCACCAACGCAGCCTGCCAGAGCGCTCTGCTCTCACCAGCATCACCCTCAGGGCAAAGTGATCTTCCCACTGACCCCCGCTCAGAAGAGCTGGTGGCCCCCTTTCTCCCCCCAATGAATGTTTCACTGGGTGAGAAGGGAGACAGGCTCGGGTGGTGCCTCTTCAGGTGCCGAGTCAGGGCCGTCAAAGACAGGTGCTTTGGGTTTTTGCCCCTGCGCACGAGGACATCACAGGCATGGCACTGCACCACACGGGGGTCATCAGGAAGGGCCCAAAAGTGATAACAATAAGAATCATTTGGTCAGCCCTCAGCTGAGGTGCCCACCTAGCTTGGTCCCAGGGCCTGGTAGCAGCCCTGGCACCAGAGGGAGGGAGGGACTAGAGCCCTAGCCCACCCACCACTCCCACAGACCTGAACAGATCAGGCACTAATGTGAGCCCTCAGCTGAGGTACCCACTGAGCTTGGCCCCAGGGCCTGGCAGCAGCCCTGGCACCAGAAGGAGGGAGGGACTAGAGCTCTAGCCCAGCACTCCCACAGACCTGAACAGATCAGGCACTAATGTGAGCCCTCAGCCGAGGTACCCACCGAGCTTGGCCCCAGGGCCTGGCAGCAGCCCTGGCACCAGAGGGAAGGAGGAACTAGAGCCCTAGCCCAGCACTCCTACAGACCTGAACCGATCAGGCACTGATCAAAAATCAATGTGAGCCCTCAGCTGAGGTGCCCACTGAGCTTAGCCCCAGAGCCAGGCAGCAGCCCTGGAACCAGAGGAGATAGACCCCTATCCACCAAAGCCAAGCTGAATTAGTCTCTCTCCTCAAAGGCTAGCAAGCGGCAAGCAAGAGCTCTGTCCCACTCCATTGCTCGCTGAAAGTGAAACCCAGCCTGGAAGCCCATGGCTATTTATAAGCACAGGTCCCATTGAGCAACGCAGGAGGTCTGTGTTTCTCTCAGCTCTCTCAGCCTCACCCACCTCACAGGGTGTTTTGTTGTGGGGATAATAATGACATACTTTGTAAACCACTCTGAGTGGGTGTTAAGTCATCCTGAAGGGTGGTATATAAATCAAATGTTGTTATTATTATTATTATTATTATTAATTTCTTTTCCTTGTTATTACTTTGGGGAGGCAGTTTGGGAACTGGGCTCAGATCCTTTTGGGGGGAAATGGGACCTGTGAGCCCAGTGTCCCCAGTACGGGGATTCAATTAAGGAATCTTGGGAGTGAGTCATGGATAGTGCATGCCCAGTTCAGGGGCTGCCAGGGCATACTCACTCCCAGGTGGCAGGGGATCCATACAGGGGTGTATGCCCACTTGGCATCCCATTAGCTGCCACTCCATGGCTTCCCCCGCCACCTAGCAGGGGTATGAGGGGGCATGGTGGTTCATTGGCTTGCAGCCAGGTCGTTCAATACTTGGGATCCGACTGCTATGCATCACTAATGCTCCATATGCTGTAATGCAATAAAGTTGTGGCCTCTTTTATTCCAGCTAACTGTCTCAGTGTGTTCTGTCTCCATGCCCTTGCCCCTTCTCTGCCCAACAGCACTGGGCTGCAATAGAACCCACTCATTTGTCTCTCCTCCACATTTCAAATGTTTCAGCTTTCTTCCTGTCAGCTTTCTTCATTGTCCGACTTTCACATCCATACGTAGTAATAGGAATACCATTGTCTGGATTATCTTGATCTTGGTCTCCATAGACATCCTTATGCCTAGGACCTTTTCTAGTTCCCTCATGGCTGCTCTTCCAAGTCTCAATCTTCTGATTTTTTGGTTGCAGTCTCCCTTTTGGTTGATGAATGAACCAAGGAATAGAAAATCAGTTTCTTCATTGTCAACTTTAAAATTGTGATTCCTCAGTACTCACTTTTGTCTTCTTGATGTTCAGCAGAAATCCTGCTTTAGCATTTTATCTTTTAATCTTCATCAGTAGTCATTTCAAGTCTTCACTCTTTTCTGCCAGTAATATGGTGTCACGTATATATTTCAAATAGTTAATGTTCCTTCCACCAGTTTTCACTCCACCTTCTTCTAAATCTAATCCAGCTTTCTTTTTGATATGTTCTGCATATAGGTTGAACAGACAGGGAGATAATATACATCCTTGTCTGACATTTTTGCCAATAGGAAACCATTCTATTTCCCCATATTATGTCCTAACAGTAGCCTCTTGTCCAGAGTACAGGTTGTGTATCAAAACAATCAGATGTGGCACACCCATTTCTTTTAGCATTCTCCGTTGCTTTTCATGATCCTCATAGTCAAAAGCTTTGCTGTAATCTATAAAACACAGGCTGATTTTCTTCTGAAATTCCCTAGTATGCTCCATTAGCCATAGTAAATTTGCAATGTGATCTCTAGTGTGTCTTCCTTTTTTGAATCCAGCTTGAACATCTGGAACTTCTAGTCCCATATATAGTAAGAATTTTGAGCATCACTTTGCTTGCATGGGAAATTAACGCGATAGTCCAATAGTTGTGGCATTCTTTGGTACCCTCTTTTTTGGAATTGGAATGTAGGCTGAACATTTCCAGACTGTGGGCCATTGTGTTGTTTTCTATATTTGTTGAGTTGTTAAGATTTTGATGGATTCAGTTTTTCTAGCTTGAAATAGCTCTATTGGTATTCCATCTACTCCAGGTGCTTTGTTGATCTCAATTGCTTTGAGTGCAGCTTTCATGTCACTTTCTGAGATTTCTGATTCTTCGTCAAAAGATTCTTCTTTGAAGGAATCTGTCATCCTTCCATCTAATAATAATAACAACATTCCATTTATATACCACCCTTTAGGACAACTTAACACCCACTCAGAGCGGGTTAACAAAGTATATTATTATTATCCACACAACAATCACCCTATGAGGTGGGTGGGGCTGAGAGAGCTCTGAGAGAGCTGTGACTGACCCAAGGTCACCCAGCTGGCTTAAAGCGGAGGACTGTGGAATCAAACCTGGTTCCCCAGATTAGAGTCCTGCTGCTCTTAACCACTGCACCAAACTGGCTCTCTTTTGTATAGTTCTTCAGTGCATTGTTTCCATCTTTCTTTTATTTTGTCCTGGTTGGATACTGTATTTCCATGGTTTGAATTTCCCTTTGATTTCCTGGATCTTGTTGAACAGATCTCCTGTTCTTCCTTTTTTGTTGTTCTCTTCCATTTCTTTGCATTGGTTATTATAATAGATTGCTTTGTCTCTGCATGCAAATTGCTAAAATGCTGCATTTAGAATTCTGATACTATTTCTGTCACCTTTTAATTTTGCTTCTCATCTGTCTCTAGCAATTTAAAGAGTTTTTAAAGAGTTTCCTCAGTCATCTTTCTTTTAGATACTGGAATAGTCTTTGTACATACTTCCTTGATAATATCTTTGTTTCAGCCCATAGTTCTTCTGATTCATGGTCAATTAAATTGAGCAATGCAAATTTGTTCTTTACATGTTCTTTAAATTCTTCAGGAATATTATTTTGATTACATTTTGGCACTATGATTCTTTTAGCATTTCTCTTCAGCTTTATTCTAATTTATAATACTAAGAGTTCATGATCTGTGCCACAATCAGCTCCTGATCTTGTTTAAGAAGAGAGAATAGCACTTCTTCATCTTCTGTTTCTGATTATGTAATCTGTTTGATTCCTGTATTGGCCGTCCATTGATTTTCACATATACAGTCATGTATTTGATTGCATTGTTAGCAATGAAGAAGTTGTTAGATTCACAAAATTCTATGAGTTTCTCTCTTCCTTCATTGGAATGTTCAGTTCTTTTCTTCTGATGTGACCACTGATTCCTGAAGGGGGTGGATACATCTTAGTCTGGTGCCTCAGCTTTGATCATTCCACCTTGAGTGACTCTTCAACTAGTTTAGACTCTTAACCAAGTCTGTACTCCTGATGGTATTGTTCTCAGCTTCACTGACACACTCAGACCCCATCACCCCAGTAAGGTGTGTATCCAAGAGGGGGAAGGAATGGGTTACTTATATCAAAATGTCTTCTGAATGGCTATGCTTTCTATATTGCTTCCATATTATAGCAAGGTCAGCGTTGCTCAAACTTAAAACCATCACTGGATGTAGTTTTGGCTTTCAAACATTGATTATACTCTCCAACTTATTTGTACTGAGGCTTAAGAGAAGAGAAAATACCATCTAACCGAACTTCTTCACCATGTACTTGTTTATAACTTTGTTTTGCTTATCACTTTGGTATTCAAAATGTAATTTCCTAAACAAATATCTTTTTTTGGTAGAAGAATTCATCTTGTTTGCTTGCTCTAAAGGTCTGAAAGATTTTATTATCATTTATGGTATTTTGACTGTGTACTCTTTTTCCATTGGAACATTAGCAGTGATATATAGGACTCTCCTAGGGTGGGTGGTAGGGGGGAGAGAACCTTTCAGCTATCTAATTGAAAAAAAAATTAGGTGGGAATTGAATTCTAAAACACTAAGGCACTAAAACACTATGGAAAACATTTGTGTGCATATAATTCCTTTGCTGTCAGAGACAATATTAAATTTGTAAATAATAGTTGGCAGAATGCCCAAGCCAGGGCCTTTCCAATACTTGTCCTTTACATTTAATACCAATTTACAGTCAGTCAGAAACTGATTTGATACAGTAGCTAATCACCAAAAAGAAACACACAAATGGATGCTTTTGGATAACCTTAGAAGAAAACTGAAAAAAACTTAAGAACATTTCTCCAAACTTAAACACAAGAAAGTACCTCTGCTTTGTCACTATCCCTTTAGCTATGAAATTGAGGGCAAAAACTCTACTGCCCTATACTTTTAAAATTGTGGTGAATGAGTTAGATGCTCCATTTCCCAAGAGTCACCACTGCCCCACATCTCAAACAAAATGTGGGTATACATGTGCTTCCATAAAGAGGATATACATTTGCCCCCCCATTCGGAATGAAGAGACAGACACAAGGCTTGGGTATAAATTTGGGCCATTTATTGACCAACATTAAACTTAATAACGGCAAGGGTATAACTTGCGGTACTACAGGTCAAGACAAGGGGTCAATTGGACCAACTCCTCGACCTGCTTGGGCGAGCACCCCCTGCCCCAGGTGCGAGCCATCCATGTGAATGGCTGTAACCCGGCCGGCCAGGCGAATGGTTCCCCCCTTAAAGCTCCATACACCCCAGCCGTGAAGCCCGAGGGAAGGATTTGTACAGGGGGTCCCACAGGCAGTCTGCCCTCTCAGCTGGCAGCCGTACAGCCTGCCAGCCAATCCCTGACAGACCCCTATTCCCCACCAATGGGGAGGTGCCACTGGGTGCTCACCGGCCCGCTCTGTCTACCCAAATCTAACCTGCCACAGCTAGGGCCAAGCCTCTGCTTAGGCCCTTGCACCCCACAGTTAGCCTAGTGCCAACCATCACCCTTGCCGTCAGTTACCACAGAATATTGTGTTGCCCTTCACCACAGGTGAACACCGACACCTCTGTAGAGGTTGGCAACTTCGGCCCTAATGCCAGGAAAGGGCAAATAAATACTCCTCCTGCTCCCAAAGCCTTTTAAAGGGCCATTTTGGCCTTATACCATGACCTTTGATAACCTCTGTAGAGGTCAGCAAATTCAGCCTTTATGCAGGGGCATGGCAAATAGATGCTCAGTCCCTCCCGACAGCTTTCTCTTGGGCTCTGTTGGCCAGATGCCTTGCCCCAACCTAGTGGGTCTCAATCTTCCCGCCACACTGATGCGGAAGCATTGCAGACCAAGGTCATCACCACCCAGGTGAATGACCCTTCCCGCCACCATGACAGGGAAGCACAGTAGACCAAGGTCACTACCATCCAGGTAATAACCAGAACGTAAGGCGGAGGCGCACCTCCCCTCAAGCCATCAGGCCACTACTTGCCTGGGTGCTGCAAGCCTGTGTGAGCCTGTAAGGAAAGGGCCATGCCCTGCGAGACAAGGTCAACACCACGCGGCGAATGACCAACATGTGAGGCAGAGGTCCGCACCTCCCCTCCAGCCATCAGGCCACTACTTGCTTGGGCGCTGCAAGTCTGTGTGAGCCTGTAAGGAAAGGGCCATGCCCTGCGAGACAAGGTCAACACCACGCGGCGAATGACCAACATGTGAGGCAGAGGTCCACACCTCCCCTCCAGCCATCAGGCCACTACTTGCCTGGGCGCTGCAAGCCTGTGTGAGCCTGTAAGGAAAGGGCCATGCCCTGCGAGACAAGGTCAACACCACGCGGCGAATGACCAACATGTGAGGCGGAGGTCTGCACCTCCCCTCCAGCCATCAGGCCACTACTTGCCTGGGCGCTGCAAGCCTGTGTGAGCCTGTAAGGAAAGGACATGCCCTGTGAGACTAGGTCAACACCACGTGGCAAATGACCAAAATGTGAGGCAGAGGATTGTATGCAGAGGCCCTGTCACTACCTGATTGGCATCCTCCTGGCCTGATGAGCCACCCAGAAAATCATGCTGTGTCCACATATGAGGCTTCAACACCTCCTGCAGTGAATCACAGCATCTAAAAAGAAAAAGAAACAATTAGACACAACTCTTTAAAGCGTCAGCAGGGGTGCACGTATGCCCAATACACTGCCTACTATCACCGACCTACTCTTTGGTCCCAGATAGCCCAGTGCAGTTGCACTGCTCGGACTCATCACAAGGGCCCACCTGAACAATTGTGCCCCCACTGTCACTGATCCATCTTGGACCACCTAATATGAAGGGTCACTGAATCAGTCTCAAACTTCAGGTCCTGTGCTCTCAGTGCACACCCAGACAGATCTGTGAGGGATTGGGCCACCAGCTCACTCCTCTCAGAGTTCCGCAGAAGGCCATCAGTGACGTTACATGAAATAGTGCAGACTCATATCCTGATAGGCACACCTTTTTCCAAACAGAGCCTAAACCCAGGCTGCAAGTCTGTGTGAGCATGTAAGGAAAGGTCCAGACCCTATGAACCAAGGTCATACCACCCAGGTGAACAAACTGAATGTGAAATGGAGGCCGCTCCACCCTCCAGCTCACAAGGCCACCCAGCCTATGTATGCAAGGGCCATGCCCCACAGCCCAGGTTATTACTGCACATGTGAATAACAATATGTGAGGCAGAGGACAGCTCCTCCCCTCAAGCACACTGGGCCACCCAGCCTATATATGCACGCCTGTGGGGCCTGTAATAGAAGGGCTATGCCCTTGGAAATTTCAACTCATTACCCCCTGGTGAATGACCAGGAGTGAGGGAAAGATCCTCATGTCCCATCAAACAGAAATAACAGCTGGCCATCATGTTCCTTGTGGCTAAGTGCAGTGTCAACCAGACCCTTCCTTAAGGGCTTGGGTCATCACTGTGCAAATTCTCAAGAATCTAACTTTCACACCAACCATTAACATCATGTAGCCCCAGAAAATGCCCAGGCCAACATCAAACGGGGAGGTTTACTGGTGAACCTAAAGGCGCATAAGCTGCCTGATGGCTGCTACTGGATACAAGGCGAGCCCCTTAATTTCACCCCACCCCCATAACTGTGGGATATATCCACTAGCCATAACTCCTACAGACCAACCTATGCCCCAGCCTAGAGACCTCCATCTACTTAGACATAGGTGCATCATGTGCTGGGGGCTATAATATCTGGTTGCCCAACAACCACAGCCATCCCTGAAGGCCTAGCTCAGAGGAAATCTGTAAATAAGAAGAGGATAACAACAACAACAACAACAACAACAACAACAACAACAACAACAACAACAAAAAACTCTGCCAAACCACTGAGCCTGGTGCTGGGCCCTGGCTCTCCTCCTGTTGTTTGAAGATATCAAGCAGGGGACTATCACAGCTTTCCCCAAGAAGGTAGCTATAGCCACCTAGCCCTGAGGGCCTGCAGTAAAACTGGTCTCAGAGGAGCTCGGCCAAGAGAGCTTGATATATGCTCTGCTCAGGCTGAGCTTTCAAAGCTGACTGAGCCCTACAGAGGCGGAGCCGCCCTTTACAGGGCCAGGCCCCGCCTCTCAAAGCCTGGATGCCCAGGAATGTAAGGCTGTCTCTCCATCCGTGCAGTGAGGCAAAAGTGGCACCCAGCCTAAGCATGTTTCACATGCAGCTGGGTGTGCCATCTTGTACCAGTTCTGAGAAAACCAATGATAAATATAAGTAGCCCTGGAGCAGCTAGATGTTATTGAACACAGAAAGCACAAAGCAGTCATAGAGATTCTTACAAAGGGAGTCTGTGAAATTTGGAATCTTCATAATGCTTTGGGGGCTTAGTGAAGAATTTTGGGTGAAACCAAAGCTCACTCATTCTGTAGATGGTTTCAGAGTGCTTTCAGATACTCCAAGAAGCAGAAGAGGAGAGATGAGTAACTTGTACTTCTTCTTCCTTTGAGTGTTCTTGTCTAATGGGAGAGGTGTGTGTTTTAGGGTTGCCAGGTCCCCTGACTCCCCTGGCGGGAGATTGGGAAGCCTGGCACTTACCTTGCTGCATTCATGTGTTTGTTTTTTGTGCGCGTGCACAATGCGTGCAAACACTCAGCTTGCACGATGATGTCTTTTCTGGGACGTCATTGCACAATGTGGTTCAGAGGGCAGCCTGGGAGCTCTCCCACGCTCACCAGGGGGATGAATCGGCTCACTGTGGGGTGTGATTTGGCCCAAGATGGGCCTGCTGTGGGGTGCAATTTGGTCTGAATTGGCCTGAATTGGGCGTGGGGATCCGCCATGCCACCTGGAGGTGCACCGTGCCACCCAGGGGGGGGGCACCCTGAGAAGCATGCCCCTGCTGGCCAAGTAAGTGAGGGCAGGGGTAGGGGGAGAGCAGGGGATACCCCACCCTGGGCAAGGGAATGGCACCCCTAGCATGTTTTGTTACAATGTAGGATAGAGGGGAAATGTGCATCTCCTCTGGTTGAGACCTCAAAGCATGAGAAAAGGGAAACATAAGTCACTGAAACTTCTTCTTTCATTATTTCTGTAGAACATCCTAAATGGCATTCACTCTGATACTCTCAGTTCAAATAGCAATGAGAGAAAGCTTTAATAAGTGAATCTTAACAGGTTTCCCATTCTAAAACCAGCAGGTTTTATTTCTGGAAGGCCTGGGTATAATTTTTTAAAACTGAACTTCCACAGATGTAGCTGAGATCATAGGTTGGCCTCCATTAGCTTTCTTTTCCAACTGTGCTTTTTAAAGCAAAAGCTAAAAGAGCTACAGAGTCACATGAAATGTAGAATCACCGAGTATACTGTGCAGGAGATCAAGTCATCTAGCTAAGAAATACTAGCCAGACAGTCCTTGAACTAGCTCTTGCAGCTTAGTGATCTCACTAAGACAGGAATAAACAAGAAGCTTGTCTAAGAGCAGATTAACATTATCCTGAAGAAAAGTATTCTGGGGGTGAAAAGAGCACAGTGCATTTCAAATGACAACATTAGTTCTTTATTTAGTGTATGTGAAGGGGTGGGGCTTAGCCACGCTTTACAGGGCAAATGCATATCTTAGTGTTTGCTATGCTAAATCCCATGTAGTGTGAAGGGATGAGAAGTGTGTGGAAATGTAGTGGACACATAAAGATCCCAAGACAATTGCAATTCTCCAAAGAGAGCAAATGTTCCTACTACACATATGAAAAATGGCCCCAACTAGTGTCAATTGCAGGGTATTTGAATGATTTCTTATCATAGATGGTTTGAACTGATTCATGTAATCTGAAGCTCCTTAAAACAATCCATGATCTCAAAGAACTAGAATAAGTTTATTGGTTCCCTGCTTTGAGGAATGTCATGGTGGAAGAGCAGCCTTTTTAGCTGAGATCCAGATTGCTTCCACATGTTCCAACTTTTGGAGGGTTTTCCCTGTCCCAAAGCCGTGTCTTCCCAATCCACCTCGAGAACTCACCTTCCACATGCATCATCCTCATGCATGTTTTATGGGTGTTTGTCATGGGAAAAAATGTCCCCCCCCAAAAACCGCGTTCTTTATCTGCGCCTTGTCACAAATGACATTGGTGCATTCTTGCTCAATTTTCCTTTTTTTTTTTTGAGTGCATGCGGGATTTTGCTATACCATTGTCCTGTTTTCAGCTTCTGTAGAAACTGGGCATGCATAGTACTCTTTTTCTACCCTTGATTTCCCACTCAAAGTTTTAAATGCAAAAGTGTTTAACAAATATGTGAACAGTAGAGTAGCATGATTGTGCAATTCCATATCCTACTATATAAAAGGCCAACCCTGTTCCCCACCATTCACTCACTCTTCTCCCGCAGAGGTGCAGTACGCAGGGATAAGAAGAGAGTTGTAGCGGTGAGGCCATCCCAAGGTCCCACAGCAGTGGGGGCAGGGCTTCCCGCCACCTCTGTGGGGCTTTGGAAGGGTCATGCACAAGCCAAGCAGTAGCTGAGGAGTCAGAGGAGGAGGGGGCCCCCACTCTCTTCCCCAATCTCCCTTGACTGATGCTGTGGGGAGAGGAGGGGGGAAGCACTGCTAGGACAGGGCACATTATATTTGCCCAAACAACGGGCCTTACTGATAGTTTGAAATTAAATCAGAAATGGCATTCCGTTCTCAATGTTGATCCTAGGCTGATACTCTGATTGCTGAGTGATCCAATGTAGCAAGCACTGCAGTATGATTCCCTTCGTATACATAGATATTGTAATGGCACATTAAAAAAAGTTTAAAAAGTAAAAAAGGTGGGGGGGATTATATGATTGCACATGTGAGCCAGAAGCACGTGTGGGAGGGGTAATGGTGAGAGGAGGAGTTGGAGATTTGTGAGAGGGCACTTCAAAAGCGCAAAAAATCCTCCACATGCATTGATATGGTAATAATCGCATGGAAAAAGCGGCATCAAAAATCAAAACGGAATAAAACAGGTCTCACAAAAAATGCTTAAAAACCAGAATCATCATCATGACCTGCTCGCGCATGTGAAATGATGATATGTGCAATGAGTAAGATAACCTGCCAAAGTGCCATTGGCAGGCTGTTTTATTAAAGACATGTGGAAGTGACCCCAGTGTCACAATGCCACCCCTGCTAATCCTTGACAGCACCATATTTCTCCTCCCCATCTCCAGTGTTGTCTTTGCTTGACAGATTTGTTGGCAAATATTAAATAACATGCAGTATATATATATTTCTTGATGCATCTGTGAGCTGCCCCCCAAATTTCCTAGGTGTACATGAGATTGAAATGACTTTAAAACAAAATTGTACTTCAACTGGATTGACAAATTACTCTCAACCAATTTAGAACAACAAATCCTATTATGCACTTCACTTTTTGCACTGTTAAAGATAGCTCAATCCAACTAATCAGCTTTTTTTATAGAACACATTTAACTGCAGGGATAGCCTCAACAATGGAAGAGCCCTGGGGTAGGAATGAAACCCTCAGGATGGGGGCGGGCTTCCTGCCATCCTTTGTCCTGCCCCATGGATCCCCGAGGGAGAGTTTTGCCCTCTCCATTGCTGAGGAGGTTGGCTGTGTATCCCCGGGGGAACTGGGTTGAGTCTGGAACACTGATTCTGGGAGTCCTCAGACAAGGACAAATGGTGCATCAGGCAGTATTCCCCCCAGGGCCTTCTTCAGGGCAACCTCAAGGGTGGACACTCTTAAGGTTGGTAGGGGTGGGGAATCAAAGGGGACAGAGATGCACCCAGCTGCCAGCTCTTTTGCCACCTTCATGGCCACAGCGTTAATTAGAGATAAAACACTATATTCATGGCAAATTGGAAACCCTTTATGCAGGGGTTTTTTTCTGGGGAAAAAGGTGGTGGAAATCTATATTACCACATGTGCATGCGTGAAGCATGCACATGCTCTCAGAAATGTGTGATGACATCACTTCCAGAACTGACATCACTCCAGGAAGTGATGCCGCTTCCTGGAAGTGACGTTGCTTCCTGGAACCCAGCACAATGCATTACGACAAGATAAATGTTAGTAAGCTTGGAAAATTACACTGTTATGAGAAAGGGTTTTCCTTCCTTTCTATATCCTCTACAAAAGTGAAATCTTCCATTTCCTTTCCCAAACATTTCATTGTTTTGGAATCATATTTTAAAATATGCAAGAAGGAGGGGGCCTTTAAAAATCCAAAACCAGTCTCACAAATCTAAATTCTAACAGATTCCCTCTGCCATCATAGGAAAAAAATCCAAAATTCTTTCTCAAAATTCCACAGAGTCTAAAATTCCTAATCTAATTAATATTGAATTTTCAAATTTTCAGGGAGGGTTTTGCTTTACTGGAGCAATTCAAAAGAAGATACTCAACTTTAGCTGCATTAGATGTATACTTAGTTTAGAATGGCTTTTTTTTGTTGCCTGCTAACTCTACCTTACCAATGGCTAAGCTGTTGTGACATTGTGAAATGCTCATAAATATTCCAATGTCCCACACAAATAATGAACTCAAACCTGCTCAGCCTCCTCTGCAGAGCCTGTGGGGCCAAAGGAGGAAGGAATCACGTGGGCAGATTCCAGAGCTGCCCTCAAAAAAAGCCCTGCCTTTATGGACTATCTGTGAGAGACAAAGAAAAATGAATTAATGATTTGTGTCTTTGATTTTTAAGAATAAAGTTCTGAGATATCAAGAAGATGAGACAGAAAAAAGATATTAATGAGATCACAAGCTGATTGATAATAAAGAGGGAAGTGTTGTAGGTGAAAAACTGAAATGGATTAATAATATGCCTATTATGTTTTTACTATTCTTACTTTGTCGATTGATTTGTAGGTCATTCTTGGCCCTTTGTAATTGTCTTTTTGTTGTTTCACTTTCTTTTGTTCTAGCGTTTAACTTTTCCACAATAAAAATAAAAAAATAAATTAAAAAAATAAAGTTGCTGGAGGCAGCCACAGAGAGGCCCCTGTAAGGATACAGAACTTGAAGGTGAACTGCTCCCACAAGAAAGTGGTGGCTAATCTGTTGGGGTCCAGGTCAAGCAAGGGATGAAAGGGGTAAAAGCCAGCCCCAGGCCTGCAGGTGAGGAGTTATTTTTGCATCGTGGAAATCTGGGCGCCAGTGCTGTGGACCCTCCCTCTTTGCAGGCACTAGCAGAGGGGGGCCGAGCAGCTGAAAGGACTGATGGCCACTCAGGGACCTCAAGCATATTAGAATATGACCACATGGAATATGGTCGTCAACTGAGGTTTGATGTTTAGCATTATGCCGGTTGGATGTGTTGAACTTCCCTTCGTTGAGGTTTTGGTTTGGATTATTACTATGCCCTTGATAAAGTTCCATGTACGAAATGAGCTATGTTTTCCAGCTTCTTGTTGGGCCAGGGGGGCCCTGTGTGTCCTCTGTGTATATGATAATCCAACCTGGAATAAGAATACAACAGCATTAGTTTACAATTGAACTCTGTTTGCATTGGGTTTACCTGTCTGTTGTTCACCAATGGCATCTGTCCCTTTAAGTGCTTCATTCCAACATCTCTGCAAAAGAAAGAAGAGGTTTCTTTGTACAGAGCTTCAGAGACTTTGAAGAGTCTCTGGATTATATTTATTGTATTTATTTATGAAATGATATGTATAACACTGATGGCTCCATAGGATTCTATATATTGTGTGTACAGGAAATATTTGCTTGAAACTTTTTTAGATGATTACAAGATGAGTTTGTTTATCTGATGCATTTGGCACTTTACACTGTATAAATATCTTATGATTTTCTCTTTAAGTGAGATTATTGTTCCTTGCTCATTCACTCTACCTCCGGTTGGTTGAGCAAATGCCTAGTTTTGTTTTGTTTCCAGTCTTTTCCTGGAGCTGCCTCTCTTTGTTTGTACAAACACAGCTCTTGGCTGATGAGGTCTCAGTGGATCCTGGCATCATGAGATGCCTGCTTGCAAAACAACTTGTCGTAATCTGTGGCTGTGTTGACCCCACAAGGGCCTATACCTGCAGAACATTTTCCAGGTGTTTGGAGAGATGCCACTCCCTCTCTGGGTAGGCAGCCTGAACTACTGAATGCGATGCCCCAGGTGGCTCCCCCTAATAAGCCTGCTCAGCAGACCTGAGTAAGAATTTTACTACTCAGGTCTGACAGCCAGGCCCTTTTCCCTGTGCCTGGCCAGCTTGCCAAGGATTGGCCGGCCAGGTGCTTTGAATTTACTGACCACACACAGTCAGATGGGACCTCTGGTTGCTGCCTGGGCCGAGACGACAAGGCACAAGCCCCTGCCCAGCACCCAGCACCTCTGACCTGCAAACCAGGCTGTCAGTCCCTGGCAGTTAGGTCCCCAAGTTCTCCACAGTTAACACACAAGGGTTCCAGTTGAAGTAACTTTATTAGACATCCATTCAGTACAAGGTGCATAGACAGCAGAATTGGCAGAAGTTACATATGTGGGGCTAGCAAGGTTAGTTATAGGGAATATTCCCACCTTTGGGACAAGGACTGTTAACAGGAGGGGGGTGGTTGAGGTGAGACATTATTTTAGAGCAGGCAGTGAGAAAGATGGACTTATCTTTGGTTCTCAAGCAGAGCACACCATGAGCCAGCTTCAGCTGGCAGTCAATGACACTGGCTCAGCAGAGTGAGAAAGAGAAAGTAAACATTTGCAAGAAAACCCACCAGCATGGAGCAATAAAGAACTTCCCACAGAAGCCAGAGGCAGAACCCATATACATTCATGGCAGATATGCAGGAGGCATACATGACATACTGCCCTCCCCAAGAAAGTCCTCCCAACTTCACAAAGGACCTGGCTTATTTGGATAAGCTTTATGAAAGTTATGTATCAGTTTGGGAGCATTTACATCTGAGGCTTTTACCCACTCCCTTTGTCCTTCATCAAAGTGCTCCCAGCGAATTAAGTAAAACAATTCTCCCAGTTTTAACTTAGAGTTCAGGATGTCATTCACTTCGTAGCGCAGTTGTCCATACACTATGAGTGGGGGAGGAGTTCCTCGATCCAGATGCCATTTGTCAGGAGGGGGTGCTTTCTTCAGGAGGCTGAAATGGAATATGGGGTGGACATTTTTTAAGTTCTTAGGTAGATTCAACTCTACAGTGACTTCATTTATTACCTTTTTGACTTGAAAGGCTCCCAGAAATTTCCACGCCAGTTTTTTGCTGGGTTGCTCTCCCCCTTAGATTTTTAGTGGGAACGTACACATAGTCCTCTGTTTGTACTTTGTAGTTTGCCTGGAGCTGGTCATTTTTTTTTATCAGCCTGGCTTTTGTAATCCTCTTTGGCTTTTCCTAAAGTTTTTAAAAATCATTTCCCCCTTTATGGTAGTACATGGTTATGAGGGCAAAGCAATGCCCTTTGTAAAGACCCCAGGCAATGACGCACCAGGGGTCCTAATAGAGTGGTGGTCTACATTACAGATTTGAGCAAAGTTTTTTATGAAGGGTCTATAGAAGTTGGTGAACCCCAGGAATGATTGTAATTGTCTCCTGGTTTTTTTGGGGGGGGGGGCTTTCCTGGTTTTGGGGGGTCTCCTGGTTTGGGGGGGGGTCTCACCTCACTAACGGAGTACACCTCCGGGCAGCGGGATGGCCGGGCCTCTGGCTGGCGGTGGAGAATCATGCCGGTAGCTTGACTTCAGGATTTTGGGTCCAGAGGAATAAAGGACTTCTGCCAAAATGTCAGTCCCTGGCAGTTAGGTCCCCAAGTTCTCCACAGTTAACACACAGGTGTTCCAGTTGAAGTTCTCCTGCCACACCACTTTGTCTTTCTACTGTGGGGAAGACTTCCACACCATAGAAACACATGGGATTGGGGCTGCTAATGGCCACAGCCACAGTCCACCTGCACCCAAACTGCCAAATACCACACACACCCTCCTAGAGTGTAGGAGGATGGGGGCACCTTATTTGGGGGGCATAACTTGGCCCCCCAAAGTCCAATCTTTCTGAAACTTGGGGGTAGTTAGAGGAGAGTTAGGAGAAGGTCTCCACCAAGTTTGGTATGATTTGGACAGAAAATGGCGCCCCCAGACTCCTGGAAAGCTGGGAGAAGATTTTCTCATTGAAAACAATGGCCGAATCAAGCCGAAATGCAAATACCGAATTGGCTTGCTGTTTCGGTATTCCCTGAATACCAAAACGGTTTCCTGATTCAGTTAAAACCGAATCAGGTTTAACTAAACAGGCAGGCCTTGCACACCCCTAGTTTGGATCAGTATTTCCCCTGTCAGAGATTAACAAGAAAATTAAAAATATCTTTCTCTGGCTCCTCAATAGCTTCTTAAATTAACTCTTATACCTTTGAAGATGAGTCTCTTTCAGAATCAAAGCTGGAAGCAAGCTTCCCTAGAGAGAAAGTCAATTCACACAAAGTTGGTGTGATTAGATTTTTTTCTCTCTGTCTGAACTACATGAGCTCAATCATACAAGCGCAATTCTTAATAGGATATTGCTTTTAAGTGATCTATGGGGGAAGGGTGGGATTAGATGAAGACTTTTGAGCATCTCACATAGCTCAAAGGTGCATACAGCAAGATGAGGCAAGGCAGATGCAGTTACACTCACTTGTCACACAATCATGGGAGGTCAAATTTGGTGACTTCTGGGTGATGAAGACAGAAGTGTATAATTTCAGCAGCAAGGGTTGATTAGTAACGTAGACACTGTACATCAGACTGATGTAGAAGCCTTCTTTAACAATTTGCTCTGGAGGGAACATTAGAGGGATCTTCTACATTAGATCTGAAACTGCATATGCATAGCATTTATGGTCAGTTTGCCTGTTAAGTCGTGAAGATTGACAACTGTCAGAAAGACACTTTCCCTCCTGTTTGGAGGTGATTTCAAAAATTTAAATTAACAGTGAAGGGAAAAGATCAAAACAAGAAAATAAAATTCAGACAAATGTGAGAGCCAGTATTGTATTGTGGTTAGGGATAGGGAATTGGAACTAGGTTCCAAAATCCCAAAGATGCTATGAAGGTGAACTTGGGCCAGTCATTCTCTCTCAGCCTAACCTACCTCACATGGTGGTTGTGAGGATAAAAATGGGGGAAGATCATGATGAATGCTATGCTGAGCTCATAGGAGAAAGGGTGAGTTAAAAATAAATAAATATAGTGAGCAAGCTCGCTGGCACTTGTGAAGAAAAACCAGATAAAGTGGAACGGAGATGTTTATTCTGAAGGCTATATGTGTGTCTGCTGAAGAGTCTGTTCCACTACTGAAACACAGTCCTTGAAAATATGTCTGTATTAAGCACAAATGGCTTTGGAAATTTTATTCCATATCTTTCCTACTATGTATTAGGTATACACGTTTGTAATTTACCAACATTTGGCTGGAAAATTTTAGTGTGATGTATAGGAAAGTCATCCTCTGTCTTTTGCCATCTCTCTGTGGCCCACCTATAAATTTAACCACTTTGTTCAAACCCCAGTGTTTTATTTGCTATTCTATGCAGAGATTCCCTGACTTGGATAGCCCAATCTCATCAGATCTTGGCTGCGAAGCAGGCTCGGCCTTGGTTAGTGATTGGATGGGAGACCTCCAACAAAGACCAAGATTGCACAGGCAGGCAATGGCAAACCACCTCTGTTAGTCTCTTGCCATGAAAACCCCTATCCGGCTGCCACAAGTCAACTAGGACTTGATAGTACTCTCCACCACCATGTAGAGGTATCCAACATGGCTATCCTACTGCTATGTTTTTGCTCACTCTCCCTATCTGATTGGAAGAATGATGATACATTCTATAACTGTACCATGCACTGGTACAATTGTAATTGTACTGTGATGCAACTGTAATTGTACCATACATTGAACACTTTTCCAGTGGCCTAACAGTTTGCCTAGTAATTGAGACTCAGATTTAATGGAGTCTTTCAACTCTTTAACCAAGTTACTGGTAAAATTAAAAGAACTTTGGAAGACCATGAACTGAACTGATCTGTACAGTGCTGACAGACCATATCTTTGTATATTAATTGACCTACAGTATGGCAAATTGTACAGTATGGCAAATTGGCATTTAATTTCTTCAAGGTATTAAAAACATGCCATTCACTACAAGCCCAGATTCCCAATTATAGCATATGACTCCCCTGTGTTGAATTTCAGGTTACTCTAATAATTCTACCTTGAGCATTATGTGACGATCACCAGCAGGAGGCCTCGAAAATGACCATTTTAATTGAAACTTCCCTTGAAATGCATTTGGGTTTATAGATACCAAGAACTAGCTCAGCAGGAGAACTTCTGAAGTGCTGCACTGAGATCTGTATGGCGAGCATACATAAGGGATGCTTCTTTACTAATGGGGCAAAGTTATGTATTTTTAAACAGTATATTCTTAATGGGCACAACAAAACAGCAGGTGGCATTCTCTTCTCACTCCAAATGTTGCACCACCACCTTCAAATTATACATGTTAAAAATGAAATATGCTCAAAGAACCTAGAGATGCACCAGACACCGTTTTTGTGCTGTTTAATCCTATAGCACTTTTGCGGCTGCTACCCCTGCACATGGAGGTTTTTGCTGAGCCCACATTGTTCACAGGTCCTGCTTGTCTTCAACATGTTAAAATTAACATATTGTTTAAAATATTTTCTTGCATATTCCTTCAGTCATGGAGTGAAGATCCTTGTGCTGTGATAGCAGCAGCTGCTGAAGTAACCTTTTTAAAAATTTGCATACCAATGAGATTACCAATGACCAATCAGAAGCCTCCTGGGCAAAAGCCCCACTTGGCCTGGTCCACTTTCTAAAAACACTTGACGGGCACCATGGCACCCACAGGTTTCACGCTGGGGACCCATGAGCTACATCCTAAGCACGATGCTATAGAAATAAGTCCCATTCAGTTCAACAGAAGTAAGGAAGTTTAAGGTTGCATGCAGCCTTTGGCTACAATCGCAGGCATGTTATAGTGGCGCAGCATGAAAAATTCCTGTTCTTGATATAGCACCTATCTGTGCTATACTACTAGTTTACTATGACTGCCCCTGTTTACATTGCAAACATATACAAGACAGGCATATAATGTCATTCAATTAAAGCATACCTACTTATGTAGATTTGTGCTAATATAGCTCAAAAGCATAACATTAATAGTGTAAGGCAGTTCCCTCCCAAATCAAATTGAAAACCAATGTGTTACTCTGTCACTTTGCCCATATCCACACACTGCATTCAAATGCTGCACTGAACTTCGTTGTTGGGAGTTAAATCTGTAAAGCTGGGTGCCAGCACTTCCCCCTAAGGAACCATACAGTATCCCTGCTTTTCTGTTTTGTACACACAATGTAACAGCAAGTTCTCTGGTGCAGCACCAGCCTCAGCAATTGTCCTACACCCAAACAATAACCTTAACTCTATGGAATGTTGCGTTCCTTCTCACCCTACTGCAAAACCAGTATTGATTTGTTTTCGGTCAAAGCTTGTTAACAGCTTGGTCCACAGGCTGTAGAACAAGTTACAGTATCCCACCATTGACATGTACGGATTTCAGATTTATCCTTTCCCCATAATATCTCTATAGATTGATCTAACATAAAATACTGGGGGGGGGGGGAATGCAGAAATGCGGTGTGTGTGGGGGGGAGGTTCATGGCAAATCTCACAGTTATTACTCAATCTCTTAGTCTACTCTTGTCCTGAATGTAGTTAAGGGAATGTCAGTATTGAATTATATTGACCTTAATGCAGATCAGGATTGCTGTTTAAGCTGGAAGTGGGGTTTCAGGGGCTGTTTAAATATTACTTCAGCTTTGCAGCTTTGAAGGCTAAAGTAGCATTCACATGCCCCCATTACATGAACAAGAGCTGTTCACAAAGGCCTGAACCCCCAAAATTGCATTTCACTGAGATACAATAAGTCCCCACTAGGTTTGTGAACCTCCAGGTGAATCCTGGAGATCTCCCAGAATAACAACTGATCTCCATACTTCAGAGACCTGTAATGACTGCTTTGGAGGATGGACTCTGTGGTATTATACCTTGCTAAAGTCCTTCTCCAAGGTTGTCAATCTTAATTCCCATTTGCACTCATGAGGCTGGATAATTGAATGTTGCCTCTGACACATAAGAACCACTTACAGAAAAGCAGCTCTCATAAAGCTGAGGGTTCTCCTGCTTTGGGTTAAGGAAAACTTGGGTCAGCATTAACTGTGTACAATTTCACTCCTGAGAAGCAGTGAACAGAAGGGATACACGTTGCTGAAGTTGACTCCCATTTTGTCAGCCATGGTTAACAGGAATCCAACACTCATTTTCACTCTCATATAAAAGACTCATAATTTCCAAATGTAATGATTTGGTGTAAAGTCACCCTTGAGACTTGCTAACAATTTCAATCAAAGGCCTGAAATGAAATCCACAAAATCTTTAATAGTCTCAAATATGTTTTTTGAGTGTGGGTGTGAAGCAATTTTTTCTGTAAGGGAAAGTGTTCATAAATAACTATCTCCCCTCATAATTATGAAAGCAAAAGCCATTGTTTATTATTATATTTTTCCTTTTAAATAGCCCTAAGTGAAACTGATGTGTAATGTGCCATTGTAAAAGTGTGGGGGTGTTTTAAGATAGTCATTTATCTTTCAAAGGAAAAGAGGCTAGAATTAATTTTATAATAAGCAAATTAAAGCAGACATTGGTGAGCAACAACAACAAAAAAGTTTTCCTATGCTTTACCATTACTTGAAAAATATACATCTTGCTAATGTTCCATACAAGAAAATACAACCATCATAGACAACAGTATAAAAAAGTATAATATACTCATGCAGTAAATTGCTAAAGTGCAAATCTTGTTAACTCTAGAACAGATAGATCAAGATGGGTAGCAGTGTTAGTCTGTCTGTAGCAGTAGAAAAGAGCAAGAGTCCAGTAGCAACTATAAGACTAACAAAAGTTGTGGTCAGGTATGAGCTTTCGTGAGTCACAGCTCCCTTCATATACACGATTTCAGATACCAAATGACAATAACAGGTAAAGACAAAAGCCAGTGAATGACAATAGCAGGCATGATTGGATAGGGTGGAGAATGCAGAGGGGTTAAATTATTTGGCATCTGAAATCATTCCACTCACCAAGATATAAGGACAGATGGACTCACATTCTAGCTGTATCTGAAGAAGGGAGTGTGACTCACAAAAGCTCATACCCTACCACAACTTTTGTTAGTCTATAAGCGCTACTGGACTCTTGCTCTTTTCTAGAACAGATGTCATCAAGCTGTGGAAAAGAGATCCTTGTTGTAGTGCCTCAATTAAAATTATGTATCAGTTAGGCTCACACCTCTGGGATGCGTACATGCAAGTTTTATGAAAAGAGAAAACGTGTGGAATTTCAAATCCTTTGTAGTCCCCGCCAATGGAGTGATACGAACCTTTCAGCACTCATCTACAGGTACTGTTATGTAAAGAAGATAAATTGACTGCATCCAAGTAATCCATTCTGCTAGAAGAAGCCTTCTGCTGGCCCAAGAGGCTCTTTTAATGGTGGAAGTTTCCTTGCATCAGAGAAAACCTTTGCCATTCCCAGACTGGAGCTGAAGAATCCAACTCAGGGTTCTCTAGGACCCACTGCTATTCCTTCAGACGTATTATTTTCATATCAAATGATCAGTAGCTCAAGCAATTAAGTTAGAGTTTGAAAATTTCTGAATCAGGTTGAAAAAATATTAGAATGGTATAAGTGGAGGACACTCAAGTACTTGCAGGGTCATCTCACTTCCCCCTTTCCCACTATTTCCTTTTTCTCTTTTCTGAAAGCCCCCGTAGCCTCTCCCCTCTTCTTGTTTCTCTATCTCCTTCCTATGCACAGCCATCATACTTTATCTGCCCGTGTTGTTACCCAAATAGGAGGTCTCCGTAATTAGTTGGCAGAATTAGCATTAAGGAGACAAGCAAGAGAGGGTAACTGGGATTCTCCACCTATATCTATGGGAATTGTTCCTCAGAGAACTCTCAAATAAACAGGCAGATGTTCAATCAAAAAGGTTGAAACAACAGAGGAATAAAATTCAAACATACAGAAAACCGCATACTGAAAACACAGAGGGCTAACTAAGAAAACAGTGAGGAAATGGGAAAGTAGTTTTGGGGAAAGGATGATAATTACTGGTCTCAAAAAGAAGGAGGAGGTCCGCAGAGGAGCAGCAAAACAACCAGCGCTTCACGGAAGAGAAGAGGAGAGGCCCAAATGAGTTTGGGGACAAGTGTTTGGATCTAAAGGTACATACACATACACAGGGCACATGGTGGGGAAGCCCAGTTACAAGGCAAAATGTTCCCTGGGCAATGATGACATCTTGCTCCCAAAAAATAACTTAATGGGTTTGTTTGTATGACAATAAGTTGGAAGAGGTGGACTATAGATAAAAATATTGCTTGATGACCTGGTAGCTACTGAGTGGGAAGACTATCTGTCTTACTGAATTGCTTTGATTAGGGTAAATGGGTGAGGGGAGGTAAAAGACGGTGTTGATGGAATAATACAGGGAGTTTTCTCAGGAAGCATAGTTATCTCTTCATCTCTCTGGGCTGTGGAGGGATCGTCAGCCACCCACCCACCTCTGACTCATGTCAGAGTCAAAAATTTATTAAATGTATTGATGAGCTAAAAGTAGTTTATGGGGTATTTTCCCATCAACGCACTTCCTCCCTGCACATTTCCCCCCCACAATGGCAGAAGGAGCTTAGGAGTGATTTTCAGTGAGGAAAAAGGTGCCAGGTAAGAAACTTTCACTTTGCATGCCAACTCTACTTCACTTTTGCAGCTGCATTTCATGCACACATACGCAAATCATGAAACTTCATGATTTGCAAATCATGTATGCCTTCATATTCGTCTTTAATACCAACACATTTATAATAATAGTACTATTTGCTGACGGGCTTCTCTAAAGAACTTAATTTTACATTTGCAGGCAGCAGATTGTCCTGTAAAAGGTGAAGATTTTGTGTCATAGAATTGCAGTGCAATCTTAAGGAGAGTTACTCCAGTCTAAGCTCATTGAAGACAATGGGCTTAGACTGGAGTAACTCTCCTTAGGATTGCACTGTAAGAGTGCTGAAGGCTACATAATCTGTAATATGATATGCATTAACTTGAGCTTGTTACTGAAGAGGGGTGATTAAAAAAAACAAGGGAAGAATTCTGAAAATGAATTGTTCTGGTATAATCACCAAATAATTCATTCTAGGCAAGAGATTCTTCTTTTGGTCATCTTTCTGATCATTTGAAAACTCTCAATAGCCTTGTTTAATTTTCTCCTTTGACATTTTTATGTTCTTGACTCCTTGCATGTTTCCTCATATAATTTGTCTTTATGGTCCTCATAACTGTAAAACCTTCCCTGTTTGTCTGCATCTGATTTGAGCAGTGGTGCCCAGAATGAGAACCATATTCCCCAGGTGGTGGTGTTGCATCCTAAAGACCAGCCTCTGAGGAATGCATAAGTACTTCCTTCTGCACTGGTACTTCCAACTTTTTACCTATGACCACTGATTCCCCATGGTGAAAAAAACCACACCAAAAGATACACAAATTTTCAGGAATTATGGGGTAGGAAATACAGGCATAGATCCTGTCTAGCATTTCTGCCGGTACGACAACTTCCTCTCACGGAGCATGGGTTTTCCTGCCTCCCCACTCCCTCATCAAGTTGAAAAGTGCCCCCTCCCCCATTCTGTCCCTGGTGGTTTTCTTTGACCTTGGAGCACAATTTCAAGGGCTTTTGAAACTACTGAGAGAGGCTGGAGGTAGGAAAATCCTGCTGTGCAAGTGGAAGTCCCTGCAGCCATGGAAAGATTGGTCAGGATCTACAGGAATTTGACTATGAAAGAGAGGTTCAGAGAAGCCCTGGTGCATGTGTGGGAGTGCAGTCCTTTGTACCATACCTTAAGACTTAATTACAAAAAAAATGTAATCTAAAGTAATACATTTTCTGGCAAATTATTCATCATTGCTCATTTTGTTTCCAATGTAATTCCTAAACTGTTCGTAGCACTGTCTCACAATTTCCCCTTCTTTCACTGACGTAATGATATTTCACAAGAGGCATCTATATTTTATGCTGTTCCAGTCTTCAGTATTATTATTATTAATAATAATAATGATGATGATAATAATACTAATGTGCTTATATACTACTCTTCTAGACAGATTAGTGCCTCACCCAGAGTGGTGAACATGTTAGTGTTATTATTATTCCTACAATACAGCTGGGGCTGAGAGGAGTGGCTTACCCAAGGCCACCTATTGAGCTCATGGCAGTAGTGGGATTTGAACCAGTAGAGAGCTGATTTGCCACCGAACCACTGTGCTACAGCAGCTCTGTAAAACTATTAAACTTCCATCTCTCTACTTTTAGGCCCAAACATTCTCTTTACAGAGAAAGTTTCATTTTAATTCAGCTTAACACCTTTACATTCAGTTTCTAGGAGTGTTTTAAATTTAAAAAACCCTCAATTCAATACAGGTTCAGCCTTTCCAAGATTTGTTAGTAAACTCCCTGAAAGTGTGTGCTTTTCCATACAGTTCAGTGAAAGCTCAAAAATAATAGGCCTAGAGTTACCAGTTAGGATCCAGAAAAATACTGGGGCCTGCACTCACATGAATAATAATCTTTGTGTGCATGCAAAGCATGCAATGATGTCACTACCAGAAGTGACATCATCGTGCTGCCCCCACTTCTGAGCAGCCAGGCTGGCAGGCTACTCCTTGAGTGGCACCATGAAGGAGGCTGGATGGCCAGGCTTGCCAGCCAGCCACTTCTGGACAGCACTGCACAGGAGGCTGTGCTGGCTGACCACTTCCTGAGTGGTGCCACACAGGGGACTGGACAGGTGGGATGGCCAACCAGTTTCTCCCAGATAACACCACACAGGAGGTTGAGCAAGTGGCTTGTCTGGCCATTGGCCCAGTGGTGGCACCCTTGAATGAGGCAGGGCTGGCTGGCCACATCCAGGCAGCCAGCTTCTCCTCCTCAACCCCAAAATACCAGACATTTATATGTCCAGTATTTTAACTATGTTTCCCATGGGCAGTCTACAAAAATACCGTACTGTCTGCATGAAAATTGGACACCTGGCAACCCTAAATAGGCCTCGATGAACTTGCTGCCCTTATTATTCTTTCCCAGCCTTCACCGCCGCTAGTTTTCTTCCTCTTCCCTCCCTGCTTCTGAATCTTACCATATACTGGAGCAGAAACACAACAGTGGCCAAGAAGGCTGTGATAAAGGACAGCCTGCAATGCAATAAGGACTGCCCATTGTGCTTGGGAGTTTCTTTCACTGTTGAGAATAAAAAACTGAATAGACTGAACTAGTAGAAATTAAAAACTGTGGATCCTAGTTGCTGACAGTATTGGCAGCTTCAAATATTCTCAGTCTAACCTAACAGGGCTGTTGTGGGGATAAAATGGAGAAGGGAAGAGAGAATGTTGTTGTAAGCCACTCTGGGTCTCCATGTGGGAGAGAAGTGGGGTATAAGATATAAATAGATAAATAAATAAAAGTATGGTGCCGTGTTTGAGAAAGTAGTCATTTGGTTGTTAAATAGACCACTTTTGATGATTGCATTTGACACTTGATGTTAATTTCAGGTGATTGAAACCACAGTTTTTCCCAACACTATGCAGATAATGACCAAAGTAGTAGGCAAAGTTTCATATTCACCTTTCAGGTGGGTAGCCATGTTGGTCTACAGTAGAAGGGCAAAATTCGAGTCCTTCCTTTCTCCCCAAGAGGGACCCAAAGTAGCTTACAGTACTTACCTTTCCTCCATTTTATTCTCACAACAATCCTATGAAATAGGTTAAACTGAGAGTGTGCGGTGGCCCAAGGTCACCCAGTGAGTTTCCATGGTAGAGTGGGGATTTGAACCTAGGTCTCCCTAATCCATCATGTTAACCACTACACCACACTGGATCTCAACATCATCCTTGAAGTGTGTGTTGAAGTGAAGTTTAATTTGTATTTTTCAGCTCCTTCCCATCTACGTTAGTTTCTCTGTATCATATTGTACTAGAAATAACCATCACTGCACTCTTGTTGTCATTGAAAAGAGCACTCTAGTTCACTGTTTATTTCTGGGACAACTGAAGTAGCTACTCTTGAGTTTTTGATTTGTCTATTCTGTTCCTCTATCATTGATATTGTTACCAAATTTTCCAGAGGTGTGACTCTCTACTAAATAAATTAAACTTCACTTCAACATACACTTCAGGGATGATGTTTAGATCCAGTGTGGTATAGCAGTTAACCTACCCATTGAATTATCCTTGAAATTAGGACTTCCAAGAGACTCCTCAAAGCTTCATGCTAAGATTGCTCCTCCTGGGTCTCATTTCTCCATCCTGACCAAACACCCACTCATACGTAACAAATCACATGCTTCCCTCTTTCCTTCCCCCTCAAGAATGAGGAAGGAAAGTGCCCCAAAGTGCCCTGTCCCACTAGTCCCTTACTTTTTGGCAGTTCTGCTTCAAATCAGATATATCAATTCTTACATATAATCTTTAAACTGAAGGGTATTTTGCATTTTCTCTTCACAAGGATTCTAGATTCTAACTGGGATTCTAGTTGGTGGTGGGTGAGAGCATGAACTATTTTACTAGCACAACTTACTGCCACATATATGTTCTCTGAACTATTCTTTTAATATTACATAATTTTTTTCTTAGAATTTAAAAGGAGAAACCAGATTGTTTTGCTTGAACAAGCAACTTTAAGGAACTGTTTTTTCCCTTTAGGTCTTTCATGATTTCATCGCTTTGTTGTGTGCTATCTTGACTTCACTGCTCTGTTTTACAAATTGCTTGGTGCTCCCCTCTGGATATAATTGGCAAGGAATGGGCTTATACTATGTTTAGTCTTGGGAGATTTAAACAAATCTGTTCAAATGTTGTCATGCACTTCTTAGTGTGACCTTCACATTTGCCTTTTTACCAGCATATGCTCATTTTTTTGTTATGTGACAAAAATTAGGAGAAAAGAAAAAATGTGGGAATTATATTAATCTTGAAAGAAACAGAGAAATCTAATGACTCATAGAGATGATGATGGAGATACAATATGTCCCAAAGTCTGTAAGAAGTATCAATCTGTAATAACAACATCACCTGCTTACCACACCTAGCCAGAATTTGTATAACCTGTATAAATAGTTGTTTTCCAAATAATTGTTGTATTACTTTATTTTATGTGTAAATACACGTGAAATGCAGACATAATCATATAATTCACACTTTTGGTGGTACAGGCTGTGAGATCCAGAATCTCCACATGGGGATAAAATCTATTATTGCTGTGATTTTCATAACTGTAACAGCCTTTTGTTGAGATGTGGTGGAAACTGCAATGGCTGCCCATATTGGGTTGCATCCAGCACAAAATTCCTTCTTGCACTAGAGCTCTTGCACAAGTGGAAATGCAAGAAAAAGACCATGATAGCTGCTTGTGCTAAGTCATACTTACTATAACCTAACATGTTTCTGTTTGCTCAAGATCTTGTTATGCGCACTGAAATGCTGAGTTGCACAAGATCTTGCACAAGAGGATCTGTGCTAAATCCATTTAAATGGGCAGTTGATGGGCAAGTTGGTATGGGAGTACAAAAATCTCAAACAATTATATGGAGCTTGTTGGTAACGCACAGTTTGACCAAACTGTGATTTAATGTTATGTCCAGATAATAAAAAGCATGATTTAAGACATATTGGGAGTATGATGTAATTGATATGTGTGATCATTGTCTTGTGTGAACTAGGCAATGCATAGATTTTCCAGGATTTTGACTTATGTGAATGGAAACTTACACACATGGAAAATTGACACATAACCAAGTTCTATGGGTGCCAATCTCCCGCCTGGGGCAGGGGATCCCCTGCTCCCACCATGTCCCCCACGCCCACTTACTTGTCTGGTAGGGGGGCACATTCCCCAGTGCACCCCCTCAGGTGGCACAGCACACCTCTGGGCAGTACGACACACTCCCATGGCCACAACAGCCCGATTCTGACTGAAATGCGCCCCGCAGTGGGCCTGTTTTGAGCCAAATTGTGCCCTGCAGCAGGGCTTGGTGAGTGCTGGAGTGCTTTCAGGCTGCCCTTTGACTCACACGATGATGTCACTTCCTGGAAGTGACATCATCACACACACTGGGAGATCAAGACCCCAGGTGCAGCAAGGAAGGTGCTAGGCTCCCAATCTCTCTCTGGGAGAGTGAAGGAAACTGGTAACCCTACCATGTTCACATAAGATGGTAACTGCTCATATCAGGTGCATTGCAGGGAACTATGTGTTCCCAATACTCAGCTGGCAGGCTCCCTGTTCACATGAACAGAATGGAGTGTTTGCAGAGGATATCTGTCATAAAAACATAAGGAGAGTCCTGCTGGATCAGACTCAGTCCATCTAGTCCAGCATCCTGTCTCTCACAGTGGCCAGTTACTCTGAAGGGCCAACAACAGGGCATAGAGGATGAAGCCTTCCCCTGATGTTGTCTCCTGCCACTGGATTTCAGCAATTACTGCCTCTAAATGTGGAGGTTCCCTTTATGGCTAGTGACTAATAAGCCTCTGATAGATCTATTCTCCATGAATCTGTCTAAGCTCATTATGAAGTTGTCTATGTCTATGGCCATCACTACATTCTCTGGCAGGAAATTCCACATTTTAATCATTCTGTTCTTCTGCCTTGAGCCTGGCAATGAACCTAAATCCATTTGTAGGTCTAATCCTTGATATACTGCAACAAATATGCTTTGTCCATCATGTTTAAAAGAATCCTCCAAAGCATTTAATATTATTTATACTGGAAGTCATCACTATATGGAGAAGACACCGAGAACTTTGGGATCACAAATAATGATTCTTGTGGGAGGTGGACAAGGAAGACCACAGCCCACAAAATGTCTGAGTCACTAATCGTAATTGGATACTTTAAGTCTGTTTAGCACAAAGCATGGCTTGTTATGTATAGAGAAACAGGCCACACAGGGCACATTAAAAACCAAATGCCAGAGAAAGACAAACATTTTGAAAACTAGGATGGTTAAAATATGCAAACATGGCAAAGAAACAAATCATAAAACAAAAAAAAACCATGAACACATGTGTTTTGAAAGATGGATACACATAATGGGGAGCTAGAAATTACATGAAACTTCCTACCAAATCCTCCCCCCCCCCCGCCAAATAATTTGTCTCCCATGATATGTGAGCAGCCAAAAGTTCTCTTTGAAATATTTTATGTAACAAAAAGTCTTTATCTGCCTTAGATTTCAGTATCTCGTTTTTATTATCATTACCCACCTCCAACACTAGTCTCTGTGTGATGAGACACATTTGAGCTTATGTGTTTAAAAAGGCTTTCTTTTTTTTCTGAACTGTGCTTAGTACTAAAAGCTCCACTATATCATATTCATAAATAATTCTTAGAAACTAATACAAGGGAGAAGAATCACTGTCATTCCCATGAAAAATGCTTTGGCAAGTTCATAATTCAGTATTTCTTTGCTGGTTCAAACTCCTCTATCGCATACTGAACTTTTAAAAAATGAGTAATGCAGTTGTGTTGTCTATAGTAAATGAATGATTACAGAGGGTATATCATATTTATTGCAATTAAAAGTTGAGGTATCTATCTTTGTTAAAAAAAGAACAAAAGACCATTTAACACAATGGACAAGTTTCAATTTTTTGGTAAATAAATTAAATATGGAAATAAAGACTATATCCTTTTTAAAATTAAGCTTATTTTCCAGCCAAGCTAAACCAAGGCTTATCTTTTACTTCTACAGGTAAATAAATTAAAATTAGTGGTTAAAGTATATTCTTCTATGAATTCCAATTGGTTGGAATTGGGTGTGTAAACTGATGCTAATGTATATAATTGATCTCCTATAAGCCCTTTGACAAAGATATATCTTCCTCTGGGATCTTTAATGTTGCTTTATGTGAAAAGCTGATGTTTTGGGATATTATAATTGCAACACCTCTCGCCTTTGAAGAACCTTTAGCACAGAATTGATGTTGTATCAAAGTAGCTTTTAGTTCATTCTAATATGGGAGATGTAGATAAGGCTCTTATAATAAATAAATAACTGGATTCAGTTTTGTTAAATTGGTTAGGACTCTTTTCCTTTTGATTAAATTGTTAACACATCAGATATTGTGAGAGATTATATTTAGTTTTGATTAGGATTGCATTTTCTTTTACATGAGTTTTATATTAAATAAAATAAAACGTAAAGCTTATTGCCCTCTCTCACACTTCCTTGATTCACAATGCTTATAGTTATAAGAATATAAACTGACTATGAATTATATACATTTCTTGTTCTTTTTTATTTACTATTTTAATAATCACAAGATAAATATAATAGGATTTCCTCCCTCCTTCAGCTTTGACAACCTATAATCAACTATCAACAATAAGAATTAAATAAACTATTAAACATGTAACTCCTAACAACTATGTTTCTTAAATAACAGAGGTTCACTCAAAATTTAAGAGCTAAGCAGGATGATATTTGGCAGCTTAAACCTTGTAGAGTAAGATAAACAATCAAATACTTATAATGTTAAAACAATAAACCTTGAACAGCAATTAACAATGTATTTGACAATATTTCCTCGCTGCTAGTATTCTTTTTCCCAATGCTATATAAGATATTTTTACTAGTTTTTATTCCCAACTTTCCCCCTTCCTTCCATCCCTCCCTCTTCCCCTTTTTTTGTGTTTTATCTATTTATTACTTTTTATTATTTTATTATTATTTAGTATATATTTGTTTCCTAAAGCCCTCTCCCCACACCCTCTCCCTCCTCCCTTTCCCCTTTATTTATTCTATATATATATTCTATATATTTTTTTATTTAAATGAATTTACAGATCTTTCCCTTTAAATACCCTTCTACCCACTAACCACCCTATTCCCTTCCCTTCTAAGTACTAAATATATACACTAAAAATATTTATTAACTGTAGATATAATAGCTCAGTTACTCGGTGGGTTAACACCACACACAAGTTATTGGTTTTATACCAATACTATAGAATTGTAAAATAAAAAGAGGAGCAAACAGTGGGAGATCTGTTCTCTCTCTCCCCCACCCCGCAAAGCCCCAGTGGCTTCTTGAAAACAGGATACATTAAACCATAACTATTCCCTTGCTACTGATTATATGTTGAATAAGGCTTATATAACCCAATCGGCTGCCTTAATTTTAGTTGTAGCGAACAGGGATCTTACTTCCCTTATGTCAAGAAAGAGATTGAGCCATTTTTCTTTTTTCCACAGTCTTATCAAAATCCATCAGCATCTCAATGTTGCTGTTTTGCAGGAGAGCTATTCCCGATTCTGAGTCAGTGGCATAATATGGTTTGTATTGATGCATCACAAAAAGCTTGGTATAGTTCACCCATTTGTATTGAATGTTGGCTTGTCCTAGCATCTCCATTGTCTATTTGAGTTCTTTCCTTTTGCTGAGTACCTCGCTGGGTAGATCTGTAAAGACAAGAATGGGTTTTCCTTTAAATGAGATCGAGCCTTTGCTTTTAGCCATGTCGAATATCTTCCTTCGGGTTCTCTGATATGGAAACTCTGCCAATATACCTCTTAGATTATTTCTTTCGAGTTGTTTTTGCAATCCTACTTGATACACCTTAGATATTACTGGAGCCACATCGTCCTCCAGTTGAAGCGTCTTTGCCAGCCATAATGCCAGGAAAGTCAGTAGATCTTCGTTGATTGTTAATGCCTCCTCAAGGCCCCTGAATTTGAGATTTCATTACCAGGCTGTTATTTCTAGGTTGAGGATTCTTTCTTGGAGATTAGAATTAACTTTTTGAAAGTTTTGCACTTTATTTTGCATGGTAATACCGAGATCTAAAGCATACTCGGCTTTTGTTTTGTTTTAAGTCTAATTTAATTTCTGCTAATTGATCGGCAAGTGGTTGTATTAAAGAGGCCATTTGATTTAAGATGTTAACAGTGAAATCCTAAGCAGGGTTACTCCAGTATAAGCCCATTGGAATTAATGGTCTTAGACTGGGGTAACCCTGCTTAGGATTTCACTGTAAATTCCAGTTGCAATGTTAAGGCAGGGTCAGGTTTATTTGGTGATGTTGTGGCATCACTTTTTTTTTGGTCCACCAATGCAAGTAGCTCGAAGCTGTTTTCCCTCTGTGACACAGGCCGTTTCCACACGGCTCCCCGCTGCTTGTACAAATCTCGCATAAGAAAACACGATCTTCCACTTTTTTTGCGCGATCTTCCGGGTTGTTACGAGCAGCGAGGAGCCGTGTGGAAACGGCCACAGTTTGATTTATTGCTAAGAAATATTCTTGCAGCTTTTTTGAGACGTTCATAGATGTCTTCCTCTTATCAGTATCTTGTTTGCCTGTAGTAGCAATGGCATTATGGTGCCTTTCACTGGGATTTTAGATTTTGGAGAGACGGAGCTCACCCAACAGATATCCATCTCCGATGGCTCCGATGCCACGCCCCAGTGTGGCTCTCTTTTAATAATTGCTTTTTCTTTCCAATTTTCACCCTAATCTGCATAACATGAGCCTTTGTGGCATCCAGTGGTTCAGCAGCTGAAGGAGACCCTCCCTCCCTGAAACCTACATGTGCATAGCCATGCAGATGTTGCCGGCCAGTCTTTCCTTGCATTATGTGTAAAAGCATATAGAAAGAGATACTTATGGCTATTCTGGTGTTGATGGCACCATGCCATCTATTGCTCCCCTCCCCAGTGCAAAGCAAACCTTTGATTCCTGCAAGCCACTCAGTGCTAATGCCTTTGCCTAGGAAGTGCTGAAGAAAAAAAATGCACTCATCCAGATCATGCACACCCCCTTCCCACTAACGGACTTAATGCTAAGGGCTCAGTCTCTTTCCTTTGGATCCAATTGGTTGCATGATAAGTGTAGACAGACTTGCTGTTAAGGAAAACAAGATGCTGCTAGATGGCCCATCACCGCCTGGCCTGTCTGCTTAGCCTCTGCATGGTAAAAAGCAAAATGAAACACACAAAACTTTTTTGCAGGGGGGAGTTGTTACAGCCTCAGATCCTGATTTTGTTCCGCCATTCTGGAAGTTACTTTAATAAGCTGAACCAGCAGTTTCTGTGTCTATTTTCAGCATGTTTTTCATTATGCACTCCCCCCTCCTCTCTCTCTGTGCACACATACATGTTTGTTAGCTGTTTTGAAATCTAATATGATTTGTTACAATCTTGTTCTTCTCTCAGCTTGTCTTGCTCTCACCATTGGTGAAGAGGTTAACAAGTTTATAAAAGTGCAGACGTCTGTAATAAATATAAAAAGAATATAAAGGTTAATATAATACAAAGTAACAAATAGAAATGCAAAAAACTCATAGAAATCTCCTAGTGTAATTAAACATATGCTATAGAGAATTGACAGGCTACAGGTGACCCACAATAACAGACTGGATGCCAGCTAAATTCCTGTTTTGATGTGTAAATCTTCATCAGTCATGATGAAGGGCACAGTATCTTATTCCAGGACACCAAAATACTGGACAACACTTCCAACTACTTTGTCAGACTGCACAGGGAAGCCATTGAAATTCACAAGCATAAGCAAAACTTCAACAGGAAAGAAGAAACCTTAAGAATGAACAGAGCATGGTTTCCAGTTCTGAAAAACACCAGGCTAACAAAACACTCTATACTCGACAATAGCCCTGCAGAGAAGATTAGCACATCAAGCACCAATCCATATGCAAAAGAACCTCCTCAGGATACAGTGAAGCCTCCTGCCATTAGCATTCCACACCCTGGGAAACTCTTACAGGATGACTCAGCTCAACCCCACCCCTCCTGAGTAGATACAAATGACCTGCCAACACCTTTTCCACACTGCGACACTGAGAGATCTCTGTCTTTTGGTGCTACACCTCTGAAGATGCCAGCCACAGCTGCTGGCGAAACGTCAGGAACTACAATGACAAGACCATGGCAATACAGCCCGGAAAACCCACAACAACCATCGTTCTCCGGCCGTGAAAGCCTTCGACAATATCTTATGCTTCCTGATTGTATTGTTTATATATTTTTAATCCATCTTGAGTCTTAGTAAGAAAGGTAGATTATAAATAAAGTAAGTAAAAAAAGTAAATAAATAAGCTCATAAGGCCAAGAGGAAAAGAGGCTGCAGCCAGGAATAATTTTGTAGCGCCTGGACTGAGATCTCACTGGCAGCAGCACCTCCTCCCTGAATACTTTTTTTAAAAATGCAATTGTAATCAATATTGCTGTGGGTTTTACACGAGGTGGACATGCAAGAAAGTGAGAAGATATTGGATAAAATACGTGAAGAGATGCAAAAGATATTAAAACTCTGATTTGTGCTGGACCCAAAAATATGTTATTAAATATTTTGCCAAGTAATATTACAAAAGAACACAGTGAACTTTTTAAATATATAGTGATGGAGGTGAAAGGAGTATATACAACAAAATGGAAGACTGAACTGTGTTCAGATATGACTGAATGGATGAATAAATTGTAACTTTATGCCTCAATGGCTAAATTAATCTCTTATACGCATAATAGGCTAATTTCAGAATTTCAGGAAAAATTGAAAGTTTTTTTTGACTACATGGCTGAAAGAGAAGTAAAATTTTCTTTTAAAATGTTGAACCTAAAATGTTGAGTATAATGTATTTTAAAAATAAGCGGGGAGATGGAAATATTACGTAGTTTATATTCCGTCACATGTCTATTCACTAATGTTACTTTCTGTTATATTATTATATAGTTTTAATATTTTGTTACATATTCTGTTATCGATATTATATTTACTTTCTAGTGTCACTTTCTGTTACATATTCTGCTTTTGATATTCTATCTACAGTTCAATGTTATTTTCTGTTTTAATAAAATAATTTTATTACTATGAACTGGCTTGGGAGGCAATTTTAACCGAAAAGCAATGTAAAAAATACAGTAGATGAATTGTAGCATCCAAATGTATTATTGCAATGCTGTCTTCCTGTGGGAACGTGGCCCCTTCCCAGCCAGTGGCATCAGCTGCATAGGCTGGGGGCCGGCCTTTGCCAGCCTGATGGAGGAAGAAGTAGAAAGACTCTTCCTGGCCATCCGGGCCTCTGAGCTGGGGACAGAACTAGATACCTTGTAAGGCAGCTCTGCCACTTGTGCTCTTGCAGTTGCCTTGTGCTCGGCCCACCTGCCCACCTTGTTGTAGTGCAAGTTTAGCCAGTTGCTGATTATCAGGGCCAGGTAGGAATTTTTTCTCCTTTCCTCAACTGGCTGACAGGGAGAGGGGCTTTTTGCCTACCTTGCACCACATACATGGGTTGTGGTAATTGGTTTAAGGTGGAGCCTTAAATAGGTGTTTCTGGCAGAGTAGAATCTGGGTTAGGTGAGCGGGCCAGTGAGTGCCCTTCGCACATCCCCATTGTTGTGGGAATTGGGTCTGTCAGGATCAGCTGGTATGTTTGATGGCTGCCATCTGAGAGGGCAGACTGCAGGATAGGACCTCTTGTACAAGTCCTTCCCTCATGTTTGACAGCTGGGGTAGTAGGAGCTTGTAGAGGGGAACCCTCTTTTGCCTGGCCTGCTGGGTCCCAGCCATGCATATGGATGGCTTGTGCCTGGGGCAGTGGGGCTCACCCAGACAGGTCAGGGCAGAGGTCCAGGGTTGACCCCAGGGCCTGACCTGTACTGCTAGTAATGCCCTTACTGTGTTTGCATGGATATTCACTGTTAATGTTGTTGCCAAATAAAATGGCCCTTTAGCTCCCAATTACCTTGTCTGCCTCTTTCTTCCACCTGGGGGTGGGGGGAGAGCATTCAGAAACTAGAGTTAGTCAAAAATGTGGCAGCAGATTATTAACTGAAGGTTGTCAAAAATATATAATTCTGATATTAAACTATATACATTTGTTTCTGGGTCTAGTTCAAAGCACTAGTTTTAACCTTGAAAGCTCTAAATGCTGTGGATCTGTGTAACTGCATTTTGGCAAAATCTCTTATGCCCTTGTGACCACTCTTGTCAATGGATAAGATGCCGATCTGGTACCTCATGACTGCACAGTTGAACAATTTTTGGAAGGTCGTTTTTTTAAATCAAGCTAACTGATTTACCATATTTACTCAAAAGGAAGATGACCCTGACAGTAAGACAAACCCGCCCCCCTTAAAAAGGTTATACAGAACAAATGTTTGCTGTCTGGAGTAACTGTAACTTGTATGCTAATGTAAAATGACTCCCAGTTTTTTTGATGGCATAACTAGGTGGGAAAACCCGTAGTCTTGCATTTGAAGAAATCCAGAGTCTGTCAAGAAATCTTATTGGATTGCATGGGTAGCAATGAAGATATGGATTTATTTGACTCCTGCATGAGCTGATCTGGATTGTCTCTTTTGCCTGAGGTTTGGTAATTTGATTGTTGTAGCTGATCTCAACTAATTAGTTTAATTCTAGTTTTGTCTTTTTGATTTGACATTTGATTTTATATTGTTTAAATATAAAATAAAACTATTGTTAGCCTCTTGAACTGTTGAATGATACACAGGATTTTAAAAACAGATAAATTAAAAATAAGTAAATAATATAATCCAAACTCTGAATCCTGACAGAAATCCAAGATAAATTCTTGGAACCTCTGCCAGCTCGTTCAGCTTCTTTCCCAAAAGGTAAATTTGAAACTAACCTGTAGTAGCTCAAAACTGCTGGATCAAAAGAGGGCTTCTTCAGAAGCAGATTATCAAACCAACATAGGTTATGCAGCCTAAACTAGTAGTGTGCTTTATTTGTAGTATTTCATCAGTTCTATTTGAAATATCTGTCAATCTTAACCTGATAGCACCACTTTAATTAATCTCTTTTACCTTGTACTTTCAGAATCTTGCCTGTGGCTCACTCAGGAGGAGAGTTGTTTCCTAAAAAGATGAATGTTTTCCCCTCTGATGTCTATGGATAATGCAGAAATGCTTTAAATAATTGCAATGGAAAGCAATCTAATACACCCATTCCTATTAGAATTATAAGGCAGGCCGTATGTGCTTCTCTACAACTTATAGGGCAACCAGAATTGATATGCTCCAACAGCACTATGGTTACTTGTCTGGTGCTTATTCTCGGTGTTATTCTAAATCTGCATCATTAATCCCAAACAGAAGACACAAAACTTTCAATTTGATAACATAATGACATGCATAAAGGAGCTTTGCTGAATTATATTCCCACTTGATCACTAAGATCGCTCTTTTATTAAATGGACCTTGCCCTGTGTCCTCTTGCGTGTTGCCCTTAGACTGAGATCCGATGAAATGTATTCAGTTCTTGCTATATCAGGTTGGAGAGTTCACAACAACACTATGCTGTACACGGAACAAGCAGATTTGGCTTTGCTTTTTCCTTGGAGAAAGAACAAGCAAGATTAGCTGCAGAAGATAAAGACTGAAGTAACTTTTTTAAAAACAGAAGACCCTGACCAAAAGCAGCAAGTCAACTCGTCTTGAACCAAAGAACTAGCAACAGGCAAAGTGTCTTCTGCTTGGTTTGGCATCAGATTGGAGAAAACAAGGATTACCTTTTCAGAAGAGTTTTCTCCCAGCATGTAATCTTGGTGCATGCAAGCTGTTCATGTTCTTTTTCCTGTTGCTGTATTTGCCTTTCAAAATGCCATTCTTTTGGGGAGGTGGAATCCAGTGTTGTGGATTTTAACTTTAAATCACTGTTTATGATGATTTGAGAGGAGGCCTGAGAGTTTGCCTTCTTATGAAAATCTGCAAACATGCATTTTTTCACCGTTCTAGCTAACTTACAGTTTTCAGCCTTGAAGAGAATAATTAATGAATCCATGGCTTTATGCCCAGAATAAATCCTAGAACAAATGGAATAAAGTTTGCAACAATTTTTGAATGTTCAGACATGTCTAACACCATGCCTAAAAAAACAAATTTCATGGTTTAAGACAGTCACACAAGGCTCACAGAGTTGTGTCTGTATAACATAGCCAAACCCTAAAGCTTCTGAATCTCTCAAATCTGGGTTGTGGTGAGCCTATTTTACCTTTTTGAAAAAGGCATGGTAAGAGTTGTAAAAATTGCATTTTGTTTTTAAAAGCAGGCTAAGCAGGAAAAGGGATAAGACGGGGCTTTTTTCCTGGGGAAAGAGGTGGGGGAACTCTCACCCAGGGCAACACCTGGGAGGAGGTGGTGCACCTCTCATTATATATGCATGTGTGAGAGAGGGAGCAACTAACACCAAAGCTCATGCAGAGCTCTGCAAAATCTAATATTTTTAAGTCTCTAGTGCACCCTACTGAGCTACTGGGAGAAATACATGGGGGATCCAGTGCTTCAAACTTCTCCAACTATTTGTGGGGCCACAGTTGCCACTGTGTGAGTCATCACAAAATGTATGAGAATGGCTTTTAAGTAATGTTCAAGACTCATCATTCTTGGATGTACTAGGCTCTATCATGCTAATAATTAACCCAGGCAACTGAACACAGACAAGATGGAAGTGATGCTGGTTGAGAAGGCAGAGATATTTAAGGACATTGTGCTGCCCACTTTTGATGGGGTCCAGTTGACTGCTGCAGACGCAGTCAACCTTGAGACACAATTAAGAGCCTGGAGTTTATACTGGACCCTGCCCTGCTGCTAGAGAAGCAAGTTAATGTGGCTGCATGCCTTTCACAAACTCTGTCTAGCCTTAAAGATGTCCCCCTACCTTGACACGGCTGATCTGGCCACCTGAATCTATGAAATAGTAAAATTGAGACTTGACTATTGTAATGCACTCTACATAGGTGTCTCAAAGTAAACTTGGGGACTCCAGTTAGTACAGAAAGCTGCAGCTGAATTATTATCAGGAGCTTGGTGGAGCATTCATATTAATCTCATTCTGCAGTCACTCCATTAGTTGCGCATCAGATACTGGGTTCAATTCAAGCTTTTGGCTATCACATACAAAGCCCTTCATGGCCTTGGGCTCTCATACAGAAATGTCTGTCTCTCTATGATCCACTACAGCAGTTTTGTTCATCTGAACAGGGCTTTCTGCAAGTGCCACCTGCAAATGGGCAAAAACAACAGCTGCCTGCCTGTGTGCATCCTCTGCATTGGCCCCTACCTTATGGAACGGCCTGCCTGAAGAGGTCAGGAAAGCTCCCACTCTCCTGGCTTTCTGCAAACTGCCCAAACCAGCAGGAGGGCTTTCTTAAGCAGGTAATAAGGCTTTACTCTAAGAAATGATTCAAAGAGATGGTTCGATAAAGGTATAGGGAGTCAGATTGTAAACTATACTACTGTGCACTGTCTGGTCCTGTCATTTATTACATTGTGTCAAATTGCTTATGTTTTGTTTCACCATTGTTTCAGCTCTGTAGTGGATTTTTCTTTGTTTTCGGGTTTTTGTCATAAATGCTGTATTGTATTGTTTATTGAATGTCCCAACTGTTGATTGCATTGAATTACACTGTTTAATTCACCTTGAGTCTCAGTGAGAAAGGCGAAATATAAGAACATAAATGAAAAAAAAATTCTCAATGGTTCCTTTAAATAAAAAAATTCAAGAAAATGTTGGCCATTGTCAGCTGAATTCTATTTGGTTTTCCTGGTTTTTCTGACCTTCCAGCCGTTTATCATAATGTCATAATGGGATATTATCATGAGGCAAGGTGTGGTTGGTAGGAATTAAAAGACTTTTTGGTTGTTGTGGGTTTTCCGGGCTGTATTGCCGTGGTCTTGGCATTGTAGTTCCTGACGTTTCGCCAGCAGCTGTGGCTGGCAGCTTCAGAGGTGTAGCACCAAAAGACAGAGATCTCTCAGTGTCTCAGACACTCAGGTGTAGCACTTTTGGTGCTACACCTCTGAAGATGCCAGCCACAGCTGCTGGCGAAACATCAGGAACTACAATGCCAAGACCACGGCAATACAGCCCGGAAAACCCACAACAACCATTGTTCTCCAGCCGTGAAAGCCTTCGACAATACAAAAGACTTTTTCTTTGTACCAAACTGATGGACATTTTGGCTCCATTATATCATGTGCTTACTGGGATCTGGTTGCTTTTCTGGTGGAGGGGAAGAGGAATCCATGTGATCCTTCCCAACATGTGAATTAAGGTTACTGTGGACCTGCTACAAAATGAATATTTTGTGGGGGGAGGAACACATGTGTTTAGACATACAGGCTCTATTTTTCCCCTGCCATTTCCAGATTTTCCTACACCATGTGCAAGCACAGTGTCCCCAAGTTCAATCCCCAGCATCTCTGGTTAAAAAGATCAGGGGAAAAGATGGGGGGGGGGGGATTATGATACTGTGGAAACAACTGGGAAGTTCTATATGTAAGAGAAAAGGTGTCTAGTTTGCATGGGCAAATCACCTGTGGCCAAAGTGGATACAAAAGCCAGAGCTGTATCCCAACAAGATCAATGTCATGTTAAACTTTGAAATCTGTTTCTGTTTCTCCAACTTGGTATGAAATTGGCTGTACAGGTTTGATAGAGAAGGATGTTCTTGTTTATTCCTGAGTATAGCACAAATACTTCATCAAATAAGCATTACAAAAATTTCTTGAAATGCTTAGGCTATTCATGCTTGAGAGAACAAATCTTCAGGAAGCTATAGAACATGTTGATGTTTAGTATTACAAGCTAGGAAGGCACTGGCAAATCATCCATTCCCCAAGGTAGAATGTTTCATTCTGCAGCCCACACAATCAAGAAAATCGTGTACAACAAACAGAAGGCTGGAACAAAGGAGATATGCTAAGGTGTTCTCCATTTCCTGGAAAACCTCCTGCAAAAGAATCGCTTACAAGTTATGTGATGTTCTTCCTTTCTCATCTCAGGGAGACATTACACCCGCAAGGCCACTAATAAAGCCACTGAAAGGTGAAATCAATGAGACATTTTTTGCACATTTCATTCATTCCATTTTTAAGATGTACCCATACAATATTTTATGGGCACTTGTAAAAATATGGGGGTAAGAGCAAAAGATATAAAAAGTTAGGTCTGTGAGTCCAGTGCATATTTACTCAGAAGTCTTGACTCGCTCAAGGTCTATAGACTATTCAACAATTCCTTTCATGACATCACCGAGAAGGTGGCTAAGTTTCTCCATTCTGCTTTGAAGTTGCGTCAAAGGATATGACGGAAATAAGCTCTAAATGTATTTATGTATTTGTAATGCAGTATTCTTTTAACTTTTTGCTTTCTTTTTTGTAAGTGGATAACGTGAATTGCTGCTATATGCCAATAAAGGCTAACTTGAACTTGAACCTACTCAGAAGTCAGCAAGGTCATTTCTTTGTGCCTGGTACAAATTTCTGACACATATGCATACAGTCTCATAAGTCATGAGAAAAGCATTTGTATTTTCTTTTGAATAAATAGCTCATATCATAGTAATGTGTTTTCAGCCCAGGAGTGTCCCACTACAGCCCTGGTAAGATGTGATTCATTCCTTGTGTTTGAATTCAGTCCCTTTGAATTCAGTAAGGCTTGTTCCTTAGCACAGGGGTCCCCAACATCTTTCCTGGTGCCTACTAAGTATTATGAGAAAGTGGGTGGGGTCAGGTGGGGATTTTGCCCGGCAGGATTTCTGATTGGCCATTGGAGATCTGATTGGCTGTGCAGATTTTTTTTTAAAGGTTGCTTTGGCAGCAGCTGCTACCACAGCACAAAGATCTTCTCTGGATCATTGAAGAGAAGCTGTGTAAAAGCAAGAAAATATTTTAAACAGTATGTTCATTTTAAAAGGCATTCTGTTAAGCAGATCTTCTTCCTGAAATGCTGAAGAGTTACAATGAGAGTTATTCTCTGAAATTTTGCTGGCTTTGTCGCCTGCAGCAATCATTTTGGGTTGTGCCCACCACCCTGTCAGAATTCCAAAGTGCCCACATGCTAGGGTTGTCAGGTCCCTCCCTCCCAGTGTGTGTGTGTGTGGGGGGGGGGGACACCTGGCACTTACTGGAAGTCTCTCTCATGAAGTGAGGTGCAGGGCCAATTCAGCCTGGTGGGGGCCAAAACTGGCTCCTATGAAGCACAGGAGCATGCCCACCACCGGAAGTGCACCCGCTATGTGCTTGCCCAGGAGGTTTCTTGCTTCCTGGGTCTATTCCCCCCACCTTCCCCCCCCCCCCACTGGCCAGGTAGGCGGTGGCAGGGGGCAGAGATTGGGAGCAGAGGATTCTCTGCCCCCACTGGGGAGATTGGATCCCTACCATGGGCTCAAAAAGTTTGGGAACCTGTGCATTAGCAAGTGCATAGGATTGCTCCTTAGACTGATTTTTCATCAAACAGCAGTCCAACATGCCTCGCTTTGAAACTGCAAGGGAAAGGTTCAGATAACAGTTTGTGATTTGCCCTGTAGTGTGTGTAAAGACAGGACTAGCTGTATGAAGAGGGAAAGGTGAAAAACTGACTGGGATACTTCTTGTCTCTGTGTGTAAATAGTTCTTTGGATCCCAGCCTTGAAGTAAACATATTGTGTGTTTCTCTCTGTTATATATGGACACTCATGAGAGAGCTGATTGCTTGGAGCTCTCCACCAATTGTACATTCAACAGCAAAGATGGGCAGTGTCTGAACCACTCTGAACATTTATCAGCACACAGGAGCATTGATTTCAAGGGTATTTAGACTTTGGGCCAAGCTACACATGACGAATGACACTTGAACAGCAAGTGTATTTCTCCCTGTTCACTTGCCCTCCACTCAATCCACTTGCCGTTCAAGTGTCATTCGTCATGTGTAGCTTGGCCCTCAGTCTAGAATTCTGTGAATATCGGAGGTGGGGGCAGGAACCCTGACAACTGAACTCTAAAATAATCACCAAGTAAGCAGAAGAATGCTGAAAAACAATTAGTAAATAACTTGTAATAATTGCAATTATATTAAAGTCTGTGTCTAATAAGACACTGTAAGCTGTATTCAGTATGTGCTAAATAAAACTACTGACAGTACTTTTCATTACTGTTACCCCCACCCCCCATCCTGGCTGTAAAATAGAGGAGGATTTCACTTTGGATGTCAGTTCCTTTGTTGCTAGCTACCTCAGAATCTACAGCAAGTGCTATTTTGGAGTGGCGTGGATAACACTGCTTGTTTTTAAGTACAATGTTCATGACAGACTAGTAATTAAACAGCAATTTCATTTCCCATCAGAGGCCTATGGAAGGGGGAAGGGAGGGGGCAGAAGCAACCTGCCTGAAGGAAAATGATAAACTCACCTGCGAAGGCTATAATTTCCAGCGTTTGAAGTGAAGAGACAAAATCATTTCACTTGATTTCCCACTTGCAAATGATTCCATGTTGAAACAGAGCTTGCGGTTCCTTTCCAAGAACTGAACCTGCATATTTTATTACTTGTTTTTAATAAGCTTTCACATTAGCTTAAAGAGACCAGTTTAAAATCCAGCACCTCACTAGATTTTCCTTAGCCCCTAAAGGCTAAATGAGGCATTCAAAGAGACGCAGAACAGCTGTTTCTTAGGGTCCCTTTTGCATCTTTTACTTGTAGGATCTCAAGGACTGGATCAGACATATAGGAGAATGAAGTGGGGACTGTTGAGATGGTAGATTGGATGGAGGACTGCACCACTACAGGCTGCAGGTGGTAGATTCCATCAATGCACAATTGTTTGCATGAAAAAAAAATCTGTATTTAACACTAGCACAGCAAAAGGAAAGCTCTTCTCCCTGCTGGTTATTTTATTTGCGCTGAAGATTGTTTTTAACATTGGGGAGCATTCCAAAATGTGACCCTCTGTGATCCTGCAGCCTGTTCTACCACCTCATTCTTCTGCATGCTTGATCAAAGCCTCCATGCTGTGCCATTTCTCCATTCCATCAGCCTATGATGCAAGTAGAGAGACACACAGTGCAGTGATATCACATGTTGTTTGTGTTAGATGCTGCAAGAGAGAAAGAGAAGAAAACTCTCAGACTAGCAGCAGCCCCTTGGGATAAAGATGGTACAGTGTACACCAAGGACAATAACTCTGGGAAAGGAAGCCCCTTTATCTACCTTTATATTTCATTGCATCATTATGAGTAGAGATGGGCACGAACCGCATGACGAGCATCAAAAACCAACGAAAATGGCAATCACGCGATTGTGACCTGGAGGATCGTGATTGGCCACGGCCAATGATCCAGCGGTTGGGAGAGGCCTGGATCGTGGCGTTCGGGCTCGGTTCAGGAATCCAGACACTCAGGCACCAGCAATCTATTCCCCTGGCAACGGAGCCAGGGGAATGCCTGAGCTCTGTCTGCCCTCCTTCTGTCACCATGGAAACCCAAATGGAAGCCCAGCTTTCCTTGATCAGCAGGGCTTCCTTCCAACCACGGAGCTGCAAAGCAGTTACAAGTTGGGAGAAGACACCCAGGGGAGGGAGGGGGAAGGGGGTGTTCTGTAGCCATGGGCACTCCAATCTCATCCCTGCAAACCCTGATAGGCAGCTCTGATGGCCAAACACAGACCTCCAGTGTTGCTGAATGGGACCCATGCTTATAAATAGCCATGGGCTGGGAACAGCGGCGCGCCCTGCTGTGTTTTCCACGATCCACGATCCAGGTTTGATTCGGGGACGGGGGATGGTTGTTGCTGTTTGGGAATTTGGGATCGTGGTCCGCACCAAACCACGATCTGCTGGTTCGATAAATTTTTTTGGTTTGTGCCCATGTCTAATTATGAGTCCTCATTCTAACTGGGCCTCTGTGCACCACAGTAGGACAAATAAGCAGTATTTTTCTTTTTTCATGGGAAGTAGAATGACTATTGCTGATGAATTCATCTAAATATATTTGCTTAAGTTTCTAAAGCAGAAAATTGACCTGAAAAGTTTCATGTGAAGGTCATTTGTGCTGTGAATTGCTGAGAGAGATTTGCTATGATGGGGCTTGTTACCAACAATGTCATTTAAAAACTGATTTTCCAGGATTTGAAATTTAGTCTTTGAATGGATGGTGACATACATTAAACATGTCGCTACTGGTTTTACGCATGTACTCCAGTTCTGGAAAATTCCAGAGTAATACTTGCCTTTTTTCCTTTTCTATTCTTGAGTGGGGAACTATAAGCTGAATGACCCAGCATCATGTGGGTAAAAATAGAAAGATCTGCTTCTCATTAGTAAGCAAGGTACTGAAGAAGTCTCTTCTTTCAAATCAAGTTGAGAGGTGGCCCATTCCCTGTATAATTGCTTGTCACAACTGTTATGTCTTCCTCTCAAATGCACACTGAAGTGACAAATGCAGAGACATGCTCGTAAAGGAGGCCTCCTTGGATATTTTTTTTAAAAATCGCAGTGCTGTCCATTCAGATTATTTTAATAGTCTGAAAGGCCCTTTGCATATTTTAAATCTTGAGGGCTTAGTACTGGTGAACTGAAGAGGGCACTAAGTTTTTTGGTACAGAGCAAGAAGTAGGTCTGTTTAATTATCGTTGTTTGAAAACGTAAGATTGAATTTCTGTGTTTCTTCATATCCATATTTCATAACAACCAGTATCTCTTTTGAGACATTATAATTGAATGATAGAAAGGCAGAGAATACCAGAATGTTCCCCCACCACAGTGTAACATTTAAGAATCCCAAAAGTGCTGTTTATCTCTGCTCAGTCAGGACAGCTTCGGATACTATTCACTGGTATGTTGCCAGTTCTGAAAAATCTTCCATGTAGAGCTGGTTCATTTCCATGAAAAGCATCCAAAATTTGGGGGGAAAGGCATTGGTATGAAAATACAGTGGTGGGACGATAATCTGGATGTTATTGTTTGTCTCCTGATACTTCAATGGAATTTGACATAATGCTAGTTATGAATCATCTGACGGGGAAAGGCAGGCCATCCCACTGAACATTTTTGATTGTGGGCAGTGTGGTATGTATATGTAATTAATGACCAAGAATATATAACACCACGCAAATAATGGTAGAGAAATGATAATAGTGATGTCCCTAGTCTTTAATGGTGATCACACTGTCTTATTGCATCTCAGTATAGATAACTCATGGTACAATCTGCCATTATGATATCTTGTGATCCTTTGTAAGACATTGCAGTTACTGGAATCACCACTGGAATCTGTTGCCAAAGGAGTACCAGATCATATCTTTGGTCCTCCAAGTGCAATTGTGCAACCAGGGATTATGTCACATCATGTGTTGCAGAGTCGACTATAAAATCTCTAGACCATGTATGTCACCTCATAATTTTTCACATCAGTGTACAGCCAATGTAAAACTATATAACACGAGTTGTCACAGAATCACATGATTAACACCTCATTCTTTGAACCCTTTATACTTCCAGGGTACGTCTCTGCTGCTGTTATGACCTGTTACAACATAATTGTGGATGCTTCCTAAGTTACCGCTACATGAGAAAACTCCTAAGCCAATTAAAAAAAATAATATGTGCCATAAATTTCCTTCCTTTTCACAGGTTCATTTTCACACTTTTATGTTCTTTTTTTTTTTGCTGTCTTCAAAATGTACTGTCCTTTTGCCAATCAAAACTGTTTTGAAATGATACAACACTGTGAAAATTATGATGGAAACCAAACCTTTTCCCCCCTCCAGCTTCATACATCTCTGAATGTTTAGAGGAAATTACTAAAAATAGTGAACTAAAAATTATCTTGTGGCAATGTTGGGAGAGTCAATACAAGTATGTATTCATTGGGGGCAGGTGTAGCTTACAGGTACAGAACTAAAAAGAATCTGGACGATTCACCTGACGAAGCTGCATGTGAAACGCGTAGGGGTTGTACAGTTATGAAAGATTCTTCCCTTGACACCATTTGCCTCTTCTTCGTTTTGCCTTGGTGCCTCCCCCGCTTCTTCAATGGATAGTACAGGCCAAAATACCTTACATGTGAAATTGTGCTACAGCTCTTAGAGAACAATTGATAGCAAATGATAACAATCCAGAAGGAAGATGGATGGTAAACAATAGCTGAGATGTAAAAATTCACCAGACAGATTTGTTTAATATGCTGGATGATGAATACTCATAGATAGGGGTGTGCAAGCCAAAAATTTTCGGCTATAGCCGAAAGTAGAAAGCCGAAAGAAGATTCTCTATCGTTAAAGCCGAAAGCCGAAACAAGAATCTCTTTCGGCTTTCGGCTTTCGGGATTCTTTCGGCATTATTTCGGCATTATTTCGGCTTTTTTCTAAGGGAAAATGCCTCCGTCTTCCAGGACGCCTGGAGGAAGCATTTTCCCACCGAATAAGCCCACAATTGGTGGGGACCTTCCTCTAACCCTTCTCTAACAACCACCCAAATTTCAGACAGATTGGACTTTGGGGGGCCATGTTATGGCCCCCCAAAGCAGGTCCCCCCATCCTCCCATAAGAAAGCGAAGGAGCAGCATATTGTTAGCATGCTGCTGCTAATCTTTCTTCATTATTTCCTATGGGGAAAAAATGAAGAGGCAGGCTTCCTTTGCCAGGGGTGGCATTTTGCATGCAAAATGCCCCCTTACCCTCAGGGGCCCTTCTCCCACCCCTCCTCCCACCCCCCACCAAGGCTCAGCCTGCTCCCACTTGGGGGGGCCATTTCATGGCCTCCCCAAGTAGGTGCTCTAATCTCTACCACTGACAGCTGGGGGAGGCTTGTGTTGCCAGGGGTGGCATTTTGCATGCAAAATGCCCCCCAACCCTCTGGGGCCCTTCTCCCACCCCTCCTCCCACCCCCCACCAAGGCTCAGCCTGCTCCCACTTGGGGGGGCATTTCATGGCCTCCCCAAGTAGGTGCTCTTTTCTCTACCACTGACAGCTGGGGAAGGCTTGTCTTGCCAGGGATGGCATTTTGCATGCAAAATGCCCCCCAGCCCTCTGGGGCCCTTCTCCCACCCTTCCTCCCACCCCCACCAAGGCTCAGACTGCTCCCACTTGGGGGGGCATTTCATGGCCTCCCCAAGTAGGTGCTCTTTTCTCTACCACTGACAGCTGGGGAAGGCTTGTCTTGCCAGGGGTGGCATTTTGCATGCAAAATGCCCCCCAGCCCTCTGGGGCCCTTCTCCCACCCTTCCTCCCACCCCCACCAAGGCTCAGACTGCTCCCACTTGGGGGGGCCATTTCATGGCCTCCCCAAGTAGGTCCTCTCAGCCCCTAAAGTCCACCCCTTACAGCCCCACACAAACCCAATTCCCCCCCAGCTGCCACACACAGACCCAAATCCCCACATTAGCCCCTCACAGACCCAAATCCACCCCCACCTGCCCCACACCCATAACCCCAGGAACAGGCTGGCAAAGGCCAGCCCTCTCCCTTTGTTCCCTATGCTGGGAACTTCTAAACTCTCTTTCCCTGGGCAATTCTGCACAGCCCAGGGGTGCCACAATGGTGGGCACACTTCTGAGTGCCAGCTGGTCCCTGTGAAAGAGCACCTGAACCACAGACACCCTCCCTCAAATTCCCCCACCACCTACAGAGATGGCTGGCCAGCCAGCCCCATTGTTCCCTATGATGGGAACCAACTGCACAACAAAGAATAAAACAAGAACAACACAAAATAAAGTTTTAAATTTTTTTTCTCCCTTCCAAAGTACAAGTAGGCAAAGCATTATGACACATTACACCAGCAGTCCCCCACACAGAAAAATTAAAACAAAACTCACTTAACATCAGAGAATCACAAAGCATGATTCCTGTCAAAAACACTTTATTTCTTGAACAGCTTTAGGTTACACAGCAGGGGGGAACACCAAAGGGCATGGCAGCACTATCTTACACAAAAATAACACAACTCACTTAACATCAGAGAATCACAAAGCATGATTCCTGTCAAAAACACTTTATTTCTTGAACAGCTTTAGGCTACACAGCAGGGGGGAACACCAAAGGGCATGGAAGCAGTATCTTACACAAAAATAACACAACTCACTTCACATTAAAGAATCACCCCAAAAAATTGCTGTCAAAAGCACTTTATTTCTGTAACTGCTTTAGGTTACACAGTAGGAAGGCACCACAGAGCAGGAAAGCAGTGTACTACACAAAAATAACACAACTCACTTCACATCAGAGAATCACACAAACACAATTGCTGTCAAAAACGGTGAAGTGGGTTGTATCATTTTTTGTAGTACACTGCTATCATGCCCTGTTGTGCCCTCCTACTGTGTAACCTAAAGCTGTTCAAGAAATAAAGTGTTTTTGCCAGGAATTGTGTTTTTGTGATTCTCTGATGTTAAGTGAGTTGTGTTATTTTTGTGTAAGATAGTGCTGCCATGCCCTTTGGTGTTCCCCCCTGCTGTGTAACCTAAAGCTGTTCAAGAAATAAAGTGTTTTTGCCAGGAATTGTGTTTTTGTGATTCTCTGATGTTAAGTGAGTTGTGTTATTTTTGTGTAAGATAGTGCTGCAATGCCCTTTGGTGTTCCCCCCTGCTGTGTAACCTAAAGCTGTTCAAGAAATAAAGTGTTTTTGACAGGAATCATGCTTTGTGATTCTCTGATGTTAAGTGAGTTTTGTTTTAATTTTTCTGTGTGGGGGACTGCTGGTGTAATGTGTCATAATGCTTTGCCTACTTGTACTTTGGAAGGGAGAAAAAAAATTTAAAACTTTATTTTGTGTTGTTCTTGTTTTATTCTTTGTTGTGCAGTTGGTTCCCATCATAGGGAACAATGGGGCTGGCTGGCCAGCCATCTCTGTAGGTGGTGGGGGAATTTGAGGGAGGGTGTCTGTGGTTCAGGTGCTCCTTCACAGGGACCAGCTGGCACTCAGAAGTGTGCCCACCATTGTGGCACCCCTGGGCTGTGCAGAATTGCCCAGGGAAAGAGAGTTTAGAAGTTCCCAGCATAGGGAACAAAGGGAGAGGGCTGGCCTTTGCCAGCCTGTTCCTGGGGTTATGGGTGTGGGGCAGGTGGGGGTGGATTTGGGTCTGTGAGGGGCTAATGTGGGGATTTGGGTCTGTGTGTGGCAGCTGGGGGGGAATTGGGTTTGTGTGGGGCTGTAAGGGGTGGACTTTAGGGGCTGAGAGGACCTACTTGGGGAGGCCATGAAATGCCCCCCAAGTAGGAGCAGTCTGAGCCTTGGTGGGGGGTGGGAGGAAGGGTGAGAGAAGGGCCCCAGAGGGCTGGGGGGCATTTTGCATGCAAAATGCCACCCCTGGCAAGACAAGCCTTCCCCAGCTGTCAGTGGTAGAGAAAAGAGCACCTACTTGGGGAGGCCATGAAATGGCCCCCCCAAGTGGGAGCAGTCTGAGCCTGGGTGGGGGGTGGGGGGAAGGGTGGGAGAAGGGCCCCTGAGGGCTTGGGGGCATTTTGCATGCAAAATGCCACCCCTGGCAACACAAGCCTCCCCCAGCTGTCAGTGGTAGAGATTAGAGCACCTACTTGGGGAGGCCATGAAATGGCCCCCCCAAGTGGGAGCAGGCTGAGTCTTGGTGGGGGGTGGGAGGAGGGGTGGGAGAAGGGCCCCTGAGGGTGAGGGGGCATTTTGCATGCAAAATGCCACCCCTGGCAAAGGATGCCTGCTTCTTCATTTTTTCCCCATAGGAAATAATGAAGAAGATTAGCAGCAGCATGCTAACAATATGCTGCTCCTTCGCTTTCTTATGGGAGGATGGGGGGACCTGCTTTGGGGGGGCCATAACATGGCCCCCCAAAGTCCAATCTGTCTGAAACTTGGGAGGTTGTTAGAGAAGGGTTAGAGGAAGGTCCCCACCAATTTTGGGCTTATTCGGTGGGAAAATGCCTCCCCCAGACGTCCGGGAAGACGGAGGCATTTTCCCATTGAAAAGCCGAAAGAAAGCCGAAAGAATCCCGAAACGTTTCGGCTTTTTTCTTTCGGCTACCCGAAACGTTTCGGCATTCCCCGAAACGTTTCGGCATTCCCCGAAAGAAGCCGAAACATTCCCCGAAAGAAGCCGAAACATTCCCCGAAAGAAGCCGAAACGCACATCCGTACTCATAGATGAACAAAAATATGTTTTATTAGTAATGTCAGTGCAAACTGTTGATACTTCCCCCCCCCCCCCCGGTATTTCATTACACTTCTGTAAAACAAATTTTAAAGTTGAAATTAATTCTACACAATCTTTACTGACAACTGGTCCTAGGAAAACATATAGGTCTGCATGAATAAGAGTTGTAAAAGGAGTTGAACACACATTTTAAAACATAAAAATTAGTCATCAAACTTTTCAGGTACAGATGCATAAATTAATGGATGTGGCCTCTGGCTGGATACTGCAACTATAGTCTCATTTTCCATACTGTGTACAGGGCTATGACCTATTATATCTAATGCTGAAGTTGAGCAGAGCTTTCTTATGCGGCTGGTACAGAACTATTTACAAAAACTGGGGTATTAGCTCTCACAACTTCATTGTTGTGCAGGAAGAACAAGGGTCCAACTTGCATAAAAGAGGGAAAAGTATGATGAAATGCAATGTTTTCTGTTGGTATTTGGATACAAGGGCAGCAGGCCTCTAACTTCTCTATCTGCTGGAATACAATTGTTTTATGAAGCCTCTGAGAGCAGTTTGCACATTACAACGACTGATTCTGTCTTCAAACACATCAGTTGCCAAAAATAGTTGATTAAAAACTAAGATCAAGTCAAAACAATCCTAACTTTGTAGCTTTCTGTGCAGTTGCAAAATGGGATCTTCTCCTTTCATCAGTACTGGGATCGGGTAGAGCTATGTAGATGGTCAAATTGATTACATGATGTTCAGGATCAGGGAGGAGAAGAATGGACTCTTGTGTTGCCAATGAAATTTTCTGAGATGCTTCTTTCATTTCCCATGCTGCACTGTGTTGGAACTTTGAAAACTGTCACTACGGGCCAAGCTACAAGTGATGAATGACACTTGAACGGCAAGTGAACAGACTCACATGTATTCCTCCCTGTTCACTTGTGCTCCACTTGCACTCCACTGTGAGTCTGTTCACTTGCCATTCAAGTTTCATTCGTCACTTGTAGCTTGGCCCTACGTTGCCTAGACAACTGGGCATCTCTCCCTCTTTTCCCAGGGGCATAAACTAGCACAGACCAGGAAGAGCTGCCCAGTTTCCTGGTCAGCATAGCAATGCTATTCTTTCTTCTCTGTCTTATGAGGGCAATGAGAGCAGTAGAATATAGTCGGTTCTGATTGGATATATAGTTTTGTTACAGTATCTCTCTGTGTTATTGACTATGATATTGTAGTGAAGGTGAACACAACATGGTGTAGAAGAGCAGCAGAGAGGCGGATCATCTTGGCTGCAGAGAACCATAGCAGAACCAGTCAAGATATACTGAGACAGCAGTTTGTATCTCTGTAGCCAGAAAATACTCCTTCCATAAAGATTTTACTATCTTCTTGTTGCCTAATCAACATCACATGCACAAAGAACTTTCTTGTTGTCCATCCAGAATATTGTCATCCTTTCTTAGAGAAAAAAAAATAAGGCAAATAATATTGGAGATAAAGGATGCTCCTGTTGGATTATCTTGAATAATGAAAGTTTACCTCAATGTGGAACCAAAAATATAGGTGGTTGTTGGGGGTTTTCCGGGCTGTATTGCCGTGGTCTTGGCATTGTAGTTCCTGACGTTTCGCCAGCAGCTGTGGCTGGCATCTTCAGAGGTGTAGCACCAAAAGACAGAGATCTCTCAGTGTCACAGTGTGGAAAAGATGTAGGTCATTTGTATCTACTCAGGAGGGGTGGGGTTGAGCTGAGTCATTCTGTAAGAGTTTCCCAGGGTGTGGAATGCTAATGGCGGGAGGCTTCACTGTATCCTGAGGAGGTTCTTTTGCATATGGATTGGTGCTTGATGTGCTAATCTTCTCTGCAGGGCTATTGTCGGGTGTGGAGTGTTTTGTTGGCCTGGTGTTTTTCAGAACTGGAGCCCATGCTCTGTTCATTCTTAAGGTTTCTTCTTTCCTGTTGAAGTTTTGCTTATGCTTGTGAATTTCAATGGCTTCCCTGTGCAGTCTGACAAAGTAGTTGGAAGTGTTGTCCAGTATTTTGGTGTCCTGGAATAAGATACTGTGCCCTGTTTGAGTTAGGCTATGTTCAGCCACTGCTGATTTTTCAGGCTGTCCAAGTCTGCAGTGTCTTTCATGTTCTTTTATTCTTGTCTGGATGCTACGCTTTGTGGTCCCGATGTAAACTTGTCCACAGCTGCAGGGTATACGGTATACTCCTGCAGAGGTGAGGGGGTCTCTGCTGTCTTTTGCTGATCGTAGCATCTGTTGTATTTTTCGGGTGGGTCTGAATACTGCTTGAAGGTTATGCTTTTTCATAAGCTTTCCCATCTGATCAGTAATTCCTTTGATATATGGCAAAAACACTTTTCCTGTAGGTGACTGTTTTTCCTTGGTTGTTTGATTCATCCTGGGTTTGATTGCTCTTCGGATTTCATTTCTGGAGTAGCCATTTGCCTGAAGTGCGTGGTTTAGATGATTAATTTCCTCATTGAGAAAGCGCGGCTCACATATCCGTCTTGCACGATCCACTAATGTTTTCATTATGCCTCTTTTCTGTCGGGGGTGGTGATTGGAGTTTTTGTGTAAGTACCGATCAGTGTGAGTTGGTTTCCTGTAGACCTTGTGACCTAACTGAGAGTTTGCTTTGCGGATGACCAAGGTATCCAGGAATGAGAGTTTTCCCTCACTTTCTTTCTCCATTGTGAATTGTATGTTCAAGTGGATGTTGTTGAGATGATTCAAAAACTCCATCAATTCTTCCTCCCCATGGCTCCAAATGATGAATGTATCATCCACAAACCGGAACCATACACTGGGTTTGTGGGGTGCTGATTCTAGAGCTGTTTTTTCAAAATGTTCCATGTAGAAGTTTGCTATAACTGGGCTGAGTGGGCTCCCCATGGCCACCCCATCCATCTGTTCATAGAATTCGTTGTCCCATTGGAAGTAACTGGTTGTCAGACAATGATGGAATAAGGCTGTTACATTCTCTGGGAAAATCTGATTAATCAGTGCAATAGTGTCTTTTACTGGAACCTTGGTAAACAGGGATACAACATCAAAACTGACAAGTATGTCTTGTGGATTGAGTTTCAGAGAACTGATTTTGTTGATGAAATCTGCTGAATCTTTGATGTAAGACGAGGTTTTCCCGATGTGGTCCTGCAGGAGATCTGCCAGATGTCTAGCTAATTCATATGTCGGTGAACCAATGGCACTCACAATGGGTCGGAGTGGGACTGAATCTTTATGTATTTTTGGGAGTCCATATAGTCTAGGTGGCTGTGCTTCAGTCTTGCATAGTTTGCTGTGCGTGTCGGGATACAGTGAAGCCTCCCGCCATTAGCATTCCACACCCTGGGAAACTCTTACAGAATGACTCAGCTCAACCCCACCCCTCCTGAGTAGATACAAATGACCTACATCTTTTCCACACTGTGACACTGAGAGATCTCTGTCTTTTGGTGCTACACCTCTGAAGATGCCAGCCACAGCTGCTGGCGAAACGTCAGGAACTACAATGCCAAGACCACGGCAATACAGCCCGGAAAACCCCCAACAACCATCGTTCTCCGGCCGTGAAAGCCTTCGACAATACATCAAAAATATAGGGTTATATCTTATGGAAATTACAGTGGTAGAAACATATCTTTCCCTACCTTCCCCTTCTTCCACCAGCTTCCTGTGCCCCCTCACAGAAAATGCATTGCTGGGGATCAGGAATCAGGATATGAATTACAGACAAAAATCGCATGGATTGGGGGCTGCAGTTGGGGGATCCAGTGATATCATGCCTCCTCTATTGTCTATCAGTGGAGCAACCACCTTTGGCAATAAGTGACCTTGCCATTAGGAGTGTATGATCTGGATTTGGGAACTGGTAAAAAAGCTGGATTCATGCTGATCTGGCATAATCTGGATATGTTGGTTCCGCAGGTCAAACCCTGTATCTGATCTGGGCAGCCAAGCTCTGCTGGGCTGGATTATCCAGCTGCAGGCAGCCACAGCAGGCAGATGCAGCAGACTTGAGTGGCACAGAACAAGAGGGTAGCAAATGGAGCCAAGCTCCATGCCACTACAGGAAAGTGGCATGAGGCTGGTGGGGTGGGAGAGGAGGCAGAAGGCAGAGTGGATCCCCATCCCGTTCTGCCCCTTTTTCTCACCTGAGCTCTAAAAGAACCCTTCAAGTCGCTGCTGCTGGCTGCCTTTTAAACTCCACGGCTCAACAAGCTCCCCTCCCTGACTTTAGTAAAGGGATTCTCAGGATTTTCTGGTTTGACATCAGAATTCTCTGAATCGACGTTCCTTTGCTGCAGTTTGGTTCTGTGGGACTTTGTTGGTTAAGCTTGCAAGGGAGTTAATGTTGAACCAGAGAATCCCAAGCAAGCAGGGGAGGGACCTTTGATGTTTAAAAGCTTTGGAAATATTTCCTCCATAGGAAACAATGAAGTATGGATCAGGGAAACTTGTTCAGGGGGCCACAGAGTTGGACCCTAGGGTCCAATCCTCCTGAAATTTGGAGGTGGGTGGTCTTTAGTGGACAGTCAAGAGTAAGTTCCCTGTAAATTTGGTAGAGTTTGCTTTAAAATGTCCCCACAGCCCCTTGGACATATCCCCCTTAGGGAATAATGGCCAACTAAATTCGAGATTGTCTAACCTAGATCAGATAATCTGACTCAGATTTCAGGGATACCATATCTTTTTCATCCCTGAAACATAGACCCTTTTTTTGGTGCACACCCCTACTTACCATATTGGTGCATTCATACAACCATTTATGTACATGAACCTTGTGGGGGACAGCTCCCTGTCTTATGTCAAAGAAGAAGAGCTTGTCTGAATTAAACCTAAAGACCTGTTTTAAAAACTGGTGAGAAGTAAGTGGAAGGCATGCTGTCTTTGAGCCTTTAGATCTAATTGAAAATTGGTTCTAACTGGAACATGGAGTGTTTTAGGCAGACTGAGCTGGTAAAAAAGCACTTATCTGTCAAGCCAAGCTTCACTAATATGCTCCCTGGGTTGTCACCTGTTTTTTTTTCTTGTCAATTCTTTAGCATGCTGTGTGGCATTTTATTCCTTAATGGTTAGAAAATGCTCAGTTCTCCTGATTTATCTTCTATTATCTACCTAGCTTTCAAAACAAAATAATCTCTCTTGCTAAGTTATTGTATCTCTCATGGTCCTCTAATACCCAAGTACCACTAAACAGAACAGCTTCTACTGGAAACATTGATTTCCTCTTGGTTGTTCAATGAAGCTGTCTCCCCTGCTCTGATATGTATAGTTTCTGATAGGGCAAGATAGCAAAAAGAATATCCATGAGGATAGTATAGAGTTTAAAATAGAACAATGTTGAGGAATTGCCAGAAATTCCATGTCACTTCCGGGTTTCCCTCAGAGGTAAGCAAAGAGTAAGCAAAATGTATTCCTCCTGTGCCTCCGAATTGATGCGTGTCTTGAGAACTGACTCCTTAACTGAAGACAACAGCTTGACTGGACTGTACCCTCCACTCCCACAACTTGTCCTCAGGGCCTGGCTCCCCTGATCCCAAGTTGTCTGTTAACCTTTCACTCCCTGTAGAACTCAAACAGTAGGGAGGGGCACAGCTCACACTAACAGCTGACAAGAAGGCCCAGCAGGGTCATGGCAACCTGTTCTTTATTCTGCAGCAATCCTGGGCATGATTCTCAATTGTGCCCTGTCAAAAGACTTCATCCTGGGTTGATGGGAAACCTGGAACCCCAGGCCAATTTGGGTCCAGGAGCCCATCACTAGGACTGGCTTCATCATCACCCTGTTTATTCCAGTCACCATCTTCCAGTCCAAGCAGCACCCCCTTCAGACCACTGCTGCTGTTGTTTTTGGCATATCCAGTCATTTCATGGACATCTTTCATTTCATCAAAGACGGCCCATGGGTCTTTGGGCACCGGGGGTGGGGCCATCAGTCATGTGATTTTTTTTCAGAGGTGCCGGATCTCAGATCCTGGGAGATACCACTGAAAAAAAGCCCTGACAGCGGTACAAATTATATTCATTCCCAGTATACATTTGGATTTTCATTTCTGCTTTTAGAAAAATCACTGAATAGGCTTCTAAATACCAGGCAAACTCTTTTTGTTTCTAATCTCATTAAGGGAAAAAAACCTTCTTTATTTGGTGTTCTTATAATATGAAAGCAAGCAAATCTCAAGTGAACCTGAAGCACCATTTTCATAAATAGCAGTACATTCAGTAGCAGACACTAATTAAAATGCTATTAAAGATACCCATTTGTGTTCTTTTACAGTACAAGACAGCATAGAGCTCTTTTACACATGGGCAGTGGCAATAACTGAACAATGGTTGATACCACCATGGACAAAGCCTGCAGAGCATGAAACCAAATTGCACTGGGAGGAAGGTAAATGCTGTTCCATATGTAGAATTATCAATATGTTAACTGCTGTCAGGTTCAGACACACTGCAAACCTGTTTAGGTTTTTGAATGCCATTGCTGGAGCAGTGGACAGTGCATCACTTCAAAAAAGAGGAGTGCTGGAGCTCATGTAGGGTTGCCCAGGTTACATGGTCAATGGGGAGAGGCAAGGGGAACTGGCCAACCACGTGTACTCTACCCAGTAGGCACATGGCTGAATTGGGCACATGCACTCCTACATCACCAGAAAATAACTTCATTTCCAGCATGATGCAGAAATGATGGGTCACCCCAGGGTGCTATCCATTGAGGCTGATTTTTAGAGAACTGGCCTCTGGTATGACCTGTCGCTTCCACATTGCACCAGAAATAACATCTTTTTCTGGCATCATGGGAGTGCATGGGAATGCATATGTAAATTCATGTGATATAAATACCCTCCACCCCACCACTCATCTCCACCCATCCCCAGTTTGGCCTGCCAGGGAACCTGACAACCCTGGGCTCACATCAGCCTGGAAGATTGTTAATCACCACAGCATTAACCTTCTAGGTTCTACTTCTAAATTCACTGGTTTCCAATTTGTTTCTAGGTGCTACTCCATTTTCCCCTACAAAGCTCTGGTTGGTCTGGGATCTTCCCAGACTTTATTCCTGTTTCCCCTGGCTTCAGATATAGGGCAGGAGGCAGCGAAGGAAAGAATCCTTTGCATGATAGCGCAATGTCTTTGGAATTTGCTATCAAGGGATGTTTGTCTAGCACCAGCTTTGGTATCACTAAGGGCCAAGCTACACATGACGAATGACGCTTGAACGGCAAGTGTATTTCTCCCTGTTCACTTGCCCTCCACTCAATCCACGTGCCATTCAAGTGTCATTCGTCATGTGTAGCTTGGCCCTGAGTTGTCAGATGAAGACAATATTGTGTTCCTGACCTTTTGTTGCACTCTCAACTTGATTGCCAGTTTGGTGTTTTGGTTAGGAGCACAGGACTCTAATCTGGAGAGCTGGGTTTGATTTCCCACTCCTCCACTTGAAGCCAGCTGGATGACCTTGGGCTAGTCACAGCTTTCTGGAGCTCTCTCAGCCCCACCCACCTCACAGGGTGTTTTGTTGTGGGGATAATGATAGCATACTTTGTAAACCATTCTGAGTGGGCATTAAGTTGTCCTGAAGGGCGGTATATAAATTGAATGTTGTTGCTGTTATTATTATTATTATTATTCTTTCCAGCTTTGGATGTATTTGTAGATATGGTTGCTGTGATTTATATGTGTATGCCTTTAAGTGAGCCCTCACAAACTAGTTTCTGTTCCCCCTCTCCCTCTAGGCATGTATGGGGGGCAGGGTGTCACTTGGTTTCAGTGTAGTGTATATGAATTGGTTACAGCTCTCAGCGAATGTAAGTGCTTTCCCTCCTTTGGGAGAAATACTGAAGTCTGATATGGTAGCACCACAATCTCCTGTGTGCTACCTGGCTAGGTAAGCCTATTTCTACATGCCCAACCCCAGGGGATACTACTATTCAGGACTTTTTTCAGCAGGATCTCCTGGGATCTGAGATCCAGCACCTCTGAAAAAAGATCATGTGACTAGTGGCCCCGCCCCTAGTGCCCAAAGACCCGTAGGCTGTCTCCCCGGGTGGAGCTTCTCCCAGGCTGCCTACTTCCCTGGCCTCTTCCCCGGCCTTTCCCTTCCTCCCTCCCTCCTTCTTTCCTTGCTTCCTTCTTTCTTTCCCATGTTAGTCTGTAGTTACAAAATAGTTAAGAGTCCAGTAGCATCTTTAAGACTAACCAACTGTATTGAGGCATAAGCTTTTGAGAACCACATGCATAAGCGGGTGTCATCAAAATATTGATGGCACACAATACCAATGCCTCAGACAATCTAATTCAAAACTCTTTTAATCAAATGGATTCTGGTGTTGGAAAAGGCATGACCTAACTTGCAATTTGCTGCTCACAAAGTAGATTTCTGGCTCACAACACTTAGAGGGAACATTGCAGCCAGGTAAGGGTTGGGGAGGCGAGCGGGCTTGAATTGAGGGAGCGCTCTGAGGGGTGGCTGCGCCCTGCACCCCACTTCCGGAAGTGATGTCATTTCCTGGAAGTGATGTCATCATGTGTTTCTGGTGGCACACATGCACACATGACAATAGAGAGATCCAACACCTCTTTTCCCAGAAAAAAAGCCCTGCTACTATTGCTGTTTTTTGCCACTTATGTGTCCTTTATCATTCAAAGCTGCTTACAACAGGAAACAAAAACATAACCCCATTAAAAAACTTTAATAACGTAAAATTACATAGTTCCACGCTTCTTTAATTGCAATTTAACTAGAAGAATTTTTAAAATTAATTCCAGAGTTAGTGAATGGGATGTTCACCACATCTTTTAATTTCAACTCACTTGTGTCAATTTTCCTCCACCACTACTAGACATGTATGCATTGATACAAGACTATCAAACAAATCATGGTGTTCTTATACACATTATTGTATCAAATTTCTTGTTGTGCAATGTGTTAGTGACGGGTACAGCATATTGGTAAAATTCCACTTGTAGAATCTTGATACAACTATATGTCCAGTCATACAGGGGTTTGTTCTTTGTGGTGTGCTATCAATTTACATGCATTCTCTTCCATAAAGCACCAAGCAAAGACGTCATGATTTATCATACATCAGAATTACTTTTTCTGCAGTGGAACTAATTAATTAAGAATCCTCCACTGCAATAAAGCAGTGGGGGATTCTTAATTAATTAGTTCCAGTCTGGAAACAAGTCCAAATAATTCTGAAATCCATTCTCTTAAGAGAAAGGTGAATTAAGAGAACTTCTGAAGCATTCTTACAGGAGACTCTTTTAACTACTGATTCTGGAGACTGTGTTTAGGATTGCTCTGTGAACATGTAACCTCATACGCAGAACGCACGTCACATCTATTGATGCTTAACATTCCAACATCATAAAATGTCAATTGTACATAAGAATATTGTGTTATGCTCCAAAGAGTTTCCAATGTGAAGAAAGATTATAAAAGTGAGATAATTTTCACTGGAATGTCAGAGGTGCCAATAGTTAGCTTTAAACACGTTATCTATTGCACCATGTAATTTCAGAAATGTTTATTTTTTTCCAAAATTCTGACAAAAGACCCAATTAAACCAAACAGCTTTTTCAAGAAGAAAGCAATAATTTTCCAAAATGATTTCTTCACCAACCTTTCCTTAGAGAAATCTCACATACATACACAGTAACAATTATTTCCCCTCTCTGAAGTTAAACATCAGAGTCCTGAAACTTTATGGAGAAAATCTGTTCTTCCCTTAACTGTAAAACAGCAGAAAAACAGTGTTCTCCACATCTATCATAATCCAAAATTGTTGCATTATATTTGTTGTTAGATTTGGTTCCCAAATGATAATGAGCATCTCAGGAAATGCACGAAAGGGTCAACTGGTTGCCTCTGCAGGGATTCCCATCCCTGTATTGGCTAAAATAAGCACAGTGGCAAAACAGTCTTTTTTTAAAAAAACCTTGTCAAATCTTATTTAATTTAATTCTTTTCTATTCAAGGGCCACCTTAATATTCAAAGATTACCCCTTTTCTTTAATGGATTTAACCTACTGGATTATGCCACCATGGCTAAGATTAGAGAATGGTAAACAGACAACTAACAGATTTCACCTTTTATTCATTACAGGAGGAACAAAGCCCACATATCAATGGATGTCATCCAAGCATTTGGTTTATTATGATTAATTTATGAATAATGGCTAGTATCCAGAGACCTGCAAACAGAACACAGGGAATGGATTTTTCCTCCCTTCCCTTTCTCACTTAAGTGGAATGTGATGCAAGGAGCTCATTAGAAATGGGGTATTGTGGAAGTTGTCCCCTCTTGCTCCACTACATATGCGGAGTAGTTATTTTGTTTACATACTGCACTCTCCTATGTCCTATGTCCTTCTTTGATGACACACCGAATTGCAAGAGTCGTTTTTCATATGGGCAGAATAAGGGAATGCAGCCAGAAAGGGAAGGTAGTAAAGATCTGCTCAATAAGCTCTTCATACATGGATCAGTGTATTTCTGGATGCAGTTCTGTTTTAACCAATAAATATCTTGTGCCAGTTTTCCTGAGGGTTAGACACCACCCCACAGGATTTTCCTGACAGATTCTAACCTTTGTCAGTCGGTGCACAACTCTTCTTAGCTGATTCAGAGCACTATTGTCATTGGTCCCTGTGTTGCTGGGATAAATTTTTGTGTTCTGCCACAGATCTGAACATTCTGGGGCCTGTATATCTTAAGGACTGTCTATTCCCATATTAAGCCATCTATTCTTTTAGATCATACTCTTTCCTCTGGCTTTGGAAATGAATAAATATTTATCAGACATTATCCACAGCTGTGAACCAATCCAAACATTTACTGAACAGCCTCTGGCATGGACTCCTGAATGCAAAACATCGAAATGTGGTTACCATCTCTGTTGTTCCAGCAAGTCTCCTATGCTTTTGAAAGCTGCTCTGAGAGACAGAAGAATCACAGCTGCAGCTGTCCCTATCACTGCATGCCCATAATACATACAATGTTGGTGGTTGAACAAAGATCAAGCAGCTTGCAATGGTGGTGGAGCAATCCTAGGTCAAGAGAATTGGTAACACCACCAAGCAGCAGCTAGATGCACACTGAACCCAACAGCTGTTCTAGGTGCAGCAGGTGGTTGGCCCTGCATCATAAATGGAGTTCATCTTTGCCTCTTCCCTTGTTGTAAGGCTGCCTGGAAAGAGCCAAAAGATAAACAAGTAATGAGTAGGGATGTGCGTTTCGGCATTCAGAATGCCGAAAGAATGCCGAAACAAAAGTGTTTCGGCATTCTTCAAGAATCCCGAAACGTTTCGGGGAATGCCGAAACGTTTCGGGATTGCCGAAAGAAAAACCCGAAACGTTTCGGGATTCTTTCGGCATTCTTTCGGCATTCGAGAATCGCCATTTTGATTTTGCTAGCCGTTTGCCTTAGCAAGCGGCTAGCAAAATCCTGCTGGAAGCAAAGGCTTCCTGCAGGCTCTTAGAAGAGGGGAGGGGGGGAGGAGTGAATCACTCACTCCTTCTGTCACCCCCCACCCCTCTTGCAAAGGAGGATAGGGAATCCTGCTTTGCCTTGCAAATGCAAGGTGCAAGCATTGCATTGCACTTTGCATTTGCAAAGCAGCAGAGATTCCCGCCAAAACTAACAGGTAGGGGAGGGGGAGCAGGAGGAGGGTGGCTCTTGGAGTGTGGGTGGGGAAAGGCAGGGGACTGGGGACTTTAGGAGTCACCAATCCCACTGCTGCATTCTCATGCCAGCCAATAGATTTAAATCTTTGGCTGAGGCTGCAGCAGGGGATTTAAATTTGGAGCAAGACTGTCTGGAACACTTCTGTTGCTGCTGCTGCTGAGCTGTGACCGAGAGAGGAGAAGAAGAGAGACTGCACCTGGAGCCTGGAGGACATCTGCCTGGAGGATCAACTGTGCTGGACATCCTGAGAGGACACCTGGTAGGCCTTTTTAAAATTTTTGTAAATTTTTTTGATGCTGGGCAATGTGCTGCTGTGGCCTGCCTCTGCAAAAAGGTGTTGCAGTTTATTCTTGGCATGGCCTGGGGGACAGGTTGGGCAGACAATGTTTGATGGTGGGGTGGGGGTTTCAGCATTGGTTGTTGTGCTTGCCTTCTTAAAGCTTGATCCACTGTTTTAAGATTAAAACAAGAGTGTGCCAGCTTTGGGCCTACACAGGCCAGAAGCCTTTCTTCTGGCTGGCTCTCACAGTTGTGCTCCACAATCTGGAATGGTGTGGCTTGCTTTTCTGTGTCTGGTCCCCTGCTTGCAAGGATTCCCAACAGGCTCCGTCCTGATCAACTGTGCCAGCCTGTGGGCCACACACAGGTATGGCCTGGGGGACAGGTTGGGCAGACAATGTTTGATGGTGGGGGGGGGGGGGGTTTCAGCATTGGTTGTTGTGCTTGCCTTCTTTAAGCTTGATCCACTGTTTTAAGATTAAAACAAGAGTGTGCCAGCTTTGGGCCTACACAGGCCAGAAGCCTTTCTTCTGGCTGGCTCTCACAGTTGTGCTTCACAATCTGGAATGGTGTGGCTTGCCTTTCTGTGTCTGGTCCCCTGCTTGCAAGGATTCCCAACAGGCTCCGTCCTGATCAACTGTGCCAGCCTGTGGGCCACACACAGGTATGGCCTGGGGGACAGGTTGGGCAGACAATGTTTGATGGTGGGGGGGGGGGGTTCAGCATTGGTTGTTGTGCTTGCCTTCTTTAAGCTTGATCCACTGTTTTAAGATTAAAACAAGAGTGTGCCAGCTTTGGGCCTACACAGGCCAGAAGCCTTTCTTCTGGCTGGCTCTCACAGTTGTGCTTCACAATCTGGAATGGTGTGGCTTGCCTTTCTGTGTCTGGTCCCCTGCTTGCAAGGATTCCCAACAGGCTCCGTCCTGATCAACTGTGCCAGCCTGTGGGCCACACACAGGTATGGCCTGGGGGACAGGTTGGGCAGACAATGTTTGATGGTGGGGGGGGGGGGTTTCAGCATTGGTTGTTGTGCTTGCCTTCTTTAAGCTTGATCCACTGTTTTAAGATTAAAACAAGAGTGTGCCAGCTTCGGGCCTACACAGGCCAGAAGCCTTTCTTCTGGCTGGCTCTCACAGTTGTGCTTCACAATCTGGAATGGTGTGGCTTGCTTTTCTGTGTCTGGTCCCCTGCTTGCAAGGATTCCCAACAGGCTCCGTCCTGATCAACTGTGCCAGCCTGTGGGCCACACACAGGTATGGCCTGGGGGACAGGTTGGGCAGACAATGTTTGATGGTGGGGGGGGGGGGGTTCAGCATTGGTTGTTGTGCTTGCCTTCTTTAAGCTTGATCCACTGTTTTAAGATTAAAACCAGAGTGTGCCAGCTTCGGGCCTACACAGGCCAGAAGCCTTTCTTCTGGCTGGCTCTCACAGTTGTGCTTCACAATCTGGAATGGTGTGGCTTGCTTTTCTGTGTCTGGTCCCCTGCTTGCAAGGATTCCCAACAGGCTCCGTCCTGATCAACTGTGCCAGCCTGTGGGCCACACACAGGTATGGCCTGGGGGACAGGTTGGGCAGACAATGTTTGATGGTGGGGGGGGGGGTTCAGCATTGGTTGTTGTGCTTGCCTTCTTTAAGCTTGATCCACTGTTTTAAGATTAAAACCAGAGTGTGCCAGCTTCGGGCCTACACAGGCCAGAAGCCTTTCTTCTGGCTGGCTCTCACAGTTGTGCTTCACAATCTGGAATGGTGTGGCTTGCTTTTCTGTGTCTGGTCCCCTGCTAGCAAGGATTCCCAACAGGCTCCGTCCTGATCAACTGTGCCAGCCTGTGGGCCACACACAGGTATGCTGCTTTGGCCAAGGTAACCCTTTTTGGTTGCTGGCCTGGCACTCACAGTTGTGCTCCACAATCTGGAATGGTGTGGCTTGCGTTTCTGTGTCTGGTCCCCTGCTTGCAAGGATTCCCAACAGGCTCCGTCCTGATCAACTGTGCCAGCCTGTGGGCCACACACAGGTATGCTGCTTTGGCCAAGGTAACCCTTTTTGGTTGCTGGCCTGGCACTCACAGTTGTGCTCCACAATCTGGAATGGTGTGGCTTGCGTTTCTGTGTCTGGTCCCCTGCTTGCAAGGATTCCCAACAGGCTCCGTCCTGATCAACTGTGCCAGCCTTCGGCCCACACACAGGCCTGCTGCTCCGGCTTTGGTAACCCTTCCCGTTTGCTGGCCTGGCACTCACTGTTTTGCTTCACATTCAGGTTGTTTATCGTTGGTGGACCTCTTCTGGACTGGACTGCACTTGGTTGACATCGGCCTGCAGATCTCTGCGTGGAGGATCAACATTGCTGGACATCTGCACTGGTGGACTGGTAGGGTTGTTGTTAAATTTGGTTTTTGAGCTTATGTCTGCTGCTGTGCCTACCTGCAAGCATATGCTTTGGCTCTGTCTTTATGGCTTGGGCCGGGGGGGGGGCATTTTCTGGTTGGGCAAGAGGATATTGTTTGGGGGTTAGGGGGGCCAGCATTGATCGCAGTGCCTGCTTTCTTTCATGTTTCATTTTTCAAGTTTGAGTGTGGGGTGGGCATGAACTGCTGTTTCACAGGACTAAAAAATGAGTGTGCCAGCTTCTGGTCTGCACAGGCCAGAAGCTCTGCTGGGTGGATGTGTTTTGTTTTGCTGCTGGTTGGCCCTAGCCTTTAAGGGGGGGGGGGGGCTGACTTGGCTTGTGCAACGGGGCCTTGAATTTTGGGGTTGCGTGTGCGGCGTGTGGTGTTGACTCTGCTAACATTTCCAATTTTCTTGACAGCATCGTGGAGGAGAGGAGGACCAGCTGCAAGACCGCCTGAACATCGCTGGACTGCAGGACTGGTGTTACTGTGAGCGAGTCCGGGTTCACATTTGGGTGGCCTTGGGGGTGGGTTCTTGCTAGCTTGGGAGGGGGGAGGCTCATCTTCAAAACACCACATCCACACCCCACACCGACATACCACAGAAACATCGGTCCCGCTAAATAGTGTCTCTTAGGTAGGTAGGCCAGTTGGTAGGTGATCAGTGGATAATTGCCCTCAACATAATTATTAGGGAAACCGAGCCTAGTTTTTTTTAAAAAACTAAATAGGGACTCAGCAGGGAAAGCATTAGTGAGTGAGTGTTAGGTTTGAATTCTATATATATATATATATATATATATATATATAAAAATTTGTAATAGCTGTCAATAGGCTTCCCATTAGTGCCCCCATAACTAGGGTTCCACTGCCCATCTCTGGCACCCGTGGTGGTGCCAGGCCGGCCCGGGCATACTAGTGTGTGAGTGTTTAAGGCTTTGTCACCTGTTATTGGGGTTTAGGGCCAGCTCAATTCCAGAGGAATTCAGCTGATTGGCAGGCTCAGGTTCCCTGACATAAATAGGGTTGCTTAAAAAGGCACTTGATTGTTCATCTCCAAGTCACAGAGCCACTAGAAACACAGATTTATAGCAGGTTAGTTAGGTCTTGAAAACAAAGTTGACCTTTGTTTTCTAAATCTTTTCTGATTAGTTAGGGTTGAATTTGGGAGGGGAAAGTATGTCAGAGAGGAAAGCAGAGAGGGGACCCGGGGGAAAGGCTAGGGAGAAATCTAGAGGGGAGGAGGGGAGGGGGAGGGGGACTGCTGCGGCAGCCCCTCCATCTGAGCGGAGGAGGCCCTCCCCTGCGCTGCTGCCGTTCACCAGCCTGGCTTCTGGTGACAGGAAGAGGGTTCGCAAGACTCTCTTTCCTGAGGCAGCTGCTGGAGGGCCACCCCCAACCCGGGTGCGTGAGGCAGGGGCTGGCACTGGGCAGGGGCCTGCTGCTGAGGCTCCTCCTCCTCCAGTGGTTGCGAGCCAGCTGCTGGAGGAGGGGCAGCATGTGGTGTCTCCTGGGATGGGCGCGGAGCACATGACTTTCCCTGCGCTCCCGCTCACCCCAGGAACCCGGAGGATGTTGGAGGAACTGCCCGTGAGACCCCCCCTGGGGCGGTCCACCCCAGTTTCCTCTGAGGCCAGCAGCAGGCCTCTCGCGGCTGTGCAGGAGGAGAGGACGCGGGAGGAAGAGGCAGAGACTGTGGTGGAAGAGCCCACATCTCTGCCCCTTCAGCCTCGTCCATCCCCACCTGCCCGGCCGAGAGTGGGACACGGTGTGTCCGGCCAGAGCACCTCACAGGAGGTGCCGCAGGGTGGTCCCGAACGCGCTTCTCCTGGGAAGCGTGGGATGCCCTTTTCCTCCGAAATCTGGAAGCACTTCCAGACAACGGAGGATCCCCGAGCAGCCCTGTGCCTGCATTGTAGGCAGCGCGTCAGCCGTGGCAAAGATGTGTGGCATCTCTCCACGTCTGGGATGAGGTACCATATGAAGAGGCACCACCAGGCGGTGCTTCTTCGGGAGGAGGGTTCGAGTGGCGCCGCACGGCCGCCAGCTAGCCAGAAGGAGGCAGGCTCCTCTGGTGCTCTCCCCCCAAGGGTACCTGCAGGAAAGGGACGCCAAGCCTCTCTCCCGGAGATGCTTGGTATGCAGGGCGCTAGTGTGCCCAGAGAGGGGATCCGGAGGGCGAGCAGGCGCATCACGCGCCACATCGTCAACATGATAGCAGTGGATGGGCAACCGTATTCCGTAGTTGAAGACTTCGGCTTCTCAGGGCTGCTCCAAGATTGCTTTCCCTGGTACGCCGTCCCTGCTCGCACGTCGTTGAGCAGATCGGTGGTGCCCTCGTTTTACAGGGCTGCCAGGGATCATGTGAAGGCACAGCTGTCCCGGGTTGCCGGGAGAACTGTGCACTTCACATCGGACATCTGGACCTGCCCAAGTGTGCAGCAAGCGTACCTCTCGCTTACTGCTCACTGGTGGGAACCCGAGTCGGTTCTGGGTGGGGGCCGGGGGGAGGTGCCTAGCACAGCTAGACAGGGAAGGATGCGAGACCGCCAGGCCGGCTACTGCAAGGCCTTGCTTCACGCCAAGGTGCTCGACGTGTCCCACACGGCGGAGAACATCGCTGCCACCTTAAGGAGACAGTTGGACGAGTGGATAGGCCAGGGACCCGCCACCGTGGGATGCATGGTGACGGACGGTGGCAAGAACATGAGGGCAGCGGCGCATCTAGTGAGCCGAGAGAGCGTCTACTGTGCCGCTCACAAGCTTCACCTAGTGGTGAGAGATGCGCTGGGGTTGGGCTCCTCGAAGGAACCCGTGGATACCCGGACCCGTGAACTCCAGTTACTTGTCCAGAAATGTCGGAGGCTCACGGGTCACTTCTCACGCAGCGTGAAGGCCACGCACGAACTGCGCCAGACACAGGTCAGGACAGGTGTGCCAGAGCACGCTCTGATCACTGACGTCAGCACTCGCTGGAACTCCACCTGCGCCATGCTTGAGCGCTTGGTGGAGCAGCAGGCCGCACTCCACGCGTGGCTCTCCGAGCACCGCGGTGCGAGTCAGGTGGGTGAGTTCAACCGGGAGGATTGGCTCACCATCACCCAGACAGTGGAGGTCCTGAAGCCCTTCAAGGACTTCACTGTGGCGGTCTCGTCAGACACGGCGACCCTCGGTCTGGTCATTCCCCTGGTGCACACGCTCCAGAGGAATCTGGCCACCCTTGCAGACCGGGTCGCGCCCCGTGCTGACCTTGTTCCAGCGGTGCGCGCATTAGTGAGAAGGCTGCAGCAGGGCATAGCTGCCAGGCTAACTCCTCTCACTAAGGAAGAGTCATACATGTTGGCGACCATGTGTGACCCGCGCATAAAGGGCACTTTCGCCGAGCGGGACGGGAACCTCACCCAAGCCAGAGACGGGCTCTGCTCTTGGGTGAGGCGCAGGCAGGCCAAGAGGGGACGCCTGTCAACAGGGGGGACGCAAGAGGGGCCCTGCCGTGCGGGTCCCTCTGACGCCCCCTCTGCGCAGGCCCCCCCCGAGGCCACCACCGGAGTGCCGATGGAGATGGAGATGCTCCGGTGGGTCCTCGTCCCCTCTGGGGTCGTGAGGACCGTGAGAGAGGATCCGGCGGAGGCGATGGTCAGGGACTACCTCGCGGAGCCCTGCGAGTCGCTCTCCACCGATCCGCTCAGCTACTGGGCCAGGAAGGAGTCGGTCTGGCCGGACCTCTCCCTCGAGGCGCAGCGGCTGCTCTCATGCCCTCCGACGAGCGTGGAGAGCGAGCGCGTCTTTTCACATGCGGGCGACATTGTCGGCCCACATCGCACTCGCCTTCTCCCATGGAGAGTCGAGCAGTTGACCTTCCTGAAGGTCAACTCTCGCCTCTTCGATTTCTCAGGACTGGACTTCCAGAGTGACTGAGGTGAGCCCAACTTGTGGCCTGCATCCTCTATGAGTCCAATCCTTTGGAATCGCGCTCTCCCCTGTATAAAACCCTGTATATACAGTTAAAACCGGCCAGTAGAGGGAGGGTGGTTAGGAACCAGTGGCAAAGGGAAAACACCCAGCAATTTGAAAGCCCCCCCCCAGGGTATTCAAAACATCTCCCATCACTGAGACATACCCTGTGGGACCAAATTTATTATGAGAAATAATGCCCCAGAAACATGGATTGCTACTGGAGGGAGAAACAGGTTAGATAGGGATTGCTTAGGTGTTTTTATCAGATGAACTCCTTGTAAAAAAAAATTGTAGAAGAATTGTTGTACTGTTTTTTGCAAGTTGATGTTCCGTTCATGTAAAAAAAAGGAAAAAAAACCAAAAAAAAATGTTGTGATTATGTTTTTTAAAAGTTGATTGAATGTTCATAAAAAAAAAAAAACCCCAAAAAATGTTGTGATTATGTTTTTTAAAAGTTGATGTTCCGTTCATGTAAAAAAAAGGAAAAAAAACCAAAAAAAATGTTGTGATTATGTTTTTTAAAAGTTGATTGAATGTTCATGTTTAAAAAAAAAAAATTTGATGTTAATGTTGGGTTTGCATGGTTGGGGGATGCGGGTAGAGTGGTGGATGGGCACCGGCCAATGATGATCTCTCACAGATGTTCCCAGGTAAATTCTGAGGCTGGTGTGGGGGTGGGGGGAGACCTCTGCAGAACTGCTCCAGAAATACCATTGTCCAGTGCCTTGGAAGTGCCCAGTTCAGCTTTGTGTGTCTGAACTGAAAGCACAGCCACAGGAAATGACATAGGTTCTGCTGGACCCTGTTGCAGTGGTTCCCCCCCCCATTTAGTCATGTTATGGAGGGAGAGTTGTATTAGGCTGGTAGTTATGATCATCTTCTGTTTCCATGCCCTGTTGTGCCCGCTCACTATGTAACCTGCTGTAATGTTCAAAACTTTACTGTTTGTCCATTTCAAAAGAAAAATTGTGTTTAAGATTCTCTGATGTGTAGTTAATTGTGTTGTGTTGTGCTATGAGGGACAATAAGTGTAATATGTTGTGATTTGTTGACCACTTGTAATTTGAAAATGAGAAAATAAAGGTTTTTTAAACTTAATGATTGTGTGTCTGTGTTCCCTTCTTTGATGGGAGGTTGGTTCCCAGCATAGGGAACAATGGGGCAGGCTGGCCAGCCTGTTCCTGGGGTACTGGGTGTGGGGCAGCTGAGGGTGGTTTTGGTTCTGAGACGGGCTGAGTGGAGGATTTGGGTCTGTGTGTGGCAGCTGGGGTGGGGGAACTGGGTTTGTGTGGGGCTGTAAGGAGTGGACTATGGGGGATGAGAGCACTGGTTGTCCCTTGTGCCCAAGTAGGCCCCTGCTACTGTCCTGGTGTGGGCTTCCATGCCTCCATCAGTTGCTGGCCCTCCTTTGCCATCTTTTTCTGAAATTTTCCTAGGGCTGCCAAACTCCTGGTTGGGCTTGAGTTCAGGTTAGAGAGAGTAGTTCCCTACAGAGAAACTGGCTGCTTCCAAGGGCAATCTCTTTAGAGGGCAAATGCGGACCATGGATTCTGGGGGAGATCCCTACTCAGATTTTCCTTTCCACAAGTCCCACCCCCAAATTGCCAGTAACTTCCAAGGCCAGAGTTTGCCACCCCAGAGAGATCCCGTTCCCACCCTCTTAGCCTTGGCATGAAAGTTGTAGCCCCCATGGAACGCTTCCAGGTTCCTGATTCCAAGCCCAATGACACCAATGTAAGACAATCCAGACCTCCATCAAAAATGGATTTTAAGTAGCAGTGGGATTGGGCTGCATTTCAGTCATTCACATATCTGGTTGTGTTCCCAAACATTTAGCTTATGTTTTTTTAAATCAGCGTATGGCACTTAAGGACACTTTTAAATGGTTCTAAAAACATTTTTTTATTATGAAGTATTTAATGTGGCATTGATCAAGGGCAGGCCTTTTGGCCAAATGAGCAGTATCAGTACAGTAAAATTTAGACTAAGCTCATAGGAGGAAAAAGCATTCACACTGTGAAGTGGGAAGAAAGTTTCAATTTACATGTACCATGGACTCCGAAAAAGACATGTAAGTGGGATCCAGACCAAATCAGGCCTGCTTTCTCCCTTGAAGATATCAATTGATGATAGTGCTTATGTCACATCATGAGAAGACAAGGTTCACTAGAAAAGACAATAATGCTAAGAAAAATTGAAGGCAGTAGGGAAAAGAAGAATACCCTAGATGTGGTAGATTGACTGCGGTTTGCAATACATGGACAAGGTTTTTGGGATACTGTGGAGCTCAATATAATTCTAAAGTACACCACAAGTGATTTGAATGCATAAAACATACAGACACATACACATAAAATGTATATACCCCCTCCCCACCAAATTAAAGGTTTATCTTATGCCCCGGTTTTCTCCCCCATGGGAACCTAGAGTGGTTTACACATTGCTGTTCTCCCTTGATTTGTTTCACCCTCATCACAACCAGGCTAACAATAGACAGCTGCTCCATGCCTCACATTGGAGTGACTCCACCGATGGCCTTCTTAGTTGTTGGAGGGGGTGGAGGGGGGGGAGGAAGGAAACAACGCACTCCTGCCCACTCTATCTGGGGCCTAGGTGACCAAATTGCTTGGCCTTGGCAAGGAGCCAGTGGTGGGGCGGCACTGGTTCTGGGGCCCCGTCCAGAACATTTGTCCAGGGCCCCAAAATCACGTAGACTGCCTCTGGAAAACACAACACAATTGTTTACTTAGGCTGAGCCAAGAACATCCATCAAGCCTACAAGGCACAGAATCAGAGTCTGCCAGATTCTAGACCAACTCTCTAGCCATTGCACTACAGTGGATATCTAAAAACTGTTCATACCCCCACCAGCAACTTGAACATTTTTCTCCAAAAGGCACAACTTGGCTGGGTCTCAAAAAGGACTATGATGCATGGGCCTGTCAATGCATACTGGTACTAAGGCTCTGGCCGGGGGGAGGGGGGCATTGTGCCAATGCCACCCTGGCTTTGGAAGGGGACAGTAAAATAGAAGAAATAATCTAGCTTCAGTGCCTCCCCCCCTTCTCTGTCTCTCTCTCTCTCTATAATGTGAGTGAAAACATTACTATACCATCACTGAAGCCTACAGGATACTTAGGGTCTGTTCACACACGCATGATCATTTAATGGCAATGCTCTGGCATGATGATGTTTGTTCTAGGAGGTGATGTGATCATCACACAAGGCTGGGGAGCACGCACAATTCACAGCAGGCAGATTTGGGCCACAAGGGATCCTGCTTTGGCCTGTAGGGCCCAAATCAGCCCACTGCAAAGCACAGGCATACTCTCAGGGCAGCCAGATGACATCAGTGACATCACGGCAGCAGCCCCTGGAGCGTACCTTGAAGGCTCATTCACTGACTTTCCCCCTTCGGGGTGATAGGTGAGAGTGGGGGATCCCCCACCAAGGGGAAACGGATCCCTAATTGTGTCTGAGGTTGTGGAAATCAAATGGGTCATTACCTCCATATTGCTTCTGTCTTTGAGGGACTTACATGCACATTATATTTAACTCCAGATTTCTTGATTGTCAAGGAATGCATGTGGTGGGGGGTAGGGGGGAAGGGTGGGAGAAGGGCACCTGAGGGTGAGGGTGGCATTTGGCATGCAAAATGCCACCCCTGGCAAGACAAGCCTCTCCCAGCTGTCGGTGGTAGAGATGAGAGCAGAGCACCCACTTGGGGAGGCCATGAAATGGCCCCCCCAAGTGGGAGCAGGCTGAGCCTTGGTGGGGGGATGGGAGGAAGGGTGGGAGAAGGGCCCCAGAGGGTTGGGGGGGGATTTTGTTGCTGTGGTTCTCCCCCATTAAGTCATGTTATGGAGGGAGAGTTGTATTAGGCTGGTAGTTATTATGATCATCTTCTGTTTCCATGCCCTGTTGTGCCCGCTCACTATGTGACCTGTTGTAATGTTCAAAACTTCACTGTTTGTCCATTTCAAAAAAAAATTGTGTTTAAGATTCTCTGATGTGTAGTTAATTGTGTTGTGTTGTGCTATGAGGGACAATAAGTGTAATATGTTGTGATTTGTTGACCACTTGTAATTTGAAAATGAGAAAATAAAGGTTTTTTAAACTTAATGATTGTGTGTCTGTGTTCCCTTCTTTGATGGGAGGTTGGTTCCCAGCATAGGGAACAATGGGGCAGGCTGGCCAGCCTTCTCTGCGGGTGGTGGGGGGGTCAGGGGGGTGGTTGTCTGTGTGCCAGGGCAGGTGCTCTTTCCCAGGGACGATTTGGCACTGCCACCATTGTGGCACCCCTTGTCTGTGCAGAACTGCCCTGGGAAAGAGAGTTTAGGGGTTCCCAAAAGGGGAGGGCAGGCCAGCCTGTTCCTGGGGTTATGGTGGGTGTGGGGCAGGTGGGGGTGGATTTGGGTCTGTGAGGGGCTACTGGGGGGATTTGGGTCTGTGTGTGGCAGCTGGGGTGGGGGAACTGGGTTTGTGTGGGGCTGTGAGGGGTGGACTTTAGGGGCTGAGAGCACCTACTTGGGGAGGCCATGAAATGCCCCCCCCAAGTGGGAGCAGGCTGAGCCTTGGTGGGGGGTGGGAGGAGGGGTGGGAGAAGGGCCCCAGAGGGTTGGGGGGCATTTTGCATGCAAAATGCCACCCCTGGCAACACAAGCCTCCCCCAGCTGTCAGTGGTAGAGATTAGAGCACCTACTTGGGGAGGCCATGAAATGGCCCCCCCAAGTGGGAGCAGGCTGAGCCTTGGTGGGGGGTGGGAGGAGGGGTGGTAGAAGGGCCCCTGAGGGCTGGGGGGCATTTTGCATGCAAAATGCCACCCCTGGCAAAGGAAGCCTGCCTCTTCATTTTTTCCCCATAGGAAATAATGAAGAGAGATCAGCAGCAGCATGCTAACAATATGCTGCTCCTTTGCTTTCTTATGGGGAGGATGGGGGGACCTGCTTTGGGGGGCCATAACATGGCCCCCCAAAGTCCAATCTGTCTGAAACTTGGGTAGTTGTTAGAGAAGGGTTAGAGGAAGGTCCCCACCAATTTTGGCCTTATTTGGTGGGAAAATGCCTCCTCCAGGCGTCCTGAAAGACGGAGGCATTTTCCCAGCAAAAAAACCCGAAAGAATCCCGAAAGAATGCCGAAATAATGCCGAATCCCGAATCCCGAAAGAGATTCTTGTTTCGGCTTTCGGCTAATGCCGGTAGAGAATCTTGTTTCGGGTAATCCCGAAACAAGAAAGCCGAAAGTTTTTTCCTTGCACACCCCTAGTAATGAGTAATACTCCCCAATAGGACCAGTCAGCTACTGGACGCAAATATTCTGTACACTATGATCTACAGATTTAAGAGATTTGGGGTCTGATTAGGTGATACATTAAGTGAAAGTTGGATTGGAAGCCCCAACCCAACTCACTTTTAATGTGTAACCTGGGACTCACCATAAAAACAATGTGCATGGGGTCAAATAATCTCCTGAATGTGCCATGGTGGCAGGAGGAGCTTCATCATTCTCTCTTTCCACATCGTGTGCTGTCACTAGCAGAAAAGTGTTGTGGGGGCCAGGCTGTTTGTCCCACTGTTTTATTAAGGTTGCTAGGCCAAGCCTGGCAACCGGTGAGATGGTTGGGGTGGGGTGGGGTGTCTGTGAGAATGTTGCTGATGTTACTACATCACTTGCAGATACAACTGGAAGTGACAATGGGAAGCTCTAAGAATCACCGCAACGTTATGGTAAAACCCTATGGTATCTGTTGCCATCTTTTACCATAGAGTTTCCTGTGATTCCTAGATCTACCCATTGTTGTTTTTAGGTTGTACCCAAAAGTGACATGCCAGCAACTAGGCTGGAGTCTTTTAAAAAAATTCTGCCGCTGCCACTCAGAGTTGTGGCAGGCAACAGAGCAAATCACCAAGAGATTGCTTGCCATAAGAGGGTATAGGTAGCCTAGGTTCCACGTGTCTGCCTGAACCGGTCACATTGTCTAATCAGACCCCAACTCTTTGTTCCTGTATCTGATCCCATCTATGCCTTTAGGAATCCTATACAGTGGGATTCATCTGTTGGGGAACACATAGTGTAGGTATTGAGCCAATACTTGCTGCAAGATGCTGCAATCCCTCAGGAATATGCTGAAGGTCTTCTTAAGTAAACATAGAAGTACTTTATTCTTAATAAACAAAGACTGGAACACAAGGCCTTCAAGAGATCTTCATAGCAGCTGGCCTAATCAGCTTACCCTGAGCCCTAATCAAAACCTGGTCTGGTACTGCTCCAGATTCTTGTACTCTGCAGCTATATTAAAACATGAAATGTAATTCTGAATATTATACTTACCATTCCTTGCAGGAGCTAAATTAGAACATTGTTTACTCTTGTTTGCACATGGAGATATGCTGGCATAGCATTATGCTGTCAGTGTCACGCTGGCGTAACCTCACATGCAAGTGATGGAAACAGGGAACATTACCACAATTCAGAGTGATTACTATCACTCCAGCCATTGCTGCTGCTGGCCACACCATTTGTAAATGGCATGGGGAACCTTCTTCCGTTCAGAGTCTCCCCTCCCTCCAGCCAGCTGGAAGGAGGGAGACTTTGAAGGGAAGGAGTTTCCCCATGCTGTTTGCAAATGGCGCAGGGAACTTTCTTCCCTTCTAAGTCTCCCCTCTCCCTCCCACGAACAGCCAACCACGAACATGTTCGTGAACAGGGTCATGTTCATGGTTGTTCGTGATTCCCTGTTCGTGGATGGCAACGAACAATGAACATTGTGTTTGGGTTTCTTTCCTGTTCGTGCTCACCTCTATCCATGAGTAGAAGTTTCTGCACTGTTAATATTTATCCAGTGTGGGATGCATTCCCAGTCAGTCTAGTGCAGGACCTAGCTTGGTGTTTGTATTCTAAGGTTCTGAGCAGAGCAGTATTAGCAATGTATGTGCTTTTGTTGTCATCTTTGGGCAAAGTGAAGTGTTCCCATGTTTTACAAAGTGCTGTTTCTCTTGCATTCCCATCATCAATGTCTTTGTGTTCTAATTGTGCACAATATCAACCCAGAGAGGTGTAGCCCAGTGCAATACGCCCTATCATCTAATATGTGGGTGTTTTGATTGGGACGTATATAGCATTTAGAAAAGATGTGATTAGCAGCAGACTTAGCTGGTATCTCAAGTGTACTGTGGTTGAATAGAAGTGGTGGGAGACGAACCTGGAAGCCTTGTTTTTCATTCCTATTGAATTTATTGGGAGGTTTCATGCTTAGATTTGTGTTTTTGAAAGTGTACTATTATCTTTCTATGGAAAGGAGAGGGTAGAATGTAGGCTGCAAGGTATCAGAAGGCTGCTTGAGCCCCACTCCTCCCCTCACTTTCCTTTGAACTCTTCTCTTTTGCCCTTCCTTGCACAAGTACTTCTCTGTAATTTTTAAGAAAAAGGGCATTCAAATTAAACCTCTGCTTATGAATGACATGTTAGACAAAACATTCTTGTAACTCTCCCTTATCTTCCATATTATATTTAGGATTACTGATTGTTTCTTGTTTCCCACAATTGTTTCATTTTCCCAGAAATGACAGAACAATACAACAACCTGTCATAAAACGGATTCTGCATCTGTTGGTGTCTATGGCACACTTTACTATTTCCAGGAGTGTTAACAGTAAAATACTGATGCACAAAACTGATATACTGAAATATGTGACCATAATGTAGTGAAATGGGATTTTGTCTTGTAACTTGCAGGCTGGATATTGCATTAAAACTCTTACAACTAAAAGTCTATAATTCAACTGTTGTAATATTGGTAATTCTGACAGTCTTTTTTCCAGTTCTTTGTAATCTTTTTACTTTTCTGAAACAACTTATTATGCCTCAGAAAGTTTTTCCTCTTGGTATGGAAATATAGTTCTACTATTTTAATGGCAGTGCCAGTATATAATCTTGTGTGAATGCTTAAAAATTGAATTTGTGTTAATGTAGATCAGTGTTGATCATAATTTTCATAACTTTCAAAACAAAGCTGTGTTGGACTGAATATTACATTTCATTCACAAAATTAGTTGAGCTAGTTGCACCCATAATAGCAGTGCAGGTGATATTTTGGTTTCAAGAAAGCAGTTCCTCTATACCACGGTTCAACAATTTGGTACAAAGTTCCTTGGTAAACAGAAAAAAACATGACTGGGTGTAAAATTCTGTTAGAATCACTTGATATGGAGCTAGCTCCACAGATGAGAATAGAATTAATCTCTATCCTGTTCCTTGCAGCCAAATTTTTAATAGTAGTAGGGTAGAAAGAAACAAACATACTATCTAAGAATGGTATGATAAAATACAGGAAAGTTTGGTAGTTGATAAGATTTCTTCACAATTAAAAATAGCTAATAGTTCAGCACATTCAACAAACTTTTTATACAGATGGTTACCTTTCCTAAACTATATAGAAAACGCAAGCAAATAATCTCTGAATTCCCAATATACTATACTCTCTTCTTCTTACACAGTAACTATCTTCCTACATATTTATCAGTTTATTCTTTATTTTCTCCTGTTTCTCTTTCTTATATAAAATATCTACATAATTTTAAGTCTGTATGTTATGGTTACAGTCAATTTTCAATCAGTTTTCAGTTTTCTTCTGACGGTTGTTATTAAAACAAAAAAATTAAAAAACAGTTTATTAAAAAGATGACAGTTCCTGCCATAGCAGCTGTTAAGACATGCAATGCAGTTGCTTTATTACACTTTCTGAACTGATGCCTCCTGTTTACCTTAATTGCAACCCATGAAATAATGCTATAATAATAGATTGCAATGGGATTAGACTCTGCATAGGATTGCACTGTTAAAGGATCTGTCAGGTAGAGACTGACTCTGACAGTTTAGCATTAACTAAATAGAGGACCTCTGAATTTAAATGAAGTTCTTTCCCAAAAAGCTCTTTCAACTCAATTACTCTACAAAATTGCATCTTCTTCACGTTGAGAAGCTTGAATGTTAAAGTAAAAATCCAATCACAGAAGTCACCAAGCCTGATGACTCTAATTTTCTGTTTATCTTCACTAAATATCCTATTAAGAACACTGCACAGATATCTTCCAAATATTCTTAGGGCCAAACTAGACATGGCAGGATCTTCATGTTTGCCACAAGGATGCTGCTGCTATTTTAAAGTGGTTTTAAAATGTCATGAGAGCCCAACCCTTACTGGCCTGTAGCATGGTGCTCTTGTTTTCCCCTGCATGCCTTTTCAAGTGCCAAAATGGTGCCCCCCCATGACTGTTTTGGTACTTGGTAAGATGCACCACGTTGTAGGCCTGATTCCCTTGCTGTCAATGTCTAGTTTGGCCCTCTTAGAACTTACTGCTATGGTACTAGGAAGAGGGATTTAAATACATATATAAAGATGATAAATTATATACATTTTCTTTATCATCTTTACCTGGTATTTTATTTAATAACAACAACAACAACACAACAACAACAACAACAACATTCGATTTATATACCACCCTTCAGGACAACTTAATGCCCACTCAGAGCAGTTTACAAAATATGTTATTATTATCCCAACAACAAAACACCCTGTGAGATGGGTGGGGCTCCAGAGAGCCATGACTAGCCCAAGGTCACCCAGCTGGCTTCGAGTGGAGGAGTGGGGAATCAAACCCGGCTCTCCAGATTAGAGTCCCACGCTCTTAACCACTACACCAAACTGGCTGTCAGTTTATACTGCAATCTCTTATTACTTAAAGCAGGGAACATTTCCTTTCCTCATTTATCCACAGAAAAGCCCTCTTGAAAACAGTTACTATCGCTCCCATTTCACAAATGGACATCTAAGGGCCAAGCTACAAGTGACGAATAACACTTGAACGGCAAGTGGATCGCGTGGAGCGCAAGTGGAGGACAAGTGAACAGGGAGAAATACACTTGCTGTTCAAGTGTCATTTGTCACTTGTAGCTTGGCCCTAAGATTTCGGCCAGATCTTCACATGCAGGGGATAGGAATGAGGAGGTCCATACTGAGGTGGTAGACTGGGCTGCACCACTTCAGATTGCCGGTGATGGATTCTGGTTTTGAATGCTACTCCATGTCAAAAATGTCTGTAGAAATAAAAAATGTATGCAGCAGGGGAAGACAAGGAGTTGGGACTCGGGTTGCTAACTCTAGTTGGCAAATTTCTGGAGGTTTGGGAGTGGATCCTGGGGATGGTGGAATTTGGGAAGACTTGATTGGGGAATAATACCATCGAGTCCACCCTCCAAAGCTGCTGTTTTCTCCAGGGGAACTAATTCCTTCCTCTGGAGATTAGTTGTAATTGCAGGAGATCTTCAGGCTTCACCTGGAGGTTGGCAAATGGGACAGAACATTTTCTTCTTGAAAGGAGGCATTCAAAATATTATCAACCACCTGCAGTCTCAAGTCATATAGACCATTCTACTCCTTCACCATATTTCACCGCTTTCCTGGGCTTTGCTTTAGACTATAATTACGTGTTCAAAGGTAGCATGTGAGAATATAGTTGTTGCTTTATGTCGTAGGGTTACCAATGCCTGCTTGGGAAAATTTTGGAGATTTGGGATGATGCTTGGGCAGAGCAGAGTTTGAGGAAGGGTAGGAGTTGAGGAGGAATGTGATGTCACTCTAGGACTTTTGTTTTCCTAGGGTCTATGATATACCATGGAGTCCTCCAAAGCTGCCACTTCCTGCAGGGGAACTGATCTTGTAGACTGCAATTTTAGGAGAACTCCAGGTCTCACCTTAGAGTTGGTAACCCCATTTTAGTAGGTTTGCCCTCCTCCTGGTCCCACTCACTTGGCTGGCAGAGGGGAAGGGCACAGGTGGGGAGAGAAGCATATGCATGTGTTCCCACACTCCCATGTTATGCTGGAAAATGATGTCATTTTCCAGAGCAATGGAGGAGCTGCAGGGTGCATTGAAGACTAGTTCTGTAAAAATTGCCTCCAAACGAGTGATTTTTATTGAACTAGACTTCAGTGCGACCAGCAGTTTCCCTGCTGAAGTACCCTGCTACCACCCACCCCCTGTACCCCCACTTGGGCCCCTGGGGCAACCCTATATTTTTGGGATGGGTTGGAAGAAATATGAATATATAACGTAGAAAAATTGCTCTACATATATTAATCCTTACAACAATCCTATAAAGAAGGATCAGCATTATAATGTTACTAAGAAAGCTTAGAAATTATAGTTTGCCCAAGGCCATTTGCTGAACTCATAGTAGAAATAAGGTTTTCAACCTCAGACCATGACCTCTTGGTTCACAGTTTAATTTCACAGGCTTTGTGTTACTATAACTGTTTGTGACAGAGGAAAAAAAAATGATAAATAGCAGAAAAAGTAACTTAAACACAACCTATGTCTTAAATATGAGAAAATTTGTATGTTTCTGTATCAGGCTATACATTGTAGATGAGTAAACAAAATCATGAGTCCAGAAAAAGTTTCCCAGCCAGCCAGCCAGCCAGCCAACCGTACCTATTTATAGCAGGGTAATTAGAGTAGCTATTCTGGCAAACTGCTCATACAGAAATAATTGTTACTTACCCTAGGCAGATATCTATTTTCAAGTCTGTGATATTGCTTTTGCAATAAGTATCTGCATATCTTCCTGAAAAAACAGTGTTTCTTTTGTATTTTGTTATTGCTTCATTTGACAGAAGAACCCCCCCCCCAATAACATTAAAAGGTATGATCCAAACTAAGCACTTTAAGTCCTCTTGAAGTTAATGATAAGGCTTACACAACATGACTGGCAGACCAGTCGTAAGTATGTTTACTCAGAGGGAAGTTGCACTGCATTCAAATGGGAGTTTCGTTCAAGTAGGTGTACTTCAGCATTCAAATATGGCTGGCTGATTGCCACTTTGTGGATTATATAAGACTCAAGTATTGCGATGCCATTCAAATCCCATTTAATGGATCATTGACGATTTTATAATATTTGCGTTATTATTTATTTGATTACATCTCTTTCAATTTTCCTCTGTGCATTTCTGTTTATTAGATTCATCTGCTTCATAAATTATTCCTCTGGAATAAATATTTAATTATTGTTCTTAGTTTTCATTATTTATTATTGCTATTGCCATTGTTTTATTGTTTTGGATTGCTTTGTGTCTTGAATTTTGTCTTCATCTGTTTTCAAATTATGAGTGCAGGAACTCCATCCCTAAATGGCGGCAGCTGCTGATCAGGGTATGAGATGGCACTGAGACCTGACTGGCAGGCAAGGTTGAGGATGGCCCTTTAGTACTGCCTGCCCTACCTGTATGGGAGTGGAGTCTCTTGAGTCTCGCAGACTTTTGCCTGGCTAGCTGGAGATGTATGGATTGGGGAACAGCTGTTTTAGTCCAGCTGTAGGGAAGGGCTTTCTTGCAAAAGGATGAGAGTTACAGAGGAACACATGCAGCCTGTGGGGCCAACAGGCTGTAGGACAAATAGGATGTGCCTCACTCTTACACTCCAAAGCCTAGAGGAGGAAAGGCAGTGAAAGGAAGAGGAGGACTGAAAATGCCTTCCAACCTCCGTCCTCTTCCTCTGATGTTCATTCATTCATCATTTATTTGGAATTACAGTTAGTAACCATTTCAACCATTTAAAAACATAAATGAGTATCATACTTGGAATACACCACTTTGATATAAAAATAATTGTATAAAAGCTTAACAATGTAAGTACAAGAATTTGCGCTTTCAGAATTAAAATGTAAAAGTAAACGTTACTCCTCTACATATTCTCTGCAGATTCTATAAGCTGCAGCCAAAAATCTGGTACTAGCCAGTGTGATCTGGGAATTAGAACCTGACAGGAGCTTGTTGGTTAGCTCCATATTCAGAAGGCCTGAAAATTTCTTCAATACAGTTTGGATATATTTTATACGTATTTTATGATAAAACTTACAGGCAAGCATGATGTGCTCAATTGTTTCTACTTTCCCAGTCTCACATGGGCAAACACACTCGGCCATTGGGACCTTTTTATAATGGCCTTCAAGTACTTCAGATGGAAATATATTGCATTGGGCCAACGAAAAAGCCCTGCGGTGGGACGGGATTTCCAAACTTGATAAATAGGAAGCTGGGGAAACCACATATCTCGTTTTGGGGGGGGGGGCTAGGAAATTTGAGACCATGGCAAGATCCTTCTGTTTGTCAACATCTAGTATTTGCTATTTGACCACAGCCCTTGCCTGGCCCGGGGCCATCATCTGAAGAGATTCAAATGAAAAGCCTAGCACAATTAATTTATGCTAGATGGCCCCGAGCCAGTCAGAACAGTACCTATCCTTAAGAATTAGAGAGGTGATATCCGATGGACAATGGCTGAGCTTAAGCCAAGTGTTAATTGAAGTCAGGGTTACTCTAGCCTCTATTCTCAGCAATCCAGTTTCCAAACGTAAAATCGTGTTTGAAATGCTACACGGAAATCCAAATATGGCTCTTAAGAATTTAGATTGAATTTGCTCCAAAGGAGCTAAACTTGAAGGAACCGGACCCAGTGTCGTCCCATACATAAGTTGTGGCACTGTATTCGAAAGATATAATTTAAGAGCCAATAGAAATGAAGACTTCAGGAGCCTTAGCTCAGACAGAAGCTAAGTCAATACATAACAGGGGACATCTCATCCCCACCATTGTGTCCCCTTTCCCTTTCTTGAAAGACCCTATAGCTTATCCCCTTTTCCTGTTTTCTTCCCCCTTCCTGCTTCCCCCCCTTTCCCATCCACCAGCTAGCCTACTTTATCCATCTCTGTCTTCAGCTTTCCATTCTTCCCTCCCCATGGCAGCCTTTCCTTGAGAAAACTGGCAAGTTGTGCAATTCCAGCTAAGCTAGACCAAGTTGCATCGTGGGGAACCTGAGAGGACTTATGTGGGATATTGCATTTCCCTTCTGTCTCCTTCACACAAAATCTCCCATTTCCCTCTTCCGAGCAGTTGTCATACACTTTCCCAGCTTCCTTCTCTCTTTCCTACTCACCAACAAACCTTTTATCTGCCCCTATCTTCATCTATACTTCTTATTTATTAACTTCATTTATATCCTTTATTTCTCCACAATGAGGACCCAAAGCAGATTGTTCTTTCTTCCATTATATCCTCACAACAACCCTGTGAGGTAGGTTAGGTTGAGAGTGCGTGACTGGCCCAAAGTCACCCAGTGAGCTTCCACAGCAGAGTGGGAATTCAAACCTGGGTATCCCAGATCCTAGTCTAAAACACTAACTATGACACAACACTGGCCATTGTGGGGTGGATGCTGTTGAGTAGAAGCAAGCAGCTGGACCAGGTGAGTTATATAAGTCAGGTGGTAGCCCTGACACTTTGCCTTGCCTTATCCTGACAGAAATGAAAGCTTGAAGGCTGGCAATACTGTAATGGTTGCCTAGCAATGGCCACTGAGGGCATCTACTTCTTAATGCTAAAGACATTATTTTGAGGTTTTTTTAAACCCCCAGGTTTTCTTTAGATTTTAGGGTTTAAAAAAAAACCCTTAGGCTTTGCTTTGGTTTGTATGATTTCTCTGTCCATGGCCCAAGTCTCTGGATTTAAGTATCCACAAGTGGGGCCACACTGAGAATTAGATATACTGATGACAAGTGGAGGACATACAAGGACATCTCATTTCTTCTCCCCTACTATTTCCTCTTCTCTTCCCTGAAATTCCCCATAGCGCTCTCCTTTTCCTGCTTCCTTCTCTTCTTCTCACCCACCCACCAATCTACAACTCCCCCATCTTCAGCTATATTTGTTATTTAGTTACTTGATTTATATTCTGCCTCTCTCCACAATGGGGACCCAAAGTAGTTTACATCATTCTCCTCTCTTCCATTTTATTCTCACAACATAAGTAGTTGGGTTGTGAATCAGCACTCTGATGGTTTGAATCCCATTACTGCCATGAGCTCAGAAGGTGGCCTTGGGTAAGCCACTGCTCTGATCCCCATTTCCCCAGCTGTATTGTGGGAATAATAATAACAATGACTTTGTTCACTGCTCTGAGTGGGGCAGTAATCTATCTAGAAGAGCAATATATAAGAGCAATTATTATTGTTGTCATTGCTGTTGTTGTTATTATGAGATAGGTTAGGCCGGGAATGCATGACTGGCCCAAAGTCACCCAGTGAACTTCATAGCAAAGTGGGTATTTGAACCTGGGGACTCCCAGATTCTAGTCTGAAACTATTAACTACTGCCTTTCATGGAATGGCTGGTGTCGAACACTAGCAAACACTAGATCTGGGTGAATAACAGGTTGCCCAGCGGTTGCTGGAAAGGGCCTGCCTTTTAGTAACAGAAACCACAATACTGTTGTGGTTGCCTAGGAACAGCAACATGTGTGCCTCCTATCATTTGGAAGGGGTTAACTCCCCAAAGTATTTCTTTCTGGATTTTAGTTTTTTAAAAAAACCTGGGGCTTTTCGTTGGTTTATAGAAAGATCCATCTTGTCTGTCCATTGCCCTAGGTGCCTGATTTTGCATCCACATATAGGACCACATTGAGAATTAGATATTTTGATTTTAATTGCTGTGCCAAAGCAGAAAAGATAATAAATCTAAAACCAGGTTTGCTGCCAAGTCTGTATTTGCTTGCTCAGATTTAAATCTCATGAAATTCAATAGGACTGACTTATATATACATACAGGCTTAACAGGGGTAATTTTGTAGAAAAAGAATGGCAGGAACTCATTTGCATAACTCATTTGCATAACTCATTAGCATTTGCCACACCCCCTAACATCACCAGAAGTGTGTCAGAAGGCAACACCCACTCCTCAGGCCCCTTTCCCCCAAAATCTCCAGGTATATCCTGAAAATAAAGCAGAATGAACTCAAAGCAGCTTACCCTCCTCTGGAGAGCCTGCCCCAGCAGCCCTACTTGCACGGACGCACTCAGTCACAAGTCACGAATGAAAATAAAACAGCAGAATGAATTGAAGCAGCTGACCCTCCTCCTTTGGAGATCCAGGCCCAGTTGCCTGGCTTGCAGTCACTCACTCACTCACTCACTCACTCACTCACTCACTCACTCACATGAATGAAAATAAAGCAGCAGAATGAATTGAAGCAGCTTAGCCTCCTTTGGAGGGGAGGCAGAGGGGAGGAAAAGGAATCATGTGGGTGGGGCCAAAACCCACATGACTACTTTTCAGCTCTACCGGAACGCCGTTCCAGCATGTTCCCCCTCCAAATGAGCCCTAAGGATTAGAGCTATACAGGCTGATCTACCACAAAGTTGAAATCTTTTTCAGTGCACCTGATTCTGCATAGGAGCATGCTGTTATATTGTAACATTCATAGAGACCTGTCAATCTACTCCACATGCAGGGATCAATTATTCCTGTAGACTTTTTTCTCTAACATGGCATACTTTTTGCATCGCCTCCATTTTAATATGATGCAGTCTGTTTAGCTGTCCTTAATTGTGTAAGCTGTCATAAAGTAAGATGAAAATTCAAATCAGAAGAAAGTGAATGCCCTTTTCAAAAATCACCATCCACAGTGTCCTTGTCCATTGTCTTGAAAAAAGTCAGTGTCTAGTATGACACTCTTAATTCAATGTACTTTGCATTAGACCCTGTCTATTTCAATAAAGAGAAGGCTTTATGTTCCAGTTCATTGTAATTGACCTCATTGCAACTCCCTCTTAATTGGTTTTAGGCAGCTGTTGAAGATAAGCATGATGGTACCATCTCTATACTTCTCATATACTTTCTGAAGAAACCATCCACTTTTCTACTCTGGCAAAAATATATTCTCTCTCCTTGATTAAGATGACTTCTCTTCTGGCAATTTCCAGGGAACAGTAGTGATTCATAGGGCTGTTATTAACAATGTGCCTTCACTGAAGGGAAATAGTTGTCGTGTTTGAATGGCTGGGAAAGTAGAAATAACTTGATTCAATTTTACTAGCCAATCCAAATATATAGTCATAATAATGCTGAAGGAATTAGATCATGAATGCTTATGCATGAGCCAGCAGGGATGGTTCTATTTTTAAACAGAACCATGGTAAATTTAGCCAACTCACTGGAAGACTCGTGACTAGGAGTGACTTGAGTGAACTTTTGTTTTTAGAAAAATTCAGCAGACTGACAGCAAAGTTTTAGGTCTAAGCCAGAAAACAGTAGTTTCAGTCTTATGCCCTTGGGAATAAGTTCCTTTGAACTCAGTGGAACTTACTTCTATATATTTATGTATAGAGTTAGGTTGCGTAGCATAAACCATGGCTATCAATGAAAAACTGGTTCAAGCTGGTTTGTGGCCAGTCTGTTGACGCCTTTGATCATTGTATATTCCTTAATAGTTTCCAATGAAAATCAAGTATACATCACTAGTAGTACAATCCTATGCACAGTTACTCCAGTTTCAGTTAGTTTAGACATTTGTAACTCTGCATACAATAGCACTGCAAAAAGCTTATTTGGAACTCGATTGGATCATAGGAGCCACTGTAAATTTCATTGGGAGATAGGAAAAGTCCAGGTTAAATGGTGAACATGTGGTATATTGTAGGAGCTTATATTGTGGTTCATTTCTACATTTTTATTCTTCCTTGGAATTTGGTAGGAAATGGGAAGACAGAAATTCAGATTGAGAAGGACTGACTTGACATATAAACTTTTATAACATGGAGGAATGCCCAGGAAAGGACATGGTCCTTATTATGTGGGTTCTTTGAGTTGCTCATGAGATCCAGAAAGGTCCTGCTTTGAAGACTGTCTCCATTAGGCAGCCTTGCTAGTAAGTGCAGAGTCTCATACACAGCATAGCAGTCTGCCTGGCAAGAACAGCCCTTTACAGATGGTTGGAAATGGAAAGGGGAGTGTAGACATGCTGGCTTTGTACATACAGAGCTGATGAGTTTGTGAAAGACAAACACGGAGACTGTGCACAGTTTCCATTTATTTATTTGCTTGTTTTGAGACTCAAGGTGGATTACATGGCACAAAACAAGACAATCAAATGGCTGCAGGCCTATGGGTAGAGGAAGCAATGCAATAGGATTACGAAATCAGTAGAATAAAAAAAGTATCAAACATGATATGTCAAGTGATTCAGAAAATGGAATTACAAAGTAGAAAACAATGTAGTAAGAGCAGAATAATACATACAAATCGGTCACAGACTCTACCTGTCAGGAGCTGGTGTCTAAGTGAAGGACACCCTCTATGGCCTCCCTTGCTCACAGCTGATCTGAGGGTAATTTCTGACTACCCTCTGCCCTCAAGCGAAAGCCTGGCCTCTTCCTCACCATATCAACCCAATAAAGGGTTGTCTGGGGGTGGAATCCTGAACTCCTGCCAATGGCTGTGAGACCTCAGCTGAAGCCCACTGCCAGGTAGGCCTCCTAGCCAATGGACTCCTGATCTACCCCTCCCTTCTTCCCAGGTATTTCTTTTCCCTTGGAGGTTTCAAAGGCTCTTCTTATTTTCTCTATCCCAGGGTTGTTGTGGGCTTGCTGGGCTGTCTGGAAGGCTACCATTGCTGGTTTAAGTTTAGTGGTGGCTACAGAGAATTGTGGGGGGTAATTGTTACATGTTGATCTTTGTCAGGTGACATGTGCACAATGAAATTAATGCAGGACAGTGGAAACAAGTTATATATATATATATATATATATATATATATATATATATATATATATATATATATATATAATTTTTTATTTAATCACTTTATTTATTTATTTATTTTATTTTATTTTATTTATACCCCGCCCTCCCCATAGATGGGCTCAGGGCTGCTAACAACATTTAAAAAAAAAGTAATTTATTTTTTTAAAAAGAAATACAGAAAAGAGATATTGTAGCTCTAACAGACGATGATAAATTACATTAGTTATTGGTCTTAGAGGGGAAGGATAGAAAATGTAACTACAACAAGTAAACAATAACAATTTGTACATTAACAGTAAGCTTTCAGACTAAACAACAACTAGAAGTTATGCTGAATAATCATATGGAGAATTATGTAGGTGACTGGACATTAGATCAACAAAAAAAAGAGAGAATTACAGTCTCTTAGTATCCAAACCACTCATAGAACGAGGTATGTATCTGACTATCTGTAGATGAATGTTGTTTCTCTATATATTCCAGTACAGGTTGCCAAGTTTTGAGAAAGGTGGAGTCATAATTAGTGTTTTCTGTCATTTTTATTTGGTCTGCAATCTTTTCCATTATTAAATAATTCCAGATTTTCAAATACCAAGTTGTGATTTGTGGGACTTTTTTGTCTCTCCAGCAGGCTGCAAAAGTCATTTTAGCCGCTGTCAAAAGTATGGCTATCAAATTTTTCTGAGGTGTTGGCATATTTAAATCATACCCCAAATTTAGCAAAACTGCTTCTGGTGTTAATGGTACTGAAATGTCTGTCATTTCTAATATAATGTGGATAACTTCTCTCCAGAATTTCTGAATTGCTTCACAGCTCCACCAGCAGTGGTAGAAAGTTCCTCTCATCCCGCACCCCTTCCAACATAGAGAGGGGAGTTCTGGGTCAATGTGATTCAATTTGGATGGCATAACATACCACCTTGTTAAAATTTTAACCATCTGCAATTTCATATTAATGATTCTGGAATTTAGAGTGTGTGAACGCCAAATCTCCGCCCACTGGTCTTCACTTAATTCCTCTTGACAATCTCTATGCCATGCTTTTTGGTAAGCTAACAATTTCGAGTTTGTGGCTGAATTTAGGATGTTATAAATCTTGGCAATCAGTCCTTTTGAACTACCTGTGTTTAGATCTATTAAGTTCTCAAATTTTGTATTGGGTTTAGTTATTGAAGCTTTAATTTCTGGTTTTTCTATTAGATGTCTCACCTGAAAGTATTCAAACCATGGTATGTTAACATTTGCTTTAGCTTCTAAGGTAGCTTTCTTGTTACAAAAGTTGTTACTTAGAACATCAATAAATTTTGTTAAATTACTGATAACACATGAAAAGCATTAAATATTATTAATTTCTGTAAAGCAAAAAATAAATCGGCGTTAGTGCTGATCCTGGATGTTCAAAACAAGTTATATTTGATCACCAGACCATCAGCCGGATGCCTATGCACGTACAAAATGTATGAGTGTAGATGTCATTCCTCATGATCAGTGTGAGGCTCCTCCCTCACTGGTGCCCTTCTCTGATGGTCTGCCATTCTGCCAACTCTCCCTAGCAGGTATCCTCCAGCCTCAGATGGGTAGAGAAGGGGTTGAACCACCTTGTTCCTTCTCCTGCCCTGTTCCTTCTCCTGCACTCTTCAGCTGACTCTCTCTTCACTTCCTCCTCAGCCTTCATAGGAACCTGACTTTTAAAGGCCTCCCTTTGCCCCACCTCCCTGGAGCCTCTCCCAATCTCCACCCAGACTCCCTGACCAGCCCTGCTCCAACCTATCTGAAGAGAGGGCCAGGTAGACTATGCAATTGCCTGGCCCCACCCAATCCATCCCAGCCTAGGGCAGGGCATTTGGTCTGCTTTCTGCCTGACTTGTCTCCGCTGCTTCTGAATCCTTCCCAGTGGCTCCTTTGGCAGCTTGGGGCCAGTTTCTGCCTGACTCAAGCTGCTGGCAATCCCCTGTGGACCTGGCTGAGGTGGAGCTGCCTGGGCAATAGCATGAAAAGGATGAGTCAGCTGGGTGGCTGCAGGCTGCTCCCCAGGGCTGTGCCTGGATGTCAGTTGCTGCTGGCCTGATGGTGGCGGAGGTCTGGGACCCTGTAAAGGCATCTGCAGCTGAGGTATTGCCAGAGGAGGTGCTGCTGGGCCTGACAATGGGGTCTGCTGCTGCAGAGGGGGTGGACAGGAGGATGGCGATGCCAGACAATCAGTAACATTTGAAAAAGCAACTTTCCCAGTCATAGATATGGAACTTAAATTTATACACATGTAGATGCCATGCTCACTGCCTGGCAATTGTGAGTAGGCCAGGGGCAGGGGCAGCACACTTGATCCATCTCCATATTCCACTGCATGTATAATGCCTGAAGAGGGCTTCTGAGTCCCTGAAAAATTAGGTTTTCAGAGTTTCAGTAGCTGAGAAAGTGAAATGAATGGTTTGTGATTGTTGTAATTACTGATACTGATTATGATTACTCTGATCTCTTTGGTAAACAAATCAGGACTGTAACATTTCAAAGTGGTTTTCCAAGATTTGAAACACTGCAAAATTGTAAGAAGGTCAGAAAATTTGTCAAATAAACACTGAAATCTTCACACAAATCTTGATAGTTTTGACATTCATCTCCATAGAATTATCCACCCTATGGGAAATCAGGAGCTACCAAGGCTTTGGGACATAGGAATGGGGCCCCTTTGAAGGAAAAGGGCAAAAGAGGTTCAATAGCTGTCCCAAGACCAGAAGCACCCCTACAGAGAGAAGTGGTGATAAAGTCTTACTCCAGAACAAAGATCTCTGGAATTATATCCTTTTGTTTGTTGTTCAGGGTGGGTGATTTGATTTTTTTTTTCAGTATCAAGGCTCTTACATTTAATGGGGTAAATTCAATGGGGTAAATTCTTGTGACCCTCTTGAGTCAATCATCGCTTCCTATGCAAGAAGAGGGCACAAGACAGATTTATAAAGCGACCTAAATATTTTTCAATTTCATCATTTCTGTTCTGGGTAAATTGAGTACTACTGTGAATAGCAGTGCCTCGAGGTAGAAGTAGTCTACCACATCATAAATACTTAGTGGTAGGAGTAATTTCTCTCCTTCTAAAGATCTAGTAATACTGTGGCTAGTATTTAGTAATGAGATTTGTTAAAGTTGTCTTCTTAATCAGAAATCAAGGAATTGTCATTATTATTGCTTAGTAGAGATAGGTATGAACCGAAATAGGAACCAAAGTTCATGACCAACCAGGCTGGTTTGTGGTTCGCGAACCAGTGGTTCATCCGATCCCATTTCTGATGAACCGCCACAAACTTTAAGCTGGTTCATTTGGTTCCTTTTTTAGTTCATCACTGAAGACAGCCTGGTGCCCATCAATCAGTTTCCTAGGCAACAGGGGATGGACTTCCTGCAGACCTTCTGCTGGCCTGGAAGTGACCTTCTGCTGACCTGGAAGTGGCAATTTGCTGACCTGGATGTGATGTTTTCATGAACCAAATGAATTGGTTTGCAAACCAGGGCAGGTTCGTGAAAGATCATGGTTCGTGAAATGCAATGAACCACAAACCACACGGTTCAGTATTTTTCCAGTTCGTGCCCATCTCTATTGCTTAGTGACGGAAAAAAGAAAAAACTAAAACCAAATACCAATTAATTACGTGTTCAGAGTGGCCAAAATTAAATCAGTCAGGCATATAAAACTGCCTTTTCATTTCACGCTTACATTTTTGTCTTTTCATAAAGAATCTTGAACCATTAAGCTGTGTGGCAACTGAATGACATAACTATCTTTTGAATGGATGAAAATAGTAATTATAGCACTGGATCAGTGCAAGAGAGATACAACACATAAATGTACAACAAGTGAATGCAAAAGAAGATTAAAAGTAGAACTGCAGGGAGACTCATTTCATTGTTTAATGTGCACAGAAATGTTTGGTTTAGTTTAATTTTAGTTTCATTTTAAAAAAATGATTATTCTTACGACACAACTTGGTTTTCTTCTACTCATTAATAATTTCTGTAAGTTTCAATGTGAAATTATTTTTGCCCTCCAAAACTCCTTGGGAGTATTCCAAGAGTTTGTGGAGTTTTTAAAAAATGACTATAATTTATGTTTGTGGAGTCAGCATTTTTACCTTTATGTAACAAAAAGTTCACCCATGGGAAGCTTTTAGAATTTGCGGGACTAAAATTATTTTTAAAAATTTTGGTTTGTGGGCTTAGAAGCATATTTTGGAGAAAGGAAGCCTTGATCTTTCTTCAACAGCATAATGTTGTAATTTCTCATTTAATTTCCCATTTAATTTCTCATTTAATTTAGCTAAGTGTTGGGAAGACCCAATATGAGATGTATTGACTCAATAAAAGAAACCACGGCCTGCATTTTGTATGACCTGAGCAAGGCTGTTAATGATAGGACATTCTGGAGGTTATTAATTCATAGGGTCAGTGTAAGTCAGTGTCAGTGACTTGATGGCACATAACACACACATTAGGGTTCCTTCAATAATCAATATTGGAAATGCAGTAAAACACATTTTATAGTTTTTGTGACATTTAAAACGACAAGGAGATCACTGTAGAATTTATGGAAATCTGAAATGTGTTTCTTGTATCTGTAACCTCATTAAGAATCTGATGGTGAGGGCTGGGATAAGTTGGCATAAGTTGGAGTACAAGAGAAAACATCACTTCCAGAACACATGCAGCGCACTTACCTGGGTGCTGCCATTGGCCTCCCTGCATGGAGGAAGAGAAGGGTGCCTTGTTTCTGGGCATTCGGGAAACTCTGGAGGCAGGACCAGGGCCTATAAAGGCTGGCTCCACCTCCACTCTGCTGCAGCCATCGCTGAAAGCTCAAAGGTGATGGCGCGTTCTCCGGCCTCAGTTTTCAGCGGTGAAGGAAGTGGCGGTGGCGGAGACAGCGGCGGTGCAGCTTTTCCAGGCAGTGCAGCTCCCTTTTCATGGCGGTGAGGCTCAGTGGTGGCAGCGAAGGCAACACTGTTGCTGCTTTCCCAGGTGGCGCAACCCCCCCCCCTTATGGAGGCGGTGCAGTTTTCTGCTTCAGCTGGCAGGCTAAGTGGGCTTCCCTGGGGAGGGCTGTTCGCAGCGCCCATCCATGCTGTGGTGTGGTTTTGGGGGAGGCTCAGTTTTTCCCAGCTCTGCATTCTGCCTTCACCCCGCTCAGGGGTTAAGGGCAGCAGGGATTGTAGAACACCACACCCTCCCTTGTCCTTCCTTGCCTCCCTCCCCCCCACATTTCCAGAGGAGTCACAGCCTGTGTCTGTTACCTCCATGGAGCCTGCTTTCTTTTCAGTGGCCATTTTGACTGCCATCCCCTGGGCCTGTTCTACAAGTTTATGTGGTGGCCATTTTGTTTTCCATTAGTGGAGTCTGCTGAGGGGTGGCCATTTTGTTTTCTGTGAGGGTGTCTGCCGAAAGGTGGTCATTTTGCCTTGCCATCAGTGGTGTCTGCTGAGGCATAAGTGGCCATTTCCAATTTGGGCTTTAGCCAGTAGCCTTTAAAAGGGGGCTTCTATAACTGGGGTTTAGGCTGATTGGGGGGTGGGGTGCATCACCAGTTGCCACTATGCCACCTAAAAAGGGCCATGGCCAGAGTAAGGGCAGGCAGCCTGCAAAAAGACCCCCTGCAAAGAGGACGCTACCATCTGATTCGTCCTCCAATGGAGATGAAGTGGCTAGGGGTAGGCAGGAAATTTTGGACAAGTTAGTAGTGCCCGAGTGGGCCAGAGGTGTGGTGCCAAGCCAGGCTACTGGTGGTAGGAGCAATAGGGCAGCCAGGAAAGTCTCTGCTGTAACTTTCCACAGGGATATTATGACCAGTTTGTATGCCCTTGGAGGTTCTTCATTGACGGCCAGGGAGGAGGCAGGTGGCCACCTGGATGACCAGGGGGTGGCCAAGATGACCAGCGGTGTGGAACCGGATGCTGGCTGGGCTTCAGACATGCTACCGGTTGCAGTTGTGGTGGATCCCTCAAAGACTGAGGGTAAGTCCCCTGCTCTGCAGGATGCACACACCTGGCCTTGGGGGCCTTTGGGTACAGCCCAGACCCCTGGAGTTGTTGGGTCAGGGCAGCAGCTCTGCACACAGATTACTCCCCAGCCAGGTTGTTGACGGAATAACCGCCTGTAATTAGTGCTGCCAAGTGACCCGCTTTGCCCAACAACAAAAACACTGGAGCCAAGACGTTGTGACGAAGTGCAGATGGTGTATTATACAAGTCCATATATTACAGGTGCAAAAGTGCTCAGCATACATACATACAGAGAGAGCAAAACCAGAGTCCAGTCCTTAGGTCAGTTACCAGAGTTATCCAAGATTGTTCTGAGCGACAAAGGTTTGCACCAGGCACCAAGCTGAGCAGATCAGCCATGCACAAACCTTTGGCTAGACTTTTAAGTGTCCACTAGCCTATAGGGTGAGTTGGAGTCAGCCAACCAGCACACGGCTGATGCAATCTTGCCGCAATCCCAGCTTAATTGATCAGGTGTGAACTGTCAGAGAAATTGCTGACTCACCCTATGCTCTATGTTAAAGGGCACAACAGCCTTTACACATGTGCAAGTGAGTTTATATTCTGACACTCCTGCTAAACTCCTTGCCACATGTCACATATCATTTATATATATTATACACAGCTGACCTTACATATTTACACCATCAAACAACCGTTCAGTGAATATGTTATGTTTTATCACATCCAACCCTTTGGTAAACATGTCAGCTATGTTTTGTTCAGTGTTGCTGTATTGCAGGTCCACCAACCCTTTTTCAACAGCTGCTTTTACATTTTGATACCTGATCCCTATGTGCTTGGAGCGACTTTTAAAGTTCTGCTCCCTAGCTAACTGAATAGCAGCCGTGTTGTCACAGTGTATAATGACCTTGTTTTGGGCTATACCAAAATCATGGCATAGCGAAGTAAACCACTCCACTTCTGTGACACAGGAACTTAAAGCACCAAATTCTGCTTCTGCGGAACTTAGGGATATAAACGTTTGTTTTACTGCCTTCCACTGAACCAGGGCACCACCCAAATAAATAGCTATACCAGTGGTGGATTTCCTTTGCTCCCTGTCCCCCCAACTGGAGTCTGAAAAAGCGAACAGGTTTGTATGGCGGGCTGCCAGAGTTAGTTTCCTGTTGCTAGTGCCCTTGAGAAACCTCAAGACTCGCTTGGCTGCCACCCAGTCAGATTGCCTAGGACTGGCATTCTTCTGACAAAGACGGTGTACAGCGTACGCGATATCAGGCCGAACCCAGGAGGACAGATATAGGAGAGATCCCACCAGTGATTGATATAATGTTGTGTGAGGAAAAAGCTCACCTTCTTCATCACAGCTATTTGTAATTATGGGAGTGTTAACTGGCTTGGCTTCTGCCATGCCAAATTTGTCCAGGAGCTGCAGGATTTTTCCCTCTTGGGACAAAACATAGGTTCCGTTTGAGTGCCTGGTCACTTCCACCCCTAGGTGGTGTCTTAAGGGGCCCAGGTATTTTAGTTGGAACCTTTCTTGCAGCTTACCCTGGAACCAAGTTAGGTGCTGCTCATGCTCTGTTATGAGACACAGGTCATCTACATAAACCAGTAAATGCACCCATTTACCTGCCCTTTGTAAGGTATACAGACATGAGTCAGCGTTGCTCTGCTTAAAACCCAGAGCTTTTAATGCCTGATCCAGGCATTGGTTCCATTGCCGGGCACTCTGTTTCAGCCCATACAAAGCCTTGTGCAGTTTTAAATTCATACCTTTTTCTCCCATGGGGAAACCTGGGATTTGATCCAGGTATAGACTTTCCTCAAGGTCTGCATTGAGGTAGGCAGTTTTTACGTCAAAATGGAAAGCTTTCCACCCTTTGAAACCTGCTACAGCCAATGCAGTCCTAAAAGTCTCGGTTTTTACTGTTGGGGAAAAGACTTGGTCATAGTGTATCTGATTTACTTGTGAGAATCCCCTAGCGACCAGTCTTGCTTTGTATTTGACAGAACCATCCTCCAGTGGTTTCTTTTTGAAAATCCACCGGCACCCAATTACCTTTTCACCCTTGGGTAGCCACATTGGTGACACAACCTTATGGGTAATGAGGGACTGGTATTCTTCTTGCATAGCAGCCTTCCAGCCCTCTTGCTCTTTTTGTGGCAGTTGTTGAACCTGCCAAAAATCCTCTGGCTCAGAGGTGTAAATATAATTTATGGCCTGTGAATAGCCCAGCCGGTCTGGCGGCACACCTTTGTTTTCCCTCTGTGACCTCCTCGGCACAGCCTGCATTTGAGCAGGGCTGGAGGAGGGAGAGGAACTGTTTGTTTCTGCAGGAGGGGGAGATCGGCTGACAGCCGACTCACCCTCCTCTTGCTTCACAGAAGCATGCCGTTTCTTCGGGCTGAGAGTTTTTGGAGTGATAACTTCCTCCTCCTGCTGTGGAGGGGCCTGAGGCAATAGCAATTGTGAGTGGTTGCTATCACCTAGCCTCTCCCAGCGAGAATTTTCCTTAAACCCCGCGGACCGGCTGAAGATCACCTCATTTCTATCACCCAGGAACCTGTAGGCTTTTGAACCTGACTGATAGCCAAGAAAAACCAGCTCCCTGGCTTTCTTGGACAGGGTCCGTCTCTTACCCAAAGGGACGTTTACAAAGGCTTTGCTCCCAAAGACCCTGAGGTGATTTATGTTAGGGTACTTCTTATACAGGGCATGATATGGAATGTCCTGTATTGAAGAAGTCCAAGTCCTGTTGGCCAAATAGCAGGCAACCTTCATAGCTTCAGCCCAGAAGTGTTTCTTCAGACCACTATCAGCCAAAAGGGCTTGCATTTTAGTTTTGAGAGTCTGTATCCACCTCTCAGCCACACCATTCTCCTGAGGAGACATAGTGTTGGCAAGCCTCTGTTCAACCCCTTGCTTTTGCAACCATGCCTTTAATTGGTTTGAACAGAACTCGCCCCCCCTATCTGACTGGATAGATACCACAGCAGTGTCCAGCTGTCTCTGAACTCTGCTCATCCAGTACTTGAGTGTACTAAAAACCTCTGACTTATGTTTCATGGGATACACCCAACAAAACCTTGTACAGTCATCCACTATTACAAGCACATATTGGTTCTTAGACACACTTTGAGGAAAGGGGCCAGCCACATCCATATGAACCAGCTGAAGAGGCTTGGCTGACTGCCTCTGGCTGTGTTTGGCTACTGGGGCTGCCTTGCTTTTTACTTCCTTGCAGATATTGCAGTCTAGGAAAGCATTGCAAGGCTTCACCTTTACCCCTAGCAGTCCCAAAGTTTTCTCCAAAGCCCCAAAAGAAGCATGCCCAAACCTGCGATGGAGAAAGTGTATACACCCATCGTGGTAAGGGCGGTTACTCACATGGCTAATGGTAGGAGAGTTCTTAACCATGTAAACATTGTTAGTTCGTGGTCCAGACAGCAGCTCCACTCCGTCCCTGGAAATTGTACACTCTCCGTTAGCAAAGCAAACAGCAAAGCCTGCTTTGTCAAGGTCAGCTACAGAGAGTAAGTTATTTTGCAGGGATGGGACACAAAGCACCCCCTCCAGGGAGTGCTTCAATGCAGGAAAACAAATCTCCCCTTGACAGACCGTTGAAGCAGCTTTGCCGTCTGCAAGGGAGACATGGCTGAGCCTGGGCTCTGTTTCAGTGACCAACAAGTCACGCTCACAACAAAAAGATTGTGTAGCGCCCGAATCGACTAGCCAGATACTCCCACCAGACACAGAGGGTCCAGCAGACACGAGTGCTGTTTGAGTACGCTGGGTCACACCACTGCTTGCGACTCCTGCTGACTTCTGCTGCTTTTTCTTCCTCCGGCTGGATGGGCAGGCATTCCTTAGATGCTGTGTAGAACCGCAGGCAAAGCAATGACGGACACGCAGTGCAGTTTCCTCGCTGGAAGTTTTCTCCGGCAGGTGCTGGGACACTCCTCCGCATTGTTTGTTGATTGCAGAGCTCTTGAAGGTCGTAGCAGTCTTCGCTTCTTGCTGCCTTGATTCCTCCTCAAGCAGCAACCCAGAGACGAGGCCCATCGTTAAACTGTCCACGTCTCTTGCCTCCAAGGCTGCAATGAGGCTATCAAACCTGGCATCCAGAGAGCTGAGCAGGGCGAAGACTTTGTCCTGTTCAGGCAGGATTTTTCCTCTCTGAGCCAGCTGTTGGAAAAAGCCCTCCATCCGAGTCAAGTGAAAAGACATCGACTCCCCCGGCTGTAGATGGCACCGGTAAAGCCTTCTTGTCAGAGTAATGAGTGAGCCCGCTCCTTGCCTCACATGTAGCCTTCTCAAAGCGTCCCATGCAGCTTTGGCAGAAGCAGCACCCATCACATGGACAAGCTGAGTCTTATCCACACTCAAAACGATGGTGGCCAGGGCTTTTTCAATGTTAGTCTGATCTGCAGGTGTGGGAGCAGCGGGAGGGTTGCTTACAGCAGTCCACAGCCCTTCCCTTTTTAGATAATGTTCCATCCATACTGCCCACGTAAAATAGTTATCGGCTCCCAGCCTTTCAGCCGGCATGAGAGCCATTTGTGCCATGGTTGTTATCTTGCACTCTGCAGGACTCCCATGCACTCACCGCACTCACAGCTGCCTTAACGGGTCCAGGCACCGGCTTGTAACCAGTCAGCGTCTGTTCCAACCCTTGAGCTGCCACACAACGATCCAAACGATGCTCCAGCAAACCAACAGGTTCAGTTGCAGGCGGCAGGTACACTGGCGCAGCGGAAGCGTGCTGGGCCCATAACCCTGACGGAATAACCGCCTGTAATTAGTGCTGCCAAGTGACCCGCTTTGCCCAACAACAAAAACACTGGAGCCAAGACGTTGTGATGAAGTGCAGATGGTGTATTATACAAGTCCATATATTACAGGTGCAAAAGTGCTCAGCATACATACATACAGAGAGAGCAAAACCAGAGTCCAGTCCTTAGGTCAGTTACCAGAGTTATCCAAGATTGTTCTGAGCGACAAAGGTTTGCACCAGGCACCAAGCTGAGCAGATCAGCCATGCACAAACCTTTGGCTAGACTTTTAAGTGTCCACTAGCCTATAGGGTGAGTTGGAGTCAGCCAACCAGCACACGGCTGATGCAATCTTGCCGCAATCCCAGCTTAATTGATCAGGTGTGAACTGTCAGAGAAATTGCTGACTCACCCTATGCTCTATGTTAAAGGGCACAACAGCCTTTACACATGTGCAAGTGAGTTTATATTCTGACAGTTGTTCCTCTTGGACAGGCCACCCTTACTATCCAACACAGGTTGGTGACAGTTCATGGCCTTTATGGGGCCAGCAGGTGTGGTTGTGGCAGTCTGCTGGTGGGGTCCTCCCCCATGCCTCCAATGTCTGCTGCGGGCTCCTCTGGCAGTGCCATCACCAGTGAGCTCTAGCGCCCCTGCTATTAGTTTGGCCCTCATTCTCCCTGGAGTCTTATTATCAGGCATCTCCTTTGGGGGCTGTGCCTTATAGGGCCATGCCTTTCGGAGATATGGCCTTGCCCTTGGGGGATCATTTGACTCCTTCCACCAGGGATAAGATACTCCGTGGGGAGTTTTTAGATGTCTACCCTTCTATACAGTGAGCTGGAGAAGAAGGATAAAGAGGAGATAGATGAATAGGACAAAGAACAGCTAAAGCGTAGGAGGGTTGACCGCACCTGGGCAAATTGGTTGCCTGGCATGCTCATTTATGCCAGGGTCATTGCACAAGCCCAACCCCTCAGAGCAGCCCCCTTGTTTCAATACATAGATATTATTTACAAGGGGTATACGGACTTCGCTGGTGCAGCTTAGCTGCAATATGATGAGGAGTTCTGCATGCGAGCTGCAGTTAACCCCAATTCGTCATGAGACCAAATTTACCAGCAGCTTTGGCTGCAGGTAATGTCCCCAGCAAAGCCTAACCCTGGTGATAGGTCTGACAGTGGCCATTTGGTGCAGTGCCTTTCCACCGCTTCTGGTACCCGCGCCTCTGCGGAGCAGCCAGTTCAGCCCCGGCTGCTTTACTGGGAGTTTGCATATCAAGGGGTGTGCTCCAGAAAGGGATGTAGGTTTAAGCACGAATGTATGCAATGCAGCAGCCCCTACTCTTTCTCTGCTTGCACCAAGCCTTGGCAGCAGGGGAGCAGCAGGAAACCACGTGGTGGGTCAGGTCAGCTTACCACTGACAAGGTGTCCCACCCCATGAATCTGAAGGTGCAAGCACTTGATGCAGGGCTATCCTAATCATGCTGCAGCACAGTTTTTGTTAGATGGGTTTACTGTTGGGTTCCGAATTCCGTTTCAAGGGCCGAGGGCCCCCTTCATGTCAGCCAACCTGTGTTCGGTGGTTGGCATGGAGGAGGGAGTCTGACACAAGATTGATAAGGAGTGTTCTGAACGCAGAATGTTGGGGCCTTTTCTGGCCCCACCCGTTCCTAACCTGAGGGTATCCCCCCTGAGGGTGGTGCCCAAGAAGTTGGCAGGAGAGTACCACCTGATTCACCACCTGTCCTTTCCAAAAGGGGGTGGTCTGTGAATGAGGCTATTCTGAAGCACTTGTGTTCCATGAGGTACACATAATTCAATGAGGCAGTCAAGGTAGTACGGAGCTTGGGGTGTGTGCTGAACTGGCAAAATGTGACATTAAGTCTGCATTTCATCTTTTGCCTGTGAACCCTGATGACTTCAAATTGCTGGGTTTCTCATTCGAGGGTCAATATTACATGGACAGAGCTCTCCCTATGGGTTGCTCTGTTTCCTGTGCAGCCTTTGAGACATTCAGCACATTATTCAAATGGGCCTTACATCAATGGCTACAGTGTCGAGACATCGCCCATTATCTTGATGATTTCCTTTTTGTGGGGCCCAGGGGATCGGGACACTATGCAAAACTCTTGTTGGGATTTATAGACCTGACTGAAGAGTTAGATGTCCCTCTTGCCCATGAAAAGACAGAAGGCCCCGTGGATGTTTTAACATTCCTGGATATCAAATTGGATACCTTACACCAAATGTTCCGCTTGCCACAAGCCAAAGTAGATGATCTTAGAGCTCGCTTGGCTTCCTTTAGAAATAAGCATAAAGTGTCCCTGCTTGAGGTGCAGCAGTTGGTGGGATATCTTAATTTTGCTTGTAAGGCGGTAGCTCCAGGGTGAGCCTTTCTTCGGCACTTATGCCGCCTTGTGGTTGCTGCATCAGAGGATTAGGCTCATGCTGGGTATTAGGGATGTCCTGGCAGTCTGGGAAGACTTCTTCACATTGTTCAATGGGGTCACTTTCTAGCAGGAGGAACTTTTGCTCAAAGCCAAGCTGCCAAGCTGCAAGTTGGCTTCAGGGTCCACCGGCTTTGGGGTTTACTTCCGAGGGCACTGGTGCTCAGAGCAATGGCCAGTCAATTGGCAGGATTATATTATTGCCAAAGACCTTACCTTTCTGGAATTTTTTCCAATCCTGATGGTGGTCTGGTTGTGGGAGGAAGAGCTGGCCAACCATTTGGTCCACTTCTGGTGCGACAATCTAGCAGTTGTGCACATGATCAATTCCCTCACATCCAGGTCCCCCAGGGTTATGGGACTGGGCAGGACCTTCACTCTCCACTTCCTCAGGCTGAACATCTTGTTCAGGGTGAAACACATTCCTGGAATCGACAATGGTGTGGCAGACACTTTGTCTTGCCAACAGATGGAATGGTTTCATCAGCTTGCTCCTGAGGCCAACATTCAGCCAGCTCAGATGTCTCTGGATTGTGGAATCTTGGACAGCAGAGGCACACAGAACTATCTGACTAGCCATCGCCCCCAGTACATTGAAGTCATATGATGGTGCAGTGAGGCAGTTTGCTGACTTCCATCAAGAGTGGATTTGGTGCAAGTATGGCCTATCCCAGCAGAACATATGCAGTTCTGCGTAGATCAGAAGGGCAAGGGCTTGTCTGTTAAATCCATTCTGGATCTTTTAGTAGCCTTGTCCTTCGCCAGCAAGGCCCGTGGCTTTTCTGAGGCCATGGGGGACTTTCAGGTAGGAAAAATATTGGAGGGTTGGTCATGGGAGACTGGAGCCCAGTCTGATGGTAGGCAGCCCATCTCCCCCTCCATCCTCTGGGGTTTAGGCTCTGTTTGGAAAAAGGTGTGCCTATCAGAGTATGAGGCTGCTCTCTTCCATGCAACATCTCTGACTGCTTTCTTTAGGGCTTTTAGAGTGAGCGAGCTGGTGGTCCAATCCCACACTGATGAGTCGGGTTGAGCACTATTGGTGCAGGATGTTCACTTTAGGGGCGATAGGGTTACCCTCTGAATCTGGCGATCCAAGATGGATCAGCACCATCAGGGTGCAGTAGTACAGCTGGGCCCTTGTGAGGAGCAAGAACTGTGTCTGGTTCAAGCACTACACATTTACCTGAAGAACAGGGGCAGTGGCAATAGAATTTTATTCTGTCATAGTGATGGGACCCCCCTCATCTGATACCAGTTTTGGTTGGTGACTGAGAGGGCCCTGGGTAAATTAGGGCTGGTGGAGGTCAAGTTTTTTACCCACTCCTTTTGGATTGGAGCGGCCTCCATGGCAGCCGCAATGGGCTACCTTGCGGCGACCCTCCAGAATGTTGGCCAGTGGCAGTCATCAGCGTATCGGAGGTACATGTGCCCTTTGCCAACGCTGTAAGAGACCAATTGCTAATTGTTTCTTTTCTTCTTCGGTGCTGTGGTTTGCTGTGGGAGGTGTCGGGTCCTCATATGCTGACACAGCATGGTTTTCTGGGTGGCCCATCAGGCCAAGAGGATGCAGATGGGGTCCCAGCTTGGCCTCAATCAATGGACCACGGTTGAGTGGCAGGGCCGACGGTACCTTAGGTGGCCAGGCCTGCTGCCGCTTCTGTTTGAGGGGAGGAGTGCATCTCCGCCTCACATTCTCATCATTCACCTCGGTGGGAATGACTTGGGCTTAGTAAAGGGCAAGGCCCTTTCCCTACAAGTGCATGCCAACTTATGTTACATATCAGAGCAGTGGCCTGGGGTCTTGATTTTTTGTTCTGCGATTCTCCTGCACTGGGTATGGTGGGAAGCTTTGGACCCTGAGGGTATTGAATGCACTAGGCATAAGGCCAATAAGGCTATGCAGAAGGATTTGGGTTCTGGGTTGGGGACTTACTTACCCATCCCTCAGATTCGGGATATGTTCACCAAATTCTACTGGGGTGATTGCATGCACCTGTTAGCGAAGGGCAATGACATATGTTTGACCAACTTACAGCAAGGGTTGTTGTCATGGGCTGGGCCCACCCAAGCTGATGGTCCAAGCACTAACACGAAGCCAAAGGAATGTTCAAAATTCAAAAGCCAGGTCCAGTCTGTAGTCAGAGCACCAGGTAAATGCCAGGGGGGTGTCCAGAATCCAAAAGCCAAGCCAAGTCCAGTCCATAGGTCAGAGCACGAGAGTATCAAGTGAAGATGCAGGCAAGAATAAGATGCAAGGTTCCAGGAAGTGGTTGCAGGTAGTCAACACATTGCTTCCACACCTGGCAGTTTCTCCAGACTGGCTTTTATAGCCAGGCGTGGTTTTCAGCCGGCTGCTGGGGCTCCATCCTGATGCTACTCATCATCGCTCTCCAGCAGCTGGCATTGGCTCAGGAGACAAACACTGCGCCGTCTCTCCTGCAGTTCCTATCTCTGGTGTTTTCTGCGGCGTTCTTTGGGCATGGGTGAACCTGGGGGGGTGGAGGCCCTTGGCTGCAGCCTGGAATGCCCCTGGCTGAGCTTCCCATGTGGTATTAGGGCTAGAGGGTGCTGGTGCCTCAGCTGCTGGCTGTAAGCTCTGATCAGCCAGCAGCTGTTGCTCCTGATCACCGGCTTCTGCTGAGTCAGGGCTAGGGCTGGCTACACAGAACTCCTCTTCTCCTGAGGAGTCCTGGCTGGCTACACAAGGCTCCTCTCCTCTGGAGGAGACCTCACCATCACTGAGTCCAGACTGGGCCATGACAGTTGTGGTTGGCATTACACCAAATGTGGGGCGCAAGGGCCTAAGCAGAGGCTTGGCCCTTTCGTTGACAGGTTAGTTTGGGTAGGCAGAGTGGGCCTGTGAGCACCCAGTGGCACCTCCCCATTGGTGGGGAATGGGGGTCTGTCTGGGATTGGCTGGCAGGCTTTATGGCTGCCCGCTGAGAAGGCAGATTGCCCATGGAACCCCTTGTACAAGTCCTTCCCTCAGGCTTCACAGCTTGGGATGTATGGAGCTTTAAGAGGGGAATGCTGCACGCATTCTGGGAGTGCTTGGGGTGTGTGGAGCTTTAAGGGGGAACCATTTGCCTGGCCGGCTGGGTTACAGCCATGCGCTTGGATGGCTTGCACCTGGGTGCTTGCCCAGACAGGCCGAAAAGGAGGTCCAGTATACCCCTTGGCTCGACCTGTACTGCTGGTTATACCTCGTGCCATTCTTAAGTTATTGTTGGCCAATAAACAGCCCTGTTTACACCCAAGCCTTGTGTCTGTCTCTTCATTCCGAATTGGGGGCGGGGCGGGCAAACTCATTCTGCATTGAAAAAGTTTTGGGTACCTAACAGTGCTATCCTAAACTTGTCTACTCAGAAGTTAATTCAATGAGACTTTCTTCCTAGCAAGTGTAGTTAGGATTGTTAGGATTGTAATCTAAATCAATTTTTTCCTACAAGAGCCAACTAAAGCTCTGGAGAAGCATTTTAACTCAGTGAAGAGACACGGAAAAAAGGAGTTAAAACTCCTTTTTATCAGCAACATTTTAAGTTAGTATTTTTTAAAAAAAGGAATACGCAGCTTGTCCTCAGGGTTGAAACAGACCATGATGTGGGTTCTACTAAGGGTTATTCAGACCTGGACTACACAGAAAGTGGATTCTGAGCTGGTGGTAGAGTGAGCTTCAGATTTTAGGGATCTGTGTGACATTTTTGAATGCCAACCACACTATTTAAAAAAACTCCCAGGAAGTAAAAAAAAAACCCAGCCCTGTAACACTAGGGAAAAATTTCAGAGGGGCAGCCTTGTCAGCATTTACCGCAAAAATAAACAGGAGTCTTCTGGCACCAGTTTTTTATTCAGGCATAAAATTTGTAGACTACAGCTCATTTCATCAGATGACAAAATATGCTCTGGTCCATAAAAGACTGTTAGAATAAAAATGTGTTAGTCTTTAAGGTGCCATAAGATTTCTGTTTGTTAAGGTGCAAAGTTCTGACCTGAGCTATTCTCCAGTTTGCTACTTTCTTTGAAGGTTTTTTTTTATCATGTAGAAGGGCATAAAAATGTGATCTCTTACCTGCAAGCTTAAGTGGAACAGACTACCCTTCTTTTTTACTAAATTTGGCTGCTTGTATTGACCAGGCCTCAGAGAATGCATGTGAGTGCTTTGGACACGTTACATGTAATGTTATACTGTTATGTAAGTTAGCAATTCTTGTTTCAATTCCCCAGGAATAAAAATGAATTAATAGTGCTATCAGAGTTAGTTACGGCTATATTTTTATTCATGATTATTCTCATACCCATCTGATGACAGTAATTCAAGGTCAAACCAGGTTATAAATCTAAATAAATTAAAAATTGGCCTTTTCTGTGAGCAGAACCCTGAGCAACAAATATTTCAAAATAAGTTTTGAAAGTAAGCATTTTGTTCACCCTTTAACCTACTGATCTTTTCTTCAAAAAGTATCAAAGCATTTTTCACGGAATGGGGGAAGATTACAGGCAATTGAAGACTGGCGATGCAATCATACTCCAGTCTAAGCCCATTGAAGTCAATGAGCTTAGACAGGCGTAACTCTCCATAGGATTGCACTGTCAATCCAAAATATTAGTTTCTTTAAGCAGATGCAGCCATATGTTTCTTTTATTTGGAAAAAGGTTTCGCACCAAGGTCAAATGCAAGCACAGTAAATTTCAGCAAATCTTTACAATTTATGGTAAAAATTACACTAAATGGTAACCACTGAACTACTTATCCAGGGAATGCATTGGTTCTAAACATACGTTTGAAAAACTAAAGTGGTAGAAAACATCTCAGTTTCTAATTCCCTCCTCCCACTGTTTCATATCTGCTCCAAAGTTCAACCATTTGGAAGAAACAGAAACAAAACAGAAAATAAAATTTTTCCCAGCATCCCTATCTCATTCACTGTCTAAGACCCCTAATCTTTACTTGTCTATCTGTCCCTATACATTAAATGGGTAGCATTTCCAAGAAGGTCCTGGACTCCTACCTTTCAACCTAAGTTTTCTTTTCAGATGCTGCTACATATCCTAATATAGTTGTTGCTAATGTCTTCCAGAACCACTAGCTCTTCCTCTACACTGTCTACAAGATTATCAAGAGAGTGGATAACATCTGCTATCTTTGTTCAAGCAGGCAAATCGCCCTGCAGTCAAAATGCCTGTCACAGTCCCATCTCTAAGAATAAAACTTCACACTACCAACAGCCCCATCCTCAGAGGGCTGTTGGTACAGTTCATCATCTGAGAAACAAGTCTCTTCTAGTTCTAAGGGATCATTTCTACCAACTCAGACTGATGTCCTCCTACCAGAGACTCCTATTCTCCCTGACAGCAGAACTACAATCACCATGGGAGCAAGACACTTCTAGTAAGTGTCTGAAAGTCTACATACTTTGCTCTGCTTTTCTCCAGCTCTTTAGATCAGAAACCTCTGCCTCAAGAGCACCAACTCACTTCATGGTGGATGAGAGTGGCTCTGCATACCAAATACTTTACTTTGAATGTGCAAATCTCTTTCAGTTCTACCACTGAACTGCATCCTTGTTTCCTATCTGAGCAAAAAGATTTAAACTGGCAATGCACCAGTGCCTTGCCAGTAATGGAAACACCAGCAGGAAGGGAGCCTCCTGGTCTCAATAATAATAATAATAATAATAATAATAATAATAATAATAATAATAATAATAATAATAATATAGAAATTATAGAAGAACTAAAACTGAAAAAATCAAGAAGAAAAATGAATTTGAATGTGGCATGGACTGACTAAAAAAAAGCATTTGATTCATTGCCACACAGTTGGACTAATACCTGCCTGAAAATTTTTGGAATTAGCAAAAACATCAGGCTGTGCCTTAAGGAAAATATGTGAAAATGGAAACCATGCTAATGGCCTATGGTGAAGAAATTGGGGAAGTTTGTATCAAAAGAGGTATATTTCAAGGTGATTCCTTGTCGCCTTTATTATTCAACATCTCATTAATCCCCTTGACAGTGGTCCTAGAGAAAACAAAAATGGACTAGTGTATTTCTGATCAGGCTGGGAAAATAAATCATCTCCTGTACATGGATGATTTGAAATTGTATGCAAAGAGTTCCACTGAACTTGAATTATTGCTTCATATAGTGAAAATATACAGTGATGATATTCAAATGAAATTTGGCTTAGGCAAATGTGCAGTACTCTCCATGCAACGTAGAAAAGTAAAAAATATTGATGGAATAGAACTTGAAAATGGTAATGTTATAAAATCATTATCAAATACTAAAAATTATAAATATCTTGGAATATTAGAATTAGATGACATTCTGCATGTGAAAGTAAAAGAAATGACTCAGAAAGAATATATTAAAAGAGTATGAAAAATTCTGAAGTCAGGATTAAATGGTGGAAATACAATCAAGGCCATAAATACATGGGCGATTCCAGTGATCAGATATCCAGCTGGAATAATAGATTAGACTCAAAGTGATTTAGAAAAATTGGATTAAAAAACACGAAAACTAATGAACATGCATTACTCTTTACACCCGAAAACTGATGTTGATAGGTTATATTTACCATGAAAAATTGGTGGAAGATGACTGCTACAAGTACATCAGGTATTGGAAGAAGAAAAGAGAGGCCTGAATGATTACATCAGTAGAAGTAGAGAAAAATTACTTCAGGCTATGAAAACAGAACTTAACTGTAACAAAGGCTGAATACAAGAAGAAACAGTTTGAGAATAGATTAAATGGCTGGAAGAACAAACCCTTACATGAGCAACATCTAAAAAATATTGAAAGAAAAAGTGACAGCAGCCTAACTTGGTCATGGTTGAAGATGGGTACAATCAAGAAAATCTGAAGGTCTGATTTTCACAGCACAAGAACAAGCATTGCAAACAAATGTTATGAAAGCCAAAATTCTGAAAATCCATGAAAATCCAAAATGTTGACTTTGCCAGGAAAAAGATGAAACTGTGTCCCACCTTATTTGTGAATGCAGAAAAATTGCACTGACAGATTACAAAGCTAGACATGACAGGGTCACAAAGCTAATTCATTGGTCATTGAGTAAAAAGTATAATCTGCCAGTACCAAAGAATTCATGGGAACATCAGGTGGAAAAGGTGCTAGAAAATGATCAAGTCAAGATCATGGGATTTTAGAATACAAACTGATTGACACCTTGAACGTAATACACCAGACATAACAATTGTGGGAAAAAATTGAAAAGTTTGGATAATTGACATTGCAATTACAGGGGATACAAGAGTCAAAGAAAAAGAACACAAAAAATGATTAAATATAGAGATCTGGCAATAGAAACCCGACTATGGATGAAGAATACAACAGTAGCCCCCATTGTCATTGGGGTACTGGGAACTATTTCGAAAAACTTCACAACTTATATGGAAAACCTGCAGCTTTAACACTTACAGAACTGCAAAAGACGGCGTTACTTGGAACAGCATACATTTTACACCGATACCTGACTGATATTTAGGTCTCTGGTGGAAATTTATATCAGATCAGCAAGGCCAATCAATGATAATATGTGATCTTTATTTATTATTGATTGCGTTGTGTGAAATTTGAATAACAACAACAACAACAACATTTGATTTATGTACCACCAGGACAACTTAATGTCCACTCAGAGGGGTGTACAAAGTATGTCATTAATTATTATCTCCACAACAATAATCACCCTGCGAGGTGGGTGGGGCTGAGAGAGCTCCTAGAAGCTGTGACTGGGTCACCCAGCTGGCTTCAAGTGGAGGAGTGGGGAATCAAACCTGGTTCTCCAGATTAGAGTCCTGCGCTCTTAACTAGAGATGGGCATGATCGGCATTACGATAGAAAAATACCCACGATAATGGCGTTCGAGCAATCGGGACCCGGCGGATTGGTGCCATCCACGGTGACTGATCCAGCGGTCGGGGGGGGGGCCCTTGATCGGTATCTGATTGGGAAGCCAGACACTCCGGTGCCAGCAATCTGTTCCCCTGACAACGGAGCCAGGGAAATGCCTGAGCTGTGTTTGCCTTCCTCCTGTCGCACTGGAAACCCAAATGGAAGCCCAGCTTTCTTTGATCAGCAGGGCTTCCTTCCAACCATGGAGCAGCAATGCACACGCCAGTTGGGAGAAGACACCCAGGGGAGGGAGGGGGAAGGGAAAATCAGGGGTTAAAAAAACTTTGTGTCTCAGTACTTGTTGCTTGAGCTAGGAAGAGAAACGGACAGCCCACAGTCTGGAAAGCACATGGAGGTTTCATACTGCCACTTGAGGTTAACTTTTTAGCAAAACAAATTTAAGGCAAGAAACTTGATAATATTTCCCCTCGGGAGGAAAAGCAAACAGTTGTGAGTGAAAAGGTGGCTTCCTGAGAAAAATATAAGCAAAGTGATTGGGAGAGGAAGGGGTTAAGAGAGAGAGAAAGCAAAAACCCCTGGCTTTGAGAGCGGCTATCAGCTGAAGCTGTTTTGCGCTCCTCTCCCTGAGTTCATTCAGTGCGTTGAAAGAGTTAACACTGAAAAGAGATCTCTCTCTCCTCCTGGCTTCTCAGCCCAGCAACTGCATCCCTTTTGCAAGCAGTTGAGATTGAGAATGAGAAGGGGGAGAAGTTAATGTGCAAAAGAAAATACAGCCACCTTTAAACTCTCAGCTGGTGAACTCTAATTATACAGGTGGTACAAATGATTTGGCTTTTTTATGACTAGAAGGGTAATACTTGGTAAATAGAGGGCTCAGAGGAGCTGAGCGGGAGTGTTTGCACGCGCCCAGGGGCTGCCACCTCCCCAATCCCCAATCCACAGATCGGAAACGGGAGATGATCGGTGTGGATTGGTGATTTGGGGTCGTCGCCGGCGTGGATCCACGATCAGCTTGATCGTTAATTTTTTTTTGGATCGTGCCCACCTCTACTCTTAACCACTACACCAAACTGGCTCAGTGATTAGATACTACTTTTTCTCATTTCTCCAGTTTACTGAGTACTGAAAAGGAGAGTATTATTGTACGAAGCTTTAACAAAACACAAATAGCTTGGAGGTCTGCAACAGGAAGAGGGCATAGTAATGTAGAATCTAATGCTGGATATGACACTTCCTAGCCAATTAATATAGTGGAAAACTTTTCAAAATTGTGATTGTAAGCTGTTGGCTGCACCAAGGCTTTTAAGTTTTTCACTGAAGTGTGAAATGAATTAAAGTCATAGTGAATTAATAAAACATTTGGCTTTTGTTCTGACAGCAAGGAACTTCAGTTCCTCTTATTTACCATGAATGATTACATCTATAAGCTAATTTAACTGTTCACTTAGGTACTACCCTTTTATATTTGAATGTATTCAAATCAAACGATTGAGAACATTACTACCTGCCTAAGTAAGTTTGGGAGGTTTTCACATCCAAGCCTTATGGGAAGTGGACCTGGCTGTACTTTAACATGTACCTTAAGTACATATTACCTTGATAGATCTTTTATTGTCTCTAAGGATCAGCCCAGAACAGATAAACACATTTTGTTTCCTATTTGTGACTGAATAGTGTGCTTTAGTGTTAGATTAGAAGGGCTCAGCTAGATGGTATGTGTAACACAAGTTGGGTTGGAGTTCCCTGATCCAACTCTTGTGACACATAATGTCAAAGAACAAATATTCATAAATGCAATGGGCTGGATTTCACTCATGAGCACAACATTGGCATGAGCACAACATTGGTGAAGGGGGAGCTTTAGCTTGCCCCACCTGGGAAAGTTAGTTCCCTGATGTTATGTATCACACAAGTCAGGTTAGGGGATTTCTGATCTCATTTGTTTCACACATAATGTCTAGTTGAGCCCTTAGCCTCCTGCCCCTCTCACATCAGGGAATTTGTCTTAAAGGATTATTCCATTTTGATCCCTTGTAACTAACAACTTTGTGTAAGTAGAAGGTAGTAAGCAGGAAATTAAACAGAAAACAGCAGGACTCCTAGACTGAAATGATAGTTAGTGATAGATTTTGCATAGAGTTTCAGAATAGTCTACCAAACCCATTTTTGTATCATTAGTTTTGAAAAAAGGTCATGAGTTCCTGATGCAAGCTGCTCCTCATTCTATTTCTTATCCCCAATTAGTGCTTCACTTCCTGGGATTCTAAATAGTAGTGAATTAGTACCCCATTAAAGAGGTTCTAACTGTCGCACATTAGTTTGGACAATGTCTTGTAATGTTCCTCAGTCCATCCAGTGTCTCACTTAGCTGTTATCAGAAGCTCTTTTCTTTAAAAAGTATTTCAGCTGATTCTATCCATTATCCCTAGTTACCTCATTAATTTATTTAGTCATTTATTTTGGGCTGAGAAGAGGGAATAGCTTAAAGTACCTGACTACTTCATAGTCCCCAAGAGATATCACTCTTATCTTTTTGCACACCTACCAAAATAATACAATGCAAATCATATTTGTAATTAGGTATATGAGAGGTATTTACAAGTATCAACTATTTCTTTTTTGTAAAATAAACTGTTAATATGCTAACAAAATCCCATAGTAGCTGGGGAAATGAAAAAGATTTGGTGCTGGGTCTTGGAAAATACAACAGGCTGATATATAAAACTGGTTTCACTTGATGACAATGACTTTGAAAAGCACAAAGGGACTCATTCTAAACTTTTAATAATTTGACAAAAAGAACTGCTCCAATATGTTATAATCTTGAATAACATGGATTAAGTTTTCATGGACCCGGTTTCTAAAATAATTGTTCATTAAAGCCTTTTTAGTAGTACTATATTTGCTTGACAAACAAATTTAGGAACATCAAAAAATGAGAGCAGTTACAGTGTCAACAGTATCATTTATAAAGAACATCACTTGAGGTTCACTTCACAATGCTTCTATGAAGAACATATTTAAATCTTGGTCCCTGATGCAGCTAAGAGTGCTACACAATATAGTAGCAAGCTTCTGTTCCCATCCCACTGTTTGAAGGTGAAACTGTGCACATATGTAGATGTTGTACGTACAGATTCTTTCCCAATGCAACTGTCATGGCAGAGCACACAGAGCTGTTTTTGAAAAGTAAAACCTCAACAAACCATCTATTAGGGACAGGAAGCTTGGGAATGGAATAAGTCTCCAGGCTCCCATCCTAACAAACATCTCATTAGTAGACATGGGCATGAACAGCATTACGAACAGAAAAAACCCATGAACAGCCTAATCTGCTGTTCTCAAATAAGCTGTTCGTGAGGCCCCATCCTAAAAAAACAGGTGGTCATTGCAAGCCTCGTTCGTTGCCTTCAGCAGCCATTCAGCAAGCCAGACAGTCTGGCACCTGCTGCAATCAATCCCCTTGGCAACCGGAGGTAGGGAGTGACTGAACTCTGTCTGAACTCCTTCTGGCTTTCCTTCTGGCTTTAACCCTTCAAAGTACTTCCAGCAGAGAGTCCCGTTTTTGCCACTGTGAAGAGAAAATGACAGCCAATGGGGAGATCCGTGGATCATGCCTTTCCCAGGGTGCAATTTCTCTGAAACTTGGGGGTTCTTCAGAGGACAGTGAGGACTATGTCCCCTGCAAATTTGGTGGGTATTGAACATTGGGAAGGTCAGTTTGTGGGATGTTTAAAGGGCCCTGCCCCTTGCACATGGCAGGAAAGGGCCGTTTAAACTATCAGCTGGCAGGCGGCGGGGGGAATCCCCCCCTGCCGCCTGCCAGCTGATAGTTTAAAGGGATCTTTAAAAGGCCAGGTAAGTGGGTTTGAGGGGAGGGGGGCTGTGAGGGTGGTTGGGGTGGAGGTGGTTCTGGCCCCCATGAACAATGAACATGTCCAGGAACAGTTCATGTTCGTCCATGTTCATTTTTCGTTGTTCGTGAATGGCACCGAACAACGAACAGGGTGTTCGGGGTTTTTTTTCCCGTTTGTGCTCATGTCTACTCATCAGCAGGAGGTTTTACCCCACCTGTGCTTTGAATTTCACTAGCTCAAGGCATATATTTTCTTACCATTAAGCATGATTGGATCTGGAAAAGACTTCTTGACCACGTTACAGGTAAAAAAAAATACAGATAGATTGTTATGTTTCCACTGGATTTGAAATGTGTAGATTCATCAACATGTCAACCAACCAAAAGTTCTACTAAATTTGTTTACTGTGCTCAGCACATATTACACTGTTCAACTTGCATTCTGAACAGGAGCTTTTCCTGGATTATTGGTCTCCTTGGTGTCTAAATATGAGGTTTAGATATCACATAGTAATCAGGGGGGGGGGGTTGAACTAAGGCAAAACAAAGAAGAGACAATTGATTCAGAAGAAAAAGAATCTTTACGAATTGTACAACCCTTACTTGTTTTGCATTCAGCTTCTTTGGGGAAATTCCTGCATATACACTTTAGCAGAAATGTATATATGGGAACGGAATGAAAATATATAAAAATATATTAAAAAGAACAACAATTGAAGAAAAGACCAGGAAAAAAGTTGATTATACAGGAAATTAAAATATTGCAGGATCTAATAACAGCCATTAGTAATAAAGAGCTAGAATGGAAGTTAAAGACATTAAAGCAGAAGTCCTTTGAAGGAGCAAATAAACCAGGAAAGTATTTAGCCTGACAACTGAAAAAAAGGAAGGAAATGAAAATTATTAATACAATAATGGAGGAAGGTAAAAAATTGAAAGATCATCAACTAATTAAGCGCGCATTCTTTAAATACTATGCTAAATTATTTCAAAAGAAATCTGTGAATGTACAAGAGATAGATGGGTATTTAAGGAATGCCCACTTACCAAAGCTACCAGAAGAGATGAAACAGATACTGAATGCTCCAATAACAGAAGAAGAAGTCATACAGGCAATTGAAGCGGCTAAGATTGGGAAAGCACCAGGACCTGATGGGATCACAGCTAAATTTTATAAAGTAATGAAGGAGGACCTAGTACCGATTTTAAAAAATGTAATGAACGATATGCTTCAAGGGAAGGGTCTCCCAGATACATGGAACGAAGCTAGTATTGCACTGATCCCAAAAGAAAGCCAAGATTTGACAGAGTTGAAAAATTATAGATCTATATCGCTTATAAACAATGACTACAAAATAATGGCAATGATACTGGCGGATAGGCTCAAAATATGGTTAATGGACTTTATAGATGAAGATCAGGCCGGATTTTTACCAAACAGGCAGTTAAAAGACAATTTGAGAGTAGTAATAAATGCTATTGAATATTATGATAAGCGACCTGATAAGGAAGTTGGCCTTTTCTTTGCAGATGCAGAGAAGGCCTTTGACAATTTGAACTGGGATTTTATGTTCGCAACTATGGAGAAGATGGATCTAGGTAATGAATTTATACAAGCAGTGAAAACAATTTATAACTTACAAAGGGCAACAATATGTGTTAATGACGACCTGACAGAGAAGTTGGAAATAAGGAAAGGAACCAGACAAGGATGTCCACTATTGCCGCTTTTGTTTGTGATGGTCTTAGAAGTATTATTGAGGAGGATTAGAGAAGATGATAAAAAGGATCCTCCCACAAATTGAGAGCATTTGCAGACGATGTGATGTTTATAGTGGAAGACCCTCTACAAACCTTGCCAAGACTGCTGGACAAAATAAAGGAGTTTGGAGATTTGGCGGGTTTCTACATAAACAAAAAGAAGTCAAAAATAATAGCTAAAAATATGACTAAGAAGAAACAACAAGAATTAAGTGAATTAACAAACTGCGAAGTGGTACGCAGAACTAAATATTTGGGAATAGAGCTGACAGCTAAGAATATTGACTTGTTTAAGAATAACTATGAAAAGCTCTGGACTCAAATTGAAAGAGACATGATAAAATGGAATAAATTAAATTTGTCATGTTTAGGTCGAATTGCCACAATTAAAATGAATGTACTGCCCAGAGTGATGTTTTTAATGCAAACAATTCCAATTGTGAAAGATAAGAAACAATTTGAAAAATGGCAGAGGAAGATATCAGAATTTGTCTGGGCAGGAAAGAAACCAAGAGTCAAGATGAAAGTTCTTTGTGACGCTAAGGAAAGAGGAGGAATGCAGTTACCTGATCTAAGACTTTACCATGAAGCGATATATTTGGTGTGGCTAAAAGAATGGGTGTCTTTGACCAATCATAAGTTATTAACATTGGAAGGACATAATAAACTATTTGGATGGCATGCATATATGTGGTACAGGAAGCATAATATGGATGCAATGTTTCAGCACCACTACCTGAGAAGAAATCTACTGTCAACCTGGCTCAAGTACAAGAAATTTATAGAGCTAAAGAAACCACTTTGGATTGTTCCAGCTGAAGTAATCAACTCAAATATGGAATATCAGGGAAAGGAATGGCTTACCCTCAAAGAATTAACAGTATTAGAAAATGATGGGTTGAGACTTAAGCGAAAAGAGGAGTTGCCATTTAAATATGGTTGGTTACAATATAGACAAATTAAAGATTTATTTGATTCAGAACATAGAAAGAATGGTTTTAGAATTAAAAATTCAGAACTAGAGGAACTATTATTGGGGGACAATAGTAAAGCAATATCTAAAATGTATGTTGTTATTGAAATGGTTTACAGAAGAGGAAACAGTCAAGGTGCAAATGGTAAAGTGGGCCATAAATTGTAATAAGGAAATAGCGATGGAAGCATGGGAACAACTATGGAAAAATACCTTAAAATATCAACTTGTACCAGTATTAAAGAGAACGGTTATAAAATGCTGTATAGATGGTACTTAACACCGAAAAAATTAGCCATAGCTAACAAACAGTTATCGAATAAACGTTGGAAATGTAAGGAGCATGAAGGTTCTCTATTTCATATGTGGTGGACTTGCCAAAAGGCTAGAGACTTCTGGTCTAGAATATGTGCTGAAATGTCTTTGAAATTACAATATAATGTTGCTAAAAATCCAGAAATGTTATTACTATCTTTACATTTAGAAGATGTTAATAGAAATGATATTGTTGTATTATATGATAGTAGCAGCAAGAATTGTATATGCTCAATATTGGAAAAAAGAAGAAGTACCGAATATTGAAGAATGGACAAGGAAGCTGTTGTACATGGCCGAAATGGACAAATTAACTAGAAATCTGAAAGAGCAAGATCCAGAATTTTTTCTGGAAGACTGGAAGAAGTTTAAGAAATATTTAGAAAAGATTTTAACGAAGGGAATATATATAAGATCTCTACCATGGGTAACATAATATAATTGTATTCTAGTGAAATAATCTCTATGAATAAACGGGGGGTTTGAGTGTTGTTGGAAGTCAATAGAGAAAAGGGGGAGGGGAGGGGTGGGGTTATATATTTAGAAAGGTTTAATTTGGATAAGTTGTATGTATTAACCAACTATTTTATATCACCTCATCCTATAAAATCTATTTAATAATGTATATGCAAATTTTCAGGAATACATCTGACTTTTATTGGGGCATACTTAATTAACACTCTAATTGAACTATATATTTATGATATACCATTTTATCTTATTTACAGAATGGTAATCCTTTGTTATTATCTTTGATGAGTGAGGGCTTTTCAGTCTATGAAGAACTGATTTATAACTATTATTTGGAGCTTCACTTTTAAAATGGATTGTGCCATTCTTTATATAGATTTTCTGTAAAAATATACATTTTTTGGTATCAGTCAGTATTTTGGTGTATATTGATGTAATTCCCTTACACCAATATTTTTTAATCAATTTCAGGACCCATATACAACTTGTCTGACCTGAAAAAGAAAACCTTTTTATACTGTTATTGTTTCATGAGTGTGTTAATATAATTCTGACAACTGAAAAAAGCCCCCAGGGCCGAAACACGTTGGGTCTTTTGGTTGATATACATGTGCAACCATGATTATGGTTCTCTATTATTAGACACACAACTTCATCTTGTTGCTGTATGATATGATCTGAGTTTTTAATGGTATTCTATATATGTCATTTTTAATCCTAAAATTCTGTGCATTGTGTAATAAATAGTTGTATCTGATTTTATTTTTCTGTTGCTCAACCTTTTGATTCCTGCCCAGAAAAAGAAGGTCAAAGTATCCACTTGAGGACATTCACGGCCTCCTTTTTTTGCTGAGCAAAAAGTTAGCAATTTGATGTAACAGCTTGATTGATTAGCAGACATGGAACATCTTTATAAGAATCTGAGTTATCAGGAAATTTTCTGGAAACCTGCTGGAACTGGATCCTCCTGAGCCTGGGATTTCACCACATACTCACTATTCCCCAGTTTATCACTAATAGACAGAAAATAGGTAAGTATCACATAAACTAAATGACCAGTCCTATTAATAGACAATCATATGAAAGATCAGCTTTTAAAAAATTGAAGTCATCCTAATGAATCACAGCCCACAGAGAAACAAGCAAATCTCCTTGCCTGTAATGAGTCTGGGCCACATTTTCCAAGTTAAATGTATAAACCCTGCCAATGTAAATCCTAAGCAGAAGTCTGTTTACCCCCATATACTTTTCCATCAAATAATTTTAGGAGATAATTTTTTCTAATTTAATGAAAGCATAGCATCCTGTTTTTAAAAACCCTTAGGATAGTAATGGTAATTAGAAAATTCAAGTCTGCTCACCACTTCCACAGTGAAGTCAATCTTCTCCACGTTCAAACAGCCACAGGTCTAAAATTAAGAACTTTTTAGCTCAGTAGAACAGCTGCTGGAATATGACATTAATTGAATTAGAAACAATTAACTGCACATTTTGCAATGTCCTTAATCGTTTGGCACAGTGTGGCGAAGTGAAACAGAGATGTTGTTAGTTGTTCAACAAATGATATAATTACTCAGATATGGGAAATGCTGATTATTTTCAAAATGGATGAGTCTGAATCCACGCTAACAATTATGCTTTGTAGCTTCCCATAATTACTGTATGGTGCTCTGTATTGTGTTGTGCCAGAAAAAAGGTAAAGCCCATAACACTCTAATGACTTTCTTCCTGAGCAAAATGAAATTATCTCTAGTCTGCATAATAGTAAGATTTGGAAGCACAAGGAGCTAAAACATAGAACAAGGCTGGAATTATAACACTATTTATTTCAGGGGTCCTGAACTTTGGATTCCAGAATGAACATTAACTCAGACCAACAGACATGTTAAACTTTATGCTGCCCTTTACGGCCTGGGAGACCCAGAATTGATTTCTCACTCTGCAGTGGAAGCTTGCTTGGTGACCTTGGGCCAGTCCGTCTAATCAGCCCCATAGGGTTCTTGTGAGAATAAAATGCAGAGGATGAGAACAGTATAATATGACAATATAAGATGCTTTGGATCCTCTTTGGGACAACGGTGGGATAAAAATGAAATAAAATAAATAAGCAAAAACCACCCATAAGATACAATGAGGTATGGTAAAGGCCATCAAACAATCAGTCAGCTCAAAGGTCTTCTGGAACAAAACATTTTTGTTCCATACGGTCTTTATGCCATCTGGTTGCTTGTTTCTCTAACAGGATTACAAAGATAGCACTAAATTCACTGCATAATGATGTCAGGACATGAAACAAGTTGCAGTACATGTGACAAGTTGCTGGGCAGAAAGAGACTCAACACAGAGCTGCCACTTGGGGTAGAAAAACCAATCATGCTTTTTTTGTTGTTGTTCTAAAATTTTGCTTTTAGGTCAGTGTAATTCTGTCCTCATTTCAGAAGCTAATCAGAAACGGAAGTGAACTGAATAATAATCAAAGATCCCAGGTAAAAAATGCTGTTGAAATTGTGCATATTGATACTTGGACTAAATATTATGGCATGTTTTTACTGTGGATGGTCAGCAGCACAATGCACAAAAGTTAACCGAATCACTAGCTGGAGACAAACTAGATTCATTCATATTCATCTCAGCATGGTTCTACTAGATACGATTTTCCAGGTACTATCGTGGCAGCAAAAAAGAAACACCTTCCCCCCCCAATACTAGCTCTGCTCTTTAATGACTTTTAGGCAAATGGTTTCAGTAACAAATGCAACCAACATGCTGATTCCCTTTCTGAAAAGAATGAGGATTGGGGGGGGATCACTTTAGGCAACCCCCTAAACAAGCTGTGTAGTCACAACGGCGAGTGTACAGCCTCATGATTAGACATGGGCACGAACCGCCTTACGAACTTCAAAAACCCACGAAATTGGCGATTGCATGATCGTCATCTGGCAGTTCGTGATTGTCCACAGCAAACGAACCAGCATTCGGAAGAAGCCTGGTTTGGTGCGTTTGGCCATGGTTCGGGAAGCCAGACAGTCAGGTGCCATCAATTAATTCCCCTGGAAATGGAGCCGGGGTAATGCCTGAACTCTGTCTGCGCTCCTTCTGTTGCCCTGAAAACCCGAATGGAAGCCCAGCTTACCTTGATCAGCAGGTCTTCCTTCCAACCATGGAGCTGCAAAGTGGTTACAAGTTAGGAGAAGACACCTGGGGGAGGGAGAGGGGAGGGGGTGTTCTGTAGCTACGGGCACTCTAATCTCATCCCTGCAAACCCTGATAGGCAGCTCTGACGGCCAAACACAGACCTCCTGCGTTGCTCTATGGGACCTCAGCTTATAAAAAGCACTGCGCTCCTAGGCTGGCTTTCACTTTCAGCGAGCAGTGGAGTGTGAGAGCTGTTGCTTGCTACTTGCTAGCCTTTGGGGAGAGACAGAGAGCTAAGCCACAAGTGACGCTTGACACTAGCTGGATACTTGTCAGCTTCCCTCAAGTTTTGATGGGAAATGTAGGCAGCTTGGCGGAATGTTGGACAAGTGACAGTTGAAAAGTCCATTGGACAGCAGTTGGAGAGCTAAGCTGCAAAACCAGGATGCCTACATTTCCCATCAAAACTTGAGGGGAGCTGACAAGTGTCCAATTAGTGTCAAGCGTCACTTGTGGCTTAGCCAAGAGAGAGTATAATTGAGCTTGGATTTTTGTGGGAGTTTCCTGAGGGCCTCGGATTGGAAAGGGTATAACTCCAAGATCCCTATTGCAATCTTGACCAAACTTGGTTGCTGGCTGGAGCAGAGCCTGCTACACACTCCCTGTGAATATGGGCTCTCTAAGTGCAATGGGGGGCTGTTCTGAGCACCACAAACTGCAAATTGGTTCGGCAATGGGAATTGTCCGTTGCGGTTCGCGACTTTGGGATCATCATCAGCATCGAACCACGAACCGCGGATTCGTTAAATTTTTTTGGTTCATGCCCATGTCTGCTCACAATCAGAAAGTCGGCATTGTAGAGAGGTGATTTAGAGTCTACTTCTGCTTCCCACTTTCCCTTAAACCTACTGTGTTGTCACAGTTGCAGTTAGATGGTACTCTTGTCTATGTGATGGTATTGTGTGGTTAGGGATAGCTGGCCTGCCACTTTACTCCATCTGTCCCACCCATTGGCCAGGCTTCACAGAAGTTGTTTCTGGTAGCCCGCCTTTGTTTTCGGCAGTTTGCTGCTTCTGAGTTCAAGAAAGACGCTCTCTTTTTCCTTTCCGGATTGTTCCAGCAGTGAGTCCATTTTTTAAAATTCAAGGTACATTTCCTGATATTGTCTTTTGTGGGATCTGCATGGTTTGGGATTGGTTGTGCAACCACAGTGGGAACAGTGGCCTCTGTTGGCTGCCATGATCCTGGTTGGGCCCGGAACCCCACTTGGCTGGATCCTTGGACTATCAGGCTAACTGGTAGTTTGAAGGATGCCAATTCAGCTCGCATCCAATGTTGGAGGGGGTGGGCAACCATGAGACACCCATGCTGCAATTTTATGATTGAGGGCCAGCCAGTCAGTGGATGAGTCATATTTTCCCTTAGTGAGGCATTTCAGCGATCCATACAGTTGATTGGCATTGTTTCTTCCCCCTTCCCCCTGTGTCAAGTTGCTGTGTCCATAACACAATCTGTAAAGGTGGTGGGGTTGCGAGTGTCAATTTAGAATTTCCAACTAGATGTTGCAAGAAGTTTATGTTGAATCGTTATTATCAATCCATAGAAATAATACTGGGAAGAGTTTAGGAGGAAGAGCATTCCCTCATTTGTGCACCAAACTGCCTTTTTCAAAAACCGTTATTGAAAGTGTGCAGACAGCTCTTTTTTTGCATGAAATAGAAGTATTCTAACTGTAAGAGTTTGACTCTCACATGTTTATAATATTTTATTGATCTGCAGCCATATTAATTATTTATACAGCAGTGAAACATTAGCATAACACAGTCTGATGGCAAGTTGTGGTCATTATTTGCAACATCTACAATACTGATTAGACTTGGAGCACAGGTTGTCACATCCAGAGAAAAATGTCTTCATTAAACCCTGCCCAAGGGGGCAACATTAAGAGCTGATGTATGGAATTCACGAATCATGGATAGAGTGGTGCCTGTCAAATCCACACAATATTGAATTTCAACTCCTCTTTCTTTTCAATCTATCCACAGACTGTGACAGATACGTCGAAGGAAGGAGATGACCAGTTTGCCATGGATCTTGAGGAGAGAGTTGAGTACCTGTGATATCCATTGACTGTCCTGGTTTCCAGTATTGCTTGAAAAGAACAAACTGGCACACCGGTTGAAAACTTCTTCAGCTTAAATTTCCAGGAAACCGATTGGATGCACAAGCAGAGGTCTTCACAATGGAATAGTGGGAGAACAACAGTTTTTTTCACATCATTCTAAGAATAGAGGTTCAGTGGCAGAAAGAGGTGGAGGAGCTGGGTCTGAGTCCAAAAGGTTATCAGGTCATGAGGCAGTGAAAGAGGTCCACAAAGTGTTTTTCCACCAGAGCCAGTCAGTTTAGGGAGGTCTTCTTCTAGAATCTCAGGAAAAAAATCCAAAAAAAATGCATGGTTCAAAGGAAAACTTAAAAGAAATCAGAGCAGAATAGTTGTTTACTTGTTTTCTTCCTATCAACATTCCATTTAAGCTTTCCACAGAAATGACATGAGTAAACAGGGTTGCCTAGAGTGATCTACTGCTCTCCATCCTGGCACCAAAGATGCACTGGGAGAGAACATAGTGGCATGTGCTGGATCGCCTCTCATGGCGAGGGGATGAGTGTTCTTTATAGCCAGATTGTTACCACTGTGATTGCTCTCATTTATATGGTAATTCCTTTATTGTTTTTTCTTTCTTCAAAGCAACTCCAGAGGAGAGACTGGCCAAAGCACCAGCGTGGCCAAAATGTTATTGGAACCATGAGAAACAGACTTAAGGTGAGATGTGAGACTTCCTACTTGACAGATGGGTGATCCAAGTGAACGATCACTGTGAGAGAGAAAACTGAGCAGGAATTAATTGTGAATGTTATGATGTGTGGAACTTTGAGGGCTCTATGCATGTGAACTATAGCTGCTGCTGCAATTATTTTATCGTTTGGAATATAAGAGTAAAGGTATTTTTAATGATACCTGGTGACTATGATGATGTGTGTTGTTCTTCTAAAATAACCAACTGCCTGTGAGATTAATAGTAATCTTTTCTCTTTTCCTTCCTCTCTCTTAACAGCGGAGCCTTCAGAGGCAAAGAGAAATCAACAATTTTTGTTTAAAAGTGTCCTTGTTTACTAGTAAAATAGAAAAGAGTTCAGTAGCACCTTTAAGACTAACCAAGTTTACTGTAGCATAAGTTTTCAAGAACCACAGTTCTCTTCATGCATCTGATAAAGAGAACTGTGGTTCTCGAAAGCTTGTGCTACAGTAAAGTTGGTTAGTCTTAAAGGTGCTACTGGACTCTTTTCTATGTTGCTACTGCAGACAGTGGCCGTTTCCACACGCTGTTAAAGAGACGGATCACTTACTGAACACGTGTTTTTTTTCACAAATTCCAGATGCCTCCGATTTCAAAGCAGAAGCAGGCAGTTTGGCTTCCATGTGTTCAGCATCTTTTCTGAGAACGGGATTTCCCACTCTTTCCTGTGCCTGCTAAAAGACGCTGAACACACAGAAGCCAAACTGCCTGCTTCCGCTTTGAAATTGGAGGCGTCTGGAGTTTGTGAAAAAAAAATGCCAGCGTTCAGTAAGTGGCCCGTCTCTTTAACAGCGTGTGGAAACAGCCTAACATGGCTAACTCCTCTGGATCTATAACCTTGTTTACTAGGTTTCCTGAGAGTTGTGGATTGTTGCTACGGTGCAGTGCTTGGATTACTCCTGCACATAATGTCTTATGATCCAGCGCGATGTCAGGTGTTGCCTTGTTTGATGACAGGAAAAACGAGAAATAATCACCTCAAAACCTGTTTGGGGTGGGTGGGTGGGGTGGAGTTTTTATTTTTTGTGTTAGGAGTCAAAGGTTTGGAGACTGTGTAAAAAGATGTGGTGCCTCCAGTTTATTTAATGTCGGTCACATATATTTTTTTTTGTTTGAAAACCCCCGAAGATTCAGTTTTTGGATCACTGATTTTTCTCCTGAGGGAGACTCCATGAAGATGCTATGTCTTCAATTTACTTTTCAAGTTATAAAAATGTATGGTCAAACAATGAGAAACAGATGATCCATTCATTATCGATCCTGGCCCCAGCCTGGTGGAACACTCTGTCCAATGAGACCAGGGCCCAGCGGGATTTGTTATCTTTCCACTGGGCCTGTAAGATGGTGCTGTTCCACCAGGCATACAGTCAGTGCTAGGCAGTGCCCCCTTGGCTGGGTGAGTATAGTACATGCCCTCCCTACAAGTGACACTCTCCATCTCTCGCATATTTCCTGCCACAATGCTTTGGAGATTGTTAATGAGTGGTCGGCTGGATCATTGTGCCGCTGTATGTATATATATGTATATGTATTTTAGCTATGATATTTTGAATGTTTTATTGTTTTAAATTGTATAAAGTGTTTAATGTAATTTTAAATGGTATGTTAGTTGTAATCCATCCTGAGCCTGCTAGTGTGGGGAGGGCGGAATATAAATTGAATAAAATAAATAAATTACATTGCATTCTGCTTTTACGCTTGATGGTTAATATTAAAAACAGGTACCTGTGGTTATTCCTTACACTTCCCTTTTGTGTGCTGCATCAATAAATGTTATGTTTACAAACCAATTCAGCAATGGTGTTTCCCTTGTTTTTGGTAAAAGGGATTTACTTGCAAGGCCATGATTGTGAAAGATTTACAGCCCATGCTGCAATTGTGCATCTTCATCTAATTTCCAAGTCTGGTTTCATGAAATGATGATATGTGTGACACTGGGAGAAGGGAGGATTATTAGAGACCAAAATCATACTGCCTCATCCACAGGTCTGACCTAAGAGAGGCCAGAACCCCCCCCCCCTGTATATTGGCCAATGAGTAGATGATCCCCACTCGGACACCCAGTGAAATACATGGGGGATGATGGGCTGAAGCTCAATTGGATTTGTCCAAAAAGGCAAGGAGTAGCAAAGTCACATATGGTGCTCGGTTTCAATGACAGATGAAGCATAGGTCTGTCCCCTCTTTCATTTGTACCTTTTTATAATTTCAACAATGCACTTGGGCCTGGATCATGTTTTTGGCTTGTATGTTTTTGTGAGTTTATAGAGAATTGATAAATTAAACAAAAGCACAAGAGATTTGGAAAGATAGGCAGTAAAGGGAATCTTTTAACTGTGTTCTCCTTTGTTGCCCCAAACTATCCTTTGATGTGTTGAATGAAAACCCAAGGACATCCTCCACAGGAATAGATCTGTATATTGCAGCTTGTCTGTCCGCTTTCCTATCAATGCTTGGATTTCCTATAAAAAAGACCTCACTGCTCTATTGTCTATCCAAGGTAAGTGTGAGTCTGTAATTTCTTTCTCTTTTACACAAAGTCCTTCCTGACTAAGCTCAAAATCAGAGACGTGTTCACTATACTGCAAATAGCCAGAGCATCCTCCATTTGATACTTCACATGGTTACACATTTCAGCTTTAATATAATCCTGGACCAGATGGATACACTGGCATAGCTTTACCATGACTGAAGTAAAATGTTTTCAGACCTGTGTTGTTGTTTTTAGTGAGTGCTTTCTAAATCAATGCAAGTTTATTCTTGGAATGATGGGTAGCAAATACAGTAGAAGAAAGAGCTTCCAGAAGCTCATACCTGAACCAATGCGTTGAAAATGAATCAAAACATTTTTTGGCTAATCATTAGGAAGAACATCCTGACAGAGTGGTCCCTCATTGGAACAGGCTTCCATGGTAGGTGATGGGCTCTGCTTCTTTGGAGGTTTTTAAGCAGAAGCAAGATGGCTATCTGACAGCAATGCTAATTCTGTGAACCTAAGCTGATCATTAGAGGGAGGGCAAGACAGGTTATATTAATGCTTCGTTCTCATGGCCCCTTCTTAAAAAGAGATTCAAATGAGTATAATCATAAAAGTGCAGATCCTATTACAGGGTGATAAACTAGACCGTCTGTGCAATGGTTGGCACAATCCAGCCACTCATCGTTGGTTCTTATCCGGAAAGAATACTATTATGGTAAGTATCAGTTTATGTTCCTCCTGACGGGGAAAAAGTGATTCTCTAACAGATTATACTATGCAGTCACATCAACATTACTCAGCAGTGTGAAAATGGAAGACCGGAGAAGGGTGGGTCCTATTTTTCATGGTTGAAATGGGTAGTTTGGGTTGAATCCTTGCCACTGAGATTAAATTTTACCATATATTTTGAAAACCATTTGAGTTTTTGAAGGTGGATTGGTGGGGGGTGGGGGTGGGGGAAATGACTGTCATGAACCTTTGGTGTCATGACCGGCAGTGTTCATAATTGCCTCAAAATATGCTTCTGCTCACTTGCTGGATATGAGTTAGAAATGAGAAGATGGCAGCTGCTAATACTCTGAACTTTGATCACTGTTCAGTAATCTCATTCATACTCAGGTTCAGACTTCAACCATGCATTTACCCAAGGACCGCAATGGCAATTCCATTATTTGGTAAAATTCAGTGCTAAATCATGCTTATGAATAAGAATAAGTCAAGATTCTGGTGAATGAATGTCCAGGGACATTTAATAAATGATCCCCTGGAGGCTTTAGTTACTTGCCTTTCTTAGTGTCAAATCTATATCTATTGGATTGTGCAAGAACCATTGTTTGTCTATTTGTAGATCTAAAATTGGCTATCCTGAAAATTACAGTGGTTAGCCGTGTTGGTATGCTATTGCAAATTACTGAAGAGTCCAGTGGTACTGTTGACACCAACCTACTATATTGTGGTGCCAGCCTTCAACAGAAACCACTCTCATCATTGCATGCATGGGGGGTATACGGAAATTTGCCGGAAATCAATAGCTGGTAAGGGGGGAGAGAGAGGATGCAGGGAGCACTGGACATTTAACTGAATATAAATTTCAAAATTCATGATAGAGGTCTTTCATAAATTTATCAATTGTTTTGCATTTTCATGGACATCATTCCCTGCACTCTTTCCCCCTCCACACTGCCCCTTTTATATCCCAGGTCATTCTCTTTGTACACTCCATGCATCTTATGAAGAGTTTTGTGGATCTCGAAAGCTTGTGCTCCAACTACGTTGGTTATTTTTAAAGGTGCTACTAGATTGTTTGCAATATCAAAACTGATTTCCCAAAACAGGAAAGAGTAGGAGATAGCTGATATAGCTCCCTAACACGAGCTAACTCCCACCCTTTTCCAAGTTTGGCCCAGTCCATGGGTGTCGCAAGGGGAGGCAAAGGGGTTCCTAGGTTCCCCTAAAATTGAGGTGGGTAAATCCATAAATCCACCATTCTTCCTTTGCCAACATTGATGGTGCCAATGGAAGCTTCTTGCTTCTTGCTTGGCTTTGGCTCCTCCCAATGATGTCACTGGGACCATATTCTTTTGTGGAACATTAATAGAAATGCCTCTGGGCCGCTCCCCCCTCCAGTGATCTGGAAAGTCATGGCCCCTGGCTTTCTCCATCGGTGTCACTTGCTGTCCTGTTCCTGTGAGTGAACTAGTGGTGAGAGGTCTGAAGCGAGATTCTCATTTTCATAACAAATTCTAATATGGGGGGAAGTCTGCCTGTGGGAAAGTAGCAGAGTTAATGCAAAGATTGTGTATTGCAAGTGATGAGAGCAGACACGCAATCCTGTATAGCCATGAAAGAGTACTTCACTAAGAGATTAAACATAGGGTTATATTTAAAAAAACTAATAGGTTGCTAAACCGGCCACATCTCACTAGAATATTAGCTGGGAGAGAATGAGAAAGCAACTGAGACAAAGAGCGATAAAACTTCAGTATATGGCATCCTTTAATTAGGCCCCCCCCAATACATAGGTTGCCCAATAGAAAACACTATCTCGACTACATTACCCATAGAGACTCCTCTGCCAATGGTGGAAATACACATTCTAAGCCTAACTGGTTACATGTGAATAATTTTACCAAGTAACAACAAAGGTTTAAGTGTTTTCCAACTGAAATGGAAACAGTTGCTAAAACCCCAACACAGACGTTCTTCCAAGGTTTTGCTAAGAACAGATACCCTCGGTGCATGGACGTGATAAAAGAAAGGTTTGCTATAAGGCGGGGCAGCCAGATCTTCCCAAATCAACCACTACTGAGAACAGGGGGGAGTGCTTGGGAAGTGTGTTTGCATTGTGCGGTACATCTCCCAGCCTCACTTCTCCATTTGCATACTAGTCAAAGTATTTTACCAAGCTAGTCTGAGAATCAGAAGCCTGAAAGCAAAAGGGGGCACTCTGGTTGCTGGACTAGATGGATCATTTGGTCTAATCCACTAGGGTATCTCTTCAGTTCTTGTACGGCGATGCCGGCCTTTTGTCCACCCTCACCACCAGCCCTGCAGCAGCAGACACCCCCTTTAGGCCCTGCAGCACAGCCTCTGGCAGTACCTCAGTTGCAGGAGCCCCTACAGGCCTCCAGGCCTCTCTCACCCTTAGGCTAGTTGCAGCCGACGCCCAGGCACAACTCTGGGGAACAGCCTGCAGGCACTCAGCAGACTCACCTGTCTCCTGCAGTTGCCCAAATGGCTCCACTTCATCCAGGCTCACAGGAGGTTGCCATCAGCACAAGTCAGGCAGGCGCAGGCCCCAAAATGCCAAGGGAGCCACTGGGGAAGGTTCAGAAGCAGCAGGGGCGAGCCAGGCAGAGAGCAGACCAAATGCCCCACCCTAGGTGGGGATGGAGTGGGTGGGGCCAGGAGACTGCAGAGTCTACCCAGCCCTCCTATCAGATAGGCTGGGAGTAGGGCCAGTCAGTGAGACGGGGTGACAACTGGGGGCAGAGCCAGGGAGGTGGGGCCAGGGGAGGCCTTTAAATTCAGATTCCTGTGAAGGCCAAGGGGGATTTTGCAGGAAGAGACAGCTGGAGCGTGCTGCTACTCCCAGGGAAGGAGAAGGAACAAGGTGGTGCAACCCCCTTCCCTGCCCATCTGAGGCTGGAGGACACCTGCCTGGAGAGCTGTTAGGATGGCAGGCCATCAGGAGAGGGCACCAGTGAGGGAGGATCCTCACAGTTCTCATGAAATCTCTGTGCATAGTAAAGCATCCCACTCATTATGAACCACAGTCACAGGAAGCAGCCCTTGAAAATAAAAAAGCAGAAGTCCCTTTTTTGTGGCTCTCCCTGCACTGTCCACACACGACCTTCAGTGCAATACAAACCAAACAGGTTTCCACTGCACCATTTTGTCTGTGATAAGAATCCATGGAGGAAACACCTATTTGGAGGAGCTTGCAATTAAGCCCAGAAAATAAAGCTCTGCCAAAGGCACCAAGTGGACAGCTAGACAAGACTATTTCTTTCCAGTCATTAGCCGAGTATTGAGAGAAAATCACTTCCCCTCTTCTGAGGTACTGCTTGTAAAGAACTTTAATTTGTATTATGCTGCCCCTCCCTCCAAATCACGCTGTTGATCCGAGTGGAGTGTTCAAATCACTTTTCTGATAGACTGATCCAAGGTTTAAAAATGAGGTGATCACAAGTCACTACAGGGCGTCAGATCGCTGACAACGGTGTGCTGGAACGCTACTGTGGATTGCCCCAAAGTTTGCGGTGTCTTCAAAAGAATGCGGATCTTTCCAGTGAACTATCTGAGGGGGGAAGGGGGAAGATCGGGAGGAGTTGACATAACTGAGCAGCACTGACTCTTGGATGCTAAAGGAAAAGTCTTCCATTTTTCTGCCAGACTGAGCATCAGGGGAGGCACCTTGCACAGGCCCTAGAAGCTGTAGGCTCTGGCGGACAACAGTGGCTAAGGAGCAGTGTGAATCTGACCATGTCATGCATCTCAAAGAGGGCAAAATCCATGGCAGAAAGGCACCGCGTTTCTGTGCTCCATCCACCTTTCTGCTTGAAGGCCCAGAGTCTCCCTGTTGCTGACCCTCTGTCCTGGGGCATAGCAGCCCCATGGACCACAAAGCAAAATGAGCAGCTTGGGGGAGGGCACCATCCTACTCAACCCTGGTACCAGGGAAACCTGCCCTTGCACTCTTCCATGTACAACGTCTCTATAAAATAAAAATCTGGTCAGATCAGGGCTCAGTCTTTGGAAATTACCATCTAGGATGCAAAAGGGGAAAACCAACACACTGGGTGAATTCAAACCACTTACACACTCTCCCTCAGCCTAGCCCACCACACAGGGTTGTTGGAAGGATAAAATCTCATAATCGGCCAGGAGCACTGTGGAGAAACAGTTGGGCTAAAAATGTACTCATATACAGACAGGAAAAAGGGCACTCAGGAGCTCCAGCCCCCAGAGGCTCTACCGGGTTGTGATGCCCACCTCAAGGCTTCATTGGTCTTACATCCAGTTCCCAAAAAGGAACTGCTTGCTGCCCCTCTCCTCTCCATCTGATCTGCCCCTTCCCTTTTTAGCCCAAGGCAACTTTTTCCAGGTGTGGCTGCCAGGATCGCATGTGTCACCTTCAGCTTTTCTGCAGTTTTCCATGCTGCAATCTTATATTGAAGGAACCTAAGCAGTGTGGCTAGGAAATACCTTTCTGGTGTTTTGGAAGATGGTTTAGGGTTCGAGTGGAGAGAATGACAGTTGTGCTAACAATTGCCATCCTAGGTAGAGTTCATACTTCTGCGAGTCCTTTGAAATGAGTGCTCATGGATGAGTGCACCTCTGCTCAATGGGGGCTTAAACTCCAGCAATCAGCTGATGAATGCACCCTTGCACAGAAAACACCTTGCAACTACTGTGACCCACACTATCCTCTGTGCGTGAGTTTCTGGAACGCTTCCAGGCTGTGCTTGAAGACATCATAACCAGGGAAGATAATGTCTAGTGGTGCCAGGAGGCACTCCTGCATGAGGAGTAATGCAAGAGGAGTGTCAGGGCCTTCCCCTTCAGGGAGGGAGAGGGAATCGGAGGTCTCCCAGACCGTCCACAGGGCTGGTGTGGCAGGATCTATGCCGTTCCATGCCATGAGCACTGCCTGGGAAACCCGCACCCTCCGCCACCCCAGTAGCACCAATTATCAGCAATTCAAAACAAGACAAACGTTAAAGACCAATTTAGAAGCCAAAGGTATAGTGTTTAATCTAAATGCAACATTTTTTAGAACCAGTACATATGGGGCTGTAAAGTGAGAGAAATAACTCAATGAAGTGTGCAGATGGATCTTTGAACAGATTTTAATTTTTTGAGGAGTCAACACCAAGTGGAAAAGTGAGCACAGTAGGCAGCACGAATGTTGAGCACCCTTCTGGTGATGTCAGCCTTTGTCCAAAGAATTTGTGGTCTCCTTTCTGTGGGATCCACCAGAGATTCTCTCCGAAAGGGGCCATAGAACTCATCACCGCAATTTTGACAAATGTTATGCAGGACACAGCAGGTGGAAATGCAGTCATCAGCCTCTCGCCTATAATAGCGGCCTCTGTAGATAGATCCAGCAGTTCTTCGATATCCCGTAAGCTCTCTCCACTGCCATGTGGACACTGCTTAGTCTGAAGTTGTACCTGTCTTGGGCAGCATTTGACGGTGCAAGATACAGTTTCATCAACCATGGCCTAAGGGGATAAACGGGATCCCCAATGATCACGGGTTCAAAGGTGACTCCACCAATGGTTTCTTGGATGTGTTGAATTCTGGTTCCCTCCTCCATCCTACGGAAGATTGGTGAGTTCTGTAGTACTCTTGTGTTGTGGATCTTTCCTGAAAATCCAACGAAAATGTCCAGGAAGTGTGTTTGCATGTCTACCACCGCCTGTAGGATCATTGAGCAGTAGCCCTTTTGGTTGATATACCACTCTCCTGAGAAAGGTGGTGGATTAACAGCTATGTGTGCTCCATCTATGGCTCCCCAGGCATGCGGGACACCACTATCATGAAACTCTTGAAGAACAACATTTATGTCGGGATTCGGTTTCATTTTCGCGGCCATGTCGGACGCTCCTCTTCACAGGTCCGAGAGGAAACGTCCGAGCAGCCTGACCGGGCGGCTGATCTGCAAAGATTAGCCCCCAGGACTCCCAGGGAGGGAGTCAGGGTCCGGGACGCTGTGGGAAGAGCCCTCTGGCAAATCGAGGCAGGGGGTAAATTGCCCGTTTGTCCCCATGGAGGCCGGCAGACATGCGCGGCACCTTGCGTGCTGCCGGGCCACGGAAAACGGCAAAGAACAGGACTAGGCGGAAGCCTGTAAGTAAGCGAATCCCGTCTGTTATTACAAGCGTATGCGAAGGAGTGGTGGGATCTGAAGTTAAGAAGACTCGGATTTCTTCCCCCTCGCTGAGTTTCAGAAGGTTGGCGGTCCCCCCCCCCTAAAATGGCAGCGAAAAAACAGAGTCCCGGTTTGGGCAAGTCAATTTCGGCTGCCTTGCAGGGGAAAGTGGAGTTGCTCGAGGAATTGGTGAAAAGATCGGTCATCGAAGCCATAAAACCCTTTGTTGACAAGCTGAATGAAACAGATCAAAGGGTGGGCTTAATTGAGAGCGATGTGAAAGCCATTAAGGAAGCAGTGGGGGGGGGGCAGAGAAGTCTGCTTGGGAAAATGCGTCACTCATGAGAGCAATGAACAAGGAGCTAAAGCTGGTGGAAAACCAGCTGATCGGGCTGCAAGTGGAACGAACACAGACTGTTTTGCATCTCCAGAATGTTAAAGAGGAGGAAAACGAGGATCTAAGGGAGCTTGCCTCGGAATTATTGGCGTCACCCGCGAGGGCAACTAAGGAAGAGGTGAAAAACGCCATTTTGGAAGTCCGCCGGGCTTCTTCAAAATATGCAATGAAGCGGCAGCTGCCTCGCGAGATTTTTATTGAGTTTGCATCCAGGAAGGTCCAAGACACTATCCTATTTAACTCATATAATGCGGACTTGGACTTTCTGGGAAATAAAGTCAAGATACTGAAGGACGTTCCATTTCTAGTTCAGAAAAGAAGATTTAAGTACAAAAAGCTCTCAGCTCTCCTGAGGGAACGAGGGATAAAGTATAAATGGCTATTTCCGGAAGGAATTTGGTTTAATTATAAAGATCAAGCCTACAAGATAAACTCAGAGGATCAGCTAAGGGATTTTGTGGACAAAAATCAAGAATTCGGGCAAGATACCATGCAAAATGAAGAAGACTCGAAGCCTGAAGGGAGGGGGGAGGCAGTGAGCGCAGTGGCTGTAGCTGCTCAGAGAGAACTCCGTCCGAGGCCCGGGGGGGGGGGGAAGAAAATTTAATATGGGTTGTATTTTGTATTTTGCAAGGTCAACCACTCCATCATTACTTTATGAAGGCTTAAATTTTTAACCATGGCAGTATGAAGGGAAAACATTGTAGTGTAGTGTTTATTGTTTGTATGTAACCCCCCTTTTTTCCAGCCCTCCTTCCCCTTTTCTTTCTTCTTTCCCTTTTCCCCTTTCCTAGTACTTTTGTAGTTTTTTTGTAGATTTCTGTTTTAGATATTAAAAATAAAAAATTTCCAAAAAAAAAAGAACAACATTTATGTCATCGACCTCTATCCACTTCTTGGTCAGCCTCATAGCAATGAGTTCACACACGTTGTCAAAAACAGCACAGATGGTGGATTTTCCTCTCCCAAACACAGAGATCAGTGCTGTGTTGGTTGTACCCATTGCAAGCTTCCAAACTGTTATTGCAACAAGCTCCTCAGGCTCTATGTGCACCCTCATTTGCGTTGGCTCCCTTTGAAGGTGCTCCCAAAGCTCTTCTACTAGAAACACAAACATCGATCTTGTCATGCAGAATTGCTCAATCCACTGCCCATCATCATACTGGTTCTTAATCCACCACGGCCACCAGTAAGGGTTTGGACATGAGAGCACCCCTGGAGACAATAGGGTGTATCCCCAGCAAGCCATGTCAACCAGGGTCTCGAGGGTCACGTCAACCAGTATCTCGAGGGATACTGGGACCCCCCCAGTATCGCTATTCTATTTATGGCCAGGCTAGAGAGGATGATGGTCCTTAACAGCCCAATTAATCCCTTTTACAATAAAATTATCTGTCTGAAAAGATGTATTGATGACGTCTTTGTGGTACTGAAAACTGATAAGTATGTTGAGAGATTTATGGATTGGATGAACAGCATAGATCCTAACGTCAAATTCACCTATCAGGGTAGCTCCCAATGTGTTACCTTGTTGGATGTGGTGGTCTTTAAACAAACGACCACCACCTTGGAGGTCAGGCCATATCATAAACCCACTGATAGATCAGCCTACCTGGAATACTCATTGTTCCACTGAACGAATTTGAAAAGAAATATACCCTTCAGCCAATTCCTACGCATTAAAAGGAATGCGTCTTTTCAGAAAGATTACTTAGGGGAGACGACGAAAATGAGCCAGGCATTTAAAGACTGTGGCTATCTGATAAATGTAATCCAACAGGCTAAGAGGAGGGCAGACGGAATTCCTTGTAGCACATTGCTAAAATATAAGGACTGTAGCCCTTTAAAGGAAAATAAGATCACTTGGGATCTAAACTTTTCACCTCTCTCTGGCAAGATAACTGAGATAATAAAAGAGAATTGGCATATTATACAGGATGTCCCAGGGCGTAGCAATGTTCCACAAATCGGATACAGAAGGACTAAGTGCCTGAAGGATCTGTTAGTACATTCAGTTTTGAAATTACCAGCTGGAGCGAAGAGGTTGCCACTGGGGCATTTCCCCTGTGGACACTGTAATGTCTGTTCTTTGAGTACTGACCTTAAGGATTTAAGACACCCCTGCACAGGACGGAGGCTGTATTCCAGGGATTTTTTGACCTGTGCAAATGTAGTGTATCTTCTTATATGCACGTGCACTTTAATATATGTGGGTAGCACTTCCCACCCCATCTGTTTACAAATACAGGAACATCTTTCCAAAATTAGAACCCTGCGCAGGGAAACATCTGACCCAACATTTTGAACGTCATCATAAAAATGAGAATTAAAATTCTCAGTATTAGAAGTAATTAAACAGACAGATTATACAAATAAGGTTTTATTGCAAGATGAAGCCAGATGGATTTTCAGATTAAGAACCCTAACTCCTAACGGTCTTAACAACGAAATTGATTTCTCAGCCTTTTTGTGAAGGTTTGATATCTCACTGCATGTGCAATACATTTCACCTCATGTGCAATAAATTTCATCTGGATATTATGAGATGTTGTTCATGGGAGCTGTTCATGGGATAGGGTATTATGAATTGTATTTTTCAATATATGTATTTGTAATGAGTGAACATTTTAAATCCAGGATGTTATTTATTTATTTATGATATTAAGTGGTAAAATGATGAAATTGTGGCTGATTATGAAATAATGAAGTAGAGGGATGGTTCCCTTTAATAATCTTGGGAACGAGTAACATGAGGAGTATATAAGTGGTCTGAATGGGAAGAACTTCACTCCACTGATATTGACGAATTTGTTGACGGAGGTTTGAATACGTTTGAATACCTTTGTATACTCTTGATTGCAGAAGACTGTAAGTAATTTATTGTTCATGATTGAGTTTGTTTGGATGAGAAATGCCTAGGAGTAAAAATTACTGTAACTTATTGTGATTTATTGTAGAAATATTGGCCGGAAGAAGAACCCTCAAAACGAGCAGAATTACACGAGGCTGGCGGAGCTCGTTGCCAGCTGCTTGGAATTAACGCAGGAGCTCTCCGCCTTATTTTAAGAGACTAACGGCGCTTATGAACTGATAGAGAGCATTGAATGTATAGCCTCTGGTTTTTGGCATTCACAATGTATGAATGGAATATGTTTTGTACATAAGTAGCTTTACATGTATTTTCTACTGGGGACTCATGTACATAAGTATTTGATATTTTGAATTACTCCTATTAAGGATTGGTATATAAAAGAAAAACTTTGAATTCTATACAAACGTAAGGTGTATATAATTATACCCTTTGTTGTACTTCCTTAAGCTTGGGCTCTCTGTATTTGATGTTTCCAGTTCTCCCACCAGACATGTTGACAGTGAAGTGCCCAAAGCGGAGCTTAGAGTTCAGTCCCATCAGCAGGGACATTTCTCTGTGTATCCTTTTCCCCTCGTCCTCTCTCTTTAAGCCTTGGGCAAAGTCTCAGTGCTGGAGCAAGCGAGAGACACTCTAGCTGGCTAGGGACCAGGAAGCTTCCATCTGAACTTTTCTCCCCCTTGCTCCCTCCTTTCTTTCTTGCTCCCCTTCCCCCAAGTACTAAAAGGAATAACAGGAGGATTGACCATTGAAAATAATAGGAGAGGCTTGAAGGCCCATTGGAGATAATGGGAGCCTGGGATGCCAATTCACTTTCCAGGGCTTCATTGAAATGCATTAAACACAACAAAGGTTGCAAAGAAAATGCGGAATGGATTTCCGATAAACGTCTCTGGGACCAGATGGAATACTCTGGGAGTGGAATGACAGCCCCCAGAGTGCAGTGATGGTCCCTAGTTATACAGTCTGTGCTCAGGGACTGGAATGACAGGTCATAGAGTGGAACAACTACTCCTGGGAATAGGGTCAGGGGCTCTGGGACTGGAATGACACCCCCCCCCATCATTACACATCCACTGTGATGCCAGTCCCAGACCCCTGATTCTCCTCTCAGGGACTGTCATTTCACTCTGGGGCCTGTGTTGATAGATCAACATGGGCAGCTGTGGAGAGCCACAAAGAGAGCCACAAAGAGAGCCAGGGCTCTTGAAAGATTATGACACAATAAATTTGGTTAGTCCTAAAGGTGCTGCTGGACTCTTTGCTATTTTGATGCTGCAGACTTACATGGCTAACTCCTCTAGATCAGTAGAACCCCTCACTTTTTCCCCCTCCCCCTTCCTATTCTCTGATCTCAGTGCTGCTCTCCCCTTCACTCCAGCAGAGCAGCACCCTGCGCTGCACCCCCTCTTTATCACCTCCCTTCTCTCGTTTCCATAGTTTCAAAATATTACCCCACCTTTCCCCTCTCCCCCAATCCTTTATTTCAGACTGTATATACCACATGCTAAGCTCTCAGCTGATGCTCAGTTCAAACCCAAGGGGGGAAGAAGGTGGTTTCTGAAAGGGAACTATGACAAAGGTGACTAATATTTTAAGGCTTGGAGGAGGTCGGCGATAAAGAGAAGGCTTCAGCTCAGCCTCCCCCTTCCAAACATCGTTCTCTTCCAAGTGGGGCCCTGTAATTGAAGCCCTTCTTCTACCACCAAGAGTCTCTGGGTTCAGAGAGAAGTGGGAAAAAGAGAGAGGGAAATTTACACACACACACACACACTCTCTCATGCACTCAGATGCGTGTGAAAGGTATGTATTGCTAGATAAAGGAACTGATCGGCATGGCTTTGAAATCCAGATCAGCAACCACAGGAGCTAGCTAACATTTCACACAAAATAGGAGAGAAGCATTTTAATCTGTGGTACAGAGTGGAGAGAGGTTTTGTGCTGAACCTGAAGAACTTAATGAGAATTAAACTGCACATGTCCAGTGGGAATAATGTTAATATTGACTGTGTTTTCAAGTTCTAGAAAACAGAGAGGAAGAAGAGAGAAGTTAAATTAAAACAGTCTCTGTAATGAAATTTGACTTGATTCTGTTTCCAGGTGTAATGTATACAGCACTCCTAAAATACAGTTCAAAAGATTTCATTCTCAGATTTTTAAAAGGTTATGGTTATAAGATTCTAAAAACTCATTTGCCCAACAGTCAAATTAAATATCACAAACAATTAGAAGTATGTTTCATATAAATATATGATTTGTAATACAAATTAAAGTAGTTTATATTTTATGTTTGTATGTTCTGTATGCTCGTCAACTGAAATAATTTTTTTTAAAAGGAAGTGTGCTCAAAACTTTACTGCAAGTTTTTGTTTCTGCTCACAAAATAGATTTTTGACTTACAATATTGCACAGTTTAGAGGGAACATTGGTGACCACATGAAAGAGTCATCATATGCTCAAAACATAGGATACAACCCCCTATTCAACTGACAGATTCCCAGGACATTAAAGTGTTGTGGAACTTCTCTTAAGCAGAGCTTCTGTGGGGTATTTTTCAGTCTTCAGCAAAACGTGGACCTTTCTTTCTTCATTTACATATTTTTTGTCTAATTGAAAACCATGAGCTGTCAGGGAGCAATGATCAAGCAAATGTGCAGCTGTTCTCAGTCTAACTTTCAACATTATCGTTTATTGTAAAGAACATGGTGCACACATGAACATGATTAGCAACCAGACATGTAGCAAAGAAACCAACTTTTCCATAAAGCAACAACTCAATAACTATAACACAGCTCATTCATGCAATGTGGATGCATGCCCACCCCCACTCCCCAGAACAACCCTTAATGTGGGGAAATGTAGCAATCTTTGCCTTATGGGTGAGTCGATGTTGCTGCTTCCGCACTTGGGTGGCTCTTTTTTCCCCTTGCCTCTGCAAGGGGCATCATTGATGCAGGGCTCAATCCCACATCGGTCAGGTCCAGCTCAGTGTCATCCTCTATCACATCTGGTACTCCTATAATCAGATTTTCAGACATGACTACTTGTTAAACTGGGCGACCAAAAAAAAAATTATGCTGTAGCAATGTCAGGGGTTTTACCGGCACAACAATCAGTGTCTTGGCATGACGTCTCCTGGAACATGCGGACCTGGATGATGCTTTCCATAAATAGATCCAAACCTGTCCCAGAAACCACTTGCCATGGAATGCAAACAGGCAGTAAGTCATATTTGAAATCCCTGAGGCCTTGAACTATACATTTCATTGCCAAAGCATGCCAACCAACGCAAAATAACAACAACAACAACATTCGATTTATATACCGTCCTTCAGAATGACTTAACACCCACTCAGAGTGGTTTGCAAACTATTATCCCCACAACAAAACTCCCTGTGAAGTGGATGGGGCTGAGAGAGCTAGAAGGCTGTGACTGACCCAAGGTCACCCAGCCGGCTTCAAGTGGAGGAGAGAGGAATCAAACCTGGTTCTCCAGATTAGAGGGCTGTGCTCTTAATCACTACATGAAACTGGCAACTCAAGTTATTCGAACTCCCCAAACAGCAACTCGGACTAGTGTAGCACATGCATGGGCTGCTTACCCCAGAAGAATTCCTGGACATGCTGGACTTTTCCTGCTGTAATGTCAATGGCATCCATTTTTCTTTGTCGATCAGTGGCTGTAAAAATAATCAGAAACAGGCTAAAATTCTACATCAGAAAGTTGGATATGGTAACAGAGTTTATGTTAACTATAACCCCCCACACACACACCAACTTATTATTTTGGCATACTGACATGAGGAGGGAGTGGGCTTGCTCATTTACACCACACAACACAACAGGGTTGTCATGCTGTCTATTCACTAGCAATTAGAAATTATTAGTCATCCCTCATCCTCGCATAGTGAGTTTCTTTTCAATGAAGCATGGGAAACAGGCAATGAACCACAAAATGGAATATTCATAACTCCCTCAATAACATCCCTGGTGGTTTATTAGAGTTGCATACCATAAACTGTTCTACTTACAGTTCTTTAATACTTCCAATTAGTCAAAAGAAACATTAGGAGTGTTTGATAACATGGGGGTTTTTTGGATGCGAATGGTTTTCTATTTCCAGTTGGTGGCAGTTCTTTCAATGTTCCAAATCAAGGGACATGAGGCGCAGACTTGAGGACACATTTGCAGAACAGAAACTTATGAGCCTAATGTTATTCAATCTATTTCAAAATCATCAATAATGTTATCTATGTATCCACTTATTCCGCTCCCGACAGCCCAAGGCTTCCTCCTCTATCAGGTCCAGTTCGACCTCTTCCACCAATCTCTCAATCACATAACGAACCATTGCTGTTGCCTCCACATGACCGTATAAACTTTCCAGTAGGAAGGGCCCCATGGCCTCTGCTGAGGACTCCCTCTCCAGTTGTGATGCTTCCTTGTTGGCCATGAGATCGACCACCTCCATGGCCCACTGATTTTTCCAGTCTGCCATTATCTTCGGACTCCACAAATTGAGGCTGTGAAGTCGTGCAGTGGCATAAAATAGAACTCTGTAGAGCCCCATTGCCAAGGGTTCCTGGAGCCTCTGCCCCAACCCAGCTAAGGGGAAGGGACACAGGGTGCCTGGAAGGCCTTTTTCAAACAGCACACAAATTACAAAACGGGCAAGAGGAGAAAGTCTCACTCTTGCTTAGGTAGGCTGCCACCAGCTCCCCTATCTATCCCAAGGCTGAGGAGTCAGGGAGCAAAGCTCCAGAGCCTATTAGGGAATTAACCAAACAGAAATCTGTTTTGCAAGGGTAGTTTGCAAGCAGAGGACTCAACACAAAGTACTGTTATGGTAGGTGGTTCTCTTTTTTTTTTTTTTTGAAAAATTTTTTATTGGGTTAGAATATTATTATTTTTACATTACATTCAATTTTCCCCAAATTTTTCGTTTCTAACCCCCTCCCTTTCCCCCCCTTTTATTGACTTCCAACAGCTTTCCCACCCTTTGTCCCTTTTTCTCTAACTTCTATTAAATTCCTCTGTCTAAAACAGATATACATTCTCCATTATATTAAGCAGTACATCTTTAACTACTTTTCTTGTTATACACCCAAACTGTACATCTTTGGATAAACAATTTATCCCATTTTCCAGTTTTGAATATTTCTATATACCATAAACCTATATATCATAAACCATAAAAATTTTCCGCATTTAAATCAAACAATTGGACTTGTTCTCTATATATTACTCATTCCATCTTTTTATGGTAATTCTATATAGCTCATCACATAGTCAATCGATTTGACTCTTCTGTACATTCAGTTTGGTGCGTATAAATCTTATCAAAGAAAGAAAATATTGTTAGTTACTCAATCCTCATATTTAAACCTTATCGTTACTTATTCTCTATCAATATTCTATCAGTTAACCTATACATATCTATATATATATCAATCTATTAATCTAACTGCTTATAAATTCACATTTCTCTTCCTCCCCCGGTAAAGTCACCCCTCTCTTTTATACTTTTATTATACTTCAGTAGTTCTCAAACTGCCACAGTTTTCCTCCCACCTCCCATTTCTTCTCCAAATATTGTTTCAGCTTCTCCCAGTCTGTGTTAAACTGCCCTGAGTCCAGATCTCTCAGTTTTCTTGTCATCTTGTCCATTTCAGCCATATACAGCAACTTGTAGATCCAATCTTCAATAGTTGGCACTTCTTGTACTTTCCATTTCTGCGCATACAAAAGTCTAGCTGCTGCAGTCATATAAAATATCAACGTCCTATGATGGGCTGGGATTCCCTCCATTCCCAAGTTTAGCAGCAGGAGTTCTGGGTTCTTATTTATTTGAAACTGTAAAATTTCACTCATTTCTCTTATTATTTCCCCCCAGTACTGCCTAGCTACCTCACACGACCACCACATGTGATAGAGGGAGCCCTCATGTTTCTTACATTTCCAGCATTTATTAGAAGTATTCACGTTCCCTAGCGCAATCTTCTTTGGTGTCATGTACCAACGATAAATCATTTTGTAAATGTTCTCTTTAATATTAGTACATGTCGTTGTCTTCATTGTAGTTTTCCACAAGTATTCCCATGCCTCCATTGTTATTTCTTTATTGAAATTTATAGCCCATTTCACCATCTGTGTTTTAACTATCTCATCCTCAGTATACCATTTCAACAGTACTTGGTATACCTTGGATATTCTTTTCTTGTCTTCTTTAAGAAGGGTCTGCTCTAGTTCCGAGTTCTCTGTTCGTATGCCCCCCTTTGCAGAGTCCGAATTGTATAAGTCTCTAATCTGTCTATACTGGAACCAATCATAATTAGGTGATAGTTCCTCTTGCGTCTTTATTCTAAGTTTAGATACTTCAGTTTTAGTTATTTCTTTGTACGTTAAACATTGTTGTTCATTATCAACAGCTCTCGGATCTATCACCTCGTATGGAACCACCCACAAGGGGGTTCCTTCCTGTAGGTAAATTCTATACTTCTTCCAGATTGTATATAAACTTCTCCTTACAAAATGATGCAGGAACATCGAGTTGACCTTTACTTTGTCATGCCATAGGTATGCGTGCCATCCAAAAAATTTTTTATATCCCTCTAGGGCTAATAGTTTCTTATTCTTTAATATCATCCACTCTTTTAACCAAACTAGGCAGATTGCATCATGATAAAGTCTCAGGTTGGGCAGTTGCATTCCGCCTCTTTCCTTTGCATCTTGTAGAACTTTTACTTTCACTCGAGGCTTCTTGCCTGCCCAAACAAAATCTGATATTTTCCTCTGCCATTTTTCAAATTGTTTAGAGTCTCTGATGATTGGTATTGTCTGTAGCAAAAACATTACTCTTGGTAACACATTCATCTTAACTGCTGCAATCCTGCCCAACCATGACAAGTTCAATCTATTCCATTTGATCAAATCTCTCTCTATCTGAGTCCATAATTTTTCATAATTATTCTTGAACAAATCTATATTTTTTGCAGTCAGCTCAACTCCCAAATATTTCACCTTACTTGTTACTTCACAATCCGTTGTTTCCATTAACAATTGTTGTTTCTGCTTAGTCATGTTTTTACATAATATCTTTGACTTCTTTTTGTTAATGAAGAAACCTGCCAAATCTCCAAACTCCTTGATCTTATCTATCACTTTTGGCATGTTCTCCAGTGGGTCTTCTACAATTAACATTATGTCATCCGCAAATGCTCTGACCTTATATGAATAGTCCTTTATTTTTATTCCACGAATTTCCTCATCTTGTCGTATTTGTATCATCAGAATCTCCAATACTAAAATGAACAACAATGGAGATAACGGGCAACCTTGTCTTGTTCCTTTACTAATCGTCAATTTCTTGGTCAATTCATCATTCACTACAATTGCTGCAGTCTGGTCTCTATAAATTTCCTTAATTGCTCTGATGAATCTTTCTCCCAATTGTAGCTTTTCCATAGTGGCAAACATAAAGTCCCAGTTTAAATTGTCAAACGCTTTTTCAGCGTCTACAAAGAAGAAACCAACCTCTTTGTCACAACGCTTATCATAATATTCAATAGCATTGATCACTGTCCTTAAATTATCTCTTATTTGTCTGTCTGGCAAAAAGCCTGCTTGTTCCTCCTCTATGACTTCCGAGAGCCACCCCTTCAATCTCTCCGCCAATATCTTCGCAAAAATTTTATAATCATTGTTAAGTAGTGATATAGGTCTGTAATTTTTCACGTTAGTCAGGTCTTGGTCCTCTTTTGGGATCAACGATATATTCGCTTCACTCCAAGTATCTGGAATCCTTTGATCCCTAAAAACTCCATTCATCACCTCTTTTAGGAATGGTGCCAGTTCATTGGCCATTGTCTTATAAAATTTAGCCGTAAGTCCATCTGGCCCTGGCGCCTTTCCTAGATTTGCGGATTGTATTGCCTTGTTTATTTCCTCATCAGTTACTTCACTGTTCAACTTATTTCTCCAAGCTTCCGAGATTTCTGGAAGTTTGGTTTTCTCCAGATATGATGCTATTGATTCTTTGTTTACTTCTTTTTTATTATACAGCTTAGCATAGAATTTATAAAAGGCTCTACTAATGGTAGTCTGCTCCAAGTACGTTTTATTTTCTTCACAGATTTTATTTATTATTTTCTTTTCCCTTTTCTTCTTCAATTGCCATGCCAAATATTTCCCAGGTTTATTAGCACCCTCAAACGCTTTTTGATTCAGTCTTTTAAGGTTCCACTCCAATTCTTTATTACTCATTGCTGTTAGCTGTTCTTGAAGAATTTTAATTTCCTGGTATACTTTCTTTTTCCCTGGTCTCTTTTTTAACTGTGTTTCTTTGGCTTTTATTTTCTCCTCAATCTCTTGTCTTTTCTCCTCTTTCTTTTTTCTTGCTCTGCCATTTAAGTCCATTAGTATGCCCCTTACAACCGCCTTGTACGCATCCCAAACTTTGTTGGTTGGTACTTCTTTATTCACGTTGTATTGTATAAAAAACTTTGTCTCTCTTCTCAGTATTTCCATATTCTCTCTTTCCTGTAACAAGTCCTCATTTATTCTCCAGGCTTTCCTTTTTCTCCTTTTTCCAAATTTCCACATAATTGGGTTGTGATCTGAGCCTACCATCGGCATTATTTCTACCTCCTTAGTCCATAACGCTAAGTCTTTTGAGGCCCAGATCATATCGATTCTTGATAATGTAGAATGCCTTGCAGAATAAAAAGTAAACTGTCTACTTTTAGGATATTCTCTCCTCCATACATCTTCGAGAGTCTCTTGTTGAATCAACTCAAAAAAAAGCTTTGGCAATAGTCCTCTTTTCTTTTGTGCTGTTGTAGTCTTTTTGTCTAGTTCCAAGTCTGTCACTCCATTGAAGTCTCCAGCAAGAATTATCTGGTCATATGCAAGATCGTCTAAATGCTTCCTTAAATCCTCAAAGAAGCTTTCCTTTGCACCGTTAGGTGCATAAAGTCCGACTACCAACACTCTCTTTAAATTCCAATTGCATTCCACTGCTACAAATCTAGCTTCCGCATCTCTCGTAACAAATTTTGGCTGTAGCTCCTCTTTTATGTACAACACCACTCCTCTTTTTTTCTTGTTGGAGGCCGCTACAAATTCTTTGCCCAATTTTCCAGATTTTAAATATTTTACATCCTGTTTTCTAATATGGGTCTCTTGCAAACAAACAATATCACATTTTTGTTTTAGTAGCCAATGAAAAATATTTTTCCTCTTATTCGGTGAGTTTAGTCCATTTACATTCCAAGATAATACTTTACACTCCATATTCATAGTTTTGTTGGTAAGTCTTTTTCATTGTCCTTAATAAATCGCTCCATCTCTCGCTCAGATCTGATGCGTTTTTTTGCCCCTCCAAACTCAAAGGACACTCCTTCCGGTAGCTCCCATCTGTACCTGATATTCATGTCCTTCAAAATCTGAATTAGCACTTTATATTTTTTCCGGTCCAATAACACTGATCTGGGCAGTTCCTTCATTATACTGATCGTCTTGCCATCAATCTCCAATGGATCTTGAAACTGTTTTGTCACAATCCTCTCTTTCATATTTCTAGTTGTAAACTGCACAATTACATCCCTTGGTAATTTCCTCTGGGTTGCAATTCTCGAGTTCACATGGTACGCCACATCTAGGATAGCCACAACTTCCTCCTCCTCCTTCCCCAGGTATTCAGCCAACACCTCAGTCATCTGTTCTTGCGCTGACTTCCCTTCCACTTCTGGCAGACCACGAAAACGAAGCTGCTTCTCCATGTGTTTAGTTTCTGCAACTGACATCCTCCCCTTCACCAATCTCATCTCTGTTTGTTGCGTGTCTATTAAATTCTCCATCGCGTCTTCTACTGTTTTAACTCTCTGCTGCGTTCCTTGTAATTCACTACGAATCGTTTCCATACCTTTTTTCACTTCTGACAGCTCCGACTTTACTGTCTGTGTAACCTCTTTAACCTCTTTAATAAGCTCCAATTTCGTGTCCTTAAGTTCTTTAATCATATCTACAAGTTTTTTGTCCAGATTTTTATCCAGATTTTCTATTGCCGATTGCCACTCTTTTTTCGACATCGTGGGGCTTGCTTTAGCTCGCTCCCACGTATCTGCTCTCTTCCTTAACTCCGTGGCGTAAAATTAAACATTTTTCTTTTTTCAAATGTCCCAATCTTTGCCAAAATTAAATTTTAAAGTGTCCAAAATGTCGGGCGTCTTTTCTCTATGGTTTCTCTATGTTGTTGTAATCCAAAATGGCCTACTTCCTCTTCCGCTGAAGCCGCGACCTTTCCCCTTTCAAAAATGGCGATTCCCTACTTCCTGTCCTTCGGCAAGGGCCGCTTCTCTCCAGCCACTCTATTGTTGTTACGCACTTCCTGTCTCCCGTCTTCCCACAGCAGGTCTCGCGATGGTGTCTTTTTCCCACAGCTCCAGAACCACAGGTATTCAAAACAATAGTCCGATTTCTTTAATAACTTCTTTAAACTTAGTCTCTTTTAAAATACAACTCCTGCCGAGTCTTCACCTCCTTTTCACTAGTCTGTTGCAGTTTAAAAATCTACTTTCTTTCCTCTCTGTTTTTGTCAATCTGTCCCATATCAAAAGATAGCGATCTTTACCTTCTCTTCACTTTTCTCGGGTTGTAATCGCTGTTTCGATCTTAAATTCTCCTCTCAGCTTCCTTTCCCAATCGAAGCTTGGGTATGTAGGTGTTATGCCAGCCGAATTGGCCCCAAAACTGCCGCAGAGATTATAGCCGACCCGTCGCAAGGTGGGACCTCAAGGATCGGGGGGAGACTCGTTGGGTAGAGCCCCCCCTCGTCCGAGATCTAGCTCACCCTAGGGTCTTGAGCGTTCTTTGCCTGCTCCCCGCCTGAGAGCAGTCGGCCGCGGGCTATTTTCACCCCTCCGGCCGGTTAAAACGGCAGTCCGGTCAGCTCCGCGAATGGAGCTGCGTTAGACCTCCATAAATCCCAAACCGGAAGTCCACATGGTAGGTGGTTCTCAAGCACACACAAGGTGAGTTCAACAAAGATTTTATAGCTTTGAGGCTTCAGAGTTACAATACCCACACAGGGTAAAAACACAATTGTTTATTAATCAGAGTGCAGGGTTATCACAAAGCAAAAGCAAAATGTGAGAACAAAAAAAACCCTATAGCTGTTAGCACTACATACCACAGTAATTCCTTAGGAGGCAAAGCAAGTTGGTTTCACAGATGTAGAAAACAAAGTCTCTGGTCAAGAGTCCACAAAGTTAAGCAGCACAGTTATCTCAAAGTTGGGAACCTTAATCTCTCTCACAAAATGAGCCAGAAGTAGAACAAAGGGACATGAGCACTCATCTATTGCTGACACCCACCACAAGCTCAGACATCATGTTTTTAGTAGCCAATTTATGCTAGTTGAGGCCAGAGTAGCTCAGGCCTGACAGCCAATCCGGTCACAACTTGCCAACATCACCTGAGAAATGGGTATCTAGCGCAAAAGGGAAGCATGTCACAACCCAAATCCACAGGTGCAAATTTGATTGCCAATTAACTCACACACAAAAAAGTTTAGCTATGGAGGCTTGACTTGACACCAGCTGGAACCGGTTATCTTATCTCAAGGACAGTAGCGAAAGTAGCTTGCTGCTAGCAAGAGACGAAGAGACCTCTCAAGGGGGGAGAATTTATCTTAGAAATGAAGCCTCTGAACTAACTCTCAAGAAATGGCTTCTCATACAAACGGAACATAGTATTTTTTCTTCACATCTGCCCACTAGCGAGGAGGCATATTTTACAGGTTTCCAATAGCATGCCTTTGGATTTAGGGCCACTCCAGTGATATTTGTAACACTTTGCCTTTCATTTCCCCTTTTCTTCCTGACCCAAGTGCTGGCAATAGAAAATAATAAGTATTGATCAGATAAGGGATGCCAACAGCACACCCCAAAAATTAATTAGAGTTATTACCGTTAAATCAAAATTTCGGACATGATTGCATATGCAGAGACATATTAGGAAGATAGTTTTGCCGGGGGTTTTGTTTGCACTGTCAAAACATTGCAAGTCTTTTCTATAATACATTTGCTTGCCAGCTCCTGGTAGAGCTGTTCCAGAGGAAGCAGCACAGAGGAATGGGGTTGGGGAGTGGAGGCAAATTGGCAGGCTTTGATGTTTTTTGGTTTTATAATCCGCCCCTCCAGGAAGCCCTTTTTTCATGGGTCACTGTTGCCTTCAAATCACTTATATTTCCACTGCATATTTATTGATCAACTGGAGGCTGGAAGCCACATGATGATGAAAGGAGAATGGTAACTTTGGAGGCATTCACAGGACTGATTATGACCAGCAAGTTTTATTGGTCCCCCCTTTCCACAAGAGTGATGTGAAAGCAGTGATGTGCCTTCCCACCAAAAGCATGCACCTGACTACTGCAGCATGATCACATTGCCGTGATTGATTTAAAACAATGTTCTTGTTTCTTGCAGTGTTGTCTAATGGGAAATCCTCCCCTCGACTCCCTTGATCAGCTGCCACTTGCCCTCAATTAAAACATGGAGTTTGCAAACTTGATAACATTCAGCCACAAACAAAAATATTCCTTGCATGGTGAGTGGGTAGAGAAAAGGGTCTAAGGCTGAATGCCCTGCACTAACCACCAACCAATACCATCAAGAATATTTTTCAAGAACGCTACCTGGTGTCCAAATGAGATAAATGTTTCTTCCGCACTTAAAGAATGTACGGGAACTGAGTGTGTTATCAAGGAACGCATTAAGCATGTGCTAAGTGGAGATGCATGATGGGATACCTTTCGTGCATCTGGGAGGAATGCTGAGGAAACCTGTACCGACACGCATACGGGATCAAGTGCAGCCTTGCTGCGCAGGCGAGTGTAGAGGAAAGCAACGGGAAGACTCGTGTAAGTTCGTTCATGTGTCAGTCACATGTACATCTCATGTGGTTCGGCTCTGAGACTATGCATATTCCTTCAAGGATATATAATTATTTTTGAAATTACCAAGTTTAAGTGCTATTCTGAAACCAATACACTGCAACGATCAGGCCATTAGCCTCTCAGGAGTTCTTCCAGTAATGGTCAGTCTGTCCCTGAGGCATATTAATATTTTAAATAAATTAATTAAATATTTCAGAGGAAGGTTACAATAATGATAATAAATAAAACAATAATCTTCAGTATAGTAGGCCTCACTATATGGATAGCATTTAACAAGGAAAATACAAACAACAGTATCCAGTGTAAACCTTATTGTATTTTTGTAAACTGAGCCTCTGTTAGGAAATATTTTGGTTGGGCTGTGAATCATCACTCTGCAAGTTCAACTCCTACTACTACCATGAGTCCTCCAGGTGGCCGTGGGAAAGCCATGCCTCTCAGCCCCAGATCCCCAGCTGTATTGTGGGGATAACACTGACTTTGTTCACAGCTCTGAGTGGGCACTAATCTGTCCAGAAGGGTGGTATGTAACCACCCTGTTGTTGTTATTAAATGTATTTCTGTTAGAATATTTATACTCCATCTTTCCCCTTATGGATAACCTCTCCCATTTCACCCCCATAGGAAGCACATGGATAAATTAATCTTGACAGAAAATTTACACAGCTTTCTTTTCACCTCTAGAACAAAAACAATCCACAGCTTCCCAAGTGATTTTGTTTCATCATTCATCTTCTCACACTGCTGGGACTTTTGTTCTGATGGACAATGTAATTTTATGCCATTGTCTTTCATACAATGGAAATGTTTCTCTCATTTTGCTCCTTAGTATATTCTATAAGTTACTTCTATACAGAATGAGAATTAAGTTCAGTCATAAATTATTGTACTGGAGTTAAATTCTGCTCCTATATTTTCCTTTTTAGTTTTGCAAGTCTAGCATCACTGTGTCTCAATAACATTATATCCCAAGAGGCAAGGAAAAATAATCTTGTATGTATTACTAATACTTCAGATCATGCAAATTATCATTAAGGAAATCAGTTCAATTTGCAATGAACCATTTGTGTGAAAATATTAAACATTCAACTCTCCAGCTGTCAAGAATTCTTACTTTTCATGTGGAAATTAAATCCCAAAATGTGTATCTTCCTATAATTCTGCAACTCAAATCAGAATTTTAACTGTATTGTCGAAGGCTTTCACGGCCGGAGAACGATGGTTGTTGTGGGTTTTCCGGGCTGTATTGCCGTGGTCTTGGCATTGTAGTTCCTGACGTTTCGCCAGCAGCTGTGGCTGGCATCTTCAGAGGTGTAGCACCAAAAGACAGAGATCTCTCAGTGTCACAGTGTGGAAAAGATGTAGGTCACAAATGACCTCACAAATGACCTACATCTTTTCCACACTGTGACACTGAGAGATCTTTGTCTTTTGGTGCTACACCTCTGAAGATGCCAGCCACAGCTGCTGGCGAAACGTCAGGAACTACAATGCCAAGACCACGGCAATACAGCCCGGAAAACCCACAACAACCATCAGAATTTTAACTATTTGTGCATAATATACAATATTATTTGAAATGAGATCATGGAGGAGCAAGCTTATACATCACACACAATCTTGATTTAAGTGAGTTTCACAGTAGTTCTTCTTTATTCACACTGTGAACTACAATGATCACACCCTGTTGTAGTGCCAGAGGACACAGTCCCAACCTATGGCTGAACTGCTTGCTTAATGTACCCAAGCATCTACTCACCCTTGGAATAACGTACCTTATCACTGGCTTTGATTAAGGTCCAGTCCAGTGTCCCATATTGCTTCAAAGATGGATACTTGCAGTTAGAAAGCCAGGAGACCCATTATATATATGCTATCTGTATCCACTTGAAGGCCATTTCACACACATTATGTGGAAGCAAACTACAGCTTCCATATTCATATTTGCAAAGACATGTTTATCACATTAACTTTACACCTTAAAAAGTTAACATGTCCACCTAAAAAGTTACTCTGTGAACTGGCCTTGAGAAATAACTAATGCTAACTTCTTTTAAAATTAATTGTCAAACTTGCTGGAACATTAATTATTTTCAATTTTTTTATAAATGAGCATTGTGAACTAGGTATTGTCTTCCCCAATTGAGCTAATCCTAACATATAAAAGGCTAACCGTGTTGTCAATGACTCACTTTTTATCGTGGCACAGGCGCAATGAGGGCCCTGCTGTGCACCTGTTTCAGGACAAAAAGTGAGATGGCGGTAGGGCCTCTCTGGGCCTGTGGAACGGGTGGGGACTTCCTGCCACCTCCACAGCAGCTGCAAGACTATGCTGCACCTCCCTGCCAGCTCCACAGTCCTCAGAGGCCTGCCTGCAGAGCCAGCATGGAGGCGCAGTGTGGGGAAGCTCCCCCCGCATGGCCTTCCCACCATCTCCACAGTGGATGCAGGTCCACACAGTGCCTCCCCACTGCCTCTCTGGCCCTCAGACTTGTACATTAGATTTGTATTCATGTTCCATTATTAGATTGTTTCTAGTCCCTTGGTTGTGGTTATCCATCCTAGGCTGAGCATGGCCTTCCCACCGCCTCTGCTGGCTGCAGGGCCTTGGGAAGGCTGCACTGGCATAGCCCTTCCAATGCCCCAATGATGGAGCCCGTTGTACTGTCTGTTGCTAGTATAACATAAATGCATTATTCCTTTCAAAAATATATGCATTTGGAGTTTATTTTCCTCGTTTTACCAATCACTCTAGCAACACCTCCAGATTGCTGGAGAGCTAAAGTGTGCAAAATTGACATTTTAGATGAAAGCAAATTCAATGTTGAACTTAAAACCTGCTTTGAAAACAAGTCTAGGTAATGCTCTGTTTTTTCTTCTCTTGATTGTTCTAGTTAAAATGCTAAATTGGCTAGGGATATACCTCAGCAAAAAATAAGGATTTTTTTCTTTTTAGTCTAGGAAGAATACTAGCTACAGTAATTGTGTTCCTGAGAACATTTTCTTTTTATTCTCTGTGGAACAAACTTTTTAAAATATGTGAGTAATACTAGCAATGTTTATATTTCTAAGTAAGTAAATGCTTTTGAAAGGAAAATAATCTTGCAGTGGCAGTGAAGGGAAGATGTGGAACAGGGTCTGATTCCACATGAGGTTGTCATGCTGATTTATTATTCTCCATCTACCTTTTTTTTCATGGTGATCATGTTGCTGGTGCAATTGCCGCTCCACTCCAACTTGCCACAGAGATTCTGAACAATACAGGATCTTTTTTTTTTTTTACCCTTGTGTCACAGTGATGCCACTACAAAGTTGCCCTAACGCCTTAATGTTTTTAAAAAGCTTTTGTGACGACTGCAACAACACCAAGGCAGTTCATTCACTGTGAAAATGCAGTGGAAGGAAGTGAAGGGGGCATCTCCCTTCATTCAAATACAAGGCATACCTACTCTTCTGGACACATGAAAAGGACAGCCTCAACTATGCCATGTTGAGAAATACTGGACTGAGGATGTTACACGCCTAAAACCTCTGGAAAATCGCACAAAACTCATGGCACACTGGCATCTTCATAGCATGATTTCCCATTTAATGGTGTGATTTCTGACGTCATTGCACCATTAAATGGGAAATCACACAATGAAGATGCTGTCGTACTGTCGTACTGCGAGTTTTGTGCAATTTTCCAGAGGCATTTACAGGTGTGTGAAAATAGCCTGGGTTTTTTATTTTTTTAAAAGCAGAATTTTTATCAGGAAAAACGGCCTGTTCACAATTTCTGTAGAAATTTTTGTGGGAAATGGAAAAACGCATCCGTATGAAATCATGCAGGTAAAAGGTGACTTCTCTTACTTGTATTTTGTCAGTTAGAAAGGTCCACCTGGTGAATGTTCTATGTAGTATAATTGCCATATGTTCCCCAGAGAGTACTTCGTTCTGCTTCTTGTTATCCCTGGCCCTAAGGATGTTCTCTCAGCCTTGAGCAGGGCCAGGGCCTTTTCAGCCCAGCCTCCAGCCACATGGAACTCTCTCTCCATCAAGATTAGGGCCCTGCAGGACTTGTTACAATTCCGCGGGGCCTATAAGATGGATATGTTCCACCAGGCCTACAGTGGTGGTTGAGGTTTGGAAGAACTGCTTTGTCTGCCTCTCTGCTGCAGCCTTTGGTCCATTTGTTTTACATTCTGGTGACCTGCAGGGCTCATTTGGAGGAGGAACGCACAGGAACGGCATTCTAGCAGTTCCCCCAACAGGTTGCTGTCAGGTGGCCCTGCCCACCTGACTTTTGGGGCCAAAACAGCCTGGATTGGGTCGTTGCCAGGTGGGGGAACCCTCCCCTATCCAGCACTGACCCAATCCCAGCCATTTTGTCCCCAGTCTGGGCCCAAAAGGCCCCCAAAGGGCCATTTTTGGCCATTTCGGGCCCATTTCTGCTGGGATCGGGGCCGGAATGGCTGGGATCAGATTGGTGCCAGGTGGGGGAACCCTCCCCCCTGCACAGCACTGACCTGTTCTGGGGCCCTGATCCAGTCCCAAACAGGCCCCAAATGGCCATTTTTGGCAATTTGGGGCTCATTTCAGCCAGGATTAAGACCCAAACCACCCTCCCCTGCCTGGCACCAACCCTATCTGGGCCATTTGGTGCCTGTTCAAGGCCAAAACATTTCCCAAATTGCCATTTTGGGCCCTTTTTGGCCTAGATTGGGGCCAAAATGGCCCTGATCGGGCCACTGTCAGGTGGGGGAACACTCCCCTGTGTGGCAGCAGTTGAATCCTGGCCATGTTGGGCCAATCAAATCAATTATGCTAATGACATACTTCCAGTGATGTCAAGGGGTGTGGCATATGCGAATGAGTTATGCGAATGAGTTCCTGCAGCTCTTTTTCTACTAAATGACCCCTGCCAACCTGACACAACTACCTCCATGATATGTTTAAGGTTGGGGGGCTGTCTGTAGGCTGTCTGTCTGAGAACAACTTCTCACTTACAATCATGAATTGGCTAGCAGAGTCACCAGCACAGGTACCAGGCTCTGCAACAGACCCAGATGCCAGCTCTGCCCTTATATCTACCCAGGGAATACAATTACAGGACCCAATGGCATCAACTACACTGTCTCTGGCTCTTACAGCTGCTCATCCTCCAATGTGATATATACCCTCATGTGCCAACAATGTCCATCTGCTCTGTACATTGGACAAACCAGCCAACCTCTACACAAAAGAATAAATGGACACAAATCTGACATTAGAAATGGCAACGTCCAGAAACCAGTGGGAGAACACTTCAATCTACCAGGACATTCCATCAAAGACTTAAAGGTCACTGTAGTTCAACAGAAACCTTTCAAAAACAAAATCCAAGGGGAAGCTGCTGAATTTGAATTCATATGTAAATTTTGACTCTGTCAAGCTGGGATTGATTAGGGACTATGAATGGTTATCTCATTATCAGAGGTAACTGATTTCCTTAACAGAAGCAAACTGATCTCCATATCAGAAGGAGTTGTTTGCATCTCCATATCAGGAGCTGTTTGCATCTACTCCGCCCTCCCCTCTTCTCCTCTATATCTGACCAGTTTCTTTTTGCCCTCTATGCATCTGACAAAGAGAACTGTGATTCTCAAAAGCTTATGCTACAATAAATTTGGTTAGTCTTTTGGATTTTGTTACTACAGACTAACATGGCTAACTCCTCTGGATCTATAATTCCTGAAGGCAGCAGTTCCAAAGAATTATTTGTATAAACCTTGTGTTAACCTTTGATCTTTTATTCAGTAAATAATTAGCTTTGAAATGTATATAAGATTCCCTGCTGTGACTGATCTTTATGCATATGTCGGAACATGGCATTGCATCTGGGTTTTATTGTTAATAAAGTTCATTATTCTTTATGGTGTCTTAGTTAATTGTGGGTGACGGCTGTTGGGAAATGTAATCTGAACGCAGAGTACCTTTAAAGAAATTTTTCCCTAACAATTTTAAAATTAAAAATTAAAAGCTCAAGATAATGCCAGCCCTCACTTAGTTGCTAAGAGAAATAAGCAGTTTTACTTTTTACAGGTAAAAACTTTCCCAAGGCATAAGTAGTAGAGTATTATTTACTTTGGCAGGCTATGTCAATATTATACTAGATATTCTATTTTCAGGTCCTTTGTAGCAAGAAAACTAGGCCAGCCTGCTAAGCATAGTGTTCGCAAGTTTTTCTGTAAGACTAGAAGATGTCACTCTCATCATTTGCTCAGCACATCTGTATTTTTCAGTGGCAACTTTATTTTTCAGCACAAGTAGACTTTGAGAACTGGAGAGCAGTCTATAACTGCAAATAACTTAAATGTGGCACTGGTACCAAAATAAATATTAATTGAGAGAGAGAGAGAGAGAGAGAGAGAGAGAGAGAGAGAGAGAGAGAGAGAGGCCTATAAAATACTTATACTGACGCATTTTTAAGACCCTATACATTTCATTTCTATAAAACTAGTATATTCATTATTTGCTAGGAGGCAGGTTAGGGACTCTCAAAGGTGGATTTAGAATTTTATAACATTAGAGAAGGCAGCATGTATCCATCCATGAGGTCAAGAAAAGGTGCCATTAAGTTCTCCTATGATGGAGCAGCAATTTCCACAGCTGTAGCTCATGGAGTCCCCTGGAGGGTCAGCAAATCCTCATGAAAAACATAGTGGGGATTTCCAGTGAGAGGAAGGAATTAGCAGAAATCACTGCAGAACCTTAAGAAAACTTCTCAGCATGTGCTTTAATGTAGGCTAGTATTTGTGTATTACTTGTATGCAAAAGAAACCCACCAGATTTCAGCATCAGCCTCAAAATCAGCTCATCGAGCATGACTAGGGAGTCAATTGTGCCATATGATAGCTGGAACACAAGAACATACAATCCAAGCTGTGCACTGGAGGTCAGAGTGGAACCATCAGTTATTACCACAATAGGACAATATTCAATCCTTAGTGTAAGTTATGTGTCATTTCTGCAGTAAAATTAGCTTCATGAGGGGAAGTAATCCTTGCCCATGCGGAGATAAAGGAGGATGAGAAGTCTCCTGTAGGGTAAGAAAGGATTTTTCTTTTTTTGTTCTTTTTTTAAATCCTTTTATTTGTTAATACAAGAATAGAAATTCTGCAACAGATACAATCTAATAAGTAACATCTGAAAGTAAATAAATACTAATACACACAAACTGAGAATAACACAACCTGACAGTGGGGAAGAGAAAGGGGAGTGGGCAGAGAGGAAAAGGGAGAGAACTGAGGATGGGAACATACTTGGGAAACTCTCCATCTCCTTTCCTCCTCCCTCCCTTGTTAGTGTCAATGTAAACCACACAGCTTCACTGGCCTGTCTACCACAGCATGGAAGGAGAAGTAAAAGCAGACAGTGATGACTGTTAGGATGATGGCCCTATCTGTGTTGTGCCGGAGCTCTTGGCCTAAAAGAACATGGTATGTTGTTCCCTCAGAACTGCCCAGCCCCACCAGTGTGAGGCCTAACCATAACTCTTAACTAGCACAATCAAAAAGAGTCCAGTAGCACCTTTAAGACTAACCAATTTTATTGTAGCATAAGCTTTCGAGAACCACAGTTCTCTTCGTCAGATGCATGGAGGGCAGAAAGAAACTGGTCAAATACAGAGGACCAGTTTCTTTCTGCCCTCCATGCATCTGACGAAGAGAACTGTGGTTCTCGAAAGCTTATGCTACAATAAAATTGGTTAGTTTAAAGGTGCTACTGGACTCTTTTTGATTGTGCTACTACAGACTAACATGGCTAACTCCTCTGGATCTTAACTAGCACAGTCCCTTTAAAAGAGAATGCAGGAACTTAGGCTCTGGGGAGAACAAATTAAGGAGTTGAATTGTCAGAGGTGGAGGTTGCCAGATATTTGCTGCCCTGAGGCCAGGGCTTTATGACTCATCACTGAGGTGGCGGGGGGGGGGGGGGAGCAGGGTTCTTTCTCTCCTTCTGAAAAATTACTAGTCCCCTCTGGGAAAGCAGGAATAACAAAACTATAGGAAACCGAGGAGGAGAAGGAAGGAAAGGAATGGGTAGGTGAGAATATGCTCACCCAGAGGCACAGCTTCATAAATGAAAGCAACGCAGCGCCATGAAGCAAGGGGACATTTCGGAGTGGGTGGATGGGAGGGGACAGTGGATTCAGAGGCTGTGAAAAACCCTAGGCCTTTGAAGGGCAAGTATGCCATCAGTGGTTGAGGTGATGAGACAAAGAATGGTGAAGGGCAGGGGTCAGAATAACCCCCTAGTTTCTAGGTGCAGCATAACAGCAAAAGGTGGCACCCTTTTGCACAGCCTGTTAAAGTCCTTGGCTGAGCACCAAAGCCAGGTCTGCAGCTTTTGAGCAGCCAGTATTCATCCATCTTCCTCAGGAAGTGGCTGTTAGTAGTAGGTGTACCATCAGACACTGGAGATGGAAGTGGGTAGTCCAGAGAAGCCATGATGTCAGCAATAGAGCCCAGCTGTTCTTGCAGGCTGGCTCAGTGGGCCAGGCTGTGGTGCAAATTTGGCATGGCAGTTGAGGTGGTTCTATCCATGGTCCTCAGGTAGCACAATAAATGGTTATAGGCCCAGTAACTGGCTGCTAGCTGTGCATTGTAATTCAGGCTGCACCACAGCTGAAAGTTCACAGTGGCACTGGACACAGCCTCTGCCCCTATTAGCCAGGGAGGGTCAAGTCTGGCTCATTGAAAGGTGGTCCCAAGTAATTGAGATAAGTGGCTGCAAGCACATGCAGCTGTTGTTCCAAATAGTGAGGATGGTCATAGATCTGCTGAATGGATTGTCTAGTAGTCACTTGGTCCATGCTGTTCAGTGCAGGCACCACAGGAATGTTCCGTGGTGCACTGGAAGGCAAGGATCCTCCACAAATCTCTCATTAGATGATTCTAATGGAGGCGGGGTGGGGCGGGGGGCATCGGGGGGAGCGGCGCAGCCGCGACCCCCGGGGGCCCGGCTGTCTTCGTCTTCGTCTTCGTCTCTCTGCCCCTCTGCCCCTCTGCCCCTCAGGGATGGGGATGGGGATGGGGATGGGGAAATTTATTTTTGGCAACCTCTTCTACATGCAAAACTTAAAACTTTTGTGGCACAAAGTTGTAATGTTATAAAATGGTAAAAATGTCATAAAATTGTAATTTTACTAACAATCCAACTCAAATAAGTATATAGATAATTCAAACAGTATAGCTTCTATAATCATATTACGCATAAATATTAAACATAACTTTTAAACACTAAATAAAAAGTATTAAATACTCAGTAGAGATGGGTCGAAGGTTTTATCTGAAATCCTGAGCAGCTTGAAACCTTCCAGTGAGAATTGAAAACACGTTTCTCTTTTTCAGAGAAACTGTTTGTCCGTACAAAATAAATGGTATGGATGTTTTTGTTGCACTCTCCCAAGCAGGAGACAGACTCCTCCTAAGAGTTTAATGGCTTCTTTCATTAACAAACGCTAGTCTTTTTCATTAACTGAGGTATCAAAATATAAATGTTTCTTTACATAAAACATAGAAAAATAGAACAGATGAACACAACAAGAATTAAATTTCCTAACATTTCTTAATGAAATCTAACTCAGTCAGATTAATGATGGAATGCATTCAAGTTGCCATAGCACATATTACAAGGGTAAGTTTCCTGCCTAGATCTTCATGAGATTTCTTTTGGCCAAAACCCTGATCTGCTATTTGGATTACCATTTTTATATATTATCTTATGCAGAAATCTAAGATCTTTTCATATGATAACAGATAAATATCAAACCAATCATAGTTTAATTCTTTTTTACTATTTCCAATCATGTGACATTCTACCTAGCCAGAAGTACCACTATGCCCAGCAGCAAGATAAGAGATATGGATAGTAAAAAATGACAGGAAAAGTTACATGACCAGATCATCCTTGATCTCTGCTAACAATTACAGAACAGTTATCTGATACTGTTCACTATTTTTAATTGGCTGTCAAAGATAAAGAAGCACCAGTTATACACCATACTAGAAAAAGAACCACAGTGATGTTCATACAGCATTATTTAGAATGCATATGTTTCACTAAGTATGTGTTCTAAACCATAATCAGCAGTCTACTGGTTTGAATCCCACTACTGACATGAGCTCAGTAGGTGGCCTTGGGTCAGCCACTCCTCTCAGCCCCAGCTCCATTGTGGGGATAAGAATAACACTAACTTCTTCACTGCTCTGGGTGAGGCACTAATATGTGTAGAAGAGCGGTATATAAGCACAGTTATTATTATTATTTATATTTCCATGACGCCATCCCTTGACCTGTGAAATTAAGTATTTTGATAAATATGAAAGTGATACAAAATATAAATGCATTGCATAATGTGTGAGTGTACATATACAAACTTTAAAAATTGTATTGGATAATACCGCAAAGCATGATTACTGAGAAAGCTGCTTTCACTGCTTTCAGTGTGGAGAGCTGCTTGTAGATCAAAACAACCTGACGAGCTGTCTTCATGCAGAGTGCACTTGATTCTCTTGGCTTTCAATTCTGCTTTCGTTCAGCATGGGTAAATCAATGTGTCAGCAGTAAACATTTGTATCACTCCTCTCTGAATGACCTTTTAAATTTTACTGCCTATCGTGTCAAAGCAATTAAAATTAACAATACACTAAGCTGCTAAGATCAATTAATGGCTCTTAGGCTTTATCTATTGATCTAGTGACATCTTCAAAACCCACTGGTAACAGACTATACATACTTCTCTTCTATCCACAATATATACACAAGGATTGATTACATATTCTTATCTTCTAAATTACATATTTAAATGAAATATTCTTATCTCCTAAATTAATTAGTCAAACTCTTTACATCAAGGATTGGTGACAAGTTGTGGACAGACTATGCTTGGACAGAATGTACACTGAGAATAAATGACATCAAACAAATTGGAAACTAAATAAATCACTTTTGTTTAACAAATAAATTTCTTCTGAACTCTCTTTAGAAATTAAACAATAGAAACAAATAAACTATGTGGCATTCCTCAAATCCACGTGTAGGATGCTATGGAAGTGGTACTTAGAGGGAAATTAATCTCCATTGCCTCCTGTCATGAAGAGCAAAAAGAAAACATTAGAAATGAAATGATATCTAGAATAAGAAAACTAAAAGATGAACACAAAAAAGGCCACCCAATCTATAAACTTACTTGCTTGAAAATTAAAGGAAAAAACCTCCTCACATTCTATACAAGCTATTAAAGGCACCCAGGAAAAACTCAAACTAATTCTGTAAAATTAGCCGATGTATTTGCTGAATACTACCAAACCATTTGTACATCAGACAATCCTGACACTAATCATATTTTAAATTACTTATCATCACAGGAAATTATTTGGAAAAAAACTCACAAGAACATAAACAATATCTGGACCAACCAATCACAACAGAACATGTTACAGTCACTATCAAATCCTTGAAAAAATTAATAAAGCTTAAGACAGGGATGGATTCCCTGCCAAATTTTTACAAAAAAACAGGGTGGATAAAAATCAATGATTTTTTTAAAAAAATCAAAAAAATCAGATTTTTTTTATTTAAATCAGATTTTTTTGATTTAAATCGGATTTTTTTAAATAAAATGCTTTTTGAGGAAAATATATTACCATCCAAAGGTTATTCCATCATGAAATAAAGATTAGTTTTTAATTATGTAGAATAAGGCTGTATATGTTTAATTTTTTTGGTAAATAAATTCCATTAATCCATTCACAATGTCATGCTCTTCTAGAGGTTTTTGTAAGATTATTGGGCAGTTTCTCTGCTTACAAGATATTATCACAGATGCTTGGTTTTGCAGTTCTCAAAACTGAATTTGTGTCAGCTCAGCAGAGATCACATGCCTCTTCTTCACAGCAAAAATGTTATAACATGAACAGAGTTGAGAAAAAGACCTTAATCCTATTGTTCTACAAACCTATGAAGACAGAATCAACCCCTCCAGTGCTAAGTTTCAAGAAGTTCAGTGAATAGAAACAATATTTTTCTGATTGTTTGGAGTGGAATAGATCTGCACAAGAAGAAACTAAGTGTGAGGAGGGAGGGGCAAGCAGTACAAAATGAAAGTGAAACTTTTTGAGCACAATACTGCACAAGTCTTTGGATCTTTTGTGTGTATGGCCTGAGGTTTATCACATTCTTTCCTTGGAGGAAAAAACCTATAATGGCAGCAGGCCATAAAAGAGACCCAGTTTGGGAATACTTTAATGAAGTTCCTTTACCTATCGGTAAGGCAGGCATCTACATGCATATTAAAGTTATACCAGCAAGAATTAGTCTTTATGTAGAAAACTATGATTTAAATCAAGCCTTAATGACTAGTGATTTAAATCGTGATTTAAATCGTGATTTAAATCAGTTTGATTTAAATCAAATCCACCCCGCAAAAAAATAGATTCACCTACTTTCAACTCCACTAACTGCCACATGCAACTCTGTTATGATAGGAGGTAGCATCCCTCTATCTTGGTCAGAGGCTGAAATAGTAGTTACTCCAAAAAAGGACAACCATATTACAAATACTAAATCTTCTCAACCAATACCCTTACTGAATCAAGACCAAAAGAACTTTACAAGCATATTTGCCAAAAGATTTTCTAAATTTAAATAACCAACTACATTCACCTTGACCAGACTGGCTTTATGCCAATAAGGAATCTTTTTGACAATACACATAACACTTTAACTATAATTAATTTCTGTGAAGCATACAAAACCCCTGCATTACTTCTGGCCTTTGATATAGAGAAGGCATTTGATTAAGTGGAAATACCATATCTAAAACTTTTACTTCAAAAATGGGTTTTGGTGACCAATTCTAAAATGCCATTAATGCTCTTTATCTTTCTCCAAAAGCTACAGTTAGGACTAACAATGTACATTCGATAGATATCCATATAGCAAGGGGAACTAGACAAGGCTGTCCCCTTTCCCCATTTCTGTTTGCCATAACTATAGACAGGGCCGGTGCTACCATTAGACCAACTAGGCAGCCGCCTTGGGCACAGATCTCAAGAGGGGCATAGTTTTATACAGATTACTTTCTTGAAAAAAATGCAACTAAGAAAACCTATTGAGCACCCCCTAAATGATCCTGTCCACAGACATCAAGCAGCTCAAAAGCTCACCGTAACATTTATTTATTTATTTATTTATTTATTTATTTATTTATTTATTTATTTATTTATTTATTTATTTGATTTATACCCTGCCCTCCCCACAGATAGGCTAAGGGAGGCTAACAACATTAAAAAATACATTAAAATCACAGAAACATACAATCAATAATATTTTTTAAAAAATAATTAAAATAGTCCAGGAGCAGGCTATTTAAACAAATATTGGGAGTCCGTATACAGGCATGGCAGATGGCTGAGGGCAGCTCTGGAAGAAATGGTGGTCTTAGATGGAAGAAGGACACTCGCTGGCACTCAGCCAAAGGCCCAGCAGAACATCTCCGTTTTACAAGCCCTGCAAAACTGTAACAGGTCCCACAGGGCCCAGATCTCCAGTGGGGAGACCATTCTACCAGGCCAGGGCCAGGGCAGAAAAAGCCCTCACCCTGGTTGAGGCCAGATGGATGTCCTTTGAGCCAGGGACCACCAGGAGTTGCTTGTCTGCAGAGCGCAACACCCTGCAGGGGACATAATGGAAGAGGCAGTCCCACAGGTATGGAGGTCCCAGTCCATGAAGGGCTTTAAATACCAAGGTTAACACCTTGAACCGGATCTGGAACTCCACTGGAAGCCAATGCAGCTGGCACAGCACATGATGAATGTGCGCTTGGATGGGCGTTCCGGTAAAGATGCGTCCCGCTGCATTCTGGATCGGCTGTAATTTCCGGGTCAGGCCCAAGGGCAGTCCAGGAAAGAGTGAGTTGCAGTAGTCTAGCCTGGAAGTGACCATTGCATGGATTACTGTGGCCAGGTCCTGTGGTGAAAGATAGGGTGCCAGTTGCCTGCCCTGTCGAAGATGAAAAAAGGCAGACCTGGCAACAGTCATGACCTGGGCCTTCATTGAAAGTGTAGCATCCAAGGTCACACCCAGACTCCTCACCATCAGGGAAGGTTTCAATTGTACCCCATCAACAGCTGGGAGCCGGTTCCCAGCTCGATTGCCCCATGATCCAGACACAGAACCTCTGTCTTCAGGGGATTCAATTTCAGGCGACTCTGATGTAACCATACCGTCACAGCCTCAAGACCCTTGACCAAGGAATCCAAAGCAAGATTGGACTGGCCATCTGTAATGATTCCAAGTAAATGTGTGCATGTATCTTTAAATGCTTGATGAGATAGGTGAAGAGTGGGGGGTGAAGGAGATGGATGAGTGAGTGATATGTGTCAGGCTATGGCATTCCAGACTTGATAGTCTGTTTCACTCCCTTCTGCAAGAAGATGAGGTCTTTTGATTTCAAAAGGTTTATTGTGAAAGACAGCATTCAAGCCCAGATGTGCATATTCCAGGATTAGAGATCCTGGCCGAGCAAAGCGTTGCTAGGAATGAATCATAGAGCAAAGGTTGTTACATTTCACACTCCCGGAGCCCAGCCTCCTCCCCCCCCCCCGAGTTCATACAGCAAAACTTCTCAGAGGTGCGCTGAGCTGACCAAGGTCGAAACAGCAGATAAGACAGGATCCTTTCCCATGGAATCGGCTCCTTGCAGGTATTGCCTGGAGGGAAAGAAGTCTAAACACCACACGATTAAATATGGCGTTACTTAGGTTAAAACAGTTTCTGACAATATGATTGGTTGAGGACTGAGAGGGTGGGTGGAGTGAATGCAGTTTGAGACTGAGAGTAGAGAGAAAATTTTTAGTCAGAAGAAAGCAGGCTAGCTGTGTGCTGCCTGAATATGTTGAAGTGTTTATGAGAGAAATATAACCTGTGTGGAACCTGAACTGAGCATGTTTGTGAAAGGACACTCAGTCAGGGAAAGAGAGGCCAGCTGTGTGAATGAGTAAATGAAGTAACTTTAAGAACCGAGAACTACGTTTATGAAACCAATACGCTTCTCGAATAAATAAAAGCTTATTTTTGTTTTGCTATAGCAAAGCAGTGTAGCTGTCATTGCTATATCCCATTCCTATCTTCAGGGCCACATAGAACCACGAAGGAGCCTGACGCCTAGGAACGTTACCAAAGGGAAAATTTAAATAAAATATCTTGGAATAAAATATTCCGGGTGGCAGCAGACTACCCAGAGGGTTAAGGGATAGATTAAAAGAAAAATCTACCCTAAAGAAAGTCAAGGTCATAACACCATCCATCAGCAGATAGAGCTGAGTGTCATCCGCATACCAGTGACAACCTAGCCCAAAGCTGTGGGCTAACGGGGCAAGGGGGCACATATAGATGTTAAATAGCATCGGGGAAAGAATTGCCCCCTGAGGGATGCCACATACCAAAGAATGGTAAGCAGACATCTGTTCCCTGAGTGCCACCCTCTGTCCTAGATTGTGAAGGAAGGAGTTCAGCCATTGCAGGGCTGTTCCACGAATCCCCACATCGGCAAGGCAATGGGTCAGAAGATTATGATTGACCATGTCAAATGCTGCTGTAAGATCTAAAAGTATCAGCAGTGCCGACACGCTCCGGTCCAGGTGTCGCCGCAGATCATCTGTGAGGGCAACCAGAGCCGTCTCTGTACCATGGCCGGGCCTGAAGCTGGACTGGAATGGAACCAGGATAGAGGCATCACCCAGGTATACCTGCAGCTGTTCCGCCACCGCCCTCTCAATTACTCAAAGTTATCTCAGAAGACTCAGTCAACTTGAGAGGAACAATCCTTAGTGAAACTACTCCTTTTTAGCTCTCCAGAGAGCCAGCTAAAAAGAAGAAAGCAAACAAATTAAGTAACTGCAGACAAAAGTATCTCCTTTTCAAGTACAACACAATTCTCTCTCTCTCATTGTCTCACAGCAAACATGAGAAGAGGGTGGGAGTAGAAGACACTCTGTTGTGCCAGCCAGGAAAAAGGTGGGGAAATAGCTTCCAATGCTACAAAAAGAAACTTTTCAGCAACTTGAGGAAGCCAAGCAAGAAGTGAGAAGGAAAACAAAAGGGAAAAGGTGGGAAACTGCCTCCAGAGCTAAGAAAAAAACCCACTTCTTAGAGCAAACTGTATCCCAGCAACACCAAGAGAAGAGGCAGAGTGGAAAACACTAAAATCTTCACAGCTATTCTGCTGTGTCTGGAAAGAAATGGGCAGAAAGTCAGCTTCATGGCTGCAATAAAAGGGAGGAAAGTAGGGAAATTCTGCTGTAGCAATGCGCATAGCATACTTGCTGCAGAGGAACAAGTGCAGGGAAAAATACCTCTGCACTAGAACCTACAACTATATAGCCAAGCTTTTAAGGTTTCCTCAAAATCTGAAAATCCTTTAAAGAGTTATGATGACCTCGTCCAATCCTTAAGGCCACTTTTGGTAGGTGCTCGAGAGGGAAAACTGGTCAAGACCAATTTGTCATCTAAACCTTGGTTTGATCAAAGCTGTATTTGTGCTAAAAATGCTTTAATCTATGCCTATAAGCTAGCACTGAGAGCTGATGAAAAGACCAGACAAGATGCATATCGTTCTCTTTCATTTTTAAAAAAGAAATATAAATCACTGGTTGCCCGCTGTAAGAAAGAACATACCAGAAAACTGTGGGCCAATATAATTGAAGCAGCTACGAGCAAAAACTCAGTGGTGTTCTGGAAACTAGTGTCAATCCGCGCCTCCACAGCCGCCTCCCCCTTGGCTTCCACTATCCTCCCAGATAAATGGACTTCTTTTTTCCAAAAAATGTATGATGATCCTATTCAACCCCCTCCTGCCCTAACAATAGAAAATCTGGCCAAATGCCCCCCAGTTCATGCCGAAGAGGTAAAAGCTTATATTAGCCAGTTAAAGAATGCAAAAGCCCCTGGGCTTGATGGAATATCTCCAGAATTACGAAAAACAAATAAGGACTGGTGGGAAACTTTCCTAGCCTCCCTATTTACTTATATTGATGAAACCGGCTACATCCCCAATGATTGGGGAATGGCTATAGTAGTCCCCTTCCATAAGAAGGGAAAGAAGGAGGATCCATCCAATTATAGACCAATCAGCTTACTAAGCATTGTAAGCAAGTTGTCTACAAAACATTTGCTGAAGAAATTTTTAGACTGGCAGGAGGATATAATTGCTGATATAATTGCTGATGAGCAAGCTGGGTTTAGAGCTGGCAGGTCAACAATAGATCACTGCCTAGTAATGCAACACCTTGTAGAGAAATACGCTACAGGAGACCAAGCATCACTTTACCAGGCATTTGTTGATTTAAAAGCAGCTTTTGACACAGTCTCTAGAAATAGACTTTGGAGGAAACTGCAGGCCTCCTCTATTGATAGGCGACTGCTGTCCCTTTTGGGGGCTATGCACAACCAAACTGCCCTGAGTAAGGTGCAGCAGAATTGGGCATTTGACTGACCCCATTCAAACTTACAGGCAGGTGTGCCTTCTAGCACCCTTTCTGTTTATCTTCTACATCAACAATTTGGTAAACCTTTTGAATGACCCTGGATTGCACCCTCCCAAATTAGCAAATAGGCACATTCACGTACTGCTCTATGCAGATGATGCTGTATTACTTTCTAGGACCCCCATAGGGCTGAAACTAGCCCTAAAAAAATTCTCCCAATTCTGTGATACTGAACACCTTCTAACTAATTACCAAAAAACTAAGATCCTGGCTTTCGGTAAAAATCCAAAGATCAGATGATGGGAGCTTCAGGGGCATCAGTTAGAACAACTTACCAGCTTCAAATATTTGGGTGTAGTTTTGCAAGCCTCAGGTACCAAAACAACACATAGCAGCTTCATTGCTGATGTGGGAGAAAAAACAGCACACGGTATACTGAAATTCTATCGATCACAAGGGGGGCAGTATGTACCGGCTGCACTCAGATTGTTTAAAGCCAAACCATTGGCCCAATTAGTATATGGATCATTCTTGGGGCTGCCATCCTCTTTCTCTCGAGAGAGTGCACTCGAAATTCCTTAGAGCTCTATTACAAGTGCCCAAATGCATGCCTAACTCATGGGTTAGACTGGAAACAGGAATGTTAAGGGTAGAGGCCAGAATCACCATCCTTTCAATTTTCAAATGGCTGTCAGGACGTCTAAACCCGCAAGGTCTGCTCCCTCTGTTATTCCAAGACAATCTAATTGGCAAAAGGCGACTCTGAAATCCCTGGGAAAATTGGGTCTTTCCCCTCAAAGTTTGCTAGTCATGGGGTTAGACCGAGCAAAATCACTCATTAAGCAGAGAGTGACAGATATTGAAAGACAAACATTTTCTTAGAGCACCAGGTTTTATTTCTTCAGGTATTACTAAATATATTGCCGCTCCTGCAGCCTATTTTTACTTTCTTGAATCCAGTAACTCCAGAAGGGCATTTGCTTTAGCTAGAAGTTCAACTCTACCCTCTGCCGTTCTGGAAAGAAAGTTTAAAGCTGTCCATTACTCTCTTAGGCTTTGCTCCTATCCCCTAAGAGAAACTGACTCAATGGAGCACATCTTCTTCAACTGCCCAAGTCATAGTAAAATTAGAGCGGAAACCATCAGTCCATTAGTAGAAAGATTCCCTGGAAGTTCAAATAAAATCAAACTTGATTATCTTTTGTCTGATCGGAATCACCAGACACCATGTCAAGTAGCAAGATTCTTTGCCCAGGTCTACAAGCAACGTAAATCACATAAGGCAGCTTAGACAAGTAATTTATGATGATCTTATTTTTTTACTCTTATATTTATTCATCGTTCTTCCCCGGTATCCAGTCTCAACTGCTTTTAAACTGATTTGCAAATGGTTTTATATGTACTGGTCGCAGACTGTAATAATAAACTTGACTTGACTACCTCTGCACTAAGAACAGCAGAAATACCTGAACCTACTTCATGGGGTGAAATATCCTAGCTACCACCAGAAGAAGCTGAGAAATGGAGAAAAGCGGAGGGTGTGGTGTCGGTGTTGAAGGGAATGATAGCACATTGAAAGAGCTCCGTCTCTCCCATGCCTGAAATTTAAAATTTATGTTGAAAAGGTAAAGTAAAAATATTTACCCTTCCAACGTAAAGATACACTAAGAGATCTGAAAGGCAGATTCATATTTATTAAAGGCACTATAGAAAACCAAACTTACACATTTGGCTCAATTTATGCCCCAAACCAAGACAGCCTAATGAAATTCTAAAACAAAGTTCACATGTATCACTTAGTATAATTTGCTCTAAACCATATTTTCATGACAAACCCACAGAAACAGCAGCAACATAATCTAAGAGTATAATGGAGAGCAACAAATAGAAACAGAAGGATTAAAAGCATCCTGCTCACTAGGTTGGAGGCAAGTTCTGACGACAACAGGGCCAACAACAAAGATTCTCAGGTCAAACTCCATGGTCAAGTAACAGATTCCCAAATCAAAGACTGTGACCCACCAAGGCTCAGGCAGCCAGAACCGAAGAGCTCACCAACAGCCAAGTCCAGAATACCACAATTGTGACTAGCTAATCCCATGCTAGCGGCGGCCTTATAAAGGGAGTTTCTCCTACAGGTGAGGCTGGGTTCATTAAGCTTCTTACTCCAAGCTGGCTCATCTCTGCTACTCAGGAGGAGTACTGCTACTCAGGAGGAGTACTGGCTACTCAGGAGGAGTACTGGCTCTCCTGACATTTCCTCAGCAGGGGGAAGGCCGTGGGCTGCCAGGAATGTGCTCCTGTGCTTGGTCCATGCCTCTGCCCTTACCCTCAGCCTTCGCTGCTCCTGGGGTTCTTTGGGAGACAGTGGCAGCTCTGGCAGCAGGCAGGTCCATGCTAAGGCCGCCTGGCTTGATGACACTGTGGTTGTCAACCCTCCTGGAGATCCCCACAAATTACAACTGATCCCCACAAATTACAACCAAATGACAGGTTTTAACATTCTCAATTAACATTCTCAATTAACAGTTGTAATTTGTGGGCTGGAAAGCCAGTACAGGATCTGATCTACTCCTCCTGAGTAGCAGAGATGCGCTTGGAGAAAGAAGCTTAATGAACCCAGCCTCACCTGTAGGAGAAACTCCCTTTATAAGGCTGCAGCTAGCATGGGATTAGCTAGTCAGAATTGTGGCATTCTGGACTTGGCTGTTGGTGAGCTCTTAGGCTCTGGCTGCCTGAGCCTTGGTGGGTCACAGTCTTTGATTTTGGAATCTGTTACTTGACCATGGAGTTTGACCTGAGAATCTTTGTTGTTGGCCTTGTTGTCGTCAGAACTTGCCTCCAACCTAGTGAGCACGATATTTTTAATCCTTCTGTTTCTATTTGTTGCTCTCCATTATACTCTTAGATTATGTTGCTGCTGTTTCTGTGGGTTTGTCATAAAAATATGGTTTAGAGCAAATTATACTAAGTGATACATGTGTATTCTAATGAACTTTGTTTTAGAATTTCATTAGGCTGCCTTGTTTTGGGGCATAAATTGAGCCAAATGTGTAAGTTTGGTTTTCTATAGTGCCTTTAATAAATATGAATCTGCAACTCACTCTATGCTGGGCTGCCCTTGGGCCTGACCCAGAAGTTACAGCTGGTCCAGAACGCAGCGGCACGCATCCTTACTGGAATACCAATCTGAGCACACATTCATCATGTGCTGTGCCAGCTGCAATGGGTTCCAGTGGAGTTCCAGATCCGGTTCAAGGTGTTAACCTTGGTATTTAAAGCCCTTCATGGACTGGGACCTCCATACCTGCGGGACCGCCTCTTCCATTATGTCCCCTGCAGGGTGTTGCACTCTGCAGACAAGCAACTCCTGGTGGTCCCTGGCCCAAAGGACATCCATCTGGCCTCAACCAGGGCGAGGGCTTTTTCTGCCCTGGCCCTGGCCTGGTGGAATGCTCTCCCGCTGGAGATCTGGGCCCTGTGGGACCTGTTACAGTTTTGCAGAGCTTGTAAAACGGAGATGTTCTGCTGCGCCTTTGGCTGAGTGCCAGCGAGTGTCCTTCTTCTTCCATCTAAGACCACCATTTCTTCCAGAGCTGCCCTCAGCCATCTGCCATGCCTGTATACGGACTCCCAATATTTGTTTAAATAGCCTGCTCCTGGACTATTTTAATTATTTTTAAAAAAATATTATTGATTGTATATTTCTGTGATTTTAATGTATTTTTTAATGTTGTTAGCCACCCTTAGCCTATCTGTGAGGATGGCAGGGTATACATCAAATAAATAAATAAATAAATAAATAAATAAATAAATAAATAAATAAATAAATAAATAAATAAATAAATAACGATGAGCTTTTGAGCTGCTTGATGTCTGTGGACAGGACCATTTAGGGGGTGCTCAATAGGTTTTCTCAGTTGCATTTTTTTCAAGAAAGTAATCTGTTTAAAACTATGCCCCTCTTGAGGTCTGTGCCCAAGGCAGCTGCCTAGTTGGTCTAATGGTAGCATTGGCCCTATCTATAGTTATGGCAAACAGAAATGGGGAAAGGGGACAGCCTTGTGTAGTTCCCCTTGCTATATGGATATCTATTGAATGTACATTGTTAGTCCTAACTGTAGCTTTTGGAGAAAGATAAAGAGCATTAATGGCATTTTAGAATTGGTCGCCAAAACCCATTTTTTGAAGTAAAAGTTTTAGATATGGTATTTCCACTTAATCAAATGCCTTCTCTATATCAAAGGCCAGAAGTAATGCAGGGGTTTTGTATGCTTCACAGAAATTATAGTTAGTGTTACGTGTATTGTCTGGTCAAGGTGAATGTAGTTGGTTATTTAAATTTAGACAATGTTTTGGCAAATATGCTTGTAAAGATCTTTTGGTCTTGATTCAGTAAGGGTATTGGTTGAGAAGATTTAGTATTTGTAATATGGTTGTCCTTTTTTGGAGTAACTACTATTTCAGCCTCTGACCAAGATAGAGGGATGCTACCTCCTAACATAACAGAGTTGCATGTGGCAGTTAGTGGAGTTGAAAGTAGGTGAATGTATTTTTTTGTAAAAATTTGGCAGGGAATCCATCCCTGTCTGAAGCTTTGTTATTTTTTTCAAGGATTTGATAATGATTGTAACATCTTCTGTTGTGACTGGTTGGTCCAGATATTGTTTATGTTCTTGTGAGGGTTTTTTCCAAATTTCCTGTGATGATAAATAATTTAAAATATGATTAGTGTCAGGATTGTCTGATGTACAAATGGTTTGGTAGTATTCAGCAAATACATCGGCTAATTTTACAGAATTAGTTTGAGTTTTTCCTGGGTGCCTTTAATAGCTTGTATAGAATGTGAGGAGGTTTTTTCCTCTAATTTTCATGCAAGCAAGTTTATAGATTGGGTGGCCTTTTTGTGTTCATCTTCTAGTTTTCTTATTCTAGATATCATTTCATTTCTAATGTTTTCTTTTTGCTCTTCATGACAGGAGGCAATGGAGATTAATTTCCCTCTAAGTACCACTTCCATAGCATCCTACACGTGGATTTGAGGAATGCCACATAGTTTGTTTCTATTGTTTAATTTCTAAAGAGACTTCAGAAGAAATTTATTTGTTAAATAAAAGTGATTTATTTAGTTTCCAATTTGTTTGATGTCATTTATTCTCAGTGTACATTCTGTCCAAGTATAGTCTGTCCACAACTTGTCACCAATCCTTGATGTAAAGAGTTTGACTAATTAATTTAGGAGATAAGAATATTTCATTTAAATATGTAATTTAGAAGATAAGAATATGTAATCAATCCTTGTGTATATATTGTGGATAGAAGAGAAGTATGTATAGTCTGTTACCAGTGGGTTTTGAAGATGTCACTAGATCAATAGATAAAGCCTAAGAGCCATTAATTGATCTTAGCAGCTTAGTGTATTGTTAATTTTAATTGCTTTGACACGATAGGCTGTAAAATTTAAAAGGTCATTCAGAGAGGAGTGATACAAATGTTTACTGCTGACACATTGATTTACCCATGTTGAATGAAAGCAGAATTGAAAGCCAAGAGAATCAAGTGTACTCTGCATGAAGACAGCTCGTCAGGTTGTTTTGATCTACAAGCAGCTCTCCACACTGAAAGCAGTGAAAGCAGCTTTCTCAGTAATCATGCTTTGTGGTATTATCCAATACAATTTTTAAAGTTTGTATATGTACACTCACACATTATGCAATGCATTTATATTTTGTATCACTTTCATATTTATCAAAATACTTAATTTCACAGGTCAAGGGATGGTGTCATGGAAATACAAATAATAATAATAACTGTGCTTATATACCGCTCTTCTACACATATTAGTGCCTCACCCAGAGCAGTGAACAAGTTAGTGTTATTCTTATCCCCACAATGGAGCTGGGGCTGAGAGGAGTGGCTGACCCAAGGCCACCTACTGAGCTCATGTCAGTAGTGGGATTCAAACCAGTAGACTGCTGATTATGGTTTAGAACACATACTTAGTGAAACATATGCATTCTAAATAATGCTGTATGAACATCACTGTAGTTCTTTTTCTAGTATGGTGTATAACTGGTGCTTCTTTATCTTTGACAGCCAATTAAAAATAGTGAACAGTATCAGATAACTGTTCTGTAATTGTTAGCAGAGATCAAGGATGATCTGGTCATGTAACTTTTCCTGTCATTTTTACTATCCATATCTCTTATCTTGCTGCTGGGCATAGTGGTACTTCTGGCTAGGTAGAATGTCACATGATTGGAAATAGTAAAAAAGAATTAAATTATGATTGGTTTGATATTTATCTTTGTTATCATATGAAAAGATCTTAGATTTCTGCATAAGATAATATATAAAAATGGTAATCCAAATAGCAGATCAGGGTTTTGGCCAAAAGAAATCTCATGAAGATCTAGGCAGGAAACTTACCCTTGTAATATGTGCTACGGTAACTTGAATGCATTTCATCGTTAATCTGACTGAGTTAGATTTCATTAAGAAATGTTAGGAAACTTAATTCTTGTTGTGTTCATCTGTTCTATTTTTCTATGTTTTATTTAAATAAACATTTATATTTTGATACCTCACGTAATGAAAACGACTAGCGTTTGTTAATGAAAGAAGCCATTAAATGCTTAGGAGGAGTCTGTCTCCTGGTTGGGAGAGTGCAACAAAAACATACATCCCATTTATTTTGTACTGAAAAGCAGTTTCTCTAAAACAGAGAAATGTGTTTTCAGTTCTCACTTGAAGGTTCCAAGCTGCTCAAGATTTAAGATAAAACCTTCAACCCATCTCTACCGAGTAATTAATACTTTTTACTTAATGTTTAAAAGTTATGTTTAATATTTGTGACTAATATGATTATAGAAGCAATACTGTTTGAATTATCTATAAACTTATTTGAGTTGGATTGTTAGTAAAATTACAATTTAATGAAATTTTTACCATTTTATAACATTACAACTTTGTACCAAAAAAGTTTTGCATGTAGAAGAGGTTGCCAAAAATAAAAATCCCCATCCCCATCCCCATCCCCATCCCCATCGGCGGGAGGCGGGAGGCGGGAGGCGAAGACGAGAAGACGAAGACGAGAAGACGAGAAGACAAAGACAAAGACAGCCGGGTCCCCCACAAGATCTTGACTGTGACATGGCCTTGGCCTGGCATATCGGTAGGACAACCTCTTCCTCTATGTTCCACCACAGCAGCTTTGCTCACCTGATCAGGGCTGTCTTCAGATACCGTCGAGGAGGGAGGGAGAAAGCTGCCATTTGTCTACTGAATGTAAAGCCTTTGTCCTTCACATATGTGAGAAGCTGTTCTCTTCCACATATGTGACAGGGGGAGGTAACCCCCCCCCCACCAATCCTTGCCTTTTGAGTGCTGACATCTACGATGGATGCCCTGGCTCCATTTTTTGGGGTTCACCAACCCACACTTTACAAACCAGTGGGTGAAGAAGACATCGTTTGTGCATGTTATCTACCTACCTCTTTGTGGCTGCATGGCAGACAGATGTTTGGGATATAAACTTCCCTGTGTCCCAAATACCTGGTTCCAGGTCACAGCGTTAGCAAATATGAATGCTGTGCTGTCACAGGATGGCATTGTCAATGATATCAAAAGGCACTAAGAAGTACAGGAAAACAAACAAGGATGCAGTTTCCAAATAAGAGGATCAGTATAGGGCATTCATCAGGGCAACAAATGATCTTAGTCTGCCATGATGAGGGCAACCATCAGACTGAAATGGATCATCTTTATGATGTGGCAACGGGGGTGGACAGGGTTGCCAAAGAAGCCATGGAAAATGGTTCTTCACCATTGGTCCCATCCCTCTTCCATCAACTCTGCCTCATCTGGAGGAGATCCAACAGATAATGGGCTAATATGCAAGTACAAGCCAGCAGCAGGAGGCAGCACCACAGTGAAGCCAAGGACTATTGCTGCCTGTCTCCCTCGGCTCGTCTTTGCCTCACTTGCCTCATCATTGGTCATCTGTGGCTGGTGTCTCTGATCAAGAGGGATCACTGATGGGGCAACTGAGGCAAAGGCAAGCCAAGTGAGGAGGATAGGCAGCAGCTGCAGCACCAGGCTTTTCTGCACCACTAGACCACTGGCTGATTCTTGCCTAGCCAGCCTTATTGGCCCTCCTGGCTGCCTGGGCACTGATGTGTGTGTGTGTTGTGTGCAGACAAGTGGTACCCCAGACCACCATCCCATAGGAAATTTTCTCCTAGAGGCCATAATGGCAAACCTGATCTTGCTTAGAAGCCCTTTATCTGTTACATTCTAGAGTATGATATTTGCTGCTTCACCATCCTCAGCCTCCCCAGTCTTACAGTTGCTGACTCCTGCTTGTGCCAGCAGATTTAGGGGTAATATCAGAGGATGGTGTGGTTTAGGAAGGAAAGGAACCTCGGTGGCATATAATGTCATAGAGTCCTCCCTCCAGAGCAGCTATTCCAGGGGAGTTGATCTCTCTTATCTGGAGATCAGCTGTAATTCCAGGAGAACTCCAGGCTCTATCTGGAGGTTGCAACCTTACCCAGTCTCCTTCTCTTCAAATCAGCTCTGCTGTTCCCTCCTGTATGCTTGAACCGTCTCTCCAAGCACCTGCTGACACTTTAGTCAAAGCCCTCTTCAGATACCAATACTTCATGCAGCTTTCCAACCAAGCTGTCACGAATTTTTGCATCACTGATTTTGTTCACATTAATCCACTGTTCACTGTACAAACACACACATCCTTCGCATCATTTTTGCACTCACCTTCATTTTGACCCTCTAACTGAATTGGTCTATGGGAAGCAATCCTTAAAGTGCTGTTCCGGGAGCTTTTTGGCATGGAATGGGTTAATAAAAGCGAGGCAGTCCAGAGTTTTCATTTCTAAAATATTGTTCTGGAGTGTCTCTAACACATCCCCCTCTTTTTTGTGGCACTGGCATTTCTTTAGTGCCCGTTCCAGGCTGTTTTGTGCTGTTCCGGGAGCTTTTTGGCATGGAAAGGGTTAATTGAAGGGTGCCAGTCCAGAGTTTTCATTTCTAAAATATTGTTCTGGAGTGTCTCTAACACATCCCACTGTTTTTTGTGGCACTGGCATTTCTTTAGTGCCCGTTCCGGGCTGTTTTGTGCTGTTCCAGGAGCTTTTTGGCATGGAACGGGTTAATAAAAGCGGGGCAGTCCAGAGTTTTCATTTCTAAAATATTGTTCTGGAGTGTCTCTAACACATCCCACTGTTTTTTGTGGCACTGGCATTTCTTTAGTGCCCGTTCCGGGCTGTTTTGTGCTGTTCCGGGAGCTTTTTGGCATGGAACGGGTTAATAAAAGCGGGGCAGTCCAGAGATTTCATTTCTAAAATATTGTTCTGGAGTGTCTCTAACACATCCCCCTCTTTTTTGTGGCACTGGCATTTCTTTAGTGCCCGTTCCCGCCTGTTCCGTCTCGTTCCGGCTTTTACCCTGTCCCGGTTGCTTCACACATTATTGCTACTAGTATAGCAGGGGTATACATTACTGGGGTGGATTCTGGTACCACCCCATCTGTTTTTTTCCTGCTCAATTGTGCTCCTTTTTAGGCCTAAAGAACAGTTATTAGATATATTGTCGAAGGCTTTAATGGACGGAGAACGATGGTTGTTGTGGATTAACTGGGCTGTATCGCCGTAGTCTTGGCATTGTAGTTCCTGATGTTTCGCCCGCAGCTGTGACTGGCGTCTTCAAAGGTATAGCACCGAAAGACAGAGATCTCTCAGTGTCTCTCAGTGTCTCTCAGTGTAATACTTGTTTAATGTCTTTTGGTGCTACACCTCTGAAGATGCCAGTCACAGCTGCTGGCGGAACATCAGGAACTACAGTTCCAAGACAACAGTGATACAGCCCGGAAAATCCACAACAACCAACAGTTATTGGCCTTTCTCACTCACGCCACCTGATAGCATATTGTGTTATTGCACCTGCTTTAGCAATAACTGGGTTTTTGTGCAAAAAAAGACAGGGACAGAAGGGGAGAGCAGAATTACAGTGTGTGGGATTTGATGAATACCATTTAATTTACCACAAACAGAACACAAATTGATATTAAAAGACAATCATCACAGTTACTAGGTGTCAGGTTTTCTGGGTTGCTGTAACAACATGGTGGAATGCCACCAAAGAAAGTCCTCCAAAAGCCACCCAAAAGGAAGGGAGTGCATGTATGCGCCCTACAACCAGGAGACCCCTGAGGCAACAGGGACCCAGTGGCCCATCTAGATGCCTAGGAAAGGCCAGGGCCTGGAAGAAGAGTCTAGGTTGGGAATCCTCTGGGGAGAATGCAGAATCCTGCAAAGCTGTCATGCAGGGCACAGAAATACAAGTTCTTACCTGACCTTTCTGACAGATTAGTGCAACTCATGGCCAGTAGCCGATCGGGACTAGTCTGCCTTAACCCAGTCCTGTTGCAGTGGCAGTTAGGTCCCTGGAGAAATATTTGACTTAGGCCACCAGGAACATAGTATAAAGGAGGCAGTATGTCAATGGTTAACCCTCCTCTTCAGGGCAGTAAGGGAGGAGAAGGATGAGGTAGACTTTATAAGGGAGACCACTGAAGTGAGACATAGGAAGGTTTACCACTCCTGGGCCATTTGTCTGCCAGGATGTTCAATTTATGCTGAGGTTCCAGCCTGTGGGCAATCTGAGTGGGCATCACTCCTCTTTTCATTATACATTATGTATATATGTGCTTAATTCAAGGGCCTGTTCCAAGAAACATACAATTCAGACATGAATGCAAGGGTGGCTGCCCCATGCTTTTACGCTGCCCCAGGCTGTGAAGAGCAGGCCTTAGGCACTGGGTGAGGGGGCTGTGGGCCAGTAAATTGGCCATTACCTCATGTGGCTGGAGGTACTTAGCTGAATGTTGGGGTCATACCCTAAATATACAGGCTCTTTGTTTTGTTAGAAGGTTTCAAGTTTGGTTCATACCAGTAATGATGGCTGGTGAGTTCTGGCTGGTGAGTTCTGGCTTCTTCACCACCACATTACTGGCTGGGAGGTTTATGGTCCATTGGGCATGGCACGCCTCCTCGATGGGAGCTATAACAGTTGGCAGGGAACTGAACCTTGTCTTCAGGGTGGCGGTGGAGTTTCAGGCACCTCTGCTGCCTCAGGGCCCACTGGCTTCTGGGCTTATTTTCAGTGGCACTGGTGGCTTCAGTAGTGGCCTGTTGACCGGTCAGAAGGGGTTCATATCACAGATCTTATATGCTTAGAATTTTCCAATCCATGTGGCAGTTTGATTGTGGGGGAGGGAACTAGATAACCACTCAGTCCACTTCAGGTGTGATGATCAGGCAGTGGGGCATGCACCCAATCCTCTTTCATCTAAGTCACATAGGATTATGAGAATGGTCTGAGTGTTTATGCTCCAAGGTAATGCCCTATCACAGATGGAGACACAGATGGAGACACAGATGGAACTGTCTCGGCAGCTTGCCCTTGGATGCCCTCAGAGCTATGGCTGCTTGGAAGGCAGTGGGTGCTTGGCAATCCGGGCAATCATTGCACCCAGCACACAGTGAACCTATGACCGAGTGGTCGACAGTTCACTGGGCTGGGGCGGAAGGTGGGTCTGCAGTGACATGACTGATCTAGTGGAGCACCTCCACAGTTCTATGTCAAGAAAAGAGATAAGGTCTTAGCTACAAGTCCATTGGCAGCCAACAGGTGGTTTTTGCTTCATCAGTAAAACTCCTGCTAGTCAGAAGCCTGTGCAACTTCCAGGGTCGGACAATGTTAAAGGTTGGCAAGGGAGTCAGGGGGCTCGAAGAGATGACAGAAAACCCATTTTCCCATCTGTGCCAATGGGCTAGGTCACTGTGGATTTGAGCACGCCACTCTGGCCTTCAGGTGGTGCTGTTTCATGCAGTCGCTCTAACTACCTTTTTTGGAGCCCCAAGGGTTAGCACATTGATGGCCTAATCCCTTAGGGAAGGGTCCAGTTGAGAGACTCCAAGTAATGTGGGTTATGGTTACACTTAGTTCAAGTGCTCTAAAACTGACCATAGGCAGTAAGGGAGGTGATTCAGCTAGGCCTCTGTGCTGTCCAGGAGTTGAGTCCGGTGATTGCTTTCTGCTGGTACGGGAGATCTGGAGGATTTAAGCAGGGGTGCTGTTCCACTGCAGTGATGGTATACCTTTGCCAAGTACCAGTTGGAATGGTACTGTTGGTGCTGTCCAGTTGGTCTGGCAGATGGCAATTCTGCACCCATTTTTTTAGCCATGAGTTACCCATGGGGCAGTTATCCAGCATTGGTCCAGTCAGCTGTGGACTGATCCCATGTGCACCACATGGCACTGTGAGAAAGCTTTACTGACTATGTTTTCTCTTTAAGGGCTGTGTCTTGCCTTGGGAGGCTGAGGATCCTCATCTGCAGACACAGCATGGAGTTATAGCAGCCCATCAAACCAAGAGGATGCCAATTGGGTTCCAGCTGGGCTTAGCTAATGGGCCAATGACAAGTGGCAGGTTTGATGGGGACTGTGATGGCCGGGCGGCTGCTACTGTTTTGAGGGAAGGCGCAGTCTTCTGCCTCACATTTGGTCATTCACCTGGGGGTAATGACCTTGGCTTTCCAAGGGCATGGCTCTTCTGTTACAGGCTCACACAGACTTGCAGGCATAGTCAAGGTGGCCTGGTGTGTTGGAGGGGAGGTATGGTCCTCTGCTTCACATTCTGGTCATTCACCTGGGTGGTAATGACCTTGGTTTCCCAAGGGCATGGCTCTTCATTACAGGCTCACACAGACTTGCAACACATAGGCAAGTAGTGACCTGATGGCTTGAGGGGAGGTGCAGTCCTCCGCCTCACATTGGTCATTTACCACGTGGTAATGACCTTGGCTCACTGGGCATTGCCCCTTCCATAACAGGCTCGCACACACTTGCAACACACAGGCAAATAGTGGCCTGATGGCTCGAGGGGCAGTGTGGTCCTCCGTCGTACGTGTGGTCATTCACCTGGGTGGTAATGACCTTGGTTCCAGTCTTTGCAGTGATAGGCAAGCAATGGTCTGGTGTCCTGATCCAAAGAGCTAAGCATAAGGCCAATAGAACCCCATTTAAGGCATTAGAGGGTGAGCTAGGGATTTATCTGCCCCACCTGCAAATAAGGGCTGAATTTGCTGACCTCTGCAGAGAAGATGGGGTCCACCTTTTGGTGAAGGGCAATGGCATTTTCTTAGAAGAATTGCAGCAAGGGTTCTGGTTGACAATAGACCACCTGTGGGGTGCAAGGGTCTAAGCAGAGGCTTGGCCCTAGTGGTGGCAGGATTAGGAGGGGGAGAAATGAGCGGGCCAGTGAGCACCCTTGGCGTATCCCCATTTAGGGGGGAATTGGGGTCTGTCAGGATTGTTGGTACTGCTTGACAGCTGCCAGGTGAGAGGGCAGACTGCCGTGTGGCTCCCCCTGTACAAGTAAGGCCCTCCTGCTTTACAGCAAGGTGCTGTAGGCTTGGAGGGGGGGGACCATTTGCCTGGCCGGCCAGGTCCCAGCCATGTTCTTGGATGGCTAATGCCCAGGGCAGTGGGTCTCGCCCAGACAGGTCAGGACGGAGATCCAGGGGTGATCTCAGGGCCTGACCTGTACCTCTAGTTAGGCCCTTGCCATGTATATGTATTCAGTGATATGTTTTTGCCAAATAAATATGTCCCATTAGTTCCCAACACTTGTGTCTGTCTCTTCTTTCCATCTGGGGTGGCAAAAGTCATTTGATCATGTTAGGACAATTCTCTCTTCAACTAGTTATAAATCATCACAGGGAAAGTATCTAGGGAACCTTTGGACTTCATATATTAAACTAACTGGAAAAATAGTTCATACACCCCTCCCACACTTTACTCAGGCATGATCATGTGGTGCTTTAATTCTGTTGCAATAATATTAACTGTTATTGTTCTTATTGACCATGATACATAGAACTTTAGAGAGTTCCATAAACTAAAGCACAGAATAGGCCCCTGCTCCCAAGAAGCTCACAAACTAAATTTCATGGTGTAGAAGATGATAATTGGGCAGAGAGAGCAGCAAAGAGTTAGTGTGAGCAAATGTGATTACATACATATACATTTGATTATAATGGAAAATGAGAAACAAGGGGTTAAGTCCAAAAAAACAAAAGGGTTGGTTTTGAGGACTGATTTGAAGGAAGAGGCAATGGTAGCAAAGTGCACATACACGTTCATGGAAGCAATTTCAAGCCTTCAGGGAAGTAAGGGAAAAGGGACAGAGTTGTTTAGGGCAATTGAGGGTGGAAGAGTAGAAGATATTGGGCCTGAATCAAACAGGAAATAATGGCAGAAAGACCTGGTGTAGGAGGGTTGTGAAAAGGTTTTTGGAGTCAGTTTTTTTCTGGCTCCAGTCTCTGAACTGCATAGAGAATCAATCTGTTTAGAAGGATTACACCTGCAGGCAAACAGGACTTCTTGTCAGCGTGAGGATGGCACTCTCTTGTCCACCAATAAAGGAAAATACATTTGTTTCTCTCCCCTTGCCAGATGGCTTGAGGCTGTGGGTTGCAGCGTTGCCTTTTAAAATAGATATGTATGATCTTGAGTGAAAGAAAGTACTTGGGGGGGGCATTTATTATAGGCAGAAGATATGCTTCCTTTTGGCTAAGTATGCATCAGGACTTTAATATCAATGACTCATTGCACTCTTCATTATTCTTCCTAACTGATCAGCCTCTAGTTATCTTTTAATTAATATGAAACAAGGGCCAGATTTGATGAGGAAGCAAGTTGCTTAACAGGGACTCTTTTTTGCATTTATCTGATTTAACTCCTCCTTCTGAATGAAAATCTCTTCTGTAGATGAAATTTTATTTATTTATTTTAAATATTTATACCCTGCCTTATCTCCTAAGGCTGAAGGCAGCTAGCAAAACAGCAACCAGGCTGAGATGGGGCATACATTATAAAGAGCAGAGTTCTGCTGGTTCCAGAGAAAGTGACCAGTCAGGGCCAAAGCGGACTTTACCTGACAATTATGTTGATTGCCACTGAAAATGGCAAACTTCTCTCTGATTCCCATCCTCTCATTAACAATCTAGTTAGAAAATGACATAGCATGATACTATCATGTCTTATTTCCTCCTGCTTTCTAGGCAGTGATGAGTAGTGTCAATGAGATTTAAAAGAATATATGGCAATTATTATGATTTGGGAGGAGGGCTTCTCACTCCCTTCTAGACCTTGATTCATCCAGTAGGCTGCCATCACCCAAACTGGAAAAGGCTAGACCCTTCACCAGTTATTTGGGAAGCTGGTGAACCTTTCTGTGTGCGCAAAGTTCTATCAAATGGCTGAGCAGAACGTTCATGGGGGAAGCTTGGATACAGCTCAGGTCAACCAAAGAAAAATCTTTAGTGTACTGCAGTAGACTATAAAATAGAGCATAAAAATATATATATATATAGAAGAAGCAGTGCACAAGGCTTAACAGCTAATAAGAGAAAGGAAAGCAAACCAGAGTCTAATAACTAACTGACACTTTAGAGTTACCAAATAGTATCTGAGACATCCCCTGCCAGGATGGATGTTCAGCACTTGGGGAGGCAGAGATAAGCCTGCCTCTAAGGTCCTTCCCATCCTGCTGAATCACACACACAATAGGCTGCAGAGCCTTTCTTACTCTCTTTTTCCAAGGGAGGTGGAGTTCTCTCCATTAAAATCAGTCTTTTCCAAACTCCATGGCCAACTAGCGCCTTATCACATCGGCTACATCTCTCATGCCTCTGGTTTTATGATGGTACCAAAAGGCTAGAACAACATCCCTTCATCCATCCCAGGATGTCAGTTTATAACAAACATCCCAAGGAGGCATCAGTTAAAGCAAATGGCTCCTGCCCTACTGAAATGAGATGCTTTCCCAGGCTGGCTTTGAAAGTGAATCACAGGCCAGCTTAATTGTTAAAAGGCCTACTGACATTTGCCCTCATCATGACAGCAATAAATAATTAAAATGGCGCCAACTAGTCAAAATTATTTATCCCAAGCCTGCTCTGTGCAGGAACCCTTAGAGGCAAGGTAATTGGTAATAGACATGGGTACGAACAGAAAAAACAAACAAACATGGTGTTCATTGTTCCTTGCCATCCACGAACAATGAACAATGAACATTGACGAACATGACCTGTTCACAAACATGTTTGTTGTTTGTGGGGGCCAGTAGGCTCTCCTCCAGCCATCAAGATCCGTACCACACCACTCCCAGAGACCCTACCTGAGCAGGCAGCAGGAAAGGTACCACTAATAAATAATAGCTTGGCCCAGAGCCTGGCAGCAGTCCTGGAACTTGAAGAGGTAGATCCCTATCCCACTACACACAAAGAAAATTCAAGCTCCAATGCACTCTCCCTGTCTCTCTCTCAAAATGCCAACAGCAACTGTCTCTCCCTCACTGTCTGCAAAACCAGAGCTGGGAGCCCCCATCCCCCTGCTCTTTGCTTCCTTGTAACAAATTTGGAGCTCCACACTTGAAAGGAAGACCTACTTATCAAGCTAAATTGGGCTTAGATTGAGGTTTCCAGGGCAACAGCAGGAGTTCAGACAGAGTTCAGGCAGTAAGAGAAGCGGGAGAAGCCATAAAAAAGAGTAAGTTGGGAAAAGCTTCTGGAACAGATGGCCTCCCAAGTAGCTACTACAAGTGTTTTGAGGATGAACTTCTTTCAGCCCTTACAAAAGATGACGAACTCTATTTTAGAGGGAGGGAAAATGCCGCACTCATGGAAGGAGGCCAACATAACAGTATTGGACATTCTGGAATATTTAGAAAAACATAATGAAAGACAAGTTGCTTTGATTTTCCTAGACACCAAGAGGGCTTTTGACAACTTAAACTGAAAATTTTTGTTTAAGATATTGGAAAATATGAACTTTGAGGACAATTTTATTAAATGGACTAAGTCAATCTATACAACCCAGACTGCATGGATAGTTGTGAATGGAGAGTTAACTAAACCATGTGGAATACAAAGAGGCACAAGACAAGGCTGCCCACTGTCACCTTTGTTATTTATACTGATGCTTGAAGTTTTGAATAGAGGCATAAGACAAGATGAGAGAATTCGAGGTGTTAAGGTGAAATAGGAGAACTACAAACTGAGAGCCTTTGCAGATGATTTGGTGTTGATTTTGGCGGACCCTTTGAAAGGAATTGAAACCCTAATGACAAAATTGAAAGAATTTGGTGTAGTGGCTGGTTTTAAGGTTAATAAGCAGAAAACCAAAGTCTTAACTAAAAATATGAAAATACAAGATCAAATGAAAAACTAGGGCTTTTAAAGTAGAAATACCCAGCCTGTGGAATGATCTCCCTCTGATGATATGGTGTCTGTTTTTCAGGCCATGCCAGAAACCACATACGATTGTGAAACAACAAAGCAATTAACAGTGCAGTCCTAAGCAGAGTTATACCCTTCTAAACACATTGACTTCAGTTGACTTTTTGAGTATGGATATTCTTTCGGTTTTCATGAGACAGACTGTTATTACTTGTTTCTGTTTTGTATCTTCTTTTATAAATCATCATTTTGTGATGTTTTATAGTTGTTTTTATTGTAAGCTGAAAAAATAACCTGAAAACCTCGTAATAAATGTAAATAAATAAGGAAATCAATTAGTGAAAGAACTTTCTTTTCATTTTGCATAAAATATAGGATTAGTTTGTATAGTTTGTATATAGGGCTTTTTAACATGTGCTACTTACATGTGTGGCAGTGCATAAGCATCTACTTACCTGTACAAATGACTGAGGCTGTGAAAAAGCATATTGCTTTCAGGGGAAAGCTTCAAAAGGAGATCTAGTAAAGCAGACTACAGCCAGTAAAAATTATACTCATTGAATCCAAGTCACCCTTTTCTTAAAGATTTATTGATTTGTTGTTTGGGCATAGCACACTGGCTGCAAGAAAACCGTCTGTACTCCATTAACTTAAAATTACCAATTTCTCCAGTACTTTATCATGTAGCTGTATAGATAGGGCAGAGGAATAAGATCAAGGCTTCATAGATTAAAATATATGTATATAAATTAGTCATAGAGGTTCCTTTCATCATCCTTTTTTCACTGTTGGAAAGATTAGGAATCAGTTCCTAGATGTTTATAAAAACTGCTTTTGCTGCTTGCTGAAGAAACTCACAAACTTTTTTATGTTTATAAAGTGACTTGCAGTTGCAATTACTGTGCACTGCATAAAGTGCAAGGAATTTGTTTTAATTAAATAATTTGAGCCTATGTAATCTGTGTTATTCCCCACCCAGGTTCTGGAGGGATAATGATCCATTAAACGTTTATCATGTTTAAATTAAACATTAAAGAGATTAATACTTATTGTGGGTTCCCACTTTTTATTATTTAATTTAATTTTATTTTTATTCTACCTTTCCAGCCTTTGAGGTGGATTACAAAATCTACACAGAACTACAACAAAATAGCAATACATGCATGTGTGTGGGCAGACGGATCACGTTTGCATCTCTTTAGTCCTCAGAGTCTTCTTGGCACTGCTGCTGTTTGGGCTACAGCATGGCTGCCTCCCAGTTCATCCTGCTTTCTCCTTCCCATCTCATATGAACATGGACTCAGAGCCAAGCTACAAGTGACAAATTACACTGGCCTGGCAAGTGAACAGACTCATGTGTATTCCTCCCTGTTCACTTGCCATTCACTTGCCCTCCACTTGATCAAGTGGAGGGCAAGTGAACAGGGAGGAATACACGTGAGTCTGTTCACTTGCCAGGCAAGGGTAATTCGTCACTTGTAGCTTGGCTCTCAGAGGAACATGATCTCCTACCTTACTCCCACAAGGCAAAGCATTTCATTTCATCTCAACCTATGTTATATACTGGCACTTTGCAGACCACTTGTTCTTAACATGTTTTGCATCAACACCCGTTATTTTACCATGTCACCTTTTGCAGGAGAACAGCAATCATATTGCAAGTTCTGCCTACAGTCAAAGAAACCACATGTGAAGCACAAATGAATGTGATTTTATTACTGCTTTGTTAAACCTTTATTTTTTTTAATCTCCCAGTAAAAAAGTCAAACACACCACCAAATTTTAAACTCGTGAAGATCAAAATTTCTCATTTGATTAGCTGGTACATTTAGATTTTCAAATTCAATACAAATTGTCCTTAAAATGAGTTCAGCCGGTTCTTAATGGAAATGCCAAGACAGAGCTCCCTGTTAGACAATACAAGAGCTGAGTCATTTTATCCTGGAAGAGAAGGTATTCAGGAACTCAGAACCAATCTGTGATTAGTTTATGCTCAATGCCCACTCAGGATTACATCTCTGCCAACAACAAAAAAGAGAACTGGCTGCATTCTCTAAATCCAGAGACACAGGAAATAGTGAAGGATCTTTCTTTCTTTCTTTCTTTCTTTCTTTCTTTCTTTCTTTCTTTCTTTCTTTCTTTCTTTCTTTCTTTCTTTCTTTCTTTCTTTCTTTTCTGCTTGCTTGCTTGCTTGCTTGCTTTCTAAAATATTTTTATAGGCACAGAACCACAATAGGGTTGAGAACCACAAAAGAATAGAAAAGGCCTTCATTGGTAAAAGTGTGTTTGTGTGTGTGTCTGAATATGGCCGTTTTCACACTGCCTTATTTTTCCGCTTCCATCCCGCCCCACTGTATCCCACAATTCTCACTTTCCGTTCTGATTAGTCCTTTTAATCCGATCCCCTCTCATCACACGATGTTCGCACCCGCCTCTGAAAAAGCGCCATTTCCTTTCCTAGTAGCGTGATCTGTGACGCGCAGCAAAAGAACCCTCCCTTTTTAAAAAAAACGTGACTTTCAATAGCGATATACCAATATATCATTGTAATTGGTTGTTATCGCTCACACCCCGTATCACATGATTGTTTGGTTTCTTGGCATCCACTGACCACCGCATTCTATTGGTTCCAAATCGAGGCGGGCAAATTTGAAATGGTCGGCGGAGTGGGTGTTGAACTAGCAAGTGCTCTTGTTTGTGGTGGTCCTGGTGACTGTGAAATGCCATATTTTTAATTATAAAAGGCACAACTGTGATGCCACAATTTCCAACACAATCTTCATTAGAGATCAAAGAATGTTAAAGTCCCACCGAAGACAAAACCACAGACATATAATTTATTTGCGTTTCTGATATGTAATAATTTTCAATGCAGTACAGGAAAAAATTGGGGGGGGGGGTTGTGCTGCTCAATAGGAAGAGCTCTTTAAAAAGGGGGGGGGGAGAAAATTCAGTGCTGTTCCAAAATAACATGTTAATGGTATAACGGTATACTATTACAAAAAAAAGAGATCACAATAACTTTTTACGGGAGACAAGACAGGACATCCAAGGGGCAGGGTGAGTTGTCTCGACAACTCTGGGAGTGGCCAACAAAGCTGACAGTTTGTGGAACAGTGAAATGCCACATCTCGAGTGTTCGCATTCGGGGGGGGAAAGGCGGAACAAACCCATCACTTGGAAAAGGAATGGAACTGGTAATTGCGGGGTTTTGGGGAGAATATTGCGGTACATGCTTGGAATAACTACGAGGGAATGGGAATGAAAGCGCAAAACGCAGTACATTGGCGCTCACGTTCCGCTATAATAAGACAGTGTGAAAACGGCCTATATTCAGATATGTACAATATATAGATCTAAAGTTCAGCTTAAAAAAAAAAAGCTGCGCTGCAGCATGTTTCAGCAAAAAAGAGAATGAAAAACTACATGTTTTTCGTGATTGATCCTCTCATGAAACACATAGCAAAAAGAAAGCAAAACCAAGAACAGCACTTTTAATCCTCCTCTCTGGAAGATACAACTAATTACACTCACAACAGTATTGGCCGCAACCTATTGTTTTCCCTTAGAAATTTGTGCAAAGCACACTTGCAATTCTTTTTTCTTTCTTTTCTTTTCCTTTTTTGTTAATATTTGAAATGTTCAACATCTGTAAGGAAAAAGTATAACTGGGTTCACAAAAGACAACACTCCTCTAAAAACATGTACCTCGCACAAAAATATGTTTATTTATAATTTTATTTTTCCTTCATTTATACCTTGCCTTTCTCACCCAGAGAAAGTTACATTGTTCTCCTCTCCTGAATTTTATTCTTACAACAACCCTGTCAGTTAGGCTAGGCTGAGAATGTGTGACTGATCCAAAGTCATCCAATGAGCTTCCAGGACACAGTGAGAATTTGAAATGGGTCTCCCAGAAGCTAGTTCGAAATCTTAACAGCTACACTACTATACTTGCTCTCATACAACACATAGAAATGGATGCTAAATTGTATCAGACAGAAACTGCAAATTTTCCAAATATTGCTGGATCTGGATTTGCCATATAATCCTAAACTCATTCCGCAGGGTCAGTTACAATGATTCAGATTTCATTCTGCTTCTCTCAATCTCGAGAGATCCAAACGAGAAAAGGAGACATGAGATGAAGAACTGAACTTTCCCTGGCTTCTCCCTGACTTTTAAAAACTGCACACATACAGTGACTTTTTTTGAAGTAGCTGTTGAGTTGCCGCTGATAATGTCTTATGTGTGTGCAAAATTCTTAGTCCTGTACTGCTTCCTTCACTGCTGATTGGTTGACCACCTGGTGGAAACCACTCCCTCCCTCCCCAGCTCTCCCCACACACCCTCTTTATTTATTTGTTTGTTTGTTTGTTTGTTTGTTTGTTTGTTTGTTTTTAAACAAGGGAAGGGCCATAACACTGCTGTACTGTGAAATCAAAACAGCAAATTCATAGCCTTGCAAACTATGCCCACAAATTACATTTTTATTATCTGATCGACTCTTTGGCATTAGAGGAGAGTCACAGCACTGTGATGTTCATGCATTCTACCCCATTCAGCACAATGTCCATCCCGTTCCCTAATGGCAATCCACATTCCTCACTGATCACTTCTTGGGTTTACATTTTTATGGTGTTCATGGAGATTTTGAAATGGGGATGGAGAATTCTCCTTCTCCATCCCAGAACACAGTCATGAGATGTGAGGAGGCCATTGAGAATGCTGTTTGTTTGGGAAGCAGCATTTTAACATTTTACTCCGGCAGAAAGGCACCATTTTGCACCGAGCAGGCAATTCAAACCACACCAGAGCATCAGCTAGCAGCTAGTGGAACAAGTGCGAAAAGTACTTTGTAGGTTCCCCCCAGAACTCCACTGCCAATTGCCTCTCAGGATTTTTTTTAAAAAATGGTGGGCACGGGACTACCCAATCAGCAAATAGAGGGACAGGGAGAAGGAGGGTGGTGGTGGACACACTGGGTTCCAACACTGCAACATTACAATGCATGGGCTGTTTTTTTGCTTTTGTTTTTTAAAGTGATGGGCATCTAGCTAGTCCAGAAGAAATTGAAATGGTGGAATGATACTGCTTGTAACGCTTGTCATGTTTTGCCTGTGAAGAAGCGTTACATGTTTTGTCATGTTTTGCCTGTTTTGTGCGAAATGGGACTGGAGTCCTTACATGCCAGCGAAACCCATAGGCAGCATGAATTACCTATGAGGAGGCATTTACCAATTTGAAGTCTACATTGCTGCTGCAAAACTTTGCTCTGTTATGGACTTTCCCCAAGCACTTTAACTGTATTCATTGAATGAATGAACTTTTATATTCTTTGTATTTGTCTTACCACCATTGAACTCTGATATATAAGAAATGTAGTTATATATTTGTATATTTGAATTTACTTCATTCAGCACATTAGCACTTTAAATATATGAATTATTGTTTATTTATGGTGACTGTATACTTCAGAGGTTTACTGTAATTTGTAGTTCACTCTGTGCCCCTGGAGCAGCTCTCTTTTTTGCTTAGACCGAGGAAGTAGCAGGTCTGCTAGTCTTAAACAAATTGCTAGTATGACTCTATCTAGGTGAACATGCAGTAGGGTGAGGGGAAGTGGTCTTACACTTGAGGCATAGAGTCATGGGGGTAGAAGAAGGTATGGTGCTGGAAGGAGGATGTGTCAGGTGAGAGGAAGGAGGGATCATCAGGCTACCATTCTTCTTTCCAGTCCTTCTCCCAACCAAGGGGATCTGGGGAATCTCACTCTTTAGGCCTGAAAGTGCTGCTGCTGAATGTTTGGCTCAAAATAAAAGATCCTTCATTCAAAATTCCATCAATAATCGATCAATTAATCATTTATTACAGTCAAAGACCAGAAGAATAAAGCATAATTACAATATATATACAATTATTAAACAAGACCCCCTTATCCCACACTGGCTCAAAGTGCCAAGGGGGTGGCAACGTATGACTTACCATCCGTGGCTGTCGTACGGCTAAGTGTGTTGGGTTGGGGAAAGCAATAGTGAACTACCCTGTAAAAACTTCACTGCGAGACTCTGCGGATCTCTCTCGATGTGCTATAGGACAGAAAGGCCTGGAGGGGACCATCTATGGAGTAGCCGAGGGTCAGACGCGACTGTGTGGCTTGGATCTGATCAGATTAATCAAGAAGTATAAAAAAGAAAGTAACAAATACATTTCACTGAATCAGCACTATACTTTGGTAGACTCTGACAGCTGCACAGAGTCTAGCAACTCTATCTAACACGAGCTTTTGCAAGCTCAAGCCCTCACTATCCCAGCAAGACGGAAACATGGTTAAGGGCTCCAAGAAACTTATGTGGATGTACAGAGAGCTCCAGAATAAGCTAAGGGAGAAAAAGGAAATGTTCAGGAAACAGAGAGAAGGACAGACCTCTAAAGAGGGGTATATGAGGGTTACTAGGTACTGCAGATCAGCCATCAGAGAGGCCAAAGCTCAGTACAAGCTGGGTCTGGCCAGGAGGGCTCACTACAATAAGAAAAAACTTCTACAGATATGTGAGAAGCAAACTCAAGGTAAAAGAGGCAATTGGACCGCTGTTGGGAGTAGATGGAGAAACTCTGATGCAGGACAGAGAAAAAGCAGACAGGCTTAATGACTTTTTTGCCTCTGTTTTCTCCCTGAAGAACTCAGGCACATCTAGAGATAGTAGAAAATGTGGCAGGACACCTGAGTGGATAATTGACATTGACAGAGAGATTGTGGAGAGGCATCTGGCTGCACTGGATGAATACAAATCCCCTGGGCTGGATGGGGTGCACCCAAGAGTGCTGAAAGAACTTTCTAGATAATTTGCAGAACCCCTGTCCATCATCTTTAAGGCCTCCTGGAGGATGGGATGTGCCACAAGATTGGAGAAGAGCGAATGTTATCCCAATCTTTAAGAAAGGGAAGAAGGATGGCCCAGGAAACTACAGGCCGGTCAGTCTGATGTCTGTTGCTGGGAAGATATTAGAACAGATTTTAAAGGGATCAAATCTGTAAGCATCTGAAGGCCCGCTCAGTGATCCGGGGAAGTCAGCATGGTTTTGTCCCTAACAGATCCTGCCAGACCAACCTGGTTTCCTTCTTTGATTGAGTGACCAGCTTACTGGATTAGGAGAACTCTGTTAATGTGATTTATCTGGATTTCAGTAAAGCTTTTGATAAGGTCCCCCATGACATTCTGATGGGCAAACTGGAAGACTGTGGACTGGACTATAGGACAGTTCAGTGGATAGGGAACTGGTTAGAGGACCGCACCCAAAGAGTGGTGGTCAACGGCGTTTCATCAGATTGGAGGGAGGTGTACAGTGGGGTGCCGCAGGGCTCAGTTTTGGGCCCGGTACTTTTCAATATTTTTTATCAATGATCTGGATGAAGGAGTGGAAGGGCTGCTCATTAAATTTGCTGATGATACCAAATTGGGAGGAATAGCAAACACCCAAGAAGATAGAATTAAAATTCAACAAGACCTGAATACTCTGGAGAAGTGGGCAGCTATGAATAGGATGCAATTCAACAAAGACAAGTGCACAGTATTACATCTGGGCCATAAAAATGGGAAGCACAAATACTGGATGGGGGACACACTTCTGGGCAGTAGTAGATGAGAAAGGGATCTTGGGGTAAGGGTGGACTGTAAACTAAATATGAGCAGTCAGTGTGATGCGGTGGCAAAAAAGGCTAATTCAATCTTGGGTTGTATCAAAGGGGCCATAGCGTCGAAATTGCAGGAGGTCATAACCCCTCTCTATACTGCCTTGGTCAGGCCACACTTGGAGTATTGTGTGCAGTTCTGGAGGCCGCACTTCAAAAAGAATGTGGACAAAATCGAGAGGGTGCAGAGGAGAGCGACGAGGATGATCAAGGGTCTGGAGACTGAGCCCTACGAGGAAAGGCTGAGGGCCTTGGGAATGTTTAGTTTGGAGAAGAGGAGATTGAGGGGGGACATGATTGCTCTCTTTAAATATTTGAAAAGCTGTCATTTGGAGGAGGGCAAGGAGCTGTTCCAGTTGGCAGCAGAGGGTAGGACACGAAGCAATGGGCTTAAATTACATGCACAAAGGTACCAGCTGGACATTAGGAAAAACTTTTTCACGGTCAGAGTAGTTCAAAAATGGAATCAGCTGCCTAGGGAGGTGGTGAGCTCCCCCTCACTGGCAGTTTTTAAGAAGAAGCTGGACGGATATTTGTCAGAGATGCTTTAGGCTGATCCTGCACTGGGCAGGGGGTTGGACTAGATGGTCTGTATGGCCACTTTCAACTCTATTATTCTATGATTCTATCCAAGGGACTTTTTCCATTTTGATTGAAAGGTGTCTGTTAATGTTAAAGGTGCAAGACCTGCAGGAGAGAAAACAAGCTTCAGCCAGATCATTAAGGATCTAATACTGGATGAAGAGATTGACTTGGTATCCACCACAGTCTTTGCATCATGATACACAAAGACCAAATGGCAGGATGCAGTGGGATATTTCATAGTGGGATATTTCACAGAGTATTTATCACAACACAATTCCAACAACAGATTTACAGCAACAAAGGCTATGTGCCATGGATCCAGATAATCACAGGGAAGCGCTCATCTAATACATGTAAAGTCCATAGTATCTGCTGCTAAGGAAGGAAGTTGATGGCTCTGAAGCACCAGTAGGAATTAATAATTCTGAAAACTCTGTTGTGGAAAGATTTAAAACTAATGTTAATCCTTGCAATACAGGTGATGAACTATCAGGCAAAGGAAGGACTGCCTTAGGAAAACATCAGAACAATCATTTTTGCAGTGATTAAAGTTCAGGTTGGAAAAGAGGTCACTGCATGAATAATACTGAGATTGGCCCAAGTATCACTGTAGACATTTATTTATAGCTTAAAAATAAAAGGTCCTTGGGATGGCTGAAAATGAGTAATGGAGCCATTTGTTGTATGTACTTTGAGAGATATATGATCAATTATATCCAGTCTTGTACTTCACACATAATAAATTAAAACATGATTTGGGAACCGAGTGTGCTTTCTTCTCCAATTGAATTTTGTTTCTGCCATTTGTTTGGCTATCTGGAAGTCTTTTCCAAAAGAGTTTTGATGAAGACTTACCAGTTGTTTACAAATTGTTCACTTTGAGAATTATGTATGTTTAATTATTGTTAGGATTGGGTTTTATTAGTCGTCATTGGAAGATGAGGAAGCCATGATGCCTGATCTCCCAGAGGTTGAAACTCTGGCAGACTTTGAGGTTCCTGAACCCTCTGTCTCCCAGCAGCCATCAGAGTACACACAATGAACTGTGGCTTCTGGACCAGAAGACCAGGTGGCCCATGAACAGAAGCCAGTCTCAGAGACTGGCAATGCTGAGGAACTCGCTGAGGAACTCTCTGAGGAAACATGCCAGGGACCCCACAGTCATCCTCAGCACTCCAGGAGGGGAGAAGGTGAAGAGCTCAATTCAGAGGGAGGTATGCCCAGCTCATTGCCCAGGGTCTTTCCTCTGCCCACAAGGCATTAAGGGATGCAGCTTCACCTTGAGGTTTTGAAAAATACTGGCCAGATTATTGCTGTAAGTGCCTGCAGATTTCAGGCCACTGCTACAGCTGCTATAAATACCCTCAGTCAAGCTCTGATGGTGCCTGCCTTGCCTGTTGTTTTAACTGTGTTTGAGAAACTGTCTGCCTGCTCTTAAGTACAAACAGGACATTGGTATCTAACTTATTACTGAATGACTAATTGTAATTTTATGAAAATTTTGTATTGTGGAGCTGTATTGAAATAAAAGGGTTTTACCAACTCACAACTGCGGGCAAAATTGAAGCCTTAGGACTAGGCCCTCTAATATTCAGCTGAATGGAACCATGTTCACAAATGGTGTATCTCTCCTTTATTTGTTTGTTTGTGTGTTTGTGTTTTTTTTATTTATAGTCCACCTTTCTCCGTGATACTCAAGGGAGATTACACACCGTAATTCATTAAGATCAACAGCTGGGACGTTCAATAAACAATGTAATAGGATTTACAAATGTGAAATTTGAAGAAATTTGAAAACAAGCAGATTTAGGGCTGAAACAAAGCATAAATAATTAAAATGAGATATTAAAAAGTGGAGAAATTACCCAGTAGGAACATACAGCAACAAAGAGAATATACACTAGTATACTCTATAGTCTCTATCTCTTTACCAGTGCATCTCCTTGAACCATTTCCTTAGAGTGCAGCCCTATTACCTATATATGAAAGTCTTCCTGAATAATTCAGTTTTGTGTAGTTTGTGGAAAGCCAGGAGAATAGGAGCCCTCCTAACCTTATCAGGCAGAAAATTCCATAAGGTTGGGGACACTACAGAGAATATGCATGTACAGGCAGTAATTAATTTTGCCCGTTTACAGGATGGCACCTGTGGAAGGCCTTGTTCAGATGAGTGTAGCTGCTGTGACAGAGCATAGAGAAAGAGGTGGTCCCACAGATATGATGGAACAAGATAATGAAGGATTCTCTATGTGATAGTGAATACCGTGAACTGACCCTGGTAACTGAAGGGAAGCCAATAGGTCAGTTTTTAGGGGCTGTTATCATATTCTTCTGTGAGTTTCTTAGATATATGTCAGATACACTCCAGTATATCTGCTATGGTTAGTTTTAGGCATAATACTTTGATTCGCTGAGAATGTGTAAAGGATACTTAATTGCTACTTGGCCGTTAGCTACTCATCTTGCAGGTGTTTTACTTTCAATTTCCCAGCTGGCTTGAGAACGTGGCCTTGGAGCGCTAGCTGAAGCCAGTCCTCCCTGAGAACTATGGTGAACTCATTCCTCCCCGTTCCCTGCTCCCACAGGCCTGGACCCTTCATGCCGAAACCCTAACGGTCTCCCATTCCCAGGGGCTGGAACGTTCCCCTATAATTAACACTGTTCACCCACCTTGTGTCACTTCTGCCAATGACCCTGTCTGAGTACCTTGATGCTGATACATCTCTAATAAAGCAACTTTAACTTTTACACAAGAGTGTCTGAAGTGAAGTGCTTGGGGGACTTATCTGGCAAGACCTGACTATATATCTGTTGGGCAATGATGACAACAAGATTCTGAACACGTTGGCTGTATCTGAAGAATTGAGCTGTGGCTCATGAAAGTTCATACCCTACCACAAATTTTGTTAGTCTTATAGATGCCACAGGATTCTTGCTCTTTTCTACTGCTATAGACAGACTAACATGGCTACCCATCTTGATGAACTAAACACGTTTGCCTGATGCTGTTATTGCACTGAAATCAGGAGAACCCGAATATTCTTAACTTTGTGTAGGTTGTGGTTATGGAACTAATGGTTATGGAACTATAGGATCAACTCTGTCTAAAAACTAGACATAGGTATTGCAAAATGATAGGACAAGTATTTTTTTTAAAAAACAGAACAAGTGAGATTGTAACTTGATCGAGAAATAGAGTTCTTACATTTTACAGAGTTTTGGGAGGGAGTTTGGGGTTTTAGATAATCAGTATCCTTGAAGTATTGCTGCATCAAGCCTCCTTCACTCAGGGCCTCATCATAGCAGGAAACACCTATTGCATTCAAGGACAGAGCCAAGGTCTTTGAGGAACCCCTTCAAAGGAGGGAAACAGATGGTCCCCTCAGCAAAATGATGTCTCTAAACTATGTAGCAGGTTAAGAGAAGGAAAGGAGTCAGCTCAGGGACACACTTCAGCATTTTGAAAGGTTGTTAAACAAATCATCACAAACTGAGAATATAACTAAGAAACAGATGCAGTCACTAATTGCTCATTTGAACTTTGCCTATAGGACTATTCCACTAGGAACAGATATTTTTTCCCTTTCAGATTAAGTGGATACTCTCAACATATGAGGACATCACAAAGAAATTATGCATCTGATGCTATTGATGCAATAACCTGGTACAGCAAAGGTACAAATCTGTTACGTATCATGTGGACTTGAAAAATAGTGTGAGTTGCAGTTAGTATATCAGACTAGGCAGTCCCTGGTTCAAATCCCCTCTGAACCAATGACCAGTAACCAACATGCCAAGGGCCCTTAAACTTTCTTAAAAGGAGGCAGTGAGTTACAGTTAAAGGGTCAGAAGTATCAGGACAATGAAAGTACTTTCCCCAAGACACAGGTTCTGTCAATTGGGATTCATAGTCCCTGGCTACATAAACCACTCTCTTAAATCTATGTAAGACAATTCTTCAGAGCTTGTGTGGTAGGACTGAGGACTAGGGGCGCGCAATTTGGGTTTCCAATTTGGGATAAAAAACCTGAATCGGAACCAATTTGTAAAGATTCATGATTTCCTAATCAAGCCCAACATGCTGGCCCCAATTTGGAATGTTGAATCAAAGCTTCCCAAAGTTATTTGGGACACTTTGGAAAGCTTCGGGGAGATTTCAAGCCCCATGGCTGGCTTCAACTGACTGGCAGGGGAGCTCCCTCTTCTGCCAGTCAGCTGGAGCAAGCCTCAGGGTTCGAACTTAAAGCACTGGAAATAGGCGCTTTAAACTTCAGCTGGGAGGAATTCCCCCCTCTCTGCTGAAGCATGGGAAACCCCGAAATGCTTTAATCCCCACCTTCCACTGTCAGGGGACTTCCCCGCCTGCCAGCTGAAGAAAGGCATGGGGTTTAAAGGGCCCCTTTTCGTGCTGCTTGCCAGTGGCATGGAAAGGGGCTCTTTAAACCCCGGCTTCAGCTAGCACACAAGGACTTCTCCACCTCCAGCTGAAGCAAGCTGCAGGATTTAAAGTGCCCCTCTCCATGCTGCTTGTGAGTGGCACAGAAAGGGGCGCTTTAAACCCTGGCTTCAGTTGTCAGGCTGGGACTTTCCCACTTGCTAGCTGAAGCAAGCTACAGGGTTTTAAAAACTACTGTCTGCAGCTTGTTTCACCAGATGGGAGGGGGAGGAGGGAATCTCCTCCTCCCCCTCCCATCTGGTGAAAAATGCAGTGGGGTAGGAAGTTTGTCTGTGTGCACTGAATCTTTCCAGGTTAATAAGCGATTTCCAAAGCAGCTTGCCACTTCGGAAATCGCTTATTTCCAACTCTTTTTCCCACTTCAGAGATTCCGAAACAGGAAACCCAATTTTTTGTTGTTGCACACCCCTAATGAGGACTGGGCTCAAATACCAAACAAATAACAATAGCAGCAGCAGCAGCAGCAATATTTGATTTATATACCACCCTTCAGGACAACTTAATGCCCACTTAGAGTGGTTTACAAAGTATGTTATTATTAGCCCCACAACAAACACCACATGGGGCTGAGAGAGCTCCTAGAAGCTGTGACTGACCCAAGGTCACCTAGCTGGCTTCAAATGGAGGTGTGAGGAATCAAATCAGATTACAGTCCCGCCCTCTTAGCCACTACACCAAACTGTATTTACCTGAAAAGGAATATGGCCATGAATTTAAGATGGTCCCTTAAAATGGTTAACCCCAAAGTTATTTTATTACTGTATATAACTGTACATTTGTATGCAAATTTAAGATTGCTCCCTCCTTTTATTGATAGCACATGTGGGGAGAAAATACTAGTGTGTCTTTCAGATTAAATTCCGATTTTAAATGAATGATATGTACTATTTATGTTTTTAATGGTAATGGTAATGTTGATTAATTGTGTAGTGTGTTTTTAAGCTTTGTTGTGCTCCACCCTGAGCCCACTTGTGTGGGGAGGGCGGACTATAAATTGAATAAATTAAATTAAATTAATATAGTATGTATGAAATCCCTTTATTTTTCATGTAGTTCTTACCTCTAAAAATGTGGTACTTATATCTAATCCTTTCTTCAGACATCTGGCAGGAGAGGAGACCCTAAATGCATTTCTGTGCACACATTTCTATGGCAGACCTCCCTGCACTGTTCAAATGTAGACTAAACATCTAAATAACATCCATGATTGTGATATTAGATAATGTGAGCTCGACTGGCAGATGATCAAGCATAGCTAGTTCATTTTGGTGCCATCATCATTCCAAAAAAATAGGCCAAAAATTGATTAAAAATTAAAAGTTGAATATCACATGTTTGCAGGCCCAGTGCTGATGAGTGCGGGGAGAGCAAGGCGACAAAAACACACAGAACAACCTTAGCTGGAGTTAAAGGAGGTCGCAATTGTATTGGTACACAGCTTATGGAACATTGGTGATTCATAGGACAAGGATCTGAATATATGCTGACCCACCTGCCAACTGATAACCCTCTATGTCCCCTCAACCCGACTGCTGAGGAGGAAACCATGGGATGACATATATTGGGATACCACATAGGTGGGTGCTCTGTGTGGATCCCATGCCACCTGGGAGTAAGCCTGCCCTGTCAGTCCCTGAGCTTGGCATGTACTTCCCCAGCCTGATTCCCAGAATATCACAATCCCCTTGTTGGGAAAACTGGTCTTACAAGCCCTGTCTGCCCCCAAAAGGATCCATGCTGAATGCTCAAACCACCTTGATCCAAAGCTGTAACACACAAAAATCTGTTACAATAATGTCCCCATAAAAACCCCATGGCATGTAACATCTGATCAAGTTCCTTATTAGCCACCATGAACAGCGCCCTGGAAACTGAAGATACAAGGGAGAGCTGGGTGGGATGCCCACTGCGAGCTGAGTGAAGAGGGGTGGTGCCGGCCCTTCCTTTTATGTCCTACCAGCAGACCTGAGAGGAAACTGTGCCACTCAGGTCCATCTCCCAGTCCCACTCCCAATGACTGGCCAGCCACCCTGATTGGTTGGCAAAGAGTTTGAAACACAAAGGAGCCTGTGCAGCCCAGCAGAGTGGCTGCTAGATGCTGAGAAGATGACGGCCATCATGCTGCACCATCCCCACCACACCACAGGATGCAACCAACCTGCCCAGGTAAGTCTAGGGAGCAGCGTTTCTTAAAGGCCAAGGATGTATTCATTCTCATTCTCTCTCTTTCCCTTTTCTTTCTCTATAGCTATATCTGTCTATACACATGCACAGTCTACAAGTTCATCTAGATGTACATTAATCAGAAACGTTTGGATATTATGGCACTACTCATATATAAGGCAAGAAAATTCAGGATTAAGGTGGGAAAAGTTGAAGCATTTGGAATAGTTTTAGTCTTTAATGTGTTATGATTGTATTAGTCTCAGTCCAGAGTTAGGTTTAACATAGGACAATTGGAGGTTGTGTAGGTCCAATTAAGAAATGAGATCTGTCCTGCCATCTGCTAATTTGATGGTGGAACCAGTCTTAGTTGATAAATATAGGCAAATAAAACTCAGTCATATGTCTCTTTGTTCAGACCTACCAGTAAGATCTGCAAATGGATTATGCTTCTGGTGTGCATATTTCTGAGGGTCAAACTAGATATGAGGGTTAGACTAGGGGTGTGCAAAGGCACTCTGTTTCGTTTTTCTTGTTTCGGGAAACCCGAAACAAGAATCCCTTTCGGATACAGGGAAAAGCTGAAATGGCTAGCCGTTTCGGCTTTCGGCTTTGTTTCGGCTTTCGGCTTTCGGCTTTCGGCTTTTTCAATGGGAAAATGCCTCCGTCTTCCTGGACGCCTGGGGGAGGCATTTTCCCACCGAATCAAGCCAAAATTGGTGGGGACCTTCCTCTACCCCTCTCTAACAACTCCCCAAGTTTCAGACCGATTGGACTTTGGGGGGCATGTTATGGCCCCCCAAACCAGGTCCCCCTATCCTCTCATTAAGAAGCACTGAGCAGCATATTGTTAGACTACTGCTGCTCATCTTCTTCATTATTTCCTATGGGGAAAAATGAATAGGCAGGCTTCCTTTGCCAGGGGTGGCATTTTGCATGCAAAATGCCCCCCCAACCCTCTGGGGCCCTTCTCCCACCCTTCCTCCCACCCCCCACCAAGGCTCAGCCTGCTCCCCCTTGGGGGGGCATTTCATGGCCTCCCCAAGTAGGTGCTCTGTTCTCTACTGCTTACAGCTGGGGGAGGCTTGTCTTGCCAGGGGTGGCATTTTGCATGCAAAATGCCACCCCTACCCTCTGGGGCCCTTCTCCCACCCTTCCTCCCACCCCCCACCAAGGCTCAGCCTGCTCCCCCTTGGGGGGCATTTCATGGCCTCCCCAAGTAGGTGCTCTCAGCCCCCAAAGTCCACCCCCTACAGCCCCACACAAACCCAATTCCCCCCCAGCTGCCACACACAGACCCAAATCCCCCCAGTAGCTCCTCACAGACCCAAATCCACCCCCAGCTGCCCCACACCCACCATAATCCCAGGAACAGGCTGGCCAGCCCTCCCCCTTTTGGAACTCCTAAACTCTCTTTCCCAGGGCAATTCCGCACAGCCCAGGGGTGCCACAATGGTGGGCACACTCCTGAGTGCCAACTTATCCCTGGGAAAGAGCACCTGACACACAACCACCCCCTGACACCCCCCTCCCCACCTACATAGAAGGCTGGCCTGCCTGCCCCATTGTTCCCAATGCTGGGAACCAACCTCACATCAAAGAAGGGAACACAGACACACAATGATTCAAGTTTGAAAAAACTTTATTTTATCACTTTCAAAGTACAATAGGTCTACAAATCACATCAAATCACAATAACTGTCGCCAACACAAAAGGACAACACAATTCACTACACATCAGAGAATCTTAATTTTTTTTTGAAAATGACAAACTCTAAATTTTTGAACATATTCAGGTTACATAGTAGGAGGGCACAACAGGGCATGGAAAAAGAAGCCCACACTAGACAAGATTATCATAACTACCAGCTTCATACAACTCTCCCTCCATAACCAAACTTAATGGGGGGAAACCACTGCAACAAAATGCCCCCCAACCCTCTGGGACCCTTCTCCCACCTCTACTCCCGCCCCCCACCAAGGCTCAGCCTGCTCCCACTTGGGGGGGGCATTTCATGGCCTCCCCAAGTAGGTGCTCTTTTCTCTACTACTTACAGCTGGGGGAGGCTTGTCTTGCCAGGGGTGGCATTTTGCATGCAAAATGCCCCCCTACCCTCAGGGGCCCTTCTCCCACCTTTCCTCTCACCCCCCACCAAAGCTCAGCCTGCTCCCACTTGGGGGGGCATTTCATGGCCTCCCCAAGTAGGTGCTCTTTTCTCTACTACTTACAGCTGGGGGAGGCTTGTCTTGCCAGGGGTGGCATTTTGCATGCAAAATGCCCCCCCTACCCTCTGGGGCCCTTCTCCCACCTCTACTCCCACCCCCCACCTCATGCATTCCTTAACAATCAAGAAATCTGGAGTTTACTATCACGTGCATGTCAGTCCCTCAAAGACTGAAGCACTATGGAATTAATGAACCATTCACACTTTGAATTCTAGATCCTCAGACACAATTAGGGATCCATTTCCCCTGGTGGGGGATCCCCCACTCCCACCTTTCGCCCCCTGTCACTGCTTACCTGGCTGGAAGGGGGAAAGTCAGGGAATGAGCCTTTGGGGTACGCTCCTGGGGCTGCTGCAGTAATGTCACTGATGTCATCTGCCTGCCCTGAGAGTATTCCTGTGCTTTGCAGCGGGCTGATTTGGGCCCTAAACAGGCCGAAGCAGGATCATTTGTGGCCCAAATCAGCCTGCTGTGAAGTATGTGTGCTCCCCAGCCTTGTGTGATGATGACATCACTTCCTAGAAGAGACATCATCATGCCAGTGCAGTGCCATGAAATGATCATGCATGTGTGAACAGACCCTAAGTATCCTCTAGGCTTCAGTGATGGTGTAGTAATGTTAACAATGTTTTCACACACATCATAGAGAGAGAGAGACAGAGAAGGAGGGAGGCACTGAACCTAGATTATTTCATCTATTTTGCTGTACCCTTCCAAAGCCAGGGTAGCATTGGAACAATGCCCCTCCCCCCCAGCCTGAGCCTTAGAACCAGTTTGCAGTGACTGGCCCATGCATCATACTCATTTTTGAGCCACAGCCAAGTTGTGTGCCTTTTGGAGAAGAATGGTTAAGTTGGTGGTGGGGTATAACCAATTTTAAGATATCCAGTGTAGTGCAATGGCTAGAGTGTTGGACTAGAATCTGGGAGACTCTGATCCTGTGCCTTGGAGGCTTGATGGATGTTCTTGGCTCAGCCAATGTAATGCATAGAGTTGTTTATTTCAGAGGCAGTCTTATTGATCCTGGGGCCCTGGACAAATGTGCAGGACAGGGCCCCAGAATCAGTGCTGCCCCACCACTGGCTCCTTGCCAAGGCCAAGCAATGGGTGGCCCTTGCCCTATGTAGAGTGGGCAGGAGCTCCTGCTGCCGCCATTTTCCCTTTTGTTACCTAGGCCCCAGATAGAGTAGGCTGGAGTGTGTTGTCTCCCTCCCCTCCCCTCCACCCCCTTCAACTACTAAGAAGGCCATCGGCGGCTGAAGTCACTCCCAATGTGGGGCATGGAGCAGCTGTCTATTGTTATCCTGTTTGTTATGATGATGTTAAAACAAAGCAAGGGAGAACAACAGTGTGTAAACCACTATAGGTTTCCAGGGGGGAGAAAACCAGGGCATAAGATAAACTAATAAATGGGTGGGGGGGGTAATATATGCACTAAGATATATATTTTATGTGTATGTGTGTATGTTTTATGCATTCAAATCACTTATGGTGAACTTAAGAATTAATGAGCTCCAAAATATCCCAACACCCTTGTTCATGTATTGCAAACTGAAGTCAATCCACCACCTTTAGGGTCTTCTTCTTTTCCCTACTGCCTTCAATTTTTCCTAGCATTATTGTCTTTTCTAGTGAGTCTTGTCTTCTCATGATGTGTCCAAAGCACAATCATTTTATCTTCAAGGGAGAATTCAGGCTTGATTTGGTCTAGAAGACACTTACATGTCTTTTTGGGAGTCCATGTTATATGTAAACTAAAACTTTCTTCCTACAGTTTGAATGCATTTTCTTCCTGTCAGCTTTGTCCAACTTTTACTTTAATGAAACTGCTCATTTGGCCAAAAGGCCTTGAGCAATGCCACATTAATTACTACAAAATAAAAATATATTTTAAAAACCATTTAAAAATGTCTTTAGTGCCACACTTTAAATTCTTTGATTTTAAAAACATAAGCAAAATGTTTGGGTACAACTAGACAAGTGAACGAGTAAAATACAGCCCAATGCCACTTCTGTTTAAAACCCATTTTTGATGATGGTCTGGATTGTCTTACATTGGCGTCATTGAACTTGGAATCAGGAACCTGAAAATGTTCCATGGGGGCTACACCTACCATGCCAAGGCTATGAGTGTGGAAATGGGATCTCTGTAGGGTTGCAAACTCTGGCCTTGGAAGTTCCTGGCAATTTGGGGGTGGGACTTGTTGAAAGGGAAATCTGAGTAGGGATTTCCCCTAGAATCCATGGGCAACTTTTGCCCTCTAAAGAGTTTGCCCTTGGAAGCTGTGATTTTCTCCAGGGAACTACTCTCTGTAACCTGAACTCCAGGCCCTACCTGGAGTTTGGCTGCCCTAGGCCAATTTCTGATAAAGATGGCAAAGGAGGGCCAGCAACTGACAGAGGCATGGAAGCCCTCACCAAGACATTAGCCAGGGCCTAATTGGGAAGAAAGGGCTACCAGAGAATAAAGTCCCCAAGTAGGTGCTCTCATCCCCCAAAGTCCACTCCTTACAGCCCCATACAAATCCAATTCCACCCCCCAGCTGCCACACACAGACCCAAATCCCCCCATTATCCCTCACAGACCCAAATCCACCCCCAGCTGCCCCACACCCATAACCCCAGGAACAGGCTGGCCAGCCCTCCCCCTTTGGGAATTTCCTAACTCTCGTTCCCAGGGCAAATCCGCATAGCCCAGGGGTGCCACAATGGAAACACTCCTGTCCTGAGTGCCAACTCGTCCCTGGGAAAGAGCACGTGACCTGGCACACAGACAACCACCCCCTGACCCCCCACCACCACCTACAGAGAAGGCTGGCCAGCCTGCCCCATTGTTCCCAATGATGGGAACCAACCTCACATCAAAGAAGGGAACACACACACAATGATTCAAGTTTGAAAAAACTTTATTTTATCACTTTCAAATTACAATAGGTCAACAAATAGCAACATATCACGCTAATTGTCCCCCACTCAAAAGCACTACACAATTAACTACACATCAGAGAATCTTAAAAAAAAAAATTTTTTTTTTTGAAAAGGACAAACTCTAAATTTTAGAACATATGCAGGTTACATAGTAGGAGGGCACAACTGGGCATGGAAAAAGAAGCCCACACTAGACAAGATTATCATAACTACCAGCTTCACACAACCCTCCCTCCACAACCAAACTTAATGGGGGGAAACCACTGCAACAGGGTCCAGCAGAACCTATGTCATTTCCTGCGGCTATGCTTTCAGTTCAGGCACAAAAAGCTGGACTGGGCACTGCCAAGGCACTGGACACTGGTATTTCTGGAGCAGTGTTGCAGAGGTTTCCCCACACCCCCACACCAGCCTCAGCATTTACCTGGAAACATCTGCGAGAGATCATCATTGGCTGGTGCCCATCCACAACTCTTCCCGCATCCCCCGCCCCAGCAAACCAAACATTAACATTACAACAATTTTTTTTTGGTTTTTTTTTTAAAAAACATGAACAGTCCATCAACTTTGAAAAAACATAACCACAACATTTTTTTTTTTTAAACATGAACATTTCATCAACTTTGAAAAAACATAACCATGACATTTTTGGGTTTTTTTTAAAAAAAACATGAACATTTCATCAACTTTGAAAAAACATAACCACAACATTTTTTTTTTACAAAGATTTCTACAGTGAAAAACATTTTAAACATTCACAGCAGGATCTGATATTTTCCCATTCCCTAATCCCCACCTAAGCAATCCCTATCTAACCTATTTCTCCCTCCAGTGGCAATCCATGTTTCGGGGGCATTATTTTTCTGAATAAATTTGGTCCCACAGGGTCTGTCTCAGTGCTGGGAGAGGTTTTTAATTCCCTTGGGGGGGGTTCAAATTGCTGGGGGGATTCCCTTTGCCACTGGTTCCTAACCACCCTCCCTCTACTGGCCGGTTTTAACTGCGTCTACAGGGTTTTATGGAGGGGAGAGCGCGATTCCAAAGGATTGGATTCACAGAGGATGCAGGCCACAAGTTGGGCTCACCTCAGTCACTCTGGAAGTCCAGTCCTGAGAAATCGAAGAGGCAAGAGTTGACCTTCAGGAAGGTCAACTGCTCGACTCTCCATGGGAGAAGGCGAGTGTGATGTGGGCCAACAATGTCGCCCGCATGTGAAAAGACGCGCTCGCTCTCCACGCACATCGGAGGGCATGAGAGCAGCCGCTGCGCCTCGAGGGAGAGGTCCGGCCAGACCGACTCCTTCCTGGCCCAGTAGCTGAGCGGATCGGTGGAGAGCAACTCGCAGGGCTCCGCGAGGTAGTCCCTGACCATCGCCTCCGCCGGATCCTCTCTCACGGTCCTCATGACCCCAGAGGGGACGAGGGCCTACCGGAGCAGCTCCATCTCCATCGGTACTCCAGTGGTGGCCGTGGGGGGGGGGCCTGCGCAGAGGGGGCGTCAGAGGGACCCGCATGGCAGGGCCCCTCTTGCGTCCCCCCTGTCAACAGGCGTCCCCTCTTGGCCTGCCTGCGCCTCATCCAAGGTCGCCAACATGTATGACTCTTCCTTAGTGAGAGGAGTTAGCCTGGCAGCTATGCCCTGCTGCAGCCTTCTCACTAGTGCACGCACCGCTGGAACAAGGTCAGCACGGGGCGCTACCTGGTCTGCAAGGGTGGCCAGATTCCTCTGGAGCGTGTGCACCAGGGGAATGACCAGACCGAGGGTCGCTGTGTCTGACAAGACCGCCACAGTGAAGTCCTTGAAGGGCTTCAGGATCTCCACTGTCTGGGTGATGGTGAGCCAATCCTCCCGGCTGAACTCACCCACCTGACTCGCACTGTGGCTCTCGGAGAGCCATGCATGGAGTGCGGCCTGCTGCTCCACCAAGCGCTCAAGCATGGCGCAGGTGGAGTTCCAGCGAGTGCTAACGTCAGTGATCAGAGCGTGCTCTGGCACACCTGTCCTGACCTGTGTCTGGCGCAGTTTGTGCGTGGCCTTCACACTGCACGAGAAGTGACCCGTGAGCCTCCGACATTTCTGGATCAGTAACTGGAGTTCACGGGTCCGGGTATCAAAGGGTTCCTTCGAGGAGCCCAACCCCAGCGCATCTCTCACCACTAGGTGAAGCTTGTGAGCCACACAGTAGACGCACTCTCGGCTCACTAGACGCGCTGCCACCCTCATGTTCTTGCCACCGTCCATCACCATGCATCCCACGGTGGCGGGTCCCTGGCCTACCCACTCTTCCAACTGTCTCCTTAAGGTGGCAGCGATGTTCTCCGCCGTGTGGGACACATCAAGCACCTCGGCGTGAAGCAAGGCCTTGCAGTAGCCGGCCCGGCGGTCTCCCATCTTTCCCTGGCTAGCTGTGCTAGGCACCTCCCCCCGGCCCCCACCCACAACCGCCTCAGGTTCCCACCAGTGAGCAGTAAGCGAGAGGTACGCTTGCTGCACACTTGGGCAGGTCCAGATGTCGGATGTGAAGTGCACAGTTCTCCCGGCAACCCGGGACAGCTGTGCCTTCACATGGTCCCTGGCAGCCCTGTAAAACGAGGGCACCACTGATCTGCTCAACGTTGTGCGAGCAGGGACGGCGTACCAGGGAAAGAAATCGTGGAGCAGCCCTGAGAAGCCGAAGTCTTCTACTATGGAAAACGGTCTCCCATCCACCGCTACCATGTTGACGATGTGGCGCGTGAGGCGCCGGATCGCCTTCCGGATCCCCTCTCTGGGCACACTAGTGCCCTGCATACCAAGCATCTCCGGGAGAGAGGCTTGGCGTCCCTTCCCTGCAGGTACCCTTGGGGGGAGAGCACCAGAGGAGCCTGCCTCCTTCTGGCTAGCTGGCAGCCGTGCGGCACCACTTGAACCCTCCTCCCGAAGAAGCACCGCCTGGTGGTGCCTCTTCATATGGTACCTCATCCCAGACGTGGAGAGATGCCGCACATCTCTGCCACGGCTGACGCGCTGCCTACAATGCAGGCACTGGGCTGCTCGGGGATCCTCCATTCTCTGGAAGTGCTTCCAGATTTCAGAGGAAAAGGGCATCCCACGCTTCCCAGGAGAAGCGCTTTTGGGACCACCCTGAGGCACCTCCTGTGAGGTGCTCTGGCCGGACACACCGTGTCCCACTCTCGGCCGGGCAGGTGGGGATGGACAAGGCTGAAGGGGCAGAGATGTGGGCTCTTCCACCACAGTCTCTGCCTCTTCCTCCTGCATCCTCCCCTCCTGCACAGCCGCGAGAGGCCTGCTGCTGGCCTCAGAGGAAACTGGGGTGGACCACCCCAGGGGGGGGTCTCATGGGCAGTTCCTCCAACATCCTCCGGGTTCCTGGGGTGATCGTGAGGGATGGAAAAGTCACATGCCCCACGTCCATCCCAGGAGACACCACATGCTGCCCCTCCTCCAGCAGCTGGCTCGCAACCACTGGAGGAGGAAGATCCTCAGCAGCAGGCCCCTGCCCAGTGCCAGCCCCTGCCTGAGACACCTGGGTTGGGGGTGGCCCTCCAGCAGCTGCCTCAGGAAAGAGAGCCTTGCGCACCCTCTTCCTGTCAAAGCCAGGCTGGTGAACAGCAGCAGCGCAGGGGAGGGCCTCCTCCGCTCAGATGGTGGGGCTGCCGCAGCAGTCCCCCTCCCCCTCCCCTCCTCCCGTCTAGATTTCTCCCTAGCCTTTCCCCCAGGGCCCCTCTCTTCTTTCCTCTCCCTTGGGAAAACAAAGGTCAACTTTGTTTTCGAGACCTAACTTACCTGCTCTAAATCTGTGCTTCTAGTGGCTCTGTGACTTGGGGATGAACAATCAAGTGCCCTTTTAAGCGACCCTATTTATGTCAGGGAACCTGAACCTGCCAAACATCTGAATTCCTCCGGAATTGAGCTGGCCCTAAACCCCAGTAGGTGACAGACAGCCTTAGACACTCACACACTAGTATGCCCGGGCCGGCCTGGCACCACCACGGGTGCCAGAGATGGGCAGTGGAACCCTAGTTATGGGGGCACTAATGGGAAGCTTATTGACAGCTATTCCAAATTTATTAATATATATATATAGAATTCCAACCTAACACTCACTCACTAATGCCTTTCCTGCTGAGTCCCTATTTAGTTTTTTTAAAAAAACTAGGCTTGGTTTCCCTAACGATTAAGTTGAGGGCAATTAGCCACTGAATACCTACCAACTGGCCTACCTACCTAAGACACTATTTAGTGGGAACAATGTTTCTGTGGTGTGTGTCGGTGTGGGGTGTGGATGTGGTGGTCTGAAGATGAGCCTCCCCCCTCCCAAGCTATCAAGAACCCACCCCTAAGCCCACCCTAATGTAAACCTGGACTCACACACCACCACCAGTCCTGCAGTCCAGTGATGTTCAGGCGGTCTTGCAGCTGGTCCTCCTCCGCGATGCTGTCAAGAAAGTTGGAATGTTGGAATGTTGGAAAGTTGGAATGTTAACACGCCACACACGCAACCCCCAAAAGTCAAGGCCCCGACCTACAAGTCAAGTCAAGGCACCCCCCCCCCGAAAGGCTAGGGCCAACCAGTGGTAAAACACAACACATCCACCCTGCAAAGCGGGCCTGTGTGCAGGCCCAAAGCTGGCACACTCCTTTTAAATTCCTGTGAAACAGTAGATCAAGCCCACCCCACACTCAAGCATAACAAAGGAAACATCAAAGAAAGCAAGCACAGCAATCAATACTGAACCCCCCCAACCCCCAAATAATGTCTTCTTGCCCAACTATAAAATGTCCCCCCTAGCCCAAGCCATAAAGACCAAACTAAAGCACATGCTAGCAGATTGCCACAGCAGCAGCAATAAGTTCAAAAAACAATTTTTTTAACAACCCTACCAGACCTCCTCTCCAGATGCCCAGCAGCAAAGTTGATCCTCCACACGCAGAGGTCTCCAGGCAGATGTCCTCCAAGTGCAGTCCAGTCCAATAGGTCCACGAACGGTCAGCAACCTGTTTGTGGAGCATAACTGTGAGAGCCAGGCCAGCTAGCAGAGAGAGGCCCCAAAGCCAGAGCATCAGGCCTGTGTGTAGGCCAGAGGCTGGCACACTTGTTTGAGAGCCTGGTGGGAAGCCTTGGAAGAAGGGGACCAGACACAGCTAAGCAACCCCACACCAACCCAATTTGTGGAGCATAACTGTGAGAGCCAGCCAGAAGACAGGCACCAAAGACACCCAGCAGAGCTTCTGGCCTGTGTAGGCCCAAAGCTGGCACACTCCTTTTAAATTCCTGTGAAACAGTAGATCAAGCCCACCCCACACTCGAGCATGAGAAATTAAACATTAAAGAAGGCAAGCACAACAACCAATGCTGAACCCCACCCCCACCCCCAAACATTGTCTGCCCAACCTGTCCCCCAGGCCATGCCAAGACTTAACTGAAACACCCTTTTGCAGAGGCAGGCCACAGCAGCACATTGCCCAGCATCAAAAAAATTACAAAAATTTAAGAAAGGCCTACCAGGTGTCCTCTCAGGATGTCCAGCACAGTTGATCCTCCAGGCAGATGTCCTCCAGGTGCAGTCTCTCTTCTCCTCTCTCGGTCAGCAGCAGCAACAGAAGTGTTCCAGACCAGTCTTGCTCCAAATTTAAATCCCCTGATGCAGCCTCAGCCAAAGATTTAAATCTATTGGCTGGCATAAGAATGCAGCAGTGGGATTGGTGACTCCTAAAGTCCCCCCTCCCCTGCCTTTCCCCACCCACACTCCAAGAGTCACCCTCCTCCTGCTCCCCCTCCCCTACCTGTTAATTTTGGCGGGAATCTCTGCTTCCACTGCTTTGCAAATGCAAAGTGCAATGCTAGCAAATGCAATGCACCTTGCATTTGCAAGGCAAAGCACAGGATTCCCTATCCTCCTTTGCAAGAGGGGTGGGGGGTGACAGAAGGAGTGAGTGATTCACTCCTTCTCCCCCCCTCCCCTCTTCTTAGAGCCTGCAGGAAGCCTTAGCTTCCAGCAGGATTTTGCTAGACGCTTGCTAAGGCAAACGCCTAGCAAAAACAAAATGGCGATTCTCGAATGCCGAAAGAAAGCCGAAACAAGCCGAAACGTTTCAGCTTGTTTTGTTTCGGCTAACCCGAAACGTTTCGGCTTTCCCTGAAACGTTTCGGCTTTCCCCGAAACGTTTCGGATAACCTGAAAGAAGCCGAAAGAAGTTTCTTTCGGCTTTCTTTCGGCTTTCGGAATGCCGAAACGCACATCCCTAGGTTAGACCTTTTTTCTAAGAAGAGTAAATAGCAGCCATGTTCTGTGCCACCAGTGAAGCGGAACTAACCCTTCCCCCATGCCCTTTCCCAATATCAGTCCCTTTCTTAGGAGCTTTTTGCCTCCCAAACTGCAGCACCAAGTGGCCAAATAAGGTTGGAGAAATGGTGCAGGGGTATGGGCTAAAATTCCTTCCCCAGCTCTGATATAAATTGTAAGGACCTCATGGTTGTTATTTTCCCTTTAAAAACACACACACAAGACATTCAGTGACAGGCATAAGATGAATCTGAATGTGCAAAAAGGGAGCATATTCAACATGACATATCATAGATGTTCCTAATGCGTGTGCAACTCCCGCATGTGGCTGCAGGGAAGATTTTTAAGCACGATACTTTGAGGGCTATTTCATTTATTCTACAGAGCAGGAAAGCTTCTACTGGCCTCTACCACTTTAGCTTATAAGTGAGGAGTCATATGTTTAAATACACATAAAAATCAGCATCAGTGGGGATCATGTAACCTGTATATAGAAAGTTTGACCATTCTGTATCTGGAGGCTGTGTCTAGGCTGATTTTATCCTGCCATGGCTAAGACAACAGAAGCAATCTAAATAAATGAGTAACTCAGAGACAAGGGGTCAGCCAGAGGTCTCCTTCACCTGGCCTTTCCAGCCTTTTTGTTTGCATTGTTTTCCAGTTCCATAATCCTAGTCCTATCGGAGGTCTTTGTTGTTTGTTTGAATTGGTTTTTATTTTTTACAATATGCCTGAGTCTCACTGAGAAAGGTGGACTATAAGTGAAGTAAATAAATAAATAAGATAAATGATGTAAATAAGATACATGTGCAAATGTTTTCTCATGAACTATCTGCTGCCACCACACACACACACACACACACACACACAGAGAGAGAGAGAGAAATATAGAAGGACTCTCCTTTGGAGGTTTTTAAGCAGAGGCTTTATGGACATCTGACAGCAATGCTTATTCTGTGAACCTAGTCAGATCATGAGTGGGAGGGCAGGAAGGGTTACATCAGTGCTTAGTTCTCGTGGCCCCTTCTTACATGCCCAGGGTAAGGCCAATCACAGCCTTGGGGTCAGGTAGCAATTTTCCCCAGGCCAGTTTGACTAGGGATCCTGACCGTGTTTTGCCATCTTCTGGGCATGCAGTAAGAGTCACTCTGTGTGTGTGTGTGTGTGTAGGGGGTTGGACTAGATAACAACAACAACAACAACAACAACAACAATAACAACAACAACAACATTAGATTTATATACCACCCTTCAGGACAACTTAATGCCCACTCAGAGCGGTTTACAAAGTGTTATTATTACCCCACAACAATCACCTTGTGAGGTGGGTGGGGCTGAGAGAGCTCCAGAGAACTGTGACTCACCCAAGGTCACCCAGCTGGCTTCGTGGAGGGGTGGGGAATCAAACCCGGCTCTCCAGATTAGAGTCCCATGCTCTTAACCACTACACCAAACTGACCCTAGAAGTCCCTTACAATTCTATGATTCTGTGTACGGGGAAAACATTTGAACATGTACCTTTCCATCTGTAGTCTGAAGTAGTACATCCTGAGAAAAACTTAACTACTTAATCTTGTTATTGTTATTTTTATTATTTATTTTTGATTTTTATTCCACCCTCCCCACTTTTCCAGAAGGCTCAGGGCGGAGATATATATAATATTTAAACCACCTCTAGAGGTCTCAAAACCACACATATGCATCATTTTGCAATGTGATTAAATATGCTTTCTGCACATCTCATAATGGGCAAAGCCACCTTCAGTCAGGAGGAAATTTCGCACATCTTTATTCCAGAGAAGAATTTCCTATTGGGCAGGGAAAATAATATTAGGTGTTAAGAATATTAGATGGTAAACTCTATATTTCATTCTTCCTTAAGTTCCCCTCTTCAAAAGCACCACCTTTAAAAGGAAGATTCTTTTTTCTCCCTGACACAAGAAAGGAACGGTAACTTAAGCAACCCACTTCTTCCAGGAAGTAACTTTCATTTCATTTGTACTGTTTTTTTAGGCCATTGTCCAAATACATGTTCATGGATATTTTATACTTTACTTCAGAAAGAATGGGATAGACTGAGTTAAAACTTTGTACTTTAGCTGAGCAGCCAAGTCTTAACTGACCAGACAACAGCCTAAGAACATGTGATGCTGTTACATTGCTAAATCTTAGCAAGCCTCTGTCAGGTTGATCCTGTGCCTTGGGAATATTCTGATGCTTCTAAGTAGGTTGTGCTGAACTTCCCAAATAATATAATAGTAACATATAAATAACAAATACTGAGCAATGCTCCAGGACTTATGAATAAATCCAAAAAGAGGAGAGAGATACAGAACATGCAACAGAGCCATGCTAGATGGCAAATAAATAGGGATGCCCGTGCCCCAGTTGCGACAGGTTGTTCCACTCCCACCTTTCACCCAAGGGCCCCGCTCACCTGCCAGGCTGTAGCAGAGCCTAGATGCTCATGGGGAAATAGGACACATGCTCTCTGGAGGCCCTAATAACATCACTGCTGGTTGAAAAACAGAAGCAATGGGATGTCAACAGGACCAAATAAGCCCCAAACATAGACAAAACAAAGAGATACTGTCATTTCCTTTTTACATTGGAGGTGATGTCACTGGAGCACCTCTGCAGTGCACATGCCCATTGCATGCACATGAGAAACCCCAGATCAGGGCCCACTGACTGCCCACCCCCCTGTTTTGAGATGGAGGGCTGGCAACCCTACAAGCAACCAGAGCAAAATCTAAAGGGCAACATCAAAAAGGTGGGGAGGTTGCCAGGGCACCATTGCCAGGCACTCACCTGGTGAATAAGTCATCTGCTGCCCCTGTTTAAGATTGGTTAAGGATAGCATTTTTGAAATGGTGCTGGAGTGCTTCTTTCAGAGTACAGAGTCATCATGGTACATAATTTTTTTTAGGTTTAATTGATTTCATCTGTGAGCTAAGATAATGTTTATTAGCCCGTCCATATGAGTTTGCTTTTCTGCTCATTGTTACAGGTGAGTTCTCTGAGTGCGGCTTCCATGTATTTTTACCTGTAATTTCCTTCAAGCCTTCCAGAATCATTATTATTATTTATTATTTATAAAGTGTATAGGCTGCCTTTCTAGAAACCTGCTTGTGGTGCCCTTCTAAACAGCACAAAAATAAAATTATAAGAGTGAAACCACATTTATTATCAAACCAGTAAAAAGTTATACCAACAATGTATTAAAATCAGCCTACCTGGTGGTGATCTGAAATTAAAATGGTTTTAATATCTAAAATTGTGGAGGGAGCAGGCTTGCCACAGCCCTCTCTCATGGAATGGAGATGCTGACCCCAGCACTGTGGGTGGATGGCAGGCAGGGTGGTTACAGGGCTAGTTTTAGCACCCTTCCACAACTGGCACTCTAATGGATGGGCAAGCCTAGGGAGTAGGTTGCCAACTCTAGCCTTGGAAGATCCTGGATATTTGGGGGCAGTGGCTGAGTAGGACAAGAGTTCAATGGAGATATGATGATGCCATGGTGTCTACATTTCAAAGCTGCCATTTCCTCTAGGGGAACTGATCTCTGTAGTCTGGACTCTGGAGATCAGCTGTAATTCTGGGAGAGCTCTAGACCCCCTTGAGGGTGGTAACCCTGGGTAGAAGAGCTGTAAGAGATGTCTGCCAAGTTTCTCAGAGATCTTCTATCAATTACAGTACAGCAGCAAACAAACTCCCATCATCTTTGGGATAAAAGGACTCTGTCCTCACGATGAATTTAAAACGTTCAGTACAGTCCTAAGTAGAGTTACTCCAGTCTAAGCCCATTGATTTCAATGGGCTTAAACTGGAGTAACTTTGCTTAGGATCGCACTGTTTGACTAGCAAAGCATAATCAGAACTGATCTTTCAGCCTCACATCATAGTTTTCAAGTTCTAAATGGAGACTAAAATTCAATAGTGATTTTATTGATGTGCTAAAGGCTGAATCATTCTTGTACTTGCCTCAGCATTTTGCAGACCCCTGGGAAAGAAAAAGCGGAGATTTCTTTTTGTAATTGCTGAAGTCAGAAATTCACCAAAGTAATGTCGTTTTGTAATTTAAATTTGGCATCAAGGTCTGTGGTAAGACCATTGCAAATAGTTATCTATGATAATTACTTTCACTCATATTATTGTTTGAAAGTAATGAAAAATGCATAAGATGACAATCCCTGTTTAGATGAAATTCCTTTTATTAGGTTTGATTGGACTTGGTAGGCTAGAATTAAGGAATACAGAAGATTTTAATAAAGAGATTACTGCTTTGACAAACGATGGCAATCCCTGTTTGAATCCCAATAGCTGGAAATGATCTATAATTACATGTGACAAAATGCTGCATTTCCCAATAGGCTTTTTGGAATGGGCATATCAGAGAACTGTCAAGATGAGTCATTCATAAATCCTGAGTGATTATCTATTATTAGTTCATTGTATTTCCACATTGAACAAAGCATGACATATGGTGTGCTAGCCTATAGTTTCTAAATGTTCTGAACCAATACTTCACTATTTTTAAATGTTTTGGAGTAAATGTGCTTACAATATAATTAATTAGCATTGGTCTGATATGCTATATTGTTGATTTTTTTTCAAATTGCCTTTCTTTGTAGAGAAAACATTCAAAAGAAGCTTACAAACAGTAAGTAAAACAATAAATAATAGTAAAATCTATCAGAGCAAATAATGTTAGAAACATAAGTTTGCATGACAGAGCACAGAAACCTAACACTATACCCCTTGGTGGGGAAAGAACCTACAAAATGCCTCTTGAAATAAAACTACCTTATGGGCTATACAAAAAGCAGATAAGGAACAGGGTCCTATGCACATCCTCAGGCAGCACATCCTACAGAGGAGCTACAACAGAAAAAGCTTGGGACCACCAAAATAGTGGACATTGTAAGGGGAAGTTGCCCAGTGGATCTCAGCTCCCATATGGGATCACAAAGGAAGAGGTGGATCTTCAGATCCTCTGGTTGATCTATTTTGGTGTCTCTGGGGAGCACTTTTCTGCTTAAACTTGCTAAATGCAAATAGGTGGGCATGGACCCAACTAACAGACTGGGAATATTTTGGCTGCAGTGTTGCTAAGGGTAGACCCATGTGGATTCGGTGGACCCCTGGGTCCCTTCAATTTAATAGCAGGATAGAGGCATGATAATAAATCTTTTTTTAAAAAATTACTTTGCATAACTCTCTTCTCCAGTTTCTCATGGGATCAAATGTGGATGCTCAACTGCTTTATCAGTAATGCTACCTCAGTAATATAATTTATTCTTCTACAAGCTCGGAAAAATAAATTAGATTTTGTTCTTGCAATCACATTTTAGGGTTTCCAATGTTTCATCTTAATTTTTTTATTAATCGCTTTGCTTGTACAACTATATAATATACAGACTTCTCAGCAAAAACTACTCCTTTATTTTCTAGTCTTATTCAGGACAACTTCACGTGTACTATATATGAGCTTGTGAATAATTGTAAACAACATGTTTTCTTTGCCCACAAACTGTAGAAAATAAATTCACAAAAAAGCCTCTGTGTGTTTCCATTGCACAGGAATGAATAACCTGTCAGAGTCTCTTATCATTGTAGTTGGCATTGGCAACTCAGCATGCCTGGACATTATGTGATACTACAGATCTCTCTATGTGTATGTGTTACTAACAAGGTACCTCTCTTTATGCAAGGTGGAAAATTTTTCCTAACCTCTCCTTCTCTTCCTATATCCACTGCGAGAGATTCTCTCTCTTCATCACAGCTTGCAAAGGAGCAGGATGCACCTATCTCTTTCTCCTGTTACAGAGGCTGTGTCAATAGCCGACTGGCTGTCACAACTTATTATATATATATTGTGACTGCATGGCTTAGGTGGCCACTAATTTTATTTGTGACCCAGTCCTGATATGATGGGGCAACCACATTATCAGTAAAAAGCTTTTATTAACTGGATGGTAGCAGTTTATGTTCCCTAAAGGATGGTAGCAGCGCTGATTCGTTTTCGTTTTCGCAGCCATGTCGGACGCTCCTCTCGGCAGGTCCGAGAGGAAGCGGCCGAGCCGCCTGGCCGGGCGGCTGATCTGCAAAGGTTAGCCCCCAGACTCTCAGGCAGGGAGTCTGAGTCTGGGACGCGGAGGGAAGAGCCCTCTGACAGATCGAGGCAGGGGGTAAATCGCCCGTTTGTCCCTATGGAGGCCGGCAGACGAGCACGGCACCCAGTGTGCTGCCGGGCTATGGAAAACGGCAAGGAGCAGGATTAGGCGAAAGCCTGCAAGTAAGCGAATCCCTTCTGTTACTACAAGCGCATGTGAGGAGTGGTGGGGTCTGAAGGTTAGAAGACTCGGATTTTTCCCCCCTCATAGAGTCTCAGAAGATTGGCAGTTCCCCCCCCCTAAAATGGCAGCGAAAAAGCAGAGTCCTTCTCTTGGCAAGTCAGTTACGGCGGCCTTGCAGAGGGGCGAGACGCTTGAGGAACTGGTTAAAAGAGTGGTTATGGAAGCCATAAAACCCTTTGTTGACAAGCTGAATGAAACAGATCAAAGGGTGGGCTTAATTGAAAGCGATGTGAAAGCCATTAAAGAAGCAGCGGGGGGGGCAGAGAAGTCTGCCCGGGAAAGTGCGTCACTTACGAGAGCAGCGAACAGGGAATTAAAGTTGGTGGAAAACCAGCTGATCGGACTGCAAGTGGAGCGAACACAAACCATTTTGCGTCTCCAGAATGTTAAAGAGGAGGAAAAAGAGGCTTTATGGGATCTCGCCTCGGAACTTTTAGCGACACCCGCGAGGGCAACTAAAGAAGAAGTGAAAAGCGCCATTTTGGGAGTCCGTCGGGAATTAAAGTTGGTGGAAAACCAGCTGATCGGACTGCAAGTGGAGCGAACACAAACCATTTTGCGTCTCCAGAATGTTAAAGAGGAGGAAAAAGAGGCTTTATGGGATCTCGCCTCGGAACTTTTAGCGACACCCGCGAGGGCAACTAAAGAAGAAGTGAAAAGCGCCATTTTGGGAGTCCGTCGGGCATCTTCAAAATATGCAACGAAGCGGCAGCTGCCTCGCGAGATTGTTATCGAGTTTTCATCTAGGAGGGTCCGGGACAGTATCCTATATAATTCATACAATGCGGAATTGGACTTTCTGGGAAATAAAGTCAAGATATTGAAGGACGTTCCATTTTTAATGCGGAAGAAAATATTTAAGTACAAGATGTTGGCAGCTCTTTTGAGGGAACGGGATATAAAGTACAAATGGCTACTCCTGGAAGGAATCGGGTTTAGTTATAAAGATAAAGCTTACAAGATTAATTCGGAAGATCAGCTAAGGGATTTTGTGGATAAAAATTCAGAATTTGGACCAGACACCAAGCAAAAAGAAGAGGATCCGAAGCCTGAAGGGAGGGGGGAGGCAATGAGCGCTCCGGTGGTAGCTGCGCAGAGGGAATTGCGCCCGAGGCCCAGGGGAGGGGAAAAGATTTAATTTGAACTGTAATTTGTAATTTGTATGATCAACCACTCCGTCACTATTTTATTAAGCTATTTTTTACTATGGCAGTATGAAGGGAAAGCATTGAAATGTAGTGTTTAGTGTTTGTAGGTCACCTTCCCCTTTTTTCCACCCCTCCTTCCCTTTCTCTTTTTTCTCCCTTCTTTCCCATCCCTTGTGCTATTGTAGTCTTTTGTAGTTACTGTCTTGTAGGTTATGTATGTATGTAGTAGTTTTGTATGTTAGATATTGAAAAATAAAAAATATTATAAAAAAAAAGGATGGTAGCAGCTTTGTGTTCCCTAAAGAGCTCAAATTTGTTATCCTAATACTGTGATACTTAACCACAGCTATTTTGACTTGACAGACAGGACATAGATGGAACTAAATGTCAACCAAATATTTATTTACAGAAAATAAAGTGTATAAACAAGTTAAAGATTTTGTGTGGAATAAACAATCAGAAATGTACAGCTGGCTCACAATGTTACTCCAGAGGCTGTGCTCTTTCCCCACTGGGAGCTAACTCGTTGCACCTGTACCTAAGCTGACAACACAGAGAATGAGGAGAGAAATCAATGCTTTTCCTCCAGACAGGGTTTCTCAGCATTTCAGGTTCATTTGCAACCTCTTTACCACAACTGACAGGCTGACCAGCTTCTACCAGTTTTAAGCTGCTCTTTTAACACACCAAGATCATGGCCTCAGAACCAGTACATGTAAGGCTAGATTTTGACAGACTCTTCACCAGGGGCTTATTTATTTCCTTAAAGTGTATTTCCTACTCTACCCTGACCCCAAAATCCTAACAAAAGGCTCAAAATAAAAAGCCTGACTACCGCTTTTGTTCTTATCCGGAGCAATCTCCCTGTTCAAAGTAAAATGTATCAACTCTCCCTTTTTAAGCTGAGATGGCTCGCTCCCTCCTATCCAGTGAAGTTCCAGGGCTCTGATTGGCTAGCCAGTCTCTGGAGTTTGCATGAGGGCAGAATCGCCAGGATTTGTTCAGTTCCCTGAAGGATAAGCAGCACTTTGGGGTTGATTGCCACAGAGGCCTATCTGCTTGCAAGCATGATGCTTGGGTTTGCCAGGTGCCTGCTGGTGGTGGCCAAACTCCTGGAGATTTTCCCCTTTGCCTGCTGATCTCTAGTGGTCAGCAGGAGGAAGTAGGCCACCCAGAGATCACCCACCACCAGCAGGTAGCCCAGGAAAACAGGCACATGCTCCTTGCCCCATACACAATGATGTTCCTTCTGGAATTGACATTATCACACAGTGCACAAGAGTGAGTCCATGCTTTGTGCCAGGACTGATCATCACAAAATGATATATCCATCCCCCCCCCACACACACACATTCTCCCCCTCATCTCCAGAAAGACCTGGCAACCTTAGTGATGCTAGAATATCTGGCCAGTCCTAATAGGGAAAATTCACTTTACACTAGGATTCTATCTTCTGTCTTCCACAAGAAACTCTGTGAATGGGATCTACCTCAATAAAATGTAAGTTCTATCTTTTCTGCAATTTAATTGCTTGAAGACTGATCTGTATGTTGGGCTCACGCTTCCCTTGACAAGCTAATTCTGCTGAACTGAACTAATATAAATAATCATTTCCAGTACTTATGAGACCCTTTTTCATTTACCTTTGCCTTCAGAAGTAAGGACCGAAGGATTTCGTTTTCGTTTTCCCAGCCATGTTGGACGCTCCTCTCCGCAGGTCTGGGAGGAAGCGGCCGAGCAGCCTGACCAGGTGGTTGACCTGTGAGGGTTAACCCCCAGGACTCCCAAGTAGGGGGTCAGGGTCCGGAGCGCTGCGGGAAGAGCCCCCTGAAGTTGATCCAGGGGGTAAATAGCCCGTCTGCTCCTATGGAGGCCGGCAGACTTGCACAGCTCATCGCGTGCTGCCGGGCCATGGAGAACGGCAACAAGCAGATTTAAGGTGAAAACCTGTAAGTAAGCGGATCCCTTCTGTTACTCTAAGCGTATGCGAAGGATTGGTGGGAGTTGAAGCTTAAGAAGGCTCGGATATCTTCCCCTTCATTGAGTTTTGGAACTTAGTTGGCGGACTCCCCCCCCCAAGATGGCGATGAAAAAGCAGAGCCCTGCTGTGGGCAAATCGGTTTCGGCTGTGTTGCAGGGGAAGGGAGAGACTCTTGAAGAGGTGGTTAAACGGTCGGTCGCTGAAGCTATGAAGCCCTTTGTTGATAAGCTAAATGAAATCAAACAAAGGGTTGGCTCAGTTGAAAATGAAGTGAAAACCACTAAAGATGTAGCGCTCGAGGCAGAGGAATCTGCTCATGAAAATGCAACACTCATGAGAGCTACAAACAAAGAAGTAAAGCTTTTGGAGAATCAACTGATAGGACTACAAGTGGATCGTGCTCAGACGGTATTGCGTTTACAGAATGTGAAGGAGGAGGAAAGTGAAAATTTAAAGGACTTGGTGTCGGAACTTTTGGCGTCATTCGCAAAGGCAACTAAAGAAGAGTTAAAAAGCGATATTCTGGAAGTCCATCGGACATCTTCAAAATATGCAATGAAGCGTCATCTGCCTCGCGAGATTATTGATTTTTCATCTAAGAAGACTCGGGACACCATTTTATACAATTCGACCAACGTGGACTTGGACTTTCTTGGCAACAAGGTTAAGATATTGAAGGATGTTCCATTTTTAGCTCGGAAAAAAAGATTCAAATACAAAAGGTTTGCAGCTCTTCTGAGAAAGCGTGATATAAAATACAAATGGTTATTTCCAGAAGGCATCTGGTTTAGATATAAAGACCAAGCCTACAAGATAATATCGGAAGTACAGCTGAAGGATTTTGTGCTTAATCATCAAGAGTTCGAGCAAGAAGAAGATCCAGAATCTGAAGGGGGGAGTGGGGAGGAGGGAGTGAGCGCAGCTATTGTAGCTGTTCAAAGAGAACTGAGACTGAGACGCGGGGGGGGGGGAGGGAGAAGACCTGATCCTGACTGTAGTTTGTATCTTATAAGATCTACCAATCTAATAGCATATTAGAAAGTTTAACTTTAAATAATTGTATTATGAAGGGAATTCAATACTTGTAGTTGTAGTTTGTGTTCATATGTTGTTTTTTCCCTCTCCCCTTGTTTCCTTTTTCCTTTTTCTGTTTGTAGTTTTGATGTTAGTAATTAGAAAATAATTTTTAAAAAAAAGAAGAAGAAGAAGAAGAAGTAAGGACCGAAGTTGCCAGAGAAAGGATCTTTTCTGTTTTGACACCCAACTTTTTCTCCTGCTTCCAATGGTATTTAAGATCCTTTCCCTCCATTTTATATTTTTATCTCTGTTATTAATTGCTGCTGTTTGTTATGTGATTGGCTTTTTTGTTCATTTTGTTTTATTTTTATTCTTTGTGAGAGTATCTATACAAACCAACACACATTACAGAATACCATATAGTACACAGAGAGAGAAGGTTACAGTGCCATGAGGACTTCACACTAAAAGTTGAGGTAAATATTTCATGAAAAAATCCCTAGCTGGCTGATCGAATGTGTCTGCTAAGAAGTGTGCCGCTCATGAGTTCCTGGTCTTATCCATGTATTAGGAATGCACACATCTAGCCACAATCCACTAGTGACAGAGCTAACATTTTCAGGGAAAGACAGCATATATTGTATTGTCGAAGGCTTTCACGGCCGGAGAACGATGGTTGTTGTGGGTTTTCCGGGCTGTATTGCCGTGGTCTTGGCATTGTAGTTCCTGACGTTTCGCCAGCAGCTGTGGCTGGCATCTTCAGAGGTGTAGCACCAAAAGACAGAGATCTCTCAGTGTCACTGAGAGATCTGAGTGACACTGAGAGATCTCTGTCTTTTGGTGCTTTTGGTGCTACACCTCTGAAGATGCCAGCCACAGCTGCTGGTGAAACGTCAGGAACTACAATGCCAAGACCACGGCAATACAGCCTAGAAAACCCACAACAACCACAGCATATATTCCTTCCTGCTCCCCACCTCCCTCTCAAATCATTGATTGGTGCTGTTGCTAAAGATCTAACTGGGACTGCTGTAGACCCACACACCTGAACTCAAGCCATCTTTTACAAGCCACATAAATATAACCAAAGTGCTGTGACTAAAGCTTGTTTCAATAGAGATCTGTAATATCTGTCACCTCATTTATGTTTATCACACTACATGGAATTCAATGCAGCCTTCCCTTTGAAGGAACAGAGTGTTTGAATATAATTTGGTTCTTGAAGGTTTGCTGAACTAATGGTGCTGCACAGTAAGACAACATTGCAGTCTGTAATTTTAACTTTTTGAGTCACCTATTTACTGAATTTAATGGATTCTGAAATTTCTGACAATTGGTTGAATAATAGATTGTCTGCTCATTAAGTACCAAATATAAAGATTGTAATGTAATAAAGCCCACACAGAAGGTTTTAAAAAGCCATTTCTATTATTTATATCAAGCAATAAAATTAGTACAGGTACAATGGAAAATGTGTCATATAAGGCAAAATCTGAATAGCTTTTTTAACAATAAACGCAAGAGCAGCAATGAAAAGAGTAAAAAAATAACTAAAATAGTAAACACATACTATAGTTAGTAGAAGCTAACATTTATCCTATTGATCTGTGCAAATGGTGATCATAAGTCCTGTGACAGAAGACCAGCCTGTGTTGGGGGGGAGCGTAGAACATTTCACAGCAGCAGCAAACATGCATATTCGCTGGCAGGCCTTCCCTCCTGTAGCCATCAAAGAGTCCCAGACCTTTAGAAATAAACCTGCAGATACCACCATCTACATTTCAGGTATCTGGACTAGACATGGGCACAAACAGAAAAAAACCTGAACATGGTGTTCGTTGTTCGTTGCCATCCATGAACAATGAACATTGACAAACATGATCCTGTTCACAAACATGTTCGTTGTTCGTGGGGAGCAGCAGGCTCTCCTCCAGCCATCAAGATCTTTACCGCACGACTTCCGGCTTGGGGATTCATGGAGGTCTAACGCAGCTCCATTTGTGGAGCTGACCGGACTGCCGTTTTAAGTGGCCGGCGGGGTGAAAAATAGCCCGCGGCCGACTGCTCTCAGGCGGAGAGCAGGCAAAGAACGCTCAAGACCCTAGGGTGAGTTAGATCTCGGACGAGGGGGGGCTCTACATAACGGGTCCCCTCCCGATCCTTGAGGTCCCACCTTGCGACGGGTCGGCTACAATCTCTGCGGCAGTTTTGGGGCCAATTCGGCTGGCATAAGACCTACATACCCAAGCTTCGATTGGGGGAAGAAGTGGAAAGGAGAACTTGAAATCGAAACAGCGATTACAACCCGAGGAAAGTGAAGGGAAGGTAAAGATCACTATCTTCCGATACGGGACAGATTGATAAAAACAGAGAGGAAAAAAAGTAGACTTTTAAACTGCAACAGACTAGTGAAAAGGAGGGGAAGCTCCGGCAGGAGTTGTATTAGAAAAGAGACTAAGTTTAAAGAAGTTATTAAAGAAATCGGATTATTGTTTTGAATACCTGTGGCTTTGGAGCTGTGAGAAAAAGACACCATCGCGAGACCTGCTGTGGGAAGACGGGAGACAGGAAGTGCGTAACAACAATAGAGCGGCTGGAGAGAAGCGGCCCTTGCTGGAGGGCAGGAAGAAGGGAATCGCCATCTTTGAGAGGGGAAGGGTCGCGGCTTCAGCGGAAAAGGAAGTAGGCCATATTGGATTATAAAATCATAGAGAGACCATAGAGAAAAGACGCCCGACATTTTGGACCCTTTAAAATTAATTTATGCAAGAAGACCGGGACATTTGAAATAAAAAAGGTACTAAATTTAACGCCACGGAGCTAAGGAAGAGAGCGGATTCGTGGGAGCGAGCTAAAGCAAGCCCCACGATGTCGAAGAAAGAGTGGCAATCGGCAATAGAAAACCTGGATAAAAAACTTTTGGAGGTGATTAAAGAATTTAAAGACATGAAATTGGAGCTGATCAAAGAGGTTAAACAGACAGTAAAATCGGAGCTGTCAGAAGTAAAATTGGAGCTGTCAGAAGTGAAGAAAGGTATGGAAACAATACAAAGTGAATTACAAGGGACGCAGCAGAGAGTTAAAACAGTAGAAGGAGCGATGGAGAACTTAGCGGATACGCAACAAACAGAGATGAGGTTGATGAGGGGAAGGATGGCAGTTGCGGAAAGTAGACATATGGAGAAGCAGCTCAGATTTCGCGGCCTGCCGGAAATGGAAGGAAAGACAGCGCAAGAGCAGATGACGGAGGTGTTAGCTGAATACCTGGGGAAGGAGGAGGAGGATGTTGTGGCTATCCTAGATGTGGCATATCGTGTGAACTCGAGAATTGCAACCCAGAGAAAAGTACCAAGAGACGTGATTGTACAATTTACAACAAGAAATATGAAAGAGAAGATTGTGACTAAACAGTTTCAAGATCCATTGGAGATCGATGGCAAGACAATCATTATAATGAAGGAACTACCCAGATCAGTGTTACTAGATCGGAAAAAATATAAAGCGCTAATCCAGATGCTGAAGGACATGAAAATCAGGTACAGATGGGAGCTCCCAGAGGGTTTGTCCTTTGAATTTGGAGGCGCCAAAAAGCGTATCAGATCTGAGCGGGAGATGGAGCGATTTATAAGGGACAATGAAAAAGACTTACCAACAAGATTATGAATATGGAGTGTAAAGTGTTATCTTGGAATGTAAATGGACTAAATTCACCGAATAAGAGAAAAAATATTTTTCACTGGCTACTAAAACAAAAATGTGATATTGTTTGTTTGCAAGAGACTCATATTCGAAAACAGGATGTAAAATATCTAAAACTGGGGAAATTGGGCAAAGACTTTGTAGCGGCCTCAAGTAAGAAAAAAAGAGGAGTGGTGTTGTATGTAAAAGAGGAGCTGCAACCAAAATTCATAATGAAAGATGTGGAAGCCAGATTTGTAGCAGTGGAATGTACTTGGAATTTAAAGAGAGTGTTGGTAGTCGGAATCTATGCACCCAACGGTGCAAAAGAGAGCTTCTTTGAGGATTTGAGGAAGCATTTAGATGATTTTTCATATGACCAGATAATTCTTGCTGGAGACTTCAATGGAGTGACAGATTTGGAACTGGATAAAAAGACTACAATGGCACAAAAGAAAAGAGGACTATTACCAAAGCTTTTTTTTGAGCTGATTCAACAAGAGACTCTTGAAGATGTATGGAGGAGAGAGTATCCTAAAAGCAGACAGTTTACTTTTTATTCTGCAAGGCACTCCACATTATCAAGAATTGACATGATCTGGGCCTCAAAAGATTTGGCGTTATGGACTAAAGATGTAGAAATAATGCCGATGGTAGGCTCAGATCACAACCCAATTATGTGGAAGCTGGGGAAAAGGAGGAAAAGGAAAGCATGGAGAATAAATGAGGATTTGTTACAGGAAAAAGAGAATATGGAAATATTGAGAAGAGAGACAAAGTTTTTCATACAATATAACGTGAATAAAGAAGTACCAACTGATAAAGTTTGGGATGCTTATAAGGCGGTTATAAGGGGTATACTAATGGACTTAAATGGTAGAGCAAGAAAGAAGAAAGAGGAGAAGAGACAAGAGATTGAGGAGAAAATAAAAGCTAAGGAAATACAGTTAAAAAAGAGACCAGGGAAAAAGAAATTATACCAGGAAATTAAAATATTGCAAGAACAGCTAACAGCAATGAGTAATAAAGAATTGGAGTGGAATCTCAAAAGGCTGAATCAGAAAGCATTTGAGGGTGCAAATAAACCTGGGAAGTACCTGGCATGGCAACTGAAGAAGAGAAGGGAAAAGAAAACAATAAATAAAATTTGTGAAGATGATAAAACGTATTTGGAACAGAATACCATTAGTAGAGCCTTTTATAAATTCTACGCTAAACTGTATAATAAGAAAGAAGTAAATAAAGATTCAATAGCGTCATATCTGGAGAAAATGACACTTCCAGAAATCTCGGACGCTTGGAGAAATAAACTGAACAGTGAAGTAACGGATGAGGAAATAAGTAAGGCAATACAATCTGCAAATTTAGGAAAGGCGCCAGGGCCAGACGGACTTACAGCTAAATTTTATAAGACTATGGCCAATGAGCTGGCACCATTCCTAAAGGAGGTGATCAATGGAGTTTTAAGGGATCAAAGGATTCCAGACACTTGGTCTGAAGCGAACATATCATTGATCCCAAAAGAGGGCCAAGACTTGACTAGTGTGAAAAATTACAGACCTATATCGTTACTCAACAATGATTATAAAATCTTTGCGAAGATACTGGCGGAGAGACTGAAGGGGTGGCTTTCGGAAGTTATAGAGGAGGAGCAAGCAGGCTTTCTGCCAGACAGACAAATAAGAGATAATTTAAGGACAGTGATTGATGCTATTGAATATTATGATAAGCGTTGTGATAAAGAGGTTGGTTTCTTCTTTGTTGACGCTGAAAAGGCATTTGACAACTTAAACTGGGACTTTATGTTTGCCACTATGGAAAAGCTACAATTAGGAGAAAGATTCATCAGAGCAATTAAGGAAATTTACAGAGACCAGACTGCAGCAATTGTGGTGAATGATGAATTGACCAAGAAATTGACTATAAGCAAAGGAACAAGACAAGGTTGCCCGTTGTCTCCACTGTTGTTCATTTTAGTATTGGAGATTCTGATGATACAAATACGACAAGACGAGGAAATTCGAGGAATAAAAATAAAGGACTATTCATACAAGGTCAGAGCATTTGCGGATGACATAATGTTAATTGTAGAGGACCCACTGGAGAACATGCCAAAAGTGATAGATAAGATCAAGGAGTTTGGAGACTTGGCAGGTTTCTTCATTAACAAAAAGAAGTCAAAGATACTATGCAAAAACATGACTAAGCAGAAACAACAATTGTTAATGGAAACAATGGATTGTGAAGTAACAAGTAAGGTGAAATATTTGGGAATTGAACTGACTGCAAAGAATATAGATTTGTTCAAGAATAATTATGAAAAATTGTGGATTCAGATTGAGAGAGATTTGATTAAATGGAATAGGCTCAATCTGTCATGGTTGGGTAGGATTGCAGCGGTTAAAATGAATGTGTTACCAAGAGTGATGTTTTTGCTACAGACAATACCAATCATCAGAGACTCTAAAGAATTTGAAAAATGGCAGAGGAAAATATCAGATTTTGTATGGGCAGGCAAGAAGCCTCGAGTGAAAATGAAAGTTTTACAAGAGGCAAAGGAAAGAGGCGGAATGCAACTGCCCAACCTGAGACTTTACCACAATGCAATCTGCCTAGTTTGGTTGAAAGAGTGGATGACATTAAAGAACAAGAAACTATTAGCCCTAGAGGGATATAAAAAAATATTTGGATGGCATGCATACCTATGGCATGACAAAGTAAAGGTCAACTCGATGTTCCTGCACCATTTTGTACGGAGAAGTCTATACACAATCTGGAAGAAGTACAGAATTTATCTACAAGAAGGAACTCCTTGGTGGGTGGTTCCATATGAGGTGATAGACCCGAGAGCTGTTGATAACGAAAGACAATGTTTGACTTATAAAGAAATAACTAAAATAGAAGCATCTAAACTTAGAATAAAGACGCAAGAGGAACTATCACCGAATTACGACTGGTTCCAGTATAGACAGATCAGAGATTTGTATAACTCGGACTCTGTAAAGGGAGGTATACGAATAGAGAATTCGGAACTAGAGCAGACCCTTCTTAAAGAGGACAAGAAAAGAATATCCAAGGTATACCAAATACTGTTGAAATGGTATACTGAGGATGAGACAGTTAAAACACAAATGGTGAAATGGGCTATAAATTTTAACAAAGAGATAACAATGGAGGCATGGGAATACTTGTGGAAGACTACAATGAAGACAACGACATGTACAAATATTAAAGAGAATATCTATAAAATGATTTATCGTTGGTACATGACACCAAAGAAGATTGCGCTAGGGAATTTGAACACTTCTAATAAATGCTGGAAATGTAGGAAGCATGAGGGCTCCCTCTATCATATGTGGTGGTCGTGTGAGGTAGCTAGGCAGTACTGGGGGGAAATAATAAGAGAAATGAGTGAAATTTTACAATTTCAAATAAATAAGAACCCAGAACTCCTGCTACTAAACTTGGGAATGGAGGGAATTCCAGCCCATCATAGGACGTTGATATTTTATATGACAGCAGCAGCTAGACTTTTGTATGCGCAAAAATGGAAAGTACAAGAAGTGCCAACTATTGAAGATTGGACCTACAAATTGCTGTACATGGCAGAAATGGACAAGATGACAAGAAAACTGAGAAATCTGGACTCAGGGCAGTTTAACACAGATTGGGAGAAGCTGAAACAATATCTGGAGAAGAAATGGGAGGTGGGAGGAAAACTGTGGCAGTTTGAGAACTACTGAAGTATAATAAAATGTAGAGGGGGTGACTTTACCGGGGGGGGAAGAGATAAATGTGAATTTATAAGCAGTTAGATTAACAGATTGATATATATATATATATATATATATATATATATATATATATATATATATATATATATATATATATATATTGGTTAATAAATAGAATATTGATAGAAAATAATTAAGGATAAGGATTAAATATACGGATTTAGTAATCAACAATATTTTCTTTCTTTGATAAGATTTGTATAATGCACCAAACTGAATGTATAGATGAGTCAAATTGATTGACTATGTGACGAGAGTTATATAGAATTACCATAAAAAGATAGAATGAGTAATACATAGAGAATAAGTCAAATTGTTTGATTTAAATGTGTAAGATTTTTATGGTTTATGATATATAGGTTTATGATATATAGAAATATTCAAAATTGGAAAATGGGATAAATTGTTTATCCAAGATGGAAACAAAGACTTACAGTTTGGGTATACAATAAGAAAAGTAGTTAAGGATGTACTGCTTAGTATAATGGAGAATATGTATTTGTTTTAGATAGAGAAATTTAATAGAAGTAAGGGAAAGGGGACAAAGGGTTGGAAAACTGTTGGAAGTCAACAAAAGGGGGGGAAAGGGAGGGGGTTAGAAATGAAAAATTTGGGGAAAATTGAATGTAAATGTAAAAATAACGGATTCTAACCCAATAAAAAAATTTTCAAAAAAAAAAAGATCTTTACCGCACCACTCCCAGAAACCCTACCTGAGCAGGCAGCAGGAAATGTACCAATAATAAATAATAGCTTGGCCCCAGAGCCTGGCAGCAGCCCTGGAACCTGAATGGGTAGATCCCTATCCCACCACACACAAAGAAAATTCAAGCTCCAATGCACTCACCCTGTCTCTCTAACAGCAGCTGTCTCTCCCTGAAAACCAGAGCTGGGAGACCCCCTCCCCCCTAGTCTTTGCTCCCTTGTAACAAATTTGGAGCGCCACACTTGAAAGGAAGACCTGCCTATCAAGCTAAATTGGGCTTAGATTGGGGTTTCCAGGGCAACAGCAAGAGTTCAGACAGAGTTCAGATAATCCCTGCCTAAGCTGCCAAGGGAATTGATTGCCGGTGCCAGACTGTCTGGCTTAACGAAAAGCAACAAACAGCAACGAACAAGGCTTGCAACGATCATCTGTTCATTTAGAATGCGGCCTCACGAACAGCTTGTTCATGAACAGCAGATGGGGCTGTTTGTGGCTTTTTTTAGTTTGTATTGCTGTTCGAGCCCATCTCTAATCTAGATACCCTGTCTCTGGCTCTTATGACAGCTGCGGCTGTCATTTGAAGTGCAAGAGGGCCCTTTACAGCCTCCTCTGCTGCCCGCACGACAGCAGAGGAAGCCTAAAAGGGCCCTCCCACACTTCAAATGACAGCCACAGCTGTCATTTGAGGAGCAGGATGGCCCTTTGGAGGAAAGGGCGTTTTTTTCTTTCTCCTCTGCTCCAGGTCTGAAAGGCAGGGGAGGAGGCCTTCACCACCCACCCCCAACATCAGAGGTTAGGTAAGTGGGGGGGGCTGGGGCTGGTGAGGGGCTGGGGGGGGCTGGAGCTATGGGGTTGGGGTTGGGCTGTTTAAAGGGCCCTGCTGCTTGCAAGCGGCAGGTCCCTTTAAACTATCGGCTATCAGGCGGCTGGGGGGGGAATCCCCCCTGCTGCCTGCCAGCTGATAGTTAACGGGCCCTTTACTGCAAGAAAGGGCTCTTTAAACTGTCAGCTGGCAGGTGGCTGGGTGGGATCCCCCCCTGCCGCCTGCTAGCTGATAGTTTAAAGGGACCTGTGCTTAAACAGGCAGGGAGGTAATTGGTGGGGGGGGGGGTGCTGGAAGAAAACCCAGCCCCCTGAGTCACTTTGGAAAGCTCCAAATCCTTATGGAGCATTCCGAAGCGATTCAAACACCCGAATCCAAAGCAGCTTGCCGCTTCAGGTTTTGGGTGTTCTCGATTGTTTTTCCTGCTTCGGGTAAACCCAAAGAAGGAAACCCGAAGATTTTTGGGCTGCACACCCCTACATAGGAACGTAAACCGTCTAGCAATTTCTTTTAAGGACATTTGAAGCTGATATATTCAATATAATAATTAGCCTGTATATTCAGTCTAAGTTCCCTGGAAGAGCATCATATTTTATTTACATGTTAGCTAGATTCTGGGTCTTTGGATGTCTCTCAATGGATTTGGTCTGTAAGACTGATCAAAGCTTCAGCAAGAACTCAGAGAACCAAGTGGAAGAAAATGAAATAGTACGTCTCATATTCATGTTAACTACCCTTAGATTGCAGCCAGGTGCTCTACATCATGCTCTGCATCATTATACTGTACTCTTTATAAACATGGAGGGCAGTACCACTAGAAGATATCAATGACATTTAGGCTTGGAATTTCATTCTTTAAACTATAATGCCCCTCTTAAAATATAATAAATCAGGAAGGAGGTGTGTTTAGGAGTACAGAAATAAGTAAGCGAAAGTATCAAACTAAAGTATGAAATTTGCAAAAATTAAGTCTCAGTTAGGTAGCTGTGTTGGTCTGCAAAGTATCTGTTGAAGGGAATTTTAACTCTTGAAAGCTTATACCCTTAAAAAATCTGATTAGTCTCTAAGATGTCACTAGACTTAAATCCAGATGTTAGTAGCTTTACTATAAAGACGTCATAGAAACTTTGGAAAATATTTAAAATGTTTTAAGGTGTCACCCAGGGTACTCAGTGATACATAAACACAGGTCTGACATGAGGGGAAGTGGTGTCTCTGTAGTCTATAGGACTCAATGCACCTATTTCAGGGGGAGGGCCTCAAGAAGCCTATGCCAAAGTTCTGCTCAGATCCCCTTGGCCACCCCTTCTCAGGCAGCAGAGGGGACTGGGATTACATTGCACTCGCTCTGACAAGTACTTGCTCTGGGTACTTTCTCTGGCATGGGATGCATGATCCCTTGACTGTCTCTCTCACAGGATCAGAGCTCCAACCAGCCACAGGTCCAGAACAACCAGATGAATATGATGAGCACTTTCCCATTGGAGAGGCATCCATCATCTGGTTGCTGGTAGCACCAATGACAATGGACCCACCACTGCTGCTCCAGGCCATGGACACCCTCCCAGGACATGACAGAACTGGCTATGGCTTGAGCAAGGCCCCAAACCTTCACCACATATGTGTCTATTTCCCATTCAGGCAGGTCATAACCTGTCAGGGAAACCAAGGATCATAGGTGTTACAGCCCTGCATGATCCTTCCTGGACGCCATGGGAGCCCAGCTCATGGAGCTGTTTCTCAGGCAGCCTGAGAATCAACCCCGCTCCTGAGAAGGTAGCATGAGGAATGGCTCTCATGGCTTTGAATGCAGTGCAAACAGTTGTGCAAGTGCAAACAGCCCTTGGTCGAGGGGAATTGGCAATATGTGGCCAGACATACTCTTCACTTTTGGAAGTACAATAAAGTCTGTGTCAAACAACTACTTATCTACTTGTTTGTTCACCCATGGCTGATAGTAGAATCATAGAGTTGGAAGGGGCCATACAGATCATCTAGTCCAACCCCCTGCCCAGTGCAGGATCAGCCTAAAGCATCTCTGACAAGAATTCATCCAGCCTCTTCTTGAAAACTGCCAGTGAGGGGGAGCTCACCACCTCCTTAGGCAGCTGATTCCACTTCTGAACTACTCTGACCATGAAAAAGTTTTTCCTAATATCCAGCCAGTACCTTTGTGCATGTAATTTAAACCCATTGCTTCGGGTCTTACCCTCTGCTGCCAACTGGAACAGCTCCTTGCCCTCCTCCAAATGACAGCCTTTCAAATATTTAAAGAGAGCAATTATGTCCCCCCTCAATCTCCTCTTCTCCAAACTAAACATTCCCAAGGCCCTCAGTCTTTCCTTGTAGTAGCTCCCCTCACCCCTCTATTCTCTCCTGGGGTAGCCCCACAGCACATCCTGGGGGATCCACCAGGTGCCTCTGCCCCGTGGAGTGGGTCAGCCCCTGAATGGAGTGGGGGTCCATTGATCTCATGAGTGCCACAACTGCACACCACCTCCATCCTAGATGGCCCCCATCACATGGTGGCAAGGTAACAGGGAGGGACGTGAAGTCTTGCCTGTGAGTGGGGGGAGGGATGTCAATCCTCCTCTGCACTCCTGGGGCCTGAAATACCAGGCAGATGGCCATTGAGTCTGGGGGTGGTAGTGATCTGGGGTGGGGCATCCAGTCCCCGTGCTGCATTCACATGTGCACTGGGGGGGGGGAACCTCCTATCCCCAAGGGTCCCTCCAAGGCTTGTGACCATTATGTGGTTCTTATTTTCAATAGTGACAATGGAGATCTTGACAGGTGGCTGCCTGTCATTCCCCTTTTCTGACTGGGATCATTAACCCAGTGAGTATCAAAGGAAAGAAAAAAAGTGGCAGGAGGACTATACCCCCCCCCCCGGATTGGTGCTTCCTTGTGGAATACTAGTCCAGGGAGGAAGGAGCACACAGGTGGTGGTGAAACATGTGACAGCCCTTTAGCCATATTCTCAGGATTAACAGTCTCAGACTGGCCCAAGTAGCATGAAGGATGCCCGAGCTGGATGAGCCACCTGGGGTGGCCACGGCAGCCACCAGAGTGGGGTTCCCACGAGCACATTCCAAGCAGGGCACAACTGAGAATGATTCTCTCTAGAATGCCTTGCTCATATGCATAGAAAGATCCTTTGCAGAAGTAGAGGGTTGGGTTTGGGAGCAGACCACCCCCTCATACCCAGATGTGTGTGGGCAGGAAAGGCCAAGCCCTGTCCGGCAGGCCCCACAATGCCGGTATGAGAAGATGTCACAGGACTGCAGGCACTGTGGCCAGGGCACGGCCCCTTGAACAACAAAGGTTCAGCTACCCGGGCCACGTGGGGTGGCTAGGTGCCTCCAGCAGAGGCAGGGAGTGCAGGCCCGTGACCTCCCTGGACACTTGTGGGACCCATCACCCCAGAACCAGGAATCCCTCCCATGGATGGTTTCCCCACGTCCGCATACCTGGGTGGAGTACTGACTTTTTAACCGCAATTAGTTATCCACACATTAGTTATCCACACATTCATTGGCTGAATTTCTGTCATATCATGGAATATTCGCAAACATTTTAATTGCTCAAGTGTTAAACTTATAGTACAAAGGCATTAAGGTAAATCTCCAGTTTTCTCTCCTTCAAAGAGAAATTAAAGGGGGTCTTGCTTGAACTGAAGCAGGGCCAGCTCTAAGCCATTTCTTCCAGGTACCTTCTTCTGCAGAGAAGGAAAATGGAGAGAGATGACATAGCATGGGAAATAAGCTCCCAAACTTACCACAGGGATCCATTTTCTACTATAGTTGTTCGTACTCTACGTCCTAGAGCCAGCTGTGCTATTCTGCAGCCTTTATTAATCTTTGCTGTATTGAACTGCTAGGGATTAAAAGCAGTTATTGTAGGAATGCAGCTTCCCAGATATGATTTGGAGAACAATAGCAGGCTTGCTGAAAGTTATTTTTACTGTCATTTCTCCATCCCCCCAGCTGTTCTCTGAATGCCAGATACAATTTATTAAAGTAAACATAGACCTAATACATTCTATTGAAGCAAAGAATTCATACTTTTTATTTTTATGTATGTATTTATTTAGAGAATGTATATTAATGTAGAGCAGAATTCTGCTCAGTGTGATTTACAGGTAGAGTTGAGTTTGGAGATGTCCCAAATTACAGAGATCAGTTCCTCTAGAGAAAATGGCTGCTTTGGAGAGTGCTGAGGTCCTCCCAGTCTCCAGGAATCTCCCTCCCCCCAGTCTCCAGGAATTTTCCAACAAGGAATTGTCAAGCCTATTTACAGGGCAGAAATGATAAAATAACAAAATAATGAAAGCAAACATAAAATGTACCAATGCTAAAATCAGCAATAAAACAAGCACAGAATTCTATGCATGGGTTAAAGAGAGCAATCTAAAGCAAATCTACTCAGAATCCTACTCAAGATTATTCAGTGGGGCTTACACCCAGGAAAATATTCTCAGGATTACCCTGTTAAAATATTACAAGCTAATAGCTTCTTCAGCAATATAAAAAAAGATCTGTAATTCCTCATGTTCCATAAACATTTCAGTGATTAATTAACTTCCATGATTAATTAACTTAATAAAGCTGTACTCTTGATGTAACATTTTTTATCGTGCCAAACTTGTTATTTTAAAATGTGTTATGCAAGCTTTTGAACTACATGTTCTTCTTCTTTATGCATAAGTGTTCAGAACAAAAATAAAATGAAATTACCTGTTATTACATGTTGTTCTTACACAGTCTGATTGTTAGTTATCTTGATGAGCCTACATAAAAAAAGGAAGAAAAACTGTTACTGAATTTTCAAATTAGTTACCAGTAGGCATTACTCAGAGGAGTTAGGTTGCCAGATGGGGTCTGGAATAATACTGGACCCCAAGGAGAGATACAGGGGCGAACTAACCTTTGTTTTAAGACTCTCACATACTCAGAGCATGCGTACACTCCTGTCCGGCACAATGACATCACTACTAGATGTGACATCAACACGACTTCCAGGCCCTCGGATTAGCTAGCCACTCCTGGTCTGCACTGTGCAGCCACAGGAGGCTGCCCAGGCACCTGGGCTGCTGGCAACTTCCCCAAGTAGGCAGTGGCATTGTGCAGCCACAAGAGGCTGGGCATCTGGGCTGGAAGATGGGGGACGGGGAAGAAGAGGGGGAAGGTATCAAGTATTTGGGGAACGTTTCCCCTGGACAGTCCACCAAAATACCGGACTGTCCAGGTGAAAACAGGACACCTGGGCAATCCTATACATTACAGAGGTCTTCCAAAGAAAATGTAATATGTTCCAACAAATGTTCTTCTCCATGGATACTAGGGGAAAAGGGAACAAATATTTTAATAAATAAAAGTTTTCTCTTTGTGTACAAAATGGAAATTTAACTGGGCTTTCTTAAAACCAATTAGATGGAGCAAATATTAAGCTTTTATTTGAATCATTTCACTTTTGTTTTATCTGACTCCCCCTTCCTGGATTAGTCATATGGATTATCCCATCCAATCAGGGATCACGTGATGAGTGGGGTAGTATAAGCGTTTTGTAGCCAGTCAGATTTGCTTTTCATTTCACTAATTTAGAACAACTAAGAATGAGAGCAATGGAAACAAATAAATGAGAAATATTCAAAAGGAGTGTTAAGAAAGCTCAACCCAGAGTTTTTGACATTGCCAAAAATATGGACCAAAAAAAAAACCTCTAGAAAGATTCAAATGTGACAAGTGTAATGTCACCATACGCACTTCTATCTAGTGCAGGAGACAATATTGTGACGCATGGTTACCCTGAATACTGCTCCTTCTTGTCTGCGTCTAGACTTGAAAGCAATCCCATTGTGAGGTAGCTGGATAGTGTGACTCCCCCTTTCTGATTTACCTGTCCACTGCTCCCCCATCACTTCCTCTCTTCTGTGGTCTGTGGTAAAACTGATAACACTAAGGGGAATTTCTCCAATGTTTTCTCAGGTTTGTAAAAAAAGAAAAGAAAGAAAAGGATTAACTGATATGCAGTCAAGCTCTTTTGAAGACAACTTTCATGCAATTTAAGTTGACAAAGCTCTCCTCTGACCTTGTTAGTGTCATCAGAGGCAGGAAAGGGAATGGCGGCTCTATCACAGATGCTCATAGTCATGGGAAAAGAAGAGTCAGTAAAAGAACACAGTGCACCAAATCTGTGGGCATTTGGAATATTTGTACTTTAACTTGTGTATACTAGTATTTGATGAAGTGGCTGTGTACTTGAAATTATTTACTTGAGCCCAAAGTGGAGCTTGAAGGTTTAAATCCTCTCCCTACATAGCCTCGATCTCAATTGCAAATGCATGCATGCATAATTTATCTTTACAGATGCAGATCTGCAAGCTATATCATGGGTTGGATCCAGCCAGGCTTTGCTCTCAATCTTGTCAAATTCTCCTTCTTCCTAAAGCTACCATCACACATGATTTTTGCACACACAAGCCATATGATTCCCAGAATAGCCTTCCTTGGTGGTCAAATGCCTCAAAATTGCTGCTGCAAACTTAAATCTAAGGAGTTAAGGAACATCACTGCTGGAAGCACTGATGATAAAATAAATTAAAGTTCCACATTAATTTAAACTATTAATTTTTAAATGCATAATTAATCCTAATAATAAGATCTGTCTCATTACAGAACTTGCAATTATAGCCAACAAACTTCTCACATGTTCTAATGTATTACAGATCTTAAGAACTGTTACCTAGGAGCTCTTGGCTTGGGCTGTGAACCAGTGTGGGGAGGGACTAGGATTTGGGAGGCTTCAAATTCTCATTCTGTCTCTTTCTCAGCCTAACATATTTCACTGAGTTGTTTTGATTAGGATATGGGGAAGGGACAAGCATGTATGCCACCCTGAGTTCTTTGAAGACAGGGTGGGATGTACTAGATATATATCTGAGAAATGACCAGCACAACACCAAGGGATTGTTGGATGAAATGATGAGGGAACTTACTCAAGTTTGAAAAAAATACTGAGACCTTGAATATGGTGAAAACAGAGATAGATTTAATTCACTTTCCTCAGAAGAAGGGCAGGATTCAAATGTAACTAATAATACTGCTGACAGAGGGTGCCATTTACATTACATTTCAACAGATCTCTGCTCTTGGTCACGTACAGAAAAGCAAAGCAGTCAGTTGAAGATGGTACAGAATACACAGAATATTGAGGTGGTGGAGCATATAAAATCTTTAGAAGCTGGAGCTTTTTAGTTCAGAAATATGGCAGAGGTAGAGGCTTATCAAATTATGAACAGTCTAGAAAGAATGAATGAAGAAAAATTAAATTACTTGCACTCTTTTTCACACATAAAATAAGGACAAATTGACTTGTAGTCATCGACTGAAACTGAGTGATTCAAGACTCATTGCTGTATGCAATACATACAACTTCTCTTATCTGAAGAAGGGAGCTTTGACTCTCAAAAGCTTACGGCCAGAAAACTGTTAGTTTTTAAGGTACTACTAAAATTGAATCTTGCTGTTCAACTGCAGAGCAACATGGCTACCCACCTAAAACTACATAACACTTCTGAATTCATTGCTGTTGGGTGAGGTAACAGACACTAGGATAGGTGGCTTTAAACACTAAGAAGACATATTCAGGGACAGGTCTAACAGAGGCATCAGTCATAAAGCCTAAACAAGGAACATCTATTTTTTAAAAAATAAACAAAAAGAAAGTAACACTTTATTTACAGTGCATTTCCATGGGAATGTGACAACACATGAAAACAGACAGAGATATTTTTCTCATCCATTTGGTGTATATCAACAACTCCATGAAGGATATGGAGTACATCCCCTTGGTCATGCTTCATTCCCTCTTTTCCATTAATTTCACAATCAGATTTTGAATGTATTGGCACTGAAAGAATAAAGCTTTGATGTGCCTCATCCAAAATACTAATTTGCTGGATACAGCTTTTTAGGGCTTATCCTAAATGCATCCATCCTGCATTGCAGATTGTAGTACTAAAGTAGAAGTGGATGGAAAGGTACTATAAGAAAGGGAGATCTGTGAACAGTGTTTTTGTTTTTTTGTGTATGAGTCAACCTTCTTGCCATCCATGCTAAATCATGCTATTCTTGAATTTTTGTCCAGTTGGGAGTGTCATGGGCATCACTATATCCCTTGAGAATATCTGGGAAACTGCTACAGGGTGCAAAACACTTTTTAAAAATTATCTATCTGAACAGGCTTAAAGTTACATGTCACAATATTATCTCAATATGAGAAAGCCATGACCTAATTTTGTATTTGCAGACTCCAGGATAAACTCAAGGCATTGTGATTCAATCTCATTGAATTTAGTACAATTTCTGAGTATTCATGCATTTGTCTTTGTTTAGAATCTTTTAACGTCCCTTACTTTATAAAATAGAGGTGATAGCTCTTGACAGGTGTTTTGTAAATCAGATTTCAGAAAAAGCTTTACAATACACAAGGAGCACTGAAGACCCAGATTGTTGCCAGGCTATTTCCATTTTGGGTCACATTCCCTCCCCACCTCCATCTTTGTGTTGGAATCAGCTTCTTTTCCATTGGTTTTTGCATCAATTGAGTGATCAGTTTCTGAGAATTTCTATCACAAAAGACAAGAGAACCAGCAAGAGGAGTTAGATTACTTAATCACCTGACCTTGCTTATCTGGTGTAGAAAGGGTTGGTAAGCCTGGCCCACGATCAGTGGGAGACTGAGAGGTGGTGTTTGCAGTCCTACCCCTCTCCTTATTGCAAGGGCAGCTTATGAATATGAAATATCTTTTTTTTTTTTTGAAAAATTTTTTATTGGGTTAGAACATTTTTATTTTTACATTACAGTCAATTTTCCCCTAATTTTTCATTTCTAACCCCCTCCCTTTCCCCCCCTTTTGTTGACTTCCAACAGCTTTCCCACCCTCTGTCCCTTTTCCCTTACTTCTATTAAATTCCTCTGTCTAAAACAGATATACATTCTCCATTATATTAAGCAGTACATCTTTAACTCCTTTACTTATTATACACCCAAACTATACGTCTTTAGATAAACAATTTATCCCATTTTCCAGTTTTGAATATTTCTATATAAACCTATATATCATAAACCATAAAAATTTCCCACATTTAAATCAAACAATTTGATTTGTTTTCTATATATTACTCATTTCAACTTTTTATGGTAATTCTATATAACTCCTCGCATAATCAATCAATTTAACTCTTCTGTACATTCAGTTTGGTGCATATAAATCTTATCAAAGAAAGAAAATATTGTTATTTACTCGATCCTCATGTTTAAACCTTATCATTAATTATTCTCTATCAATATTCTATCAGCTAACCTATACATATCTATATATATCTCAATCAATTAATCTAACTGCTTATAAATTCACGTTTCTCTTCCTCCCCCGGTAAAGTCACCCCTCTCTTTTATACTTTTATTATACTTCAGTAGTTCTCAAACTGCCACAGTTTTCCTCCCACCTCCCATTTCTTCTCCAGATATTGTTTCAGCTTCTCCCAGTCTGTGTTAAACTGCCCTGAGTCCAGATCTCTCAGTTTTCTTGTCATCTTGTCCATTTCAGCCATATACAGCAATTTGTAGATCCAATCTTCAATAGTTGGCACTTCTTGTACTTTCCATTTCTGCGCATACAAAAGTCTAGCTGCTGCAGTCATATAAAAAATCAACGTCCTATGATGGGCTGGAATTCCCTCCATTCCCAAGTTTAGCAGCAGGAGTTCTGGGTTCTTATTTATTTGAAACTGTAAAATTTCACTCATTTCTCTTATTATTTCCCCCCAGAACTGCCTAGCTACCTCACACGACCACCACATATGATAGAGGGAGCCCTCATGTTTCTTACATTTCCAGCATTTATTAGAAGTATTCAAGTTCCCTAGCGCAATCTTCTTTGGTGTCATGTACCAACGATAGATCATTTTGAAAATGTTCTCTTTAATATTAATGCATATCGTTGTCTTCATTGTAGTTTTCCACAAGTATTCCCATGCCTCCATTGTTATTTCTTTATTGAAATTTATAGCCCATTTCACCATCTGTGTTTTAACTATCTCATCCTCAGTATACCATTTCAACAGTACTTGGTATACCTTGGATATTCTTTTCTTGTCTTCTTTAAGAAGGGTCTGCTCTAGTTCCGAGTTCTCTATTCGTATGCCCCCTTTTGCAAAGTCCGAGTTGTATAAGTCTCTAATCTGTCTATACTGGAACCAATCATAGTTAGGTGATAGCTCCTCTTGCGTCTTTATTCTAAGTTTAGATACTTCAATCTTAGTTATTTCTTTGTACGTTAAACATTGTTGTTCATTATCCACAGCTCTCGGATCTATCACCTCATATGGAACCACCCACAAGGGGGTTCCTTCTTGTAGGTAAGTTCTGTACTTCTTCCAGATTGTATATAGACTTCTCCTTACAAAATGATGCAGGAACATCGAGTTGACCTTTACTTTGTCATGCCATAGGTATGCGTGCCATCCAAAAAATTTTTTATATCCCTCTAGGGCTAATAGTTTCTTATTCTTTAATGTCATCCACTCTTTTAGCCAAACTAGGCAGATTGCATCATGGTAAAGTCTCAAATTGGGCAGTTGCATTCCGCCTCTCTCCTTTGCATCTTGTAGAACTTTTACTTTCACTCGAGGCTTCTTGCCTGCCCAAACAAAATCTGATATTTTCCTCTGCCATTTTTCAAATTGTTTAGAGTCTCTGATGATTGGTATTGTCTGTAACAAAAACATTACTCTTGGTAACACATTCATCTTAACTGCTGCAATCCTGCCCAACCATGACAAATTCAGTCTATTCCATTTGATCAAGTCTCTCTCTATCTGAGTCCATAATTTTTCATAATTATTCTTGAACAAATCTATATTTTTTGCAGTCAGCTCAACTCCCAAATATTTCACCTTACTAGTTACTTCACAGTCCGTTGTTTCCCTTAACAATTGTTGTTTCTGCTTAGTCATGTTTTTACATAGTATCTTTGACTTCTTTTTATTAATGAAGAAACCAGCCAAGTCACCAAACTCCTTAATCTTATCTATCACTTTTGGCATGTTCTCCAATGGATCTTCTACAATTAACATTATGTCATCTGCAAATGCTCTAACCTTGTATGAATAGTCCTTTATTTTTATTCCTCGTATTTCCTCGTCTTGTCGTATTTGTATCATCAGAATCTCCAATACTAATATGAACAACAATGGAGATAACGGGCAACCTTGTCTTGTTCCTTTACTAATCGTCAATTTCTTGGTCAATTCATCATTCACTACAATTGCTGCAGTCTGGTCCCTATATATTTCTTTAATTGCTCTGATGAATCTTTCTCCCAATTGTAGCTTTTCCATAGTGGCAAACAAAAAATCCCAGTTTAAATTGTCAAACGCTTTTTCAGCGTCTACAAAGAAGAAACCAACCTCTTTATCGCAACGCTTGTCATAGTATTCAATAGCATTGATCACTGTCCTTAAATTGTCTCTTATTTGTCTGTCCGGCAAAAAACCTGCTTGTTCTTCCTCTATAACTTCCGAGAGCCACCCCTTCAGTCTCTCCGCCAATATCTTTGCAAAAATTTTATAATCATTGTTAAGTAATGATATAGGCCTGTAATTTTTCACGCTAGTCAGATCTTGGCCCTCTTTTGGGATCAATGATATATTCGCTTCGCTCCAGGTGTCTGGAATTCTTTGATCCCTAAAAACTCCGTTCATCACCTCTTTTAGGAATGGTGCCAGTTCATTGGCCATTGTCTTATAAAATTTAGCCGTAAGTCCATCTGGCCCTGGCGCCTTTCCTAGATTTGCGGATTGTATTGCCATGCTTATTTCCTCGTCAGTTACTTCACTGTTCAACTTATTTCTCCAAGCTTCCGAGATCTCTGGAAGTTTGGTTTTCTCCAAATATGATGCTATTGATTCTTTGTTTACTTCTTTTTTATTATACAGCTTAGCGTAAAATTTATAAAAGGCTCTACTAATGGTAGTCTGCTCCAAATACGTTTTGTTTTCTTCACAAATTTTGTTTATTATTTTCTTTTCCCTTTTCTTCTTTAATTGCCATGCCAAATATTTCCCAGGTTTATTAGCACCCTCAAAAGCTTTTTGATTCAGTCTCTTAAGGTTCCACTCCAATTCTTTATTACTCATTGCTGTTAACTGTTCTTGAAGAATTTTGATTTCCTGATATATTTTCTTTTTCCCTGGTCTCTTTTTTAACTGTACTTCTTTGGCCTTTATTTTCTCCTCAATCTCTTGTCTTTTCTCCTCTTTCTTTTTCCTTGCTCTACCATTTAAGTCCATTAGTATGCCCCTTACAACCGCCTTATACGCGTCCCAAACTTTACTGGTTGGTACTTCTTTATTCACGTTATATTGTATAAAAAACTTAGTCTCTCTTCTCAATGTTTCCATATTCTCACTTTCCTGTAACAAGTCCTCATTTATTCTCCAGGCTTTCCTTTTTCTCCTTTTTCCAAATTTCCACATAATTGGGTTGTGATCTGAGCCTACCATCGGCATTATTTCTACCTCCTTAGTCCATAACGCTAAGTCCTTTGAGGCCCAGATCATATCAATTCTTGATAATGTAAGATGCCTTGCAGAATAAAAAGTAAACTGTCTGGTTTTAGGATATTCTCTCCTCCATACGTCTTCGAGAGTCTCTTGTTGAATCAACTCAAAAAAAAGCTTTGGCAATAATCCTCTTTTCTTTTGTGCTTTTGTAATATTTTTGTCTAGTTCCAAATCTGTCACTCCATTGAAATCTCCAGCAAGAATTATCTGGTCATATACAAGATCGTCTAAGTGCTTCCTTAAGTCCTCAAAGAAGCTTTCCTTTGCACCGTTAGGTGCATAAAGTCCGACTACCAACACTCTCTTTAAGTTCCAATTACATTCCACTGCTACAAATCTAGCTTCCACATCTCTCATAACAAATTTTGGCTGCAGCTCCTCTTTTATATACAACACCACTCCTCTTTTTTTCTTGTTGGAAGCCGCTACAAATTCTTTGCCCAATTTTCCAGATTTTAAATATTTTACATCCTGTTTTCTAATATGGGTCTCCTGCAAACAAACAATATCACATTTTTGTTTTAGTAGCCAATGAAAAATATTTTTCCTCTTATTCGGTGAGTTTAGTCCATTTACATTCCAAGATAATACTTTACACTCCATATTCATGGTTTTGTTGGTAAGTCTTTTTCATTGTCCTTAATAAATCTCTCCATCTCCCGCTCAGATCTGATACGCTTTTTTGCCCCTCCAAACTCAAAGGACACTCCTTCCGGTATCTCCCATCTGTACCTAATGTTCATGTCCTTCAAAGTCTGAATTAACACTCTATATTTTTTCCTGTCCAGTAACACTGATCTGGGCAATTCCTTCATTATGATAATTGTCTTGCCATCAATCTCCAATGGATCTTGAAATTGTTTTGTCACAATCCTCTCTTTCATATTTCTAGTTGTAAACTGCACGATCACATCCCTTGGTAGTTTCCTCTGGGTTGCAATTCTCGAGTTCACACGATACGCCACATCTAGGATAGCCACAATTTCCTCCTCCTCCTTCCCCAGGTATTCAGCCAACACCTCAGTCATCTGTTCTTGCGCTGACTTCCCTTCAACTTCTGGCAGACCACGAAAACGAAGCTGCTTCTCCATGTGTTTAGTTTCTGCAACTGACATCCTCCCCTTTACCGATCTCATCTCTGTTTGTTGCGTTTCTATTAAATTCTCCATCGCGTCTTCTACTGTTTTGACTCTCTGTTTCGTTCCTTGTAATTCACTGCTAATCGTTTCCACGCCTTTTTTCACTTCTGACAGCTCCGACTTTACTGTCTGTGTAACTTCTTTGACCTCTTTAATAAGCTCCAATTTCGTGTCCTTAAGTTCTTTCATCATGTCTATAAGTTTTTTGTCCAAATTTTCTATTGCCGATTGCCACTCTTTTTTCGACATCGTGGGGCTTGCTTTAGCTCGCTCCCACGAATCTGCTCTCTTCCTCAGCTCCGTGGCGTATAATTAAACGTTTTCCTTTTTTTTTTTTTTAAATGTCCCAATCTTTGCCAAAATTAATTTTTTATATCCAAAATGTCGGGCGTCTTTTCTCTATGATTTCTCTATGTTATTGTAATCCAAGATGGCCTACTTCCTCTTCCGCTGAAGCCACGACCCTTCCACTTTCAAAAATGGCGATTCCCCACTTCCTGTCCCTTGGCAAGGGCCGCTTCCCTCCAGCCACTCTATTGTTGTTACGCACTTCCTGTCTCCCGTCTTCCCACAGCAGGTCTCGCGATGGTGTCTTTTTCCCACAGCTCCCAAACCACAGGTATTCAAAACAATAGTCCGATTTTTGTAACAACTTCTTTAAACTTAGTCTCTTTTAAAATACAACTCCTGCCGAGTCTTCACCTCCTTTTCACTAGTCTGTTGCAGTTTAAAAATCTACTTTCTTTCCTCTCTGTTTTTGTCAATCTGTCCCGTTTCAAGAGATAGCGATCTTTACCTTCTCTTCAACTTTCTCGGGTTGTAATCGCTGTTTCGATCTTAAATTCTCCTCTCGACTTCCCTCCCCGATCGAAGCTTGGGTATGTAGGTCTTATGCCAGCCGAATTGGCCCCAAAATTGCCGCAGAGATTATAGCCGACCCGTCGCAAGGTGGGACCTCAAGGATCGGGGGGGAGACTCCTTGTGTAGAGCCCCCCCTCGTCCGAGATCTAGCTCACCCTAGGGTCTTGAGCGTTCTTTGCCTGCTCCCCGCCTGAGAGCAGTCGGCCGCGGGTTATTTTCACCCCTCCAGCCGGTTAAAACGGCAATCCGGTCAGCTCCGCAAATGGAGCTGCGTTAGACCTCCATGAATCCCAAACCGGAAGTCATGAATATGAAATATCATAAGCCCATCCTCATGTGCTATAAGCTTAAAAACACTGCCTGGACCGGCAAAACAAATGCCAACCCTGATGGAGTTGGAAGATTACCAGGTGTGTCAGGATGACTAGCTGCACCTCCATACCCCGGAGAAGTAAAACAAAAGAGGTCTTCCAGGAGTTCCCTCTTATCTCATCAATGTCCTTCCATAATCTGGGCTATTCAGGGGCCTGATAGCCCCTCCTGGGGCTATCTGCAACCTGGCCATTGCAGGTCATCAAGCATTCTTTTTCACCTATAGTTCCTCCCAGATGTTATTATTCAAACCTTTCCCAATTTATTGTTAGCCCTCTGGACAAGCCATCAAGCTATTGTTTCAGGGCAAAAGATTTAATTTTGCCCCTGGATACATTTTACACTGCCACCAGCCCTTTGCCATGTGTGTGTCTTTGGATTCTAAGCACGCTCTCAGACACATGCCTGAGCCTTCTTCTTGCCGAGAAGCACTGGTCACTCAAGCTGCTCTATCCTCTCTCAAGCTGTTCTCTGTCTCCTAGACTGGTAAATATCACCTGACCCTGAATCTCTCTCCCTCTTCCTCCCTGTTTTTCCAGTTAGCTCTATTGTGTGTGTTGTGTGTATTCTGTGCAATTGCTCTTTTATTGCCCCTTTAATAATTTCTGTTGAGCTCCCACTTAGTTCTTTCAGAGAGTTCTCTAAGGGAACAATCCTAGTATACATTGGTAGAGATATCCCGCTTACCCCCTCTGACTATGTCTCCATCAATGTTAATTTCCCCAACTCAGAAGGAGACCCCCCATTTAGGAAAACAGGGGGCATATGGTGGGAGTGGCCATCAGTGACAGAAAAAAACATGAGACATCAGACCTCTCTAGGAATCACACAGAACTTCATTGTTTCACCATGGAGTTTCTACTGGTTGCTAGAGAGTAGACATGGGCACAAGACTGGAAAAAAATGAAACAAGAGTTTTGTGTTTCACCATGTTTCACAAATCACGAGTCACGAATTTCCACAAAATTGACCCGTTTCATGAATTGATTAGTTTCATGATTCTTCAGAACCAGGGGCATTTCAACGGCCCCCTTCACCCAGTGATGCCAAACTCTCAGGGAGACTTCAGCAGGTTCTCCTCCACCCACCCACCACAGTTTGGCCAAGATTGCAATATGTTGACTGGGAGGCAAGTGCTGCCAGAGTGCTTGACTGAAACGGGAACCAGGATTTGCTGGGTCAGACTCAGGAGGAGGATGAAGGATTACCAGCTGCAGTGTGGAGCTGGGCCAGGAAGATGGAGTGAGAGGTGGACTCAACTGCAGGCAGGGACAGTCCCAAGAGTTTGAGATGTGGACTGGAAGAGCTGGATTTTTCTCCAAAACCTCACCATTCATCCTGAGATGTGCCCTAAGGGGCGCCCATGAGATCTAGCATGTGGGTTTTGTCAGTGGCTGCCCCCTCCTTGCAGGCCAGAGATGCAGCCACTGCTCCAGACCGCCTCCCTTCTTAACTCTCCAGGGGGCGCCTCCCTCACTCTGGGACGTGTACGGATTGGATGGATGGATGCAATCAGAACGGCCACTGACAAAACCCACCTGCCAGACATGGCAGCACTGAATGGATGGAGGTTGGGGGGATGGTACTGTACTGGAATGGAGGAACAGACAGGGAGGTTTCGGGGAGGTTATTCTTAACTCCCCAGGGGGGTGCCTCCCCTACCCCGAGACATGTACGAATTGGACGGATGGACGGATTCAATTGGAATAGCCACCAACAAAACCCACCTGCTGGACATGGCGGCACTGAATGGACAGAGGTTTGGGGAATGGTACTGTACTGGAACGGATGGATAGATGGATGCCTCCCATGTTTGGGAGAGGAGAGCCCTAAATCGCCACACAGACATCTTACCAGACGGCACAGGTGCTCAAATGTAAATAAAAGAAAACAAAAGTGATTGTGAGACCTCAGCAGAGGAACCCACCAAGCTGTGCCCCATAGTCAGGCAGTGGCCCTGAGACCAGGGAAGGGAGGAAACAGAGCCCCCAAACACCCCACAGAAACTTTCCTGTGCATGGATTGGATGGAAGGACAGATGCCTCCCCTGTTCGGGGGAGGTTATTCTTAACTCCCCAGGGGGGTGCCTCCCCTACCTCAGGACGTGACAGTTAAGGAACAGCCACCAACAAAACCCACCTGCCGGACATGGCGGCACTGACAGAACCCCTGCCCCAGGTCTTGGAGGGGAAGAAACAATCCCCTGGATGGAGCAGCACATGCAGTACATGCCCTAGCACACAGCTGAAACTTGGTAAGGCCCCCCTAACCAATACAAGAAGATGTGGCCACCTTCACAGACAAGTGTGCTGTGAGCCCTCAGGCAAGGAACCCACTAATCTTTGCCCCACAGTCAGGAGGAATGAACAAAATAAAAGGGAGCAGGTGACAGAGTCCTCTGAACAGATGCCTGGGAAGCTGTGCCCCAAAGCCTTGTGGAAGGTGGCCATCCACATAGACACTGGGATGGCTCTGAGAGGGTGAGCCAAGATTAGTCAAACTCCAGGTACAGGGAGGGGTAGCCAAGCAGGAGGAGGTTGCCCCCCCTCTCTGGGTGGAGGTTATTCCATTTCAACATCCTACTCTTGGGGGGGGGCTGCCACCATGTGGGGGGGAAACAAGGGCAGAAAATGATGCTCGTCCCTCGTGATCAGGAGCTTCAGTTACTGACCAAATCCACTTGCCGGACGTGGCTGCACCAACGGAGGCCCTCCACACTCTTCCAGAAGGGCCAGATCAAGACATAGTGTGGCCCACAAAAACAAGAGGACATGGCTGCTGACACAGGAGAACAGCACAGTATCTACCGCAGCACACAATTGAGACCTAGTGTCCTCCCCCAGTGAGAAGATCTTTGCTTCTGCTATGGACAGACTAACATGGTCTTCCTCCTCTATGACTGAATTTTTGGTGCTGCAGGCCCATAATCCACAGACCCCCCCTCCCATTATGGAAAGGTGCTCCAACAGTTCTGTGAGTCCTTGGGTGAGGAATCCACTAAGCTGGGCCCCAGGGCTAGGCGGTGGGCCTGCAACTGTTGTTGGGGAACAAACCCCTAACAGCAGATGAACACCTTTCTGTTCGAGACAGGTGCTCAAAGTAAGAGTTGAGAGGAGTCACAAAAACAGGAGTGAGAGACTGAGCTCCCAGCACAGTTGGCCAGGAAGCTTGGCTCCCAGAGCTCCCACGCAGCACACAGACACCTTCCTATTTGAGACAAGCGCACAAAAGATGAGTAAGAAGGAAAGAAAATAAAAGGTAGTCCTGTGAGCCCAAAATGGAGGTGCACACTCAGCTTTGTCCCACAACCATGCAGTGGCCCGGAGTGCGGCATAGGGGGAGAGCCCCCAAACAGCACACAGACAACTTCCCAGGCAGGAAAGGTGCAGCAAACCAGAGTTAAGGATTAAAGAAAACAAAGAGTGAGTGTTTGAGCCTTCAGTACAGGTGCCCACTGCCCAGTAACCTTTGCACCAGATCCTGGTGGTAGGCAGGTGGGCACACAGAGGCCATGGTGGCTCAGAGCCCAGACAGGTCCAGGTCCAAGGAGGGGTACCCAAGCACGGGGAGGCATATTGTCTTTTGCCTTTATCTCAGTTCTCAGAATTGCCTGGCAATACCTCCTCAAAGACTTGATGATCTTCAGAAGGTACAGGGACCTATAGTGACATATCTACCATGTTTTCCTCTGCTGTGTCCTAAGTGTGGGCTGCTCAGTCTTTAACACTAATTCCCTTTCTTTTCTTTCAGTGAATTACTGTGCAATCCTAAGCAGAGTTACCCCAGTCTAACCCATTGATTTCAATGAGCTTAGACTGAAATATCTCTGCTTAGGATTGCACTGTTAGTTTACCAGGCCTCTCTGTACTACAAAGAGGCAAGAGTGGTCTTACTTTATTAACAAGAATAGGCCTGGCAACCCTACTGCAAATACATTTTGGTGGAACAAACTGCAACACAACATGTTTCATAAGAGATCTGTCACTAGGATTGCCAGACTGCAGCTGGCAACCCCTAGAATTTACGGGGTGGAGACTGGCATACTGACATTTATTGTTTTACTAGAAACAATGCTTGTTGTGTGAACAAATACAATGGGCTCTAGAAAATGAATTTGGCAGGCCCCCTCCCAGCGGCAAGTAGCCTCTTCCCATTGTACATCCTAGCCAAACAAAATAGATGTGCAGTGCCTTGTGCATTTTCTGATCATGCATTTAGAGGGGGAAATGGTGAGGGTTATTGCTGGGGGGCAGAGACGGGGAGAGAAGTGGCAGTGCCAAGATGAGGAGTTTCAAAGATTAACACACACAGAGATGTACGCCCTTGCGCACCCACACTCACTGAGACTTCCCTCTGCTTGCCTCCCCCTCTGGCTGGCTCCCTCCCTCTTTCCTCTTTCTCCTCCTTCCACCTTTGGGTGTAGCAGTAAGAGCCCTTCTTATGTAGTCCTCTATGATTGGCAGGGCTGACAGTGATGGGCAGGGTGCTGCCATGGCAATGTAACAAAGGCCAATAGAAAAGCAAAACAAAATGCTTTGGTGCTGTACTCACTGTGGTTTTAGGGGAAAGCCTATTCCCAGGAGCAGTCATTCTACTCTGCAATCTGTCATTCCAGTCCAAGAATACTTCTGCTACTTCCAGGGGCTGTAATTCAATTGTAGGGCCTGTCATTCCAGTTCAAGAACACGTCTACTGCTACCAGTCCCAGAGTAGTCTATCTGAGCCCAGAGACCATTATGGAAAATCCATTCCACATTTTCTTTGCAACATTTTTTTGTGCTGTAATGCTTTTCAATGGAGCTCATGCAAGTAAATTGGCATTCTGGACTCCCATTTTCTCCCATGGGCCTTCAAGCCTCCCGTTATTTTCAGTCGGTAATCCTGTCATTCCTTTTAGTACATCCGTGGCTGGCTGCCACTGACCCGGTGACCCCTCCTCTCCATGCACATCTTTCGGCGGTGGGGGGTCTGGCTCCTCAGTGGCGATGGGCAGCGGCAGGCTCCTTCGCGGCAGTGGGCAGTGGTGGTGGGCTCCTGGGTGGTGGGCTGTGACAGCAGGTTCCTTGGCGGCAGGAAGGCTCGGCGCTGCAGCGCTGGGTCTACCCATCACTGGGCCAGGTCTTCCTGGGCCTCTGAAAGGCCCAACAGTTGGGCCTTCCTGGACAACGTCCTCTCACAACGAGGCTCCATCTATTTTCACTGCGCCTGTGCTGCAATTACATTCTGCTGTCCAGGCTTGTTATGAATTGTGAATGTATATTCTGACAGTATGTGGATCCATCTCCATAGACAACCTTCTAGTTTGTGCTTTGTAAGTAAGCCACTTCAAAGCACTGTAGTTCATATGAACTGTGAATTCTGTACCTAATAAACAGAGTCAACAAGTGTGAGAGCCTCTGCTGTATCTTAATTTTCCAGTACTATTGCTGAATACTTAGTTTTGCTCTCATTCAATTTCCTGCCACCAAAAGCTGCTGTTCATCTATTTGTTCATCTATTTGTTTTAGCTTTGAGACATCACACAAGATGTGATGTTTTAGCTTTGAGACATCCCTTTGAGACATCACACAAGACAGTAAATGGACAGGATGAATCTGGGAATTTAAGGATTGCATGGATCCCTTCCCTAACCAACACTTAGATGTGCAACAGCAGCATGCACTGGTAGGGTTGGCTACAGAACCATTAACTGCATTTCTTCTAAGCTTGTTTGTAGAAGGCAGACAAGTGTAAGAGAGGTAGAGAGTTGCCAAAACAGTTACAGTTTCACTGGACGCATATCAAGTAATGAAAACTTCAGTACAAACATGACAGTGCTTAGAAGATTTGCTTCAAGCATGCTGACTTGTAGAGAAGCCAGCTGGTTACTGCTGAATAAAAGATTCCACTCTTTAAATTGTGGTGCTTGACCTTGATAAGCTGTTTATAAAAAGCACATTAAAAGAAGCATTTGCATGTAAATTAAGCTGGTGTTTTAGGACCAGTGAATTGAAAACCAAATTAATCAAAGATTTTAGTCATAAAGAACTTCAGGTTGCAAAAGGTTTGATGAACAATAAATGGTCTCTGAATAACCTCTGTTGATACTTATGTGGCTAAAAGCATGGGGTTGAAGTTGGGGAGTATCTCTCAGAGTTGTTTTCATAGTACTTCTTCTGTCTAGACTCTCCTTCATGAAACATTGCCGGGTATCTTCCTGCAAGAATAGCCTGGGAGCAAAATGTGATGTTCAGGAGAAAAGAGGGCATACCAGTATCTTTAAAAAATAAATAAAACGGAGGAGGAAACTTAGGCACCAGGTAAAAATGTTTGTTTATTTAGAAAAATTTTATGCCATATCGCCAAGTGTAAGCCCAAGATGGCTTACAAAATAATAGTAAAACATTAAAAATATTAATTTAAATCCTGCAGGGGCGGGGGGCAATCCAGCCCAACATAAAATAATAGACCATGAAAACAGGTCGCAGACAGCTTAAAATAACACGAGAGTAGTGTTTACAAAATCAAATTAAAAGCCTATGTGGACCGAAACAATTAGGCCTGATGCCTAAAAGAAAGCAAGGTAGATACCAGGCAAGCGTCAAGGGAGAAGCGTATTCCATAAGTGAGGGACTGCTACTAAAAAAGCCCTGTCTCTGATTACCACCCTCCTAGGGTTGCCTACTCTGGGTTGGGATTTTCTTGGAGATGTGTGGATGGAGCCTAGGGAAGGCAGAGTTTGGGGACCTCAGCAGGGCTTAATGTCACAGAGTCCACCCTCCAAAGCAGCTGTTACCTGAATGGCAACTCTCTGGCCCCACAGGTGTCCCTCAGTACATCCAAAGCACAGACTGGAACCACTAAGGTTAATTTATGTCTCAGTTTTTTCCTATATATATCAGGGTCCAGTGGGTAGGGATAACCAGTGTTACGATAAGGAAGGGAGGAATTATTCTATCGCAGTTGTGGGGAGGAGCAAAAACCAACACTCTAGCACAATTATAGGGTTTATTAACAACAAACAGACAAACAATGGGGTTGTTACAAATACACAAACTAACACTACAATAAATATGTAACAAGACAGGGAGATGTTCACATCTACACACTTCATATCATACACAATCGTGCTCATGCAATGCTAAATAACTCAGACCTATTAGCCTGGTTAAATCTGAAGTTTTCTAAATGTTCCTATATGTCCTAGTGTGTGTGTAGGTATGGATACAATAATAAAACATACAACCTGTCAAGACGAGTGAGAAGTCCAAGATGGTAAAGTTCCCCCAAACACTCCAAAGTTCCCAAAATATGGACAAGAAGGATCATATGCAACATGCACCCCAAAAGTATAGTGGCTCAAGTTCAGAGAAAACACACCTCATGAGCAAGTAAGTGTTGCAGCCTCTTAAATCTCCAAAGGGGTCTGAGTGGGAACAAGAGCAAGCACACTACTGGAGGCAAATCCTCAACTCCTAGGGTAACAGGGAGGTGTAACCAGTCCCTTTAAACTAACCCTCAAGAGGAACAAAGTCTCCAGCCCTATTGGGTGTTTATCAAGCAGTCAGCCCTGCAAGATAGGATGCCTGCTAGTTAAGTTCCACCAAAACAATTCGGTAGCTCTAGCCAAATAAGCTAAAGTACTGGATTTAGATTGCAGCTCCCAAACCCAAACACCACAGGAGTATAATTAATAATGTTTATTAAGAAGTGTACAAAATATTACAAATATAGAAATTGAGTAAGACAGAAAATAAAATAAAACTGAGTAACTACTCTAACATAATGTACAGATTTTGCTCCCCTAACACAGACATTACTTTATCAGGCTAGAACCACAAAAGTCAAAGTAGAACTCCAGTCCAAAATCCAGAGACAAGAGTCCTGGACTGATACCTAACCTGGTAGTCAAGTCCAGAGCACAGACTGGCTAGCAGCAAACCAACAGCACACAAGAGCAACATGAGTTAGAATGAAGACTAGAGATGAGCATAAACCAAAATATGAACCAAAGTTTGTCACGAACCAAGCTGGTTCATGGTTCGTGAACCGGCAGTTCATCAGAGCCCATTTCTGACGAACTACAACGAAAAAACAAACAGCCAGTTAGTTTGGTTTATTTTTCGGTTTGTCACTAGAGGTGTGCACCTCCTCAGGTTTCCTGCTTCGGGTTTGCCAAAGTTCAAAGCAGAATTTTCTTGCTGTTTGGGCAAGAAAAGTGTTGCTTTCAAACACCTGCCACTTTTCAGCTGATGGGGGGGGATCCTCCATCAGCTGAAAAAAGCAGCTGGCATTTGAAAGCAGCAATACCCTCCTCCCCTCTCCCAGCTGAAAAAAGTGGTGGGCATTTGAAAGCAGCTTTTTTCAGCTAGGGAGGGGGATCTCCATCCTGTCAGCTGAAAAAAACTGCTGGCATTTGAAAACAACAAGAATTTTCTTGCATGGCAAGACAAATGTTGCTTTCAAATGCCCCCCATTTTTTCAGCTGAGGGGTTTGAAAGCAACCCCTCCTTTCAGCTGAAAAAAGCTGCCAGCACTTGAAAGCAGCTTTTTTCAGCTGATAGGTGTTGCTTTCGAATTCCAGCAGCTTTTTTCAGCTGATGGGGCATCCTCCTTCCATCAGAGGAAAAGCAGCTGGCATTTGAAAGCAACACTTTTCTTGCCACTTGCAAGCAACAAGAAAAGTGTTGCTTTCAAACTTCCCGCCCTGCTTTTTTCACTCAATGGGAGGGGAAGGAGGGGGTTCCCTCCCCCCATCCCATCAGTTGAAAAAAACAGCGAGGCGGGAAGTTTGAAACTTTTCTTGCTGTTTGCTAGAAAAGTGTGGCTGCTGCCACTTTGCTGGCCCTGGAAGTGACAAACCACAAACTGAACAAACCAGTTCGCAAACTGGGCAAATTCATGGTGGTTCATGATTTGTCCCTTTTCACAAACTGCCATGAACTGCCATTTTCCTAGTTCGTGCCCATCTCTAATGAGGACCATTGATTTATGCTAGGCTGCCCACAGCGTGGGCTGATCCAGCTTGACCAAGCAATGGGTATTCCTAGGACGTGTGACCACGTTTCTCTGCAGCTGGAGCCACAATCAGTGCAACTGACCTTCACCCAGGCTTCCTTGCACTAATGAGATGGAATATGAGTGCAAAACTCTCTTGATCTCTGGAGCTGAAACTTTCTGATCCCATGATTTATCTCTCTGGGAACTGAAAAGTCAAAGTGACTGTAATTTTCCAGAGAGAGGCCTCTTATAGCCTAACCAGGCCCCCGAAGCCTGAATCAAAGATTTGAGAAGCCAAGAAATGGACTAAGAGGTAAGTTTCTTGATGGCAAGCACCTGTTGAAGTGCTATATTTATACTCATAGTAAATGTTCAATATGTAAATGAAGCTAACTAATATGGGCTGAATTCACACTTACCCGGCACAGTGATAAGCAGGCGGCGTGAGAGCGTCTTTCTGGTGCGTTTTATGACATCATGGCGCCACGAGAGCGGCATCATGGTGCGATGACGTCATAAATCGTGCCAGAAAGACGCTCTCACTCCGCCTGCTTATCGCTGTGCTGGGTAAGTGTGGATTCAGCCATGGACACTTGGTACATGTCTTTGTCCAGATTGGGTTGTATTAACTAATTATAAAGGTGATTAGAAAGCTGGATTATTGGGATGCAGCAGGAAAAAGAAGAGATGGATGCTGGATGAGTGATAGGAGTTGAGAAGAGACAGAAATCTGGATACCAGTGGATTGGGTTTGGTTTATTTCTATGGCAAACATACTTATTTGCAAGTAATATAACTCTGCCAAATTTAGTTATTTGATGTGAATGTGAGTGGATCCTTGGAGGATAAAATGGCTTCGGGGCAATTTACCACTCCTTTGTGAGTCTGATGTACAAATTAAGACAGGGCAATGCAACATGCCTAAATATAAGTTGTGAGGTTGTTTGTACCTTACAGCATTTAGGATTCAAACACTCTGTTTGAGGATACTATGCGAATCTACTTTTTCTGAAGTGACTCAGAAAGCCATCTAGCTAACTAAGATCAAAGGTATGTGTCATTGCCATAACAACAGAGGTGGAGATGCAAGAGCAGGTGATGTTGTTGAATCCATTTGCTTCAAGCCATTGCATTTCCCATGCAAGGTAAAACAAGGCCATGCCTTCAGATCCCTGCTTTCCCTAAGATCCAGCACTTTGAATTGTAACCAGAAATAAATGGGCAGCCAGTGCAAGTCTTTCAGCACTAGAGTGACAGGATCTCTGTATTCCGCCCCTGGCAATAGCCTGGTTGCTGTACATTGGACAAGATGAAGTTTCTAAATTGCTTTCAAAGGCAGCCCCGTGTAAAGCATATCATAGTAAACAAACCGGGATATAATGAACATAGACCAAAGATCATACTTTTCAAAGAACGACTGTAGCTGGCATATCAGCCAATGCTGATAAAAGGCACTATGTGCCACAGAGATCTGGGCCTCTGATTGTAGGCCAGGATCCAGCAATATCCGCATGCTATGAACCTGTTCCTTCAAGGGAAATGCAACCACCTCCAGGACACCCTGACTCCTCAGTCCTTGAACAGCTTTGTCATTGCCCAAGAGCACCTCAGTCTTATTTGGATTAAGCCAGGAGTCATTTCGTAGAAAAAGAGCTGGAGGAACTCATTAGCATAACTCATTTGCATATGCCACCCCCTTGACATCACCAGAAATGTGTCATTAGCATAACTGATTTGCATATGCCACACCAGGAGAGTGATCCACCACCCATCAGAGGCCTGATCCAGGCCTTTTCGGCCCCAATCCAGGCTGAAATGGGCCCAAAATGGCCGAGAGTCAGGTGGGTGGGGCCACATGACATGTGACCTCTTTGGGGAACTACCAGAACTGCGTTCCTGCATATCCCCCCTCAAAATGAGCCCTGGATTAAGCTTCAATTTTATTGGCCCTCATCCACACCAAGTTCACCCAGGCTTTTAAGACCATTTTAGACTGGAAATTATTATTTTAAGCTGTCAGTAGTCTGTTGTTATGGTCTATGTTTTTGATGTTGGTAGGGGATTTTAATCAATATTTGTTAAGCTTTTATTTTATTTTATTTTGCAAGCAGCATCAGACAGGTTCCTGGAGAGGTGGTTAATGATTTGCTTAGTTTTAATTCTTTTTAAAACTTTGCCTTTGGACCTTTAATCTGGTTTCTCTTACTTCTGAACCCTGGGTTTTGGCCTTCTCTTTTGGCCAAAAACCCAGGGTTCAAAGGGGCAGGGAGGGATGAGTCAAAGGAGATGACTGTGAGTCAGTCCCAAGCAGTACAGCTACCAAACTTCCAGCTATGTGAAAGTACGCAACCTAAGCTTAATGTTGTTAAAACTGCCACACCCATCACTAAACATATTGCAATCAGAGCTATGCTCAGTGTAGCAACTGACTATGCTATTAGAAACTGACTATGCTATTAAGAAAGTTAAACTTCCAACCAAGAAAGGCAGAGCCATGCCTATTTACGAAATTAAAGAATGGACAGTATCAATACCTGCTAATCTTGGATGAGAATTTGATTTTGTGTTGTGCAAACAGAAAGGATGCAGAAGGAATTGCTAAATACCTAAGTAGGGACATGGACATAATACCTCTTGGAAAACTGAGTAATTATCTTGGATTACACATTGATAGAACAAATGTTTGAAGTTTTCTCCTAAGCCAGAAAGATGAAATCTTGAACCTTGTACAATCTCTAGGAATGCAGAATGCCAACCTGCAGGGAGAACAACAAGCAGTTTCCCTGCAAATTGGCATCCCAGTCAGCAGATAGGCATCTTGCCAAATCAGTAAAAGAGATTTCCTCAGCTCTCTGGCTGAGTGGCACTGTGGAGTCGCCCCTCTCATGAAACGTCGAAAGAACAGTCAGTGCATGAAGGGGGGAAAGGGATCTTTCTTGTTTAAACAAAAGTAGAATTTTTGACACTGAGAGATCTCTGTCTTTCGGTGCTACACCTCTGAAGATGCCAGTCACAGCTGCTGGCAAAACGTCAGGAACTACAATGCCAAGACCACGGCAATACAGCCTGGAAAACCCACAACAACCAAAAGTAGAATTTATTTATAAGAACATAAGTGTGATGGTTGCACAGTTTAAATAAGTGCATTGGTTTCAGAATAGTTCTTAAGCTTGGTGGTTTCAAAAATAATTATATCTTCTTTAAGGTTTATTCAGAGACTCGGTCACACAGTGTAATTTTCCACACAGAATAAACTCTCTTTTCATCCACACAGACAAAGATTCACTCAGACCTTTCCTTGCCTGACCTAGATTGATTAATCTGTGTCTCAGATATACACAGTTTGCCTGACTTAGACAGAAATAGGGTCTCAGGCTTACATACAGTTTGCCTGATTTAGCCAGAATTCATTCTCTGACACCCAAAGACTGACTAAGGTACACACACAGTTTGCTTGACTGTGAAGCAACCGCTGAAATAAACCTGTTTCTTAGTTTTTTTCATTGAGCCTGTTGCATGGTTCCTTTGAGTTTATAATCCCCTCATAATAGCCCAGGTGGCACCGTGAGTGTAAACATTGTCCTACTTGAAAACCAAAAGACTAAGCAGTGCCCCAAACCTCAATTATAAGAATTAAAAGTATAGAAAAAACAAAACCATAGACCTTTGTAAGGGATGATATTTAAGTTCCCAGTTTCTAGGTTTGGAGAGAGGGTGTCGTCACATCATTTACTTAGATTTTTATTGTGTCCCTCCTCCAAGGAATGCAAAGCTATATACACATTCATAAGTAACCTAGATTAGGCTCACTGAGGGATCCTGGACCAGTCAGTACTCACTGGGTTATTCTGAGATACTATGGGAGAAAAAGAATGGCATATGAATGGTAGCCTGATGATCTTGGAAGAAGAGTACTGTATAAATCTACTAGTATAATGTAATGAAGGCACTGAGTCTCTATGATTTGGACCAGAAAAATGGCAGGCATGGAAAGGAATAAGTCTCCCCACTTGACAGAGATATCACTTCTCCACTCTCTATCACCACCAGTGGGATGGTAGCCTGATGATCTTGGAAGAAGAGTACTGTATAAATCTACTAGTATAATGTAATGAAGGCACTGAGTCTCTATGATTTGGACCAGAAAAATGGCAGGCATGGAAAGGAATAAGTCTCCCCACTTGACAGAGATATCACTTCTCCACTCTCTATCACCACCAGTGGGATAACTTATTCCTTTCCATGCCTGCCATTTTTCTGGTCCAAATCATAGAGACTCAGTGCCTTCATTACTGCTGGCTCCAACCAGCAGTCTAGGTAAAGCATTTTGCGTTAGCTGCAGCTTCCAAACTGTCTTCAAGGGTAACCTCAAGTAGAGCACATTTCAATAGTCCAGTTGAGATGTAACTAAGTCATGGATCCCTGTGGCTAGATCTGACTGAACCAGGAATGGACACAGCTGACACACCAGCCAAAGCTGGGCCACTGCAGCCACCTGGCTTTCTAAGATAACTGTTATGTCAAACTGTACTCTTAAGCTGTGAATCTGGCTTTTCAGGGGGAGTGTAACTCCGTCCGAGACAGGAAGATCTTACATTGCCGGTCAGCCTTTCTACTAACCCAGAGAACCCCTGTCTTGACAGGAATGAGTTGGTAGGATTTCTCACTCTCTTTACCTTTGATAAGATCCAGTGGCATAGTCTCAACTCACAAACCCTTTATCTGGTTCCCGACCTTTATCTACACTTGCTGCTGCTTTAGCACAGAAACTATTTTTATCTTTCTTTAATGTGCACAGCTAATATTATTTATAGTTGTGTTTTGTCTACACTGTCAGCCTGCATCATATTAAAGGAAGTCCATGATCAACCTCAGGTTATTGTTGAAAAAAATGATTTGACAGTGCTATGATGACAATAAACAAGTATGATCCCTGTTAGGAAGGCCTCTGGAATTGGTTGTCACCCCTGCTTTTAAAAAAAAGCAATAAATAGCCCCTAGTTATAACATATTCCTATGGGAAAGCTCTGTGCATAGCAACGAAAGAGGGACCAATTCTGTTGATACAGAATTTTGGCCTCGTATAGAAACAATGGTTCATATTTCATATTGCTGCTGTTAAAGATATATTAGAAATTGCATTTTACATTATATTAAATTGTGTTTTAGTTGCATATTCATGACTATTTGACCACAAAGTCAATTAACTCCTTGCTGTCCTTATCCTCAGTCATTCTCCCATTTGGAGTTGCAAGATTGTTAGTTCTGGTGTGAAATGGCTTGAAATTATTTTTGTCTGAGAAGGCTTTTTGGAAATACTTAAAATAACCTTTGAATATACTCTAAAATTCATTGTTCCTTATATATCAGAATATTAAAATGCCCTTTAACCCTGGTACCCTTTAAGTTTATCTCAACAATGATGCAGCAACTTTTTTTGTAGATTTATTCTACAGCATGTTTATAACTTATAAAGTTTCTGGTTATCTGGGCAGCCTGATTTCACAAGTTCAGTCTAATGAAATGAATAGGAATATTATCAGGATCAACTGCAAATATTTGAGCTGGGGCTTAGGATAGGACTGGGGGTGCCTACCAAGAAAAAATTCATTACAATTTTGGGCTTCTGGGAGGGACGATTTTTACAGTTATTGCTTATTTCCAAGTACAGCATAACTGGTTGAGGATTCAAATCTGTGTGCTTATTTTGAGTTCCAGAGTTTGCAATATTATTTTCATTTTTTATTGATTTTTTTTAAAAAAATTAATAAAAATGAAGAGAGACACACATAGCTGAAACCAGGGCTTTTCCCCAGCAGAATCTCCCCGGATCTGAGATCCAGCACCTCTGAAAAAAGGTCACATGATTGGTGGCCCCACCCCCGGTGCCCAAAGACCCATGGGCCATCTCCCCAGGTGGAACTTCTCCCAGGCTGCCTGCTTCCCCGGCCTCTTCCCCGGCCTTTCCGTCCCTCCCCCCCTCCCCCTTTTCTTGCTTCCTTCTTTCTTTCCCATGTTAGTCTGTAGTTGCAAAATAGTAAAGAGTCCAGTAACACCTTTAAGACTAACCAACTGTATTGAGGCATAAGCTTTTGAGAACCACATGCATAAGCAGGTGTCATCAAAATATTGATGGCGCCCAATAACAATGCCTCAGACAATCTAATTCAAAAGTCTTTTAATCAAATGGATTCTGGTTTTGGAAAAGGCATGATCTAACTTGCAATTTGCTGTTCACAAAGTAGATTTCTGGTTCACAACACTGCACCACTTAGAGGGAACATTGCAGCCAGGTAAGGGTCAGAGAGGCGAGTGGGCTCGAATCAAGGGAGCGCTCCGAGGGGTTGCTGCACCCTGTGTGATGACCTTGCTTCTAGGATGCGAGGTCACTTCCAAAAGTGATGTCACTTCCCGGAAGTGCCGTCATCACTTCCCGGAAGTGCCATCATCATGTGTTTCTGTGATAATAGAGAGACCCACCACTTCTTTTCCCAGAAAAAAAGCCCTGGTTGAAACAGAAAAGAACAAGAAAAGCAAAAAGGAAGAATAAAAGAAATTAGGAATAAGTACAAATTTTCTCTGTGAAAAGATACATAAGTATTACATATTATACCCTAACTCCAAATGTAACCTTACAGTCAATATAATACATTAATTCAAATTAGCCCTAAATGACTGCATCTCCTTCCTCTTTAATACATTTTTCTCCACCTCCTATTCTTCAAAAGTACAAACCATTATAATGATAGTGGCACTAACTTTCTGTTTTCAGGTAACAATATATTTATCTAGTGACTTTTCCCTAATCAAAGACGTACGTTTGGCCATCTCAGCATACTCCATCATCATCTTCAGCCATTCCTCTGTTGCAGGTAATATTGTAATTTTCTGTTTTTGAGCATATAACAATCTCAGTGCTGTTGTCATATACAAGAAGAATGTACTATGAGTAACTTCTGTTTGTCCATTAGTCCCAACAAGAAATTTTCTCCCAAGTTTCAAGCAGAGTGAACACAGACATTCAATTTTATGGTCCCCTGCGCAGTCACACTTCTTTATACTGATTCCATAAATGGCATTTAAGAAGCAGCCTAGCAAGAGAGCTCCAGCCAGCCACTAGCATTTTAAAAAAACTGTCTGCGTTTATTTCATTTATCTAATCTTACAGTGATTGACTGACATCCTTTTTACTGAAAACTAAATTTGCCCTCCTTCCTTGTTGTGTTCTGTTGTTTGTTTTCTTTCGCAAAGACTTTCCTTGCAGAAACCCCAGTCTTGTCCTGCAGGCCTATCATTATTCCCTATGGATGATTTAGGGAGGGGGGCAGGAGTGGCTATTTTTCAGTCAAATGACACCAAAATTGCACAGAAGGTAGTGCCACCTGTCCACTAAAGAACAACACTAAAGAGGTCCAATTCTATGAACCCTTAAACAAGGTGCCCTATCCATCCAAAAAGGGTTCCACCCCCACAAAAGAAAGAGGGAAGGAGAACGGTGGCTGCCTGTGGCTTGTCTCCAAAGGTGATTGGCTAGGAGTGCTCTCTGCTCCTCCTGTGGTGGTGGGTAGGAGAGAGTACCATCAAGTCATAGCTGACTTATGACTCCTGGTGGGGTTTTCATGGCAAGAGACTAACAGAGGTGGTTTGCCAGTGCCTGCCTCTGCAACACTGGTCTTTGCTGGAGATCTCCCATCCAATTACTAACCAAGGCCAACCTTGCTTACCTTCTGATGAGATCAGGTTCACCTGGGCTGTCCAGGTCAAGGCACGCTCCTCCTATGCATGGATCAAATTGGATGGGAGAAATGTCATTGCCCAGGAAATTAGTAGAATCAAAGAAAACACAAGCTGCTAGTAAGCATCTGAATTCGGAAACACATGCATAGAGAGATTATTCAGGGGAAGAGGTTTTGTAATTTCCAATTTGTGTTACCATAACATCTTTTCTTTGAGTTCTACAGGGCTAAATTAGGACGCAAACTTTTAAACACAAAGGTAAGGTAAGAAAAAAAAATTCACCAAACCTTTCAACAATTAGAACAATACAACCTTTTTTAAAACCAAACTCATAGGTGCAACAAAACCAGAAACTTGTAACCAACAATGTCCTTAAGTTCAGTCAACTAACTGGTTGCCACTCAAGGTCAGCAAGTTCAATTTTTCACATCCCACCAAGTGCTAGGGTTTTTTTGCCATAATCCTCTTGATTATGAAACAACGGGAGTCTCTTTACACAACACTTCTTACACAAGGACACTCAAGTGTAGGGAGACACAATGTTAACTAGGAAGCATAGTTTTAAAAGATAGGGCCAAAGGCTCTGCTAATTTCACCTTTCTACAGGAGGGTAGTTTCAAAAGACAGAGCCATGGCGGGGAGATGAAATTGACAGAGCCTTCGGGGAGGTGAAGATGAAATTATCAAAACCTCTGAGGAGCAACCTCTGCTGGCTCTGTCTTTTGAAACTACACTTCCTGGTAACATCATATCTCCCTACACTTGAGCAGCCTCATGTAAGACGTCTTGTGTAGAGAGACTTTCTGATGTCTTTTGTAGAGAGACTCTGGAACACAGGCTTTTATCCTTTTCTTGGGAATTATAGCCCTGCAAGAATAATATGATTCCAGTAATAATACCAACTAAATATAACACACACACACACACACCATTTTTAGTCACTATTGTTCACATACAACATGCTTCTGATTGCCTTATTCAAGCTGATAAGAGCATGTAAAATGTTATCAAGCTCCCCAGCAACCAGCCTCTTTCTCAGCTGCCTGGCTCCTGATACTGACTCCCCCCTACTCAGCTAAACCGACTAGCTCAGGTGGGTTACATTACCATTCTGGAAAATCATGATAATGACCCAGAACATCAATTTCAATGTATATCTTTGGCTCAGGTGCACTGCACACCCCTAGATTAGACTAAGACTAGTAATAAAAACTTTATTGCTAGTTTATTGCCCCAAACTACAGCACTAAAAACCAAAGCTCCATGTACACACCATATGTCATGGAACAGGAAGCCTTTTGAAACTAATTTGTTTTATATAGCCTCATAAAAGTCATTAATTAAAGAATCTTCTGAACTTACTCTGGCAGGTTATTCCATAATAATGGAGTAATAGCATGAAAAGTATTGTTCCTCATACTAGACACCGAAACCATTTACAATAACAAAAAAGACAATTTGGCTGATCCAAGCTGAATCTGGGTTCTCCTGTCAGGAGAAGCATCCTTTATATCTACTTCAAACTTACTTGCCAAACAAAACTGCATTACAATATAATTTTAAAAGCCAGCTTTACAATTTATTGAGGACTGAACCCTTTCCCACATTTCCTTATGCTTTTCCAATAGGAAATTGGAAAATTACACCACTGAACTCATCAATGCCACAAATGTTCAAAGGACAAATGACAAAGCTACTAAATCATTTGTTTTTGTGTCAGCTGAGAAATAAATGTAGACAGACTTCCTTAATGCTGATTGATTGCTGTGCTGATTAGAACATATTGTAGCTGCGTTCTTGTGAGGGGAAAAGAAATGTTTAAAGAAACCACACTGATTTTGTGGTTGTGCTTTGGAAAGTAAAAATAGCATTTAGCTATGGGCTCTGCAAAATATATGTTGTGGTTTTATTTAATAGTTGTAGAAAGGTTTACTGTGTTTATCCACATTGTTAAAGAATCATGGGCAAGAAATATTAAATCACCAGCAGATTTAGCAGCGTCAAATATACAATAAAAACTTAAAATAAATTCTGAAACTGCATTTAAAAACAGGCAGAAGAAAGTTTCTCATTTTATAATATTACCAGTAGAAGTCAAATGTATGGACATGCACACAATAGCAACAAAAATGCCAGGGAGAAAAGAAGGGTCTGAATCTGGCATTGAAAGTCTTAGGGCCAAAATAGGCATTGCGTTTTTTAAAAAACACAGTTCTGGATTCCCCAGCTTTATCTCATTCTCCCTGTAGCCACACAGCAGCTGTGGGGAAAGTCTCTTATAAAATGAGGGGGACACGATTCAGCTCAGAACTAGAGAATGGGAGGAGGCTTGCCTCCCCTCCATACCATTTTTCCAAATCTAAATGGTGCCGGGGAAGTTATTTTCCTCTTTTTTTCAGCTACGTGTGCATGGAATATTGCACATGCAGCTGCAAAAAGGGGGGAATGTTTCCTTCCTGCAGCATTTGCTCTCAGGAAAATGGTGTCTCAGGAAGGGAGGCACTGCTACGTGCAGTTCTAAGCTAAATCAGCTTTGCCCTCATTTTTAAAGAGACATTCCCTACAGCTGCTGTGTGGCCATGAGGAGAGTGATTTGGGTCCCCAGCCCTTATTCTTGGGATTGGGTAAAAGCCAGAAAAGGCCAGAACAGCCGGAACGGAAATAAACAAATAGTAGCACCACAAAAAACAGTGGGATGCCTTAAAGACACTTGAGAACAAAATTTTAGAAATGAATACATGGAAATATGCTTTTATTAACCCTTTACTTGCCAAAATGCTCCTGGAACACCACGGAACAGGCCAGAATGGGCAGGAAGAAATGCTAGTACTGTTGTACCCAAATTATGTGTGTCTGGTTATCTTCGCCAATTAAGAGAAATGAATACACACAGAGAATGAAGTCTAATGAAGGATGTTGTAAAGAAAAGCCAGATATATTTGCAAATATAGGACATACTACTACTAGGTGAGCTCCGAGTGTGTCACCAGAACAAAGGAGTACATGCTATTTTAAAGGTACATTACATCAAACTGGAGAAATGAAAGTCACACTCAAGGCAAAGCATCTGACTTCTTTCACATCTTTGGATTGGCTATTGTCCGTTTTTCAAACTCAGTCTCACGACAGAACATCTGCAATTCTATCCCTGTTCATACCTTCTTATCAGCTTTCCCCATATATGGTCATTCTACCCTCACTTTTTCTTATTTCTGTTTCTGCAGATGGGTCTAAGGAATGTCCATTTATCTATACTTTGTGAAGGCCAAAAGTTCTCCTTTTCCGGTGTGCAGCCAGAAAGGCCCAAGGAGCCAGAGGGGCCCAGGTAGGGACCAGTTACTTTAAAACATGCACAAAGAATATATTTCATGTCTCTTTTGCTATACTACTGTGATTTCATGATTGATCTAAAGTCAGTACTAAAATTTGCTAATCTCACAGTACCATAAAAAATAGTGGGAAGCATTAAGGACACCCAAGAACAATATTTTAGAAATGAAAAAATTGAACTGGCATGCTTTTATTAACCTTTTCCCTGCCCAAATGCTCCTGGAACGCAAGGGAACAGGCCAGAATGGGCACTAAAGAAATTATAGCAGCACAAAAAATAGTGAGAAGCATTAAAGACACTGTAGAACAAGATTTAAGAAGTGAAAACACTGAATTGGCATGCTTTTATTAACCCTTTCCCTCCAAAATGCGCCCAGAACAAAACATAACAGGCCAGAACTGGCACTGAAAAGATGCTAGTACCACAAAAAACAGCGGGAAGCATTGAAGGCACAAGATAACAATATTCTATGAATGAAAACATGGAAATATAAATGAAAACATGGAAAACATGGAAATATCAAGCTTTTATTAACCCTTTCTCTGCCAAAATGCTCCCAGAAACCATGGAACAGGCTGGAACGGGCACTAAAGAAATATTAGTCCACAAAAAAGTAGGACTTCTCTAAATAATAGAAAACATTAATAACCCTTTTCCAGACAAAGTACTCCTGGAACAACATGGAATGGGATGGAATGGGCACTAAATAAATGCCAGTACTACAAAAGACAGTGGGAAGCATTAAAGACACTGCAGAAAAAGATTTTAGAAGGGAAAACATGGGAATATCATATTTTATTAACACTTTCCCTGCCAAAATGATTCCAAAACAGCACAAAACAGGCTGGAACAGGCACTAAAGAAATGCTAGAACCACAAAAAAAATGTAGGACGCATGAAACACAAAGTGGTCTGGACTAGAATTCCCAACAGTTCTGGAGAAAAATGTGTTGTCCATTTAATAGAGGAAATGATCAGTTGAAGCTTCTCATGGTATGGATGACCAGGAGCCACTTAAGGACAGGATATATGTTGTTTATACAAATATCAGGTGTACCCTTCTTCACAGAAAAATCTTGAACTAAACATGGAGGTTACAATGCATCCAAACTAGCCATCAACTCTTCCACTTCCTCAGACATTGCACAAAAACTGCCTGAGACATGGGGTTGCCAAGTTCCATAAAAAGATAGAGATGAGCTATGGGTAAATTCTGGAAAGAATAGTTTGTCAGATTTTCAGGAGGGCTGAACAATGGAGAATTGAATCAGAACAGCAGGCAGCGGGGTTTTCTGCAGTGGCTCAGGGCTGAAAGTGCTCCCAGACCATGTTTTCAGCTCCCCCTTCCAATTGCCTAGAGGTAGCCTGGGGCTTAAAACATGGCTTTGAGCCAACAGGGCTCGCCTGGCTGGAGGTTCCAACTAACAATAAATAAGAGATGTCCTATTAATATATATAATCAATCAAACAAAGGAAACTGCTTCAAGCATTGCTCCCCATAGACCAGTTCAGTCTGTGGGTCAAAATGAAGGTGAGCGCAACAATGATGGAAAAAGTGTGTGTGTAAACATTGAACAGTGGATGAATGTGAACAAAACCAGTAATGCAAAAATAGATGACATTTTGGTTGGAAAGCTGCAGGAAACATTGGCATTTCAAGAAGGATTTCACTAAAGCATCAGTAGGTGCTTGGAGAGACAATTCAAATATACAGGGGAGAACAGCAGAGCTGAGTTGAAGAGGAGGAGACTGGGTAAGGTTGACAACCTCCAGGTGGAGCCTGACATTCTCCTTGAATTACAGCTGATCTCTAGATCAATTCCCCTGGGGAAAATGGCAGCTTTGGAGGAGGGGGCTCTATGACATCATACCCCACTGAGGTTCCTTCCCTTCCTAAACCATGCCCTCTTCAGGTTCCACCACCAAATCTTCAGGTACAAGCAGGAGTTAGCAACCATACAACTGGGGAGGCTGAGGATGGTGGCGCAGCAAATGTCATACTCTAGAATGCCATCTTACATATCTACCACATATGATAGAAAGTTGCATCCATACATTGCCATTTCCAATACATTCCATTGTAACCGTTATTAGTTTTTGCAATATCCTTAGGAGTAATATACCATCTAAAAACCATTTTATACCATTTTTTCTCTTAACATTTAACAATCTGTAAATTTGGCTGTTGTGGGTTTTCCGGGCTGTATTGCCGTGGTCTTGGCATTGTAGTTCCTGACATTTCGCCAGCAGCTGTGGCTGGCATCTTCAGAGGTGTAGCACCAAAAGACAGAGATCTCTCAGTGTCACAGTGTGGAAAAGATGTAGGTCATTTGTATCTACTCAGGAGGGGTGGGGTTGAGCTGAGTCATCCTGTAAGAGTTTCCCAGGGTGTGGAATGCTAATGGCGGGAGGCTTCACTGTATCCTGAGGAGGTTCTTTTGCATATGGATTGGTACTTGATGTGCTAATCTTCTCTGCAGGGCTATTGTCGGGGATAGAATGTTTTGTTAGCCTGGTGTTTTTCAGAACTGGAAACCATGCTCTGTTCATTCTTAAGGTTTCTTCTTTCCTGTTGAAGTTTTGCTTATGCTTGTGAATTTCAATGGCATCCCTGTGCAGTCTGACAAAGTAGTTGGAAGTGTTGTCCAGTATTTTGGTGTCCTGGAATAAGATACTGTGCCCTGTTTGAGTTAGGCTATGTTCAGCCACTGCTGATATTTCAGGTTGTCCAAGTCTGCAGTGTCTTTCATGTTCTTTTATTCTTGTCTGGATGCTACGCTTTGTGGTCCCGATGTAAACTTGTCCACAGCTGCAGGGTATACGGTATACTCCTGCAGAGGTGAGGGGGTCTCTACTGTCTTTTGCTGATCATAGCATCTGTTGTATTTTTCGGGTGGGTCTGAATACTGCTTGAAGGTTATGCTTTTTCATAAGCTTTCCCATCCGATCAGTAATTCCTTTGATATATGGCAAAAACACTTTTCCTGTAGGAGACTGTTTTTCCTTGGTTGTTTGATTCATCCTGGGTTTGATTGCTCTTCGGATTTCATTTCTGGAGTAGCCATTTGCCTGAAGTGCGTGGTTTAGATGATTAATTTCCTCATTGAGACAGTGCGGCTCACATATCCGTCTTGCACGATCCACTAATGTTTTCATTATGCCTCTTTTCTGTCGGGGGTGGTGATTGGAGTTTTTGTGTAAGTACCGATCAGTGTGAGTTGGTTTCCTGTAGACCCTGTGACCTAACTGAAAGTTTGCTTTGCGGATGACCAAGGTATCCAGGAATGGGAGTTTTCCCTCGATTTCTTTCTCCATTGTGAATTGTATGTTCAGGTGGATGTTGTTGAGATGATTCAAAAACCCCATCAATTCTTCCTCCCCATAGCTCCAAATGATAAATGTATCATCCACAAACCGGAACCATACACTAGGTTTGTGGGGTGCTGATTCTAGGGCTTTTTTCAAAATGTTCCATGTAGAAGTTTGCTATAACTGGGCTGAGTGGGCTCCCCATGGCCACCCCCTCACCTCTGCAGGAGTATACCGTATACCCTGCAGCTGTGGACAAGTTTACATCGGGACCACAAAGCGTAGCATCCAGACAAGAATAAAAGAACATGAAAGACATTGCAGACTTGGACAACCTGAAAAATCAGCAGTGGCTGAACATAGCCTAACTCAAACAGGGCACAGTATCTTATTCCAGGACACCAAAATACTGGACAACACTTCCAACTACTTTGTCAGACTGCACAGGGAAGCCATTGAAATTCACAAGCATAAGCAAAACTTCAACAGGAAAGAAGAAACCTTAAGAATGAACAGAGCATGGTTTCCAGTTCTGAAAAACACCAGGCTAACAAAACATTCTATCCCCGACAATAGCCCTGCAGAGAAGATTAGCACATCAAGTACCAATCCATATGCAAAAGAACCTCCTCAGGATACAGTGAAGCCTCTCTCCATTAGCATTCCACACCCTGGGAAACTCTTACAGGATGACTCAGCTCAACCCCACCCCTCCTGAGTAGATACAAATGACCTACATCTTTCCCACACTGTGACACTGAGAGATCTCTGTCTTTTGGTGCTACACCTCTGAAGATGCCAGCCACAGCTGCTGGCGAAACGTCAGGAACTACAATGCCAAGACCACGGCAATACAGCCCGGAAAACCCACAACAGACATCGTTCTCCGGCCGTGAAAGCCTTCGACAATAAATCTGTAAATTTACTTTCTTTAGTCCATACATTTTCCTGTTGAAATATTTCCACCAAGGTTTTGATGCTGTGACTCAGATTCGAACCGGGACATCCATTGCTAATGAGGAAGCAAACTTTTAGCACAGTGTTGGAAGAAAAAATATTCAGAGATCTTATTTTCTAGTTATTTTACCATTATTTTATCATAGCTTCTTACTATGACAGGTTACCAATGTTGAGAATGAAAAAACTGTCCTTTAAAAAACACATTAGTCATATTCCAAATATCTCATATATATTACCACTAAAACAATTTTATTCTTTCAATAAAAATATATAGTCTATGCCATGGCAACAATCTTACAAGGCACTTTGTCATTTTCAGATTGTACTGTCTGTTTGTCTCGACTGATTCCTTGATATGTCAGAACAGCAATAGAAAATGCTATATTGATGTCTAGAGTATAGCATCCAATGACTTATTTTCTATTTTTTCCATTGTTGTACAGACAAAAATATTTATCTGCAGTATCATGTCAGAATTAAAGAGATGTTGTTCCTTACTTGCAAGATGAATTCCACAAAAGATGCAATGATACAACCCAACAGGATGTGACAGGATAATATGGCATTTTAGCTTTATTTCTTATATTTGTAAAGGCAGGGCCTTAGCCTTTGTAAATTTCTACAGACTACACAGGGCTATCGTGATGCCAGGCAGCTTGGTCAAAAATGGTTCTGCCAGTACAGGACACACCTACCTTTCCCCTTTCTGTTCAACTGTCTTATTTATATTTCCTGCTGGTTATCACACAATTGTAAATTGCATATGGCAAAAAAGAGCTCCTACCAATACTATTCTCTGTTGTTCTTTCTATCCTTCCCCTTGTCTATCTTGAAGGTATATCTTATAGCTCTCTTTGGCTTGAAACGCATCTTTTAAAAAAAAAAATACATGAATATGTTCTTAGGATGCACTGCATGGGTGGGTGAGATATCTGTTGCACGACCATCGCTTTTCTTGCTCCAGTTAGGATAGCCAGGTGTTTGGTTTTGACCTGGAAAGTCTGGTATTTGGGGGGACTGTCAGGGGAAAAGATTCTCCCAAAACAGACACTTGGCCCCTTCCCTTTCCCCCTCCCCTCTTCCCTCCTCCAGCAGCATGAGGCTCCTGTCAGCAGGAGAAATGGCCTGTCAACCCAGCCACCTGAGCAGCCTCCTGCAGCTGCATAGTGCCACCCAGGGGCAGCCAGCCAGTCCAAGTGCCCTGGTAGCATCTTGCTGCTGCAAGGCACCATCCTTAAATGGTGCCCAGAAGTGGGAGATCCCGGTGTGATGTCACTTCCTTCAGTGATGTCACATGTGACCCCAGGAGTACACGTGCTGTTCAAAGAAAAAAATTTCACCCCCTCCCTGGTGTCCAATATTACTCCCCGTCTGGCAACCCTAGCTCTAATACGGAAAGAAAACCATAGGCCACAATACAAGATACTGTTTACAGAAAGTTATCAGATCCTCAATGCTACATAACCCCAGTGATCAAAAGCTGTATTATATTATAGGTCAAGGAGTTCCCAACCTGGTTGAGGAACTTGGAGCACTTTGGGATGAACAGGTAGAGGGTTTCACCACAAAACGGCTGCTTTGGTGCCAATCACAGAATGCTGGAAGGTTCTAAACCAAGTGCCTTTCTATGATGGTGGTAGTCATTTTTAAATAGGTGCTCCCTGCAGATACAAAGGTGATTCCTTCTGTGGTCTTCTGAAACACGAACTATTCCGTTTTGATGGAGGGAAGCTAGGAGTGGCCTTTTGCTTTATGGATGAGAAAAGTGGACTCTAGAAAATTTATTGTCATTGGGAATCAGTGTCTAGGATAATATTTAACACATTTCTAGAAAACAAAATTTTGTGGATGATGGAGGGAAGATGTTCAAGTGTTACTTGAGACAAATTATAGTTGTTTAAATTAGGGCTTTCCATCAGTAAACAGTGCTGAAATGGGAGATGCTTCAAAGTTACAGATTTATTTGTCACTGAATTAGCTTGGAGAGAGTACATAAAATGAGGCATTTCATTGATAGTCTCACAGTGGCCTTTCATCAATACCTGTGACAGCAGGACATCTTTTAAAAAATGGACTCAATTATCCTCAGTTCTGAACAAGATTAATTTTGAAAAGCTAAAGAAGATTCTCATGTCCCATTTTTTAAAAAAATTGCTTGTATGTTTTCTTGGCCAGAACAACACTATGAAATGGCATTTATAACATTAATTGATAAGGTAGAAGAGTATGATGTAGCTGCAGAAGAATTTTTCTCTCATCAGAATGAAATACAGATGTGTACAAGAAATGTGTACTGTTGCTCCTGCAAAAAATGATACAATTGCTTAAGGTGTTCCAGCAGCCTGTCTGTACTCCAACATTTGTATTTAATGTTATGGTCAGTTGCTTAAAATTCAGCAAAACTATTTTCAAGATTCTCTGTTTAAAACCAATGATTTAGGATTACAGATTTTAACTCTGCTTTATGCAAAGTGCAGCTTACAGATAAAGATGTGCAATTTTATGACATTTATAAATTGTTTGTTTCACAGGTCGTACCTTCACCATACTATGCCTGTAGAACCAGAAATACATGAAGAAATTACTAGTCTGGAAAGAAAGGCAATGCCAGGAGTGAAGTGTTTATGCTTTCGCTTGCCCAATAGGTTTTAAATCTTTTTTTCTTTGAACAGCTTGTACCCTTGTGCCATATCCCGAACTTCTTTTGAAATTCCCCTTATCTTTAAAAGCAGCTTGCCATGTGGCATCTGGAGCTCATACCTGGAAAAAAAAATGCAAGTACGTCTGAAGTCCCTTTGAATTCCTAGTTCTTTGGCTTCTGGTCCATGACTTTAATTTCCAGGTTGCTGATTCAAGGAATAATTCTAAAAAAGTTTACCAAGAGGTAACTGCCATGCTAATCAATGTGGCTTACTGCTGGGAAAATGTTCTTCAGATTCCAACCTAAACCACTCATTCTGTTGTGACCAAAATATGTTGCTAGTTGATCATCATTCAGAATTTTCTCCTTTGATAGATTCATTTCATAAACTCTTGTCCATTAATTGAGCTGCAAGCAGATATATTCCTTATAGGTCTATCCAGTGGCTCTTCTATCTTATCTACACAGTGTTTCCACTCCAGCATCTACAGTTTCTGCCACGGGATACTGCTGGTCAGCAGTGTAGCATGGGTTAGCTGTGCCTGGGGCAGGAGGTGGTGCCCTTGCCTCCGTGCGCACGTGTGAAGTGTGCACATGCTCTGGGCCCTGTGTGATGACATCACTTCTGTGATGTCATCGCACAGAGTCATCCCCCCCCCCGAGCACTCCCATGGTTCCGGCAGCTCGCTTTACCACCCATTACCTCTTCACCGCAGCTGCCTGTGCCATCACTGGGCTCCAAGCTGGTAGCGGCAGCATGGGCGGCTGTGGTGAAGGAGTGGGAAGGTGGGCCTCAGGGGCATGCCCCCAGAGCGCCCCCACAGTTCAGGCCGCTCATCTCACTGCCCCTTACCTCTTCACCGCAGCTGACTGCAGTGGTGCGGGTGGCTGTGGCAAAGAGGTAAGGGGCAGGGGACAGGAGCGGCCAAAACTGTGGGAGTGGGGAGGATCAGGAGACAAGCAGGGAGGTGGGCCACCTGCCACACCTCCTGCTGTGCTGCCAGGGCACCTGGCTTGTTGGGTGGTGAGCTGGAGGTGGCGACGGCGTGGGCAGCTGTGGCGAAAGAGCGGAGAAGCAAGCGGGGGTGCTCCGGGGGACGTGGATGTGGCACTCCCTCAAAATACTATGCCCGGGGTGGCCGCCCCCACACTTTGCCACTGCTGCTGGTGTTAAGTTCTCCTCATAATGCACAAGGGAAAAAATGACCTAAATTTATGATGGCAATATAGAGAAGTCACTGAAAAAGTTATTGCCCTGCTGCATGTAGAATAATTCCTTAACAAAATCTTAATCCTACAAATAACTCCTAAACAGAGTGACACTTCAATGGATTTAGAAGGGTGCCCCTCTTCTTAAGAACTGCAGTGTAAGACAGTTTAAATCAATGGGTTTAGTAATGTCTGTTAAAGGTTATTCTGTTAGACATATTGGTAAAACAGAGTATTAAGATTACATCAAATTAGAACAATTTTTGTGGATCATGGCAAGAGAGTGAGAGACTACCCATAAAGTACACTGCGCTCAATAAATATGTTCAACTCCCATTCCTACTACATGCTTCCTCCAAGGAGCTCGGGATTCCATGGATGGAATTATTCCATTTCTTTCTCTCACAATAAGACTGTGAAGTAGTTTAGACTGAATGGAAGCATCTGACATAAGCATCTGAATGAAGCTTCCCAAACTGGTTTGATAGGATATTTAGAAGAAAAACTAACCCTACACTGCTTGTATATATAGGTGTATGTGTTTTTTGGTTAGCCCAGAAATTTCCAAAATAATAAAAAAAACTTAAAACATTCAATATATTACTCAAGTGCTAAAATTTATTTATAGCTTTATTGAAATCAACACATTTTCCAAGATTGGTGTGCCACATTTGTTCCAATGGAGCGTGTCGTGTCTGTGGGGAGAGAAAAGATTTGGAACACACACAAGCAACTAAGGGCCAAGCTACACATGACGAATGACACTTGAATGGCAAGTGTATTTCTCCCTGTTCACTTGCCCTCCACTCAATCCACTTGCCGTTCAAGTGTCATTCGTCATGTGTAGCTTGGCCCTAACTGAGCAGGTCAGAACTAGGGCTCTATAACTCTAACCCCTCTTCCAGGACAGCAGTTAATCTGGTAAGTAATCCTAAAGAGGAGAAGTTCAAAACAAATGATACTGGGAATATTTCCAAATAGGGTAATAGAGGGGAGGTTTTTAAGTGGGGTGCGTGTGCTTAAGGGCAATCTTAGGGCCAAGCTACACATGACGAATGACACTTGAACAGCAAGTGTATTTCTCCCTGTTCACTTGCCCTCCACTCAATCCACTTGCCATTCAAGTGTCATTCGTCATGTGTAGCTTAGCCCTTAGGCTGGTCAGTGATGTATGGCTTTGGCAAATGATCTCAAATAGTTTAAAACAGATGTCTGAAGGACTCAGTAAAATGGATTAACTATCAAATATGTAATTTAAAATGTTGAACAAAAATGCTGAATGAGATAATGTATTTTAATATAAGTAAGGGGACAGAATCGAGAATACTCTGTAGTTTATATATTTTGTTATATTTAGTTCTTTGATTTATATAACTATGGGCCAAGCTAGAAGTGATGAATTACGCTTGAATGGCAAGTTAACAGACTCGCATGTATTCCTCCCTGTTCACTTGCGCTCCACGCAATTGCGGGTCAAGCTACAAGTGACGGATGACACTTGAACGGCAAGTGTATTTCTTCCTGTTCACTTGCCCTCCACTTGGTCCACTTGCCGTTCAAGTGTCATTCGTCACTTGTAGCTTGGCCCTGCATGGAGCACAAATGGAGGGCAAGTGAACAGGGAGGAATACATTAGTCTGTTCACTTGCCAGTCAAGTGTAATTCATCACTTCTAGCTTGGCCCTAAATTAAATAATTTCCCCTTTTTCTTTTTGTATCATTTCTTTTTCTTTCTGTATCATTTTGATTATTATCTTGTTTTTTAAATAAAATATATTAAAATAATAAACTAGATGTCTGAAGTGAAAGAATTGTTATTTGAGAAATGGTGATGTGAACAGGTTCTTTATGTGGCTAAAAGCAGATTAAGGATCAGATTGCCAGATTCTGGGCAGAGCACAGCCTGTCCTGGAAATAGCCTATTCAACTCTCATTAATGTGGTTGAGTCAGAGGTGACTGCATTCACTTTCTGGTGTGTGTGTGTTTTGCCTTGGATATGGTGCGAAACCTTGTTTACTTGTCTCATGGGATATGAGAATGACTTGATCTCACCATCAAGATAAAGCAGCTGGGAATATGAATTAAATCATTAGGCTTGTTGGTAATCTAAAAGTATTGCATAAACTGGGTAATAAAGGTATGATTGAAATGATTAAAGTGTTACTACAAAATTTCACTTCATAGAAGAGTGCATGTCAGAAATCTACAACATACTGGTTACAAATTGGCACATAGTAACAGAGGACGAATTTTTCAGGATGCTGTTGGATATATCAAATATAATTAAAATGATCTTAGAAACTGTGTAGCAAGATTAATTTTGTCCATTGATATGGTACATATAAATGTCACTAGTAAAAAACAGAGAAAACAGATAATACAATTATATTGGCAAATAATATTTGGGGGAATGAGCTTCCTAGGATAGTATCATACCTGCTGCTTAATTTAATTTCTGTTGCCACAGAAACTGGTCTGTGAGCATGCAGAATTATACTGCGGCCAAAAAGTTTCATATTATCAATAACAGTGGATCCTTCCTTCCTCACTTCTCTATTCAAATTGCAGTTTGATGGAGAATTCAGGTAGCATTCTCAAACTTTGAAAAATGAAATTGGCTCACAATTTGTGTGTGCATGTGTATAAACACTGCTTTCTCTGTCCTTATCCTTCATGCATCATTGTTGTTGTTAGTGGAGTGCACTCAAAAAATTTCCATTTCAGTTTTGAATTTGGGGTTTCCAAATGAACTATGTACCATTATTGGCTTTTCCTGAGAGGGGCGTTGCTGGTTTGGATCTAATCCATTTGGTTTTTTCATTATCATGAATGTTGGCTGTGTTCTTTGCAATGAGGACTTCCAGAATCCAGACTCTTTGGGGCAGCTGTTTTTGCACTTAATGGTACCAAAATCACACAGAACAGAGTCCTCCCTCTAAACCAAACAACAACGGACAATATGCTATCTAATCATAGCAGGAAATTGATTTCAATGGGCTTAGACTAAAACAATTCTACCTTGGGTTGTTTCATAAGTCTCTGAGAAATATATAGTCTTCTTTCAGTTAAAATTCAATTGTCCTTTATATGTCCTTGATTAAAGTATACACACCTGGAATGCTAATGCTCTAAACATTCTTGAAACACCCTCCTCTCCCTTTTGTAAGGCTGGGATATTGGCCCTGGCAGATCTGTGCCTGCATGGAGATTTAGGATGCACCAGGGCTTTAATAATAACTAGGGATGAGCAAAATGGAAAAGCAAGCCAAAAATACACCTGGAAGTTACTGTTTCTTTTTGTTATATCAGCTTCCAGAATGGTGAACCAAATCTGGGAAACTAAATTGTAATGACACACTTCCATCAAAAAGTTTGTGTGTTTCATTTTGGGTCATACCTCACAGTAGCAGCAGCTACAGCACTAGGTGCTGGGCTCATATGGCAGCATCTTGCTTTCCTTAACAGGGTCAATTGGATCCCCAGGAGGGAGAGTCCTTACATTATTAAGTCTGTTGGTGGGTAAGTGGAATGAGTGCAATGCACATGGGTGCATCCCCCCCCCCCATTGTTACCTGGGCAATGAGGGAACATGAAAATTTCAATCATAAGGCTGCAATTCGAAAGACACTTTCTTGAGAGTAAGCACTATTGAATAACATGGGACTTACATCTGAGTAGACCCATTTAGGATAGTTCCCCCCCAATCCTACAATTGACCCATTATCACCACTTGTAACTCTTTGGTAAAGTGGTTTATCAAAATGATACCAAGGAAAAGAAGCACAAACAATATTATTCCACATTCCTTTTGTAATGAAATCAAAAAGAGTCCAGTAGCACCTTTAAGACTAACCAATTTTATTGTAGCATAAGCTTTCGAGAATCAAGTTCTCTTCATCAGATGCATGATACAGACGAAGAGAACTTGATTCTCGAAAGCTTATGCTACAATAAAATTGGTTAGTCTTAAAGGTGCTACTGGACTCTTTTTGATTTTGCTACCACAGACTAACACGGCTAACTCCTCTGCTTTTGTAATGAAAGAGTGCCTCAGTCCATATTACATTATATTATTTTCCACTGTTAGGTAGATACACAAGAGCCCCATGGCGCAGAGTGGTAAGCTGCGGTACTGCAGCCCAAGCTCTGCTCATGACCTGAGTTCGAACCTGGCGGAAGCTGGGTTCAGGTAACTGGCTCAAGGTTGACTCAGCCTTCCATCCTTCCGAGGTCGGTAAAATGAGTACCCAGTTTCCTGGGGGTAAAGTGTAGATGACTGGGGAAGGCAAAAAGTAACAAAAGGTCTGCCATGAAAATGTTGTGATATGACATCCCCCCCATGCATCAGTAATGACTCGGTGTTTGCACAGGGGGCTACCTTTACCTATTTAGGAAGACACAGTAATGGAGATCTTGGACTGGGACTCCTGATGTAATTGTCCCTAACAATGGCAATTGGGACACCAGTATGGATCAAGTTGATGGCATCCTTGAATTTTAACTCCCTTGAAATGCTTCATAAATTGGAGATGCCTCATCGCATATTGCTTTAAGTCTCAGTCAGGGGGGACAAGCCCAATAAAGGTGCCTGTCTTTGACCAAACTAAACATGATGGTGTACCTAGGTCTGACCTCTGGATGCTGCTGCTATTTTAAAGCCTAATGAGACAATTTACAAATGCTATGAGGGCCCCGTTCTCCTGATCAAGTCTGTAGCACAGCAGGATGAGGAACTCTTGTCCCCCTCTCCTGCATGCCTTTGTGAGTACCAAACAGCCATGGGGGCACATTTTGGCACTTGAAGGGAGCTCTCCATCCCACTGCACTGCAGTCCTCACAGCATTTTTAAATTTCCATATTAAGCTTTAAAATGATGGTGGCATCCATGGGTCAGACCAGGGAATGCCATCACTTCTAGTTTGGTTCTTTGTTCCTCCATCAAGATGCTGTGAAGGAGGCATTTCTGATCAGAGAGACAGTATGAGGGAAGAAGAAATAAATTCCCTTTTCTCAGTGTCATGCCCTTCATCTCTATTCACATCCCAACATCCATTTCTTAAGGCCAAATTAGAGATGTAGAGTTCCAGAAACAGAACTCCAGATTCATTGGACCTCAGTGTTCCATTGCCTGGGAGTTTTTCACAAGAAGCGCCAATCTTAAGAACTAACAGTGCAATCCTAAGCAGAGTTACACCAGTCTAAGCCCATTCATTTCAATAGCCTTAGACTGGAGTAACTCTTCTTAGGATTGCACTGTAAGTGTATTTACAGCGCAATCCTAAATAGAGTTACACCATCCTAAACTTACGTAAATCATTAACTAAACAGAATCATACACTTCTAAGCTCATTGACTTCGATGGACTGTTTAGGATTGCTCTGTAAGAAATTGCTAGGTATGCTTGAACATAGCATGCTGGAGATATAAACGTTCATGGACATATGTGGAACCAACTGGAACACTGAAAATTTGCAATTACAAAGTTATTTGTACCAGACTGTTCCCATTAGGACAAGCCAGATGACTGAGACCGAAGAATGCTTTCAGAAAGCAACATATACAAGCTATCAGGATTACCAAGGTGAGGGTGACACATGCACCAAGGTTCTTGGATGTTGTACATTCCATTTTACATAGTTGGCAGTAGTACTTGACAATTCTTTTGCCATTTATATATCAATATAGAAAATAAAAAGTACATTGGTTTCCAAATTCAAACAGATGGGGGCTGTGAGTTGTTCCAACCCTGGATATCATCAACAAGAGCTTAATTTTTTAAATAGATGTTAGTTATGGAAAATCATAAGCTCTCTCTTATGCTGTAAGGTTGAGAACCAAATGTATTTAGCTGGCTGCATTTAAAAGTTGAGCCTAGGAAAAAAACACTCAGCTTTAACGCAGAGACCTAGTTTCATTTTATGCTGTTCTGCATCTGTCAAAATGTCAGCAGAGGAAACTGACAAAAACATGTTTTGTTATGCTTTATCTCTTTCCCGCAGTTTAATTAGCATTTTAATACATGTTTTAAAGAGCTGTTATTCACTCACTGCTTGCAGACTGAGTGGGTTAACAATCTAAAAACACAACACATGAGCAAGTCTGGGCCCCTCCCCAAAACTATACCACTTCAGAATCAAGATGGGAGACATTGGGTTTGAAAGTTTCTCGCCATGTTAAAACTCTACACATGAAAAAATAGCATGTCAGTGTGGCTTCTATTTAAATCAAATATATATACACAGCAATTTTGGTTTTAAAAAATCTCCAAGATAGATAACAAAACTAATAATGGCCACAATACATATTGAAGAATCATGTTTTCTCAGTATCCTCCCTATCCTGCTAGCTTTCTTTATGCCAGATATTTTTCAGATCACTAACTCTTAGCTGTTGGTGCCTCATTATTTCTAGCAAGATCTGTCTGCAAACTGGCAGTTTCTCAAAATACTGTCATGGCCTGTTGATGTTTTTTGGGCTCTGATAGAACAATTCTCTCATGTCTTTGTCTTTCTTTCTTAATTCACTTTTGTATCATGTGAAGCAGTCCATAGTTTATGCCTGAGAAGGTGCAAAATGAGTTTTGTACCCACTTCAATTATTATTATAATCTTGGCCCTGGAAGAAGGGGAAAAGTCTGGTGGGCACTGGGGTGTATATGTATGTGTTTCACACACACACACACAGAGAGAGAGAGAGAGAGAGAGAGAGAGAGAGAGAGAAATGCAATCTTCTTTATGGATTTCATGAAACCTTCTCTCTTAATTGAAGATAAAATGCAGCAAACAGTGAAGAGAAAAATCTTCTTGGTCATATGCTGTCAGAAATGGTAGAGAAGGAAACTGAAGAAGGAAAATATATTGCTCAGGTTAAGGTGTGCTTCAGATGGAAGGCTTTATTAAACTTCTTTACTGCTGTACAATATATAAAGTCACCATAGTAACAGCCTGTTCATAAGGTGTTTACAGATGCTCGTGCTCAACACCATGAAGTAGGAAAGAGATATGGGAGTCTGTTTCTAGTGGCATACAGTTTTTCTAAAAATGCTTCCATAGTGTTCCCAAATCCTCTTTCTAAAATAGATAATGACTCCAATTCAACACGTACACAAGTGTCCGTGCAGACTTGTGCTGGAGGAAGCATAATTCACTCCCACAAACACAAACCAAAGAGCTGATCCATGCCTACCAAGGCTGTATGCATGCAGCTGTTCGGAAACGTGGTGATCCCAGCCGTTTGAACTGAAGATCAGCGCAAGTACTGATCTGGGACATACAGATCTAGCAGCTGGAACAGAATGATGAGTCATGCCTACAGCATTCATTTGTGTAAGAGGGGCTTTTCATCTGGTGTGGAATTCTGTTTTGGGGGGCAGGTTATACCTGACGATCCATTTCAGCCTGGATTCAGGCCTGGCTTTGGGACAGAAATGGTCTTTGTCAACTTGACTGATAACCTTCACCAGGAGAGTAATGGGGGAAAGCATCTCTACTGATTCCCCTGGACATCTCAGTGGCTTTTGATACAATCGGCCACGGCATCCTTCTGGAGAGGCTGACTGGGCTGGGAGTAGGGGTTACTGTGCTGCACAGGTTCTGCTCTTACATGACCATCTGAATTCAAAAGGTGGAAGCTGCTTAGCCCAATAGCATTTATGCTATAGTTTCCCACAGCGTTCCATCTTGTCCCATTTAATTGCTACATGAAAGCAATCCAGGGATTCAGACTGAGGTGTCACCAACATGCAGATGACATTCAGGTCTAGTTCCCTTTAACAGCTAAGTTGTGGGTCTGTGAAAGTCTGGAATAGGAGCTTTGAGAAGGTAATGGGAGGGATGAGGGCCAATAAACTCAAGCTCTGTCCAAACAAGACTGGGAGACTTTTGGTCAACGGAGAAGCTGATCAGGGACTGCAGAGTCAGCCTGTCCTGGAGGATATAATACTCCCCTTGAAGGACCAGGTTCATATCTTGGAGGTGCTACAGGATCCTGTCCTATGGCTAGAGGCTTGGGTCTCCTCCATGGCACTTAGTGCCTTCTATCAGCTCTGCCTGATTTGCCAGCTACAGCCATTTCTTAAAAAGCGTGATCTGGCCACAGTGATCATATGCAATGTGGTCTACATGGAGCGGCCTTTGAAAATGGTTTGGAAATGTCAATTAGTCTAAAATGCAGTGGCCATGCTACTGTTAGGGGTTGGTTACAAGGCTCTGATCACCCCAATGCGAAAGAACTGCTCTGATTATCCATCCATTTCCTGGCACAATTCACAGTGCAAGTTCTTATATCTATGGCTCTAACCAGCTTGGGTCAAGGTACCTGAAGGACCATCTCCTCCCATGCTATCCAACCCATCAGTTAAGGCCTGCCTCTTGAGCCCTGCTCTGTATGTACCTGCCTTCAGAGCTGAGGTAGGTGGAGACTAGAGAGAATGTTTTCTGTGGCAGCAGTTTGTCTTTGAAATGCTCTCTCCCTTGAAGCTCAGCTGGTGCCTACTTTACTTTTTTTTAAGGCACTGGCCCATACTACATTTTTTTTTACTCAGACTGTAGGGATTTGATCAGCTTTTTAATGGTCTGCTTCTTTTTTATGGATTTTTAAAATGCTGCTTATGTCCAATGGTACTAGATCCTGGCCTATGGTTAGAGGTTCAGGTCTTCTCTGTGGCACATAGAGACTTTTATCAACTAGGGCTGATTTGCCAGCTATAGCCATTCCTTGAAAACGTGTCATCTAGCCACAGTGAGCCATGTACCCCAACAATGCTTTGTTTTTTAATATTGTGGTAAATTTTAAACTGAACAAGACTCTAAAGAGGCAGCATAGCAGTATCATAAACAAACAAAATGGCAGATAAAGACAACTCCCATTTTTTAAATTTTCTTATTTTTAACCTTAACCTATTCATCCATAAACTCCATAGTGGTATATACCAGTATAAAAAGTACAACTCAAAATGAAACAGACAATCCAGTTTAAATAAAGCATGATTTCACAAAATACTCAGTTGAAAGAACTAAATAAAGCAACCATCTGCAACTGTAGAGGAGACATGTAGACATGCAGACATTTTCTTAGGTAAATGTTTGTTTAATGCCATGGTCTAAGTGGCCATGGATACAGATGCCCTCAGAACCTCGGATGGGTCTAGGGGAGCTTACTTTGTTCCTTGATCTATTATTAAAATGGATTTAGACACCAAAACATCCACGTCTGTCTTTGAAAGTGTGGGGAAACACCTCTCCAGTCCTTGCAAATGAATCCCAACAAAATTTTATACAACGCTGATACTATTCTATTGTGTATAGAATAAGTAAGAATAAACATAGTAAACATAGTCATATAAAAGGTGTATCGTATCCAGCATCCTGCTTCCAATAGTAGCCAGTCAGGTGCTCCTGCGAACCCCACTGAAGACAACAGCTGTCTCCTGTTGTTTGCCTCTGCCACCTACAACTTGTGTCCATACCGTCCTAAACAGATGCTTCTGGATTCCTTGTGGCCTGACATAGAGATTTTAGAAATCTGGACTACTGAAAAATTATCATCTATACTAAAGTGTCTTTGGTAGTCTTGTTCTATTTAAAAGGGGAAGTGGGACCTACTCACCCCATGAGTATCTACATTTTTTGTGTGTTTATTTAGTGCTTGGTCAGACATTCTGTAATATATCGTGTGTAGAAAACAAATAAAAAACCACTGAGGAAGGCCTCATGGCCAAAAACATTTAGTTACATATGTATAATGAATTAACGGTATATGTAACAGTACCTGTTAATTTTGAAGATGGTTGTAAATGTATGTATGACGAACTATACTTAACAGAAGGTTACTAAAGTGCAGCAAAATCAGAGAACTGAGAAGGAAAGGGTTAACTATTCCTTACAATGGAGAGCTTGAGTGACAGGCTGCTTCCACTTCTCTGATTGGTCTGAAGGCAATCAGTTGGTTTCTGACGGGATTTGGAGTCAGGGAGTCTGTCAAGAAAAGTCAGAGAGGTTCAGAGTGAAGAGAGAAGATTCTTTTGCCTTAACTGTAGTATTACTGTTCTGAGGAAGAATTCTATCTAAGAATTCAAAGTCTAAAGTGTCAGCATAAGCTGAAGTATGCTTTACACAGTTACATAAGAACTGGGAGTGTGTTTCGGCGAAAGTGATTGGTTAGTGGGTTAAAACTCCTTTTCAAGCCAAAAAGAAGAGGGGTTATATTTTCTGAGAAAAGGAAAATTAATTCCAGCCCAGTTTCAAAGGGGGTTTGGCTCTGAAGAGGACCCTGGATCTTTAGTGAAGGGAGAACAGTTTTAGACTACTCAAGAGATAGAAATACCCTCTACTTTCAAGAAAAGAGTGAGTTTGGTGCACAAAGAAAGTGACTAACTCCAGAAAACCTGAACAGCCATAGGAAACTTCCTGAAGAAACATTATTGCTGAACCTAAATTACTGTTAAACACCTCTTACTTTTAAGAACCAAGAATACATGAAAATAAGCTTCAAATATACTATTTTGCCTGTTACACTAAGTGTATTTTGTAATGCCTAATTTTATCTCCCAATTTCCATTCCCTGACTGCACTTACTCAATCCCTGCCTGTTAAAGTTGTTACTTCTTTTTGAATGTTATATAATCTCTCGTGCCATTTCCAACAAAAAGGAAGTGGGCTCCTGCTTTTCCCCATCAAGTTCCTGGGCTAGGCTAAAAAGCCAACATTATATCTGTGTGTCAGGATGGGTCAAACAGACTTTCAAAACCACAAATATTAACACGCTATGAGGGGCTGCTCAGTCAAAGCAGGGAAATTGAAATTTGGTGGGAAAATCTGCCTCACAGTGGGGAGAGTGAAGGGGGCTTCATGAGAGTATGACATCCCCATGGGCATGAGTACAATTTTTCAAGAATTTGTCACTATATATAGAACAAAAGTGATTCTGTTTTAATCATACAGTTTTAATTCTTAAAGATATTGATACATTTTTGGCACTTGTATGTATCAGTTTATTTCTTTCAATCTTTTTGGTTACCAAGTTCCTTTTGTGTTGAAATTTCTTGTCACCCTTTCTTTTTTTCTTTGCTGGTTCCATTTATTTATCATGGCTAATAGTAAGTTGACTCCAGCCATCAAACTTGCAGAGAAAAAAAGGGTTTCTTCCTCACAAAGGAGGGAAGGAGAAGCACAGCTCTGCCATTATTCCTTATGGGGGACATATTCAGGGGGCTGGAAGTGCTGTTTTATCCCCACCAAATGACACCAAATTTGTAGGGGAGTTAGTGCTGCTTGTTCACTAAAGCACCTCTAAGTCTCAAGCAAATTGGACCCATTCTACAGGCCCCTGAACAAGATAATAATAATAATAACATTTGATTTATATACCACCCTTCAGGACAACTTAATGCCCACTCAGAGTGGTTTACAAAGTATGTCATTATTATCCCCACAAAAAATACCCTATGAGGTGGGTGGGGCTAAGAGAACTCCTAGAAGCTGTGACTGACCCAAGGTCACCCAGCTGGCTTCAAGTGGAGGAGTGGGGAATCAAACCCAGTTCTCCAGATTAGAGTCCCATGCTCTTAAGTTAACCACTACACCAAACTGGCTCTCCAAAATGCCTCCAGCCATCATACCTGCAGAGGAAAAAAGTGTCCTGCCCCCACAATGGAGGGAGGAAAGGAAGAAGCAGGAGAGAGAGAGAACCACAGCTCTTCTGGGGCCTGCACCTGGCTTGCATTGGATAGGAGTTGCCATCTGTAGACCACTACCTGGGAAATTCATAGATGCAAAGCAAAACAAGATGCCTACTGCTGATGATGATAAGCAACTGAATGTGCAAAACTACCAGGCCTGGGGTGCCCATTGAGGCCAGGTAGGTGGTGGCCTCGGGCACAAGGGCGCCGGAGGGGCGCCAGAGGGGGTGTTGGGGGCGGAGGCGTGCGCAGCGGAGCTGGTGTGACTGGGCTGCAGCTGCTGCTGCAGCAAGCCAGCCCTGTGCTGCCACCACCGCCACACACCCCAGCCGGGCGCAGCCTCTGCGCACCGCCCCAGCCAGGCGCAGCCTCCATGCGCTGCCCCAGCAGTGGCTCATGGCTTCTGCACCCGGCTGGGGTGCGTGGCGTCGGTGTCGGCATGGGGCTGGCTCGCTGGCTGCAGCAGCAGCTGCAGCCAGCCACGCCAGCTCCACTGTGCTCTCCTCCGCCCCCACACGCCCCAGCCAGGCGCAGAAGCCGCGAGCAGCTGCTGGGGCGGTGTGCGGAGCGTGGAGCAGCTTCCACGCGCCGCCCCATCCATCCCGTGCTGTGTGATGATGTCATTGCATGCTGACATCATCACGCAGTCCGAGGCGTGTGTGTGTGTGCGCGCACGTGGCCGCAGGCACCAGAAACTCTGCCGCCGGCCCTGAAAACTACACAAATATTTTCTTAATGCCTAAGGATCCCAGATATATATAACCATTCTGGAAAATCACAGTAATGATCTGAAACAGCAATTTTCATGTATAATTTCAGCACGGGTATTCCAGAATGCACACTCCTATTTCTAACATTTATAAAAATGTTTGAGTAAAATTTCCATTTTGTGTGCATTTCAAGAAGTGAGATCTGACTCACTTTTGGGATATGATATCCTCTTTGGTTAAGTGCTCAAGAAATGGGAGCTATTTCTCAATGAGCCCAGTTGTTTTAGGGTAAATTTCAGATTGGAGAAGACCATCTGAGATCTTTTCCATTATCAGATGATCCCATATTTTCAAATACCATGTGGATATAGTCAGAGCAGATTGTGACTTCCATTTTAGAGCAATTGCTGTTTTTGCTGCCACTAAGAAGCTGATAAATGATTCACATGTAATTTTTGGTATAGAGATATCTTGCCAGTTATTTAGGAAAATAAGCTCAGGAAGCAATGGAATTGTACGTCCTGTTATTTGAGTTATTTGTGAAAGACCTTCATTCCAGAATGCTTTGATATATGTACATCTCCACCAACAGTGTGCATAAGAACCTACCTCCCCACAATTCTTCCAAAAAAGAGGTGACCATGAAGAAGTAATTATTGCTAGTTTCTTGGGGGGTAAGGTACCACTTTGTCAGTATTTTATAAGCTTGTAGTTTGGCGCTTAGCATAGAAGAATTGAACAATGTGGAGAACCATATAGTTGTCCACTAGTCTTCTGTTAGGGTGATATTGCAATCATGTTGCCACTTCAGTTGATAACTTAAAGGTTTTGGTTTTTCTATATGGAGTAATATATCATATATCTTTGTGATTAAACCTTTGTGCTTAGATTCTGAGTTGCTCAGCAATCGTTTGAAGTCTGATTTAGGGGTACTCAGAAGTTTCGGGATTCATAGATAGTTTATCATATGGCTAAGTTGTAAGTAGAAGTACCATGGAACTTTCTGTTGAATTTTCTGTTCCAATGCAGCTTTTGCTAAAATACCCTACTTTGAGGAAGCATCAATCAAATGTGTGATCTTATTCATCACCATATGGTGGGTACAGCAGACTCTTTGCCCTCAGGAAACCATTCTTGGAATAAGAATGAGGAAAATTGTGATATTTTCAGGGCCAGTTTGGACCTAAGTGAGTCCCACACCCTAAGCATGGCTTTAAGAAACATGTTCTATTCAATCAAGATTGGATGAGAGTGCTGACCATTCTATATCCCTTCTTGAATTGTCATGGGAACGATGAGTGGATGTAGAGTCTTTATCCAGTCAGCAAGGTCTTCTATTCACAACTAGAGATGGGCACAAACCGGAAAAAAAATGAACCATGTGGTTCGTGGTTCATCAAATTTCATAAACAATGAACCACGAACTTTCACGAACCTGCCCCTGGTTCATGAACGGGTTCATTTGGTTTGTGAAAATGTCAAATCCAGGTCAGAAAAACACCACTTCCGGATCAGCAGAAGGTCACTTCCAGGTCAGCAGAAGTTCACTTCCGGGTCAGCAGAAGGTCTGCAGGAAGTCCATCCCCTGTTGCCTAGGAAACTGATTGATTGGCACCAGACTGTCTGCAATGATGAACCAAAAAATGAACCAAACGAACCAGCCTAAAGTTTGTGGCGGTTCATCAGAAATGGGATCTGATGAACCGCTGGTTCACAAACCATGAACTGGCCTGGTTTGTGCTTAATTTTGGTTCGTACTTCGGTTAGTGCCCATCTCTATTCGCAACATTTGTACTATGTTTGAAAGACGTATTGTTTTATAGCAGGTGGAGATATCACCTTTAAATCCCCTTGTGTTTTGCATAGACGTAGCATATTGATGCCAATTCTTGGTCTTTTATGATGCCACAGGGATTTATTAATTGTGGATTGCCACTGTTTCAGTACTTTGGAGGGTATAGCAATGGGAATAGCTCAGAATAGAAACAATATGTCATGTATGCCAGCATACCTGCCATGTTTGTATTCTGTGTTTTGTACTGGTTAATGCTGTTTGCCTGAGTTATATACTGTATTTTGTGTAGACCATCTGAGAGTGTCTTAACTGCTAATATTAATTGCAGGACAGCCAGTGGGCCTCTCCATTATCTATTGAAAATATGTACCTTCACTTCATCCAGCAAGTGTCCTTGAGGAGAGCTGCTAGCATTGTAACTTTCCCAGAGACTGGGATATTTTGCTTTGTACTTCATGTAGTCTAAACTAATCTGTTCCCATGCAACCTCTTTGGGGTTTCACACCAGAATGTCAATGGTTTTCACTAAATGAAGGAAATTTTCTCCAATGCCCGTATGTTGAAGCAGAGTCTGCAAGTATGATGTTTGTAGTGAATCAAAGGCTTTCTTGATATCTAGCGAGAGGAAGATCGCCTCAGTGTCTATGTGCTTACATGAGGAAAGGACATTCAATGTTTTATAGATGTTGTCTCTTAGGTCCTTTCCTGGTATGAATCCTGTTTGATCTTGACATAGAACACCCTTATGTATGTAAGCTGTCTCTCTGTAGATGGGGCTTTAGGTTTGATTATTCATATGCATACACAGCTATCACAAGATCATCTCCTCACAGTTAGCTCTCACTGATAAATTTCTTTGCTCTTATGTTTAATTTTATTTATGTTTCTTAGGGCACTTCTAAGCCACTTTTCTCTGCAAAGAGACCCAAGGTAGCTTTCAAATAATTCCAAGGACAATTTAAAGAGAGCTGGTGTGGTGTAGTAGTTAGTGTCAGACTAAGATATGGGAGAACCAGGAGCAAATCTCGACTCTGCCATGGAAGTTTGCCAGGTGATTAGGGCCTGTCATACTCTCAGCCTAATCTACCGTGTGGAGTTGTTGTGAGGATAAAATGGAGGAAAGAAGAATGACGTAAGCCACCGTTGGGTCCCCATTGGTAAGAAATGCAGGGTGTAAATGAAGTAAATAAAAATAAAACAAAGAAAATGCAAAACTTTTCTGGCCTGAACTGCCATACACGGGTGTGAGCCATGGGGTCCTGCCTCTTGCTACGCCCAGGTTAAGTAACTGTGAAATAACTTGCCCCACGTGGTATTCATTTGGTTTATAAGATTTATTTTTATTTTTTATCTTTCCCATATATGGTTTATAATATTTAAAGCATTATTTGCCCCTAATAATAACCAACTGTCCTCTTGATCTCATTTGATTTTGATAGACAGCTGTCTGGCTTTATGGGATTTGACTCATCCTTAAAAATCAGTCATGTAATTGAAAAAAAGTAGCTCTTCATCAAGCTCTGTGACTATGTGACAAAATGTATTAAGCTCATAATCTAATAAGTGAGTTACAGTGAGGTATAAATAGAATTTTTCATCTCCTATTTCATTTAGTAAAGGAAATTTGCACTCATTTTGCTGAACCTAGCAATCTGTAAAGTCAAACTGTAAGAAATGCTTTCAGCAGGAAGGGTCCACTGTAAAATGAAATGAAAAGAATGGGCTAAATTCCTCATTGTCATAAATTGGTTGAACTTTAAGATCTGCACCTGGGATAAACTTGACCCAGCGTATCTGAAGAAAATTGTCATGATTACTCTTATTCTCAGGCACTTTAGAAAGCCCGCTTTTCTTCCTGACTCTATGCTTACTCTTTTGTGTGCATGCAAGATAATGTACTCAAATAAAAATGATAGGAAATGGGAGATTTGCAAAGCATGTGATGAGGAGATTTTAAATCAATTACGTAAACTAAGTATTCTCCAGTAACTGGTTAGGTTGGTGAAGTTGTGAAAGGAATATTTTCTCGGAGATATTTTGCAGGCTTGCATTTTTTATTTTAATTTTGTTAGCAAAATCAGAAAGAAGGGTGATCTGATTGTGCCTGTTAGAAGTAGGGTTATCTTTTACTGATACATCTGATTCCTCGCCCCGCCCCCAACACACACATTTAATACACTGTCTTCTAGGCTGTGCTTCGATGTGAAATACTAAAGCTGAAGCCTAATCTGGGTTCATCCCTTGCGACCTGACATGCTTCCTTGCAATTCCTTGTGCCCAGTCTCTTGCAGTCCAGCACCGGGTTACCTCAGGGACTGCTTACTGCCCTTGTGCACCATTTGACGCTTGTTTTAAATAGGATGTGGCTTCGAAAGTATCTGGCTTCCCCAAGACACTTTTTAAACTGGGGGTGAAGGTTTTTGATATAGTCCAAACCTACAAATAAAAGCATTTCTCCACAGCCTAAATATCTCTTCTTATTTCTGCTATACCCGGTTCAGACCTTCTGTGTGTGTGTGTGTGTGTGTGTGTGTGTGTGTTTGTATCAATGCTGGCTGCTCCCTTTCCCATTGTCTGTATGACTGCTGCTATCTCCCTCACTCTCTGTCTCCTCCTCCCTTCCCCTCTGCCTCCCATACTCACCTCTTCACCATGCCAAGTTGCCTGCCTGCCAACACTGCCACTGCCCTTCCTTATCTGCAAGCTTGCCTCCCTCCTTTCACATGGCAGTGGCGGGAGGCTCCCATTTCTCTTAACCCGCTAGCCTGCCTCCCACATGCTGAGGAGAGACAGCAGTGCCTGAACTGGCATCCGCAGCTGCATCAAAGCATGCCATCAGTCCTGGTTGGCTTCTCCTCTCCTTGATGCTCACAGTACATGGTTTCCTGTTTGGAGGAGATTTTAAAAAAAAAAAAACCTCCATTTTTGCTACCTTTCAGATTTTTCTGCAAACCTTGAGGTTTCCACCGGTCTGCAGAAACATACCTTGTGTCTCTGTGTGGCCCCAGTCCAGGGATTTAGGTGTTCACAGATGAGTGCATGTTGAGAATTACTTATATTGTCAAGGGGGGGGGCTTGCAAGGACTTGCAGAAAGCATCTCCCTCACTATTTCCTCTTTCCCTTCCCTGCAAGCCCCCACAGCCTCTCTTCTTTTTATGCTTCCTTCTCTCTTTCTCATCATCAGCTAGCCTATCCTTGTCATCTCCCACGTCTTCAGCTTTCCCTTTTTCCCTCTTCCTGGCAGCCTATACCTGGGATATAATGGCCTAGTTGCATGGTGACACCTGCCCGTTGTCCACAGGGGAACTACAAGGACTTGCAGGGGGCATCTCATTTCCCCTCTGTCCCCCTCATGACCCTATTTCTTCTTACCCTGCTCCTGGCAACCTTTCCATGTTTCCTTCTCTCCTTCCCACCCACCTTTTATCTGACCTTCCATCTTTTGCTATATTTATTATTTTTTTACTTCATTTATATCCTACCTTTCTCCTCAATGTAGACTCAAAGCAGTTTCTCCTCCATTTTATCCTCACAGCATCCCTGTAAGGTAAGTTAGGCTGAGCGTGTGAGCCCAAGGTCACTCAGACAGCTTCCATAGCAGAGTGGGGATTTGCACCTGGGCTGATACTTTAACCATACTGTCTTTTGTGAAGTGGCTGCCCTCCACATAAGGCATGGAAATTACATGGCGTAACCTGAGCAGCCCTAGAAAGGGCCCTGCCCCCTGCTTTTATGGACCAAGATTTGAAGGCTAGCAGCACTGTGTGGTTGCCTAGCCATGGCCACTGAGGCCATTCATTTCTTAAAGCTACAGCTGCTACTTCAAATATTCGAGGTCTTTTAATCCCTCAATTTTTTTTTTTAGATTTCATATTTTTCTGCAAACCTGAGGTGTTTTTCAGAACACCCCAGAAAGATACGTCTTGCCTGCCCCCAATGCTCAGATTTACGTATCCACAGATTTGTCCATGCTGAGAATTAGATATATCGATATACAGGTTTGGGATTGTGTCTTTTGACCCTTCCAACTTACCAGCTCTGACCACCATTTAACTTATGAAGTCTCTACGTCAAGCTAGAGCTCTGTCTAGCTGAATGTTGCCTATTTTAATCAACAGCATTTCTTCAGGGTCTTTGGCAAAGAAAGGATTTTCCAAACTCTCTGAATCCGTTGTGTCTCTGTGTGCCTTCAGGGTTTGCCCATAAACTTCATTCTTGAGATCCGTTCTGGAATAGATACTGCAGACCCCACCGCTGCAGAATGCAGTCAATGAATTCTATTAATTGCCGGTTGTTTAAATGAAGCATATTATTGCGGAGGTACAAGAGAGGTCAACTTTATAGCAATTCCATGTTTTACCATAAAAATAAAACAGTTTAGTGTCCTGACCATGACTCCAGGAGATACTGCCTCACTGCAGAAGGAGCCAGTAGCTCCCAGAGTCATGGTCAGGACATAAATTTAAGTTTATCTCTTGTACTGCTTTAATGATTAAACTGACCAGAGCAAAAGTAAAAGCTTGATATAGAAAAAATCATGACTCTCATTGATTAGATTGGAGTAACTTTCCACAGGATTGTGCTGCTTGTAACTTAAACCAGAAGTGGTGTGGCAGCTTTGCAAACCTTGACAATAACTTAATATCAAGTATGAATTTAATCCTGCCAGTATCTGGGGGTGGTAGACTTTGCTCACATAAAGCTCTTTGAATGCACTGGAAACCATGGATCATGTCTTTTATGTTTTATTATCCTTAGAACCTTATAATCTATAATGAAACAATCAGAAAACAAATATCTAGTGAAATTTTAACTGCATTTTGATCTATATCCATTGCCTCAAGTTACCTTTGGAATGTGGGGTGGGTTTGTTTGTTTTTTGGTGTGTCAGCAATGACAGCTTGAAGCTAATATTTTTCTTATTTGTAAGAAGCAGGGGCCCCCAGACTTACCTGGGCGGCCGGTTTGCCGATCTGTGGGGCGGCCGGCTGAGACAGGAAGCCAGGCGAGCGGCGTTTCCCGGCTGCCTCTCGTGCCCCGGCCAATCCAATTCAAACCCTGCCCGGCCAATCAGCGGCGTCCACGGGTCGGTTGGGCTGGGCGGGCGGGGTGCGGGGGACGGACCGGAGGGAAGCAGTCTTCCCTCCGGTCCGCCTCGTAGGTATTACGTGAGGCAGCCGTGCCGAGGCTCTCAGTCACTCCGGGAGGCGAAGTCCCACCCTTCCCTCCCTCTCTGTTGGTTTTCTGTTCTGTACTGTTACTGTCACAACTATGGGGGCGTGGTTTGGCATTGGGATCCGATCCCTCTGGGGGGTGATGGGGCTGGAAGCCACATCCCCCCCCCATTTATAGGGGATTCCCTTAAGGAATTCAGGGAGTGAAGCCCAGGGGGCAGGACCCAGCTCGGGGCCCCCGCCCACAACAGCACGCTCTCTGGTGGCAGGGGGTCAATAAGGGGTGTACACCTGATTGTCCCCACTAACTGCTATCCCTCGATTTCCCCCCCACAGCTGGGGCATGTGGGGGCTGGAGGTATTGGCTGGCAGGCGAGTCAGCCAATGTGGGGATCCGATCCCTATGCGGGCCAATGCTCCTCATCACTGTAACCAATAAAGTTGTGGCCTTGTTTAACCCCAGTCATGGTCTCTTGTGGTTTGTTCACCGCCGCTCCTGGTCTCAGCTGGCTGCCCATCACCACTAGACGGCAATCTCTCACTCTAATATATCTAATAGTAAACTGGCTAGCCCCAATGAAAGCCATACCACAAATTTAAGGATTTTGACTTATATAAGTGACATCCCAGAGAAACAGAAAACTATGTCTTCGTAAATCAGTCAAAAGGGGGAAAAAACTTTAAAGGGTTTGTGATGACTCATTGAAAAAATATTACAGAAGGGGAAGAATATTGAGAGCAACTGAACTGTGAGCCAAAACCACTAGTTGTAATTTTGGGTGCACAATACCTGTCAGTTCAATTTGTGGCCTGTTTTCAATTTGTGAACACCAGAGTCTAAAGTTTAATCCACCGTTTACCTGTAATTCAATTATGAAAAACTAGCAACAAAGCCCTGTTGTATGAAAAGATACAATGGGCTCTAGAAAACTGTTGTTGGTCTTTTTTTTCTTGAAACATAACGATCAGTCAACAACAGTGAAAGATTTCTTTGTATATAATGTTTTTCGTAAAGATTTTGTCAGAATTGGTAAGTAACTTTCTATGCTCTGGTCCATGGACAATAGAGCTTACTTCAAGGAAATGGCCTTCAGGATTGCAACCTATGCACTCCTCCCCATGCCTCCCTTCAGCACCCTCCAGGCTGCTGTGTGTCTGGGGTCTGGGTCCCAGCCCCCAGACTTGCCAGGAGGGAGCAGTGGGAGGCAACCGGGAGGCAGTGGCCCTACCACCCCAGCCTGCAACCAGGTCCAGAACCTGCCCACTCCAGGGGGAAAAGGCAAAAGGCCCAAGCCTCAGAGGGCTGGGGGGAGCAGGGGGAGACTAGCCAGTCCTACCCTCCAGGGGGAAGAGAGGGGGCTAAGCAGGACAGAGGCAAAGGGCCAAGGCAGGGGGAACAGGGACCCAGCAACAGCCCAAACAGAGCCCTTACCTGCCAAGGACAAGAAGCAGCCACTACAGCCCAGAGCCACACCCTGGCTAGAGGACAGCAGCCTGGCTCAGGAGGTGATAGGAGCCAAGCCCCTCCAGGTGGAGCTGCCACAGGCATTCTGGGAGAGGAGATGGGTAGCCCCGCCCGGTATCAATGAGCAGGCAGCCCAGAAGATGGCCAGGGCAGCTCCTCACGAGCAAGGCCAGGCATGCTCAGCAGCACAGAAGCTGGCTGGGGCAGCTCCTCGTGAACAAGGCCAAGGAGACCTCAGCTGGGGATGGCTCCCATTCAACCCCACCCTGCCAGCAAGGCAAGGAAGCCAAGAAGGGATTAGTGGTAGGAGGGAAACACCTGAGGGAAGGCACAGCTGGGCCAAGTCAGGAGAGGGAACAAGCCTAGAAGGAGGGCGGGGCGGGGAAAGGAAACCCTATATAAGGTGGCTAGGAAGAGCTCTGAGGTGGTGGGTGTGAGTAAGGAGTGATGGTGTGGAGTGAAAGCAGAGCAGTGTGAGAGTGGAGGGAGGAGAGTTCTGGGAGGAGGAGATGATGGAGGACGCAGAGGGTAAGCAGGCCAGGTTGAGCAGGCCAGCGAGTGGACTGAGAGGGAGTCTGGGTGATGTATACCACCCCTCCTTCCACAGAGCAGGGTCCTGCAGTATCCCTGGCACCCCTCTGATGTCAGGGCCAGCCCAGCTGGGGCCCCGCCCAGCGGCAGCAGTGACAAGCCCTGACACTGTGAAGTGCCTGCTTGCTGCTTGCTGCCAGGAGAAGTGCTTAGGTCATCAATTCACTGATCCCCCTCCTGGCAGAAAGCGGGTGTTTTGCAGCAGCCTCGAGGCCAGAGTTGTTGGCAATGTGCCTGTGCAAGAATAAAAAGAGAGTTGTCGCCAATAAGGCTGTACTGACAGCCAAGCTCCGGTATCAGGTTACAGCATCTCTTCCAGTTACTCAGAATAACAAAGTCAGGTCATTCAAGCAGGGGTCGGGTCTTCCAGCAACCAGTCTTTCAAGATATCAAGTCAGGGAGGGAATATCCAAAATTCAGAGTCATTCAGGCTGAAGCCGATCTTCCAGTGATCAATCAGATAGTGTTGGCAGGTCAGTGTCTCAATGTACACATGTCCACGCCCAGAAGCCTCTCTCTGGAGGCTTTATAGTCTGCACGTCCATACATCACACACCCAGCCGGCTTCTCAGGCACAATCCTGTAAAGACTCATCTTCACTATCAGAAGGCAACTGCCTCTGAGCAATTTGCCTTTCTGCTTGTAATTCTGCTCTTAATCTGCGTCTATGGCGTTCCAGAGGCACTGGTGATCCTGGAGGGCTGGGAGCAGCTAGCTGGCCTTCACCTGCTGGGTCAGAGATGGAGGATGGAGTTGCTTCTGACCCAGCTTCTGGCTGTAGGTCCTGGCATGCCTGCTCCTTATTCCCCTGCTGGTTGGCTCCTGTTGACCCTGGGCTGGTTACATAGGGCCCCTCCTCCTCTGAGGAGCCTTCACTGTCACTGAGCCCTGGCTGCACCATGACAACGGCTCGCCTTTATATAGTAGGATGATGACTAGGCATGTGTGACCACATACTGTTTTGCTGAAGCTGCATCTTCTCCACCCCAAGCCGTCATATGTGCCACTTCCATACACATTTGATACAAGACTTACAGTACAATCCTAAGTTTGTCAACTCAATGTGCTCTACATGGGGCTACCCCTGAGAAACATTCAAAAATCTAATTGCTGCAGAATGCTGCAGCCAGGTTATTGACTTGAGTGGGTTGTAGGGACCATATCACTCTAATCTTGGCACATCCACACTGGATCCCAACTTGTTTCCAGGCACAGTTCAAGGTGCTGGTGTTGACCTTTAAAGCCATATATGAACTAGGACTGACATACATGAAGGACAGTTTACTCACTTATGAACCTACCCAATCTCTATGGTCATCTTCAGATGCCCCACCTTCTGAGATTAGGAAGGTGGCAGGCAAGCCAAGACAGGGCATTCTTGGTATTGGCAAAAAAAGTCTAGAACTCTCTCCCAAGGGGAACTCATCTGTTCCCTTCTGTTGCCATCTTCCACCAATGCATGATCTGTCCTTCCTGTCCATTGTTTTAATTGTTGTTTTTTATGTTCTTGTATATATTTTGGCCCTGGATTTAATTGTTTTAATGATGCTATTTTTATGGGTTTTAAGATATTATTCCCTTATGAATGCTTTAATTTGTTAGCTACCTTGGTGGTCTTTTTGAGGGCAGAAAGGTAGGTATAAATGTTGTAAAATGAAATAAATAATGAAAATACTGAGAATTAAGTTCCACTGAATTCCTTTGGACTTATTCCCAGACAAGTATGTATGAGTGTATATGATTGCAGAATTACTTACTGGTTAGGTGCTGTCTGTGTTTCTCATGGCAGCATCATTTGTTTGTTAATGGCTGTTGAGTGTTCTGGATCTGGATACATTCATACATGTGTAAAAAAGAGAGAAATGTATCTTAGGGCTAAAAGGAATGGTGGCTAAACTGCCACGTTCAGGATAAATTCTTGTGCATGCATTCGTGCAGGCAATGCATCGATTGTAGTTCATTTAAATGGTACACAGGTGCAAATGATTCTATCCTTGACTCCAATAATCAAGAAGATTTAGTTGAACAATTACACAATGGCTGCAAGCTGTAACATATAAGTTACAAATGTAGCTTATTTACCAAGGCATGACCCTGTAACAGAAGCTGCCCAATATGGTTCAAGCTGATCTTTGAACAACTAATCTGATCAAATGAGTTGCTCAATTCATGTGTAAACAAGGAGTTCAGTTGCAGTAAGTTCAACTAGTAATCATGTTGAAGTTCTCAACATTCCTGGTTGTAAGTCCTACTGAAATCAACAGAAGATTAATAGGATCTATTTATAAAGCTTATAAAATTGCATTTGGGTTGTCGATGGTACAGACCTGGCAACTAGTTGATGTTTACACTGTTTCACAGCTTTCACGAGGACAGCAGTATTCTACACTATTCTGTCAGTTCCATTCTGATGGGTCCATCATGATACCAAGAATCCTAAACTAAAGGTAAATCACTGGTGTCAGCACTGGCCAAATCAGAAACATCTCAGAATTTCAACGGGCCTCTGTCCTACACAGGCCAAATACTGTACTTGGCCTCCCTTTTCTGAATGTGCTGCAAGTTGTCAAGGAGAATAGCAGCTATATACCATGCAGCTGTGCTAGCAGAATTCTTTCCCTCCTTGTGATGTGCAGCTTATCACAAAGCCATTAAGAAATGCCCCAGTAGAGATTTGACATTTTCAAGTCAGAGAACAGAAGCACAGCTGTGACAAACAGGAAAATGGCAACAGGATTTCCAACATGATTTGTTTCCACATGGAGAAAAAGTAAGGTTGCTTAGGTGACAAATGGACAATGAAAAGCACATCTAATTAATGCAGGAATTCTCAATGTTGAAGAAAAAGACTATAGACAACAATGAGGAAAAATTAAGCAGGCTCTGTGTTGCTTTAAGAGAGGAAAGACGATCAGAAGATGATTCTTTTGAAAACTGTCAAAAAGAGTCCAGTAGCACCTTTAAGACTAACCAATTTTATTGTAACATAAGCTTTCGAGAATCAAGTTCTCCATGCATCTGATGAAGAGAACTTGATTCTCGAAAGCTTATGCTACAATAAAATTGGTTAGTCTTAAAGGTGCTACTGGACTCTTTTTGATTTTGCTACCACAGACTAACATGGCTAACTCCTCTGCATCTTTTGAAAACTGTGGAGATGTTTAACTACACAACATGCATTTTTGCTAAGAGTGTCACCAACAAATTCTTCTGGGCCTGGTACATAGGGTTGCCAACAAACCTGGAGAAAAAATCCTTTCTCCTTAACAGAAGTGTAATGAGATGTTATTTATCTCCATGCCATGAAAAGCATCAGCTGCACATTAAACCACTATTAAAGAAACTGGACAATTTGCTTCAAGCCTGTTGTCTCCATGCCACTAAATGGTACTTGCTTGATTTTTTAAAAAAAGAGCAATAACATTAAAAATAACAATAACATTCAGCTAAAATAACCATCCTCTGTTGGTTATTTCCATTTAAAACCATGTTATTAAAAAGCAGGTGATACTAGAATCTGCTCTCTTAGCAAGAAGTATGACATTCAAATATCAAATATCATAGGGTTGGATTCCGTCAGCTTTTCAGTTTGAGAAAGAAGAAGAAAAGCCCTCTTTTGACCATCAAAAAGCTTATGCTATAACCAATTGTTACTTATTAATCTGTGCTATCTTGTAATTTATTGTATGCATTTTATTAATAAAATTTTGTTTAAATAATAAAAAAAGCTTATGCTAGGAACACAGACACAGAACCAAGCTTACAAGTGACTCCTGAAATGAGGAGAACATGTGTCAGTTTCCCGAAAGCTTTCATGGGAAGCGTAGGCGTCTCATTTGACTGACAAGCTCTCAGAACTGTGCGGGGAGGAGGGGGCATTTAAATCTCCAGAGCCGGACTGTAGCACACAGGAGGTGGCCAGCCAGCCCTGCTCCCCTTCACTCCATTGGGAGGAAGGGTTCCCCTGCCTCTGACAAGGCTTCAAACCCTCCCACCTTCCAGGCACTCCCTGCCTACCCTCCCCCCAGGGCGAGCCAGGGTAGCATGGGCCGGGAGATGGGACCACTGCCTATACTCCAGCTGGGCTGCACGCCCACTCCATGGCCTTCTGGCCAGGCATCAAAGCAGCAAGGCAGCGGGCCACAGCGCAGCTGGAGCCACACACACTTAGGTCAACAGCATAGTTACAGCATTACAAGAAATTGCAAGATTGCAATTTCTTATCTTATCTGTCCTTGGTTTTATCCCTGGAAGGAACATCTTCCTTCCTTTCTCACACATCGCTCTCATGAGCTCCTCATTCATGCCCACTCCTTTGGTCAATGTAACATTTAATAATGGCGCTCCAGTGTCGCTTCTTGCAACCTTGAGGGCTTCAAGCGAGCTGGGTTCCGTGGGTGGAAAACTGCTCTCCTGTCCTGGAATGCGTTTGTGGTTACATTAAGTCCCCCTCTCGGCTTTGTGGTTTCTCTTTCTCAGCCTTGAGAGCTGTTTCTAATCTTAGCTTGCTTCCATTGCAACATTTTGCATAGACAGTTCTACAAAGGGGATTTGTACATCACATGTAGAGTAAGCCACAGTAAGCTATAAACTGAGAAAATATGGAAAAAGATGGTTGTTGTGGGTTTTCCGGGCTGTATTGCCGTGGTCTTGGCATTATAGTTCCTGACGTTTCGCCAGCAGCTGTGGCTGGCATCTTCAGAGGTGTAGCACCAAAAGACAGAGATCTCTCAGTGTCACAGTGTGGAAAAGATGTAGGTCATTTGTATCTACTCAGGAGGGGTGGGGTTGAGCTGAGTCATCCTGTAAGAGTTTCCCAGGGTGTGGAATGCTAATGGCGGGAGGCTTCACTGTATCCTGAGGAGGTTCTTTTGCATATGGATTGGTACTTGATGTGCTCCTCTGTTGTAGAGGCTGGCTCTGCCGGCTCCTCTAGCTCCTCGTCATCCAAAGAGGACTCAATGTCAGGTGGTAAGTTGACAGGCCGAGGATGGCCCATGACACCATTGTTCAGGTCGGAGATGCTGGGGAAATGCCACCTATTTTTCCCATCTTAATATTGTGGTCTTTTGTATTTTGTCCATTTTTGTTGCTAGTTTTCTTAATGCATTTGTTTTCTGGCATTTATGGCATTTTTACACAATTTCTATGGCATCTGTATGCTAAATTCCATTTATACACAATCAACACAAAAACAACATTATAATTACATAAATATAATGGTAAAAATCAACATGAAGAAACAGGAAATGGTTCAGAAATAGAGACTTGGGCTTGATTTGTCCAAGGAACAGTGAAAACAAAACAGTTAAAAGAGAAAGGCTGCAAAGTTCAATAGCATCTAGTAACAGAATGGAAAATTATTTGTTTGCTTTTCCTCTGCAGTGAACCAAACTGATTACGAGGGGTGCACACACACACACACACACACAAACCCCAGGTGACCCAGATCCAATATTTGGTATCCCTGAAATATGGGTAAGATTCTCTTATCTGGGTTAGAGAATCTCAGATTTATCCAGACATTACTCCCTATTGGGGGAAATGTCCAGGGGGCTAGGAGGGCATTTTTAAAGCAAACTCCACCAAATTTGGGAACCTAATCCTGACTACCCACTAAAGATCTTCCAAATTTCAGGAGGATTAGACCTCAGGGTCCAATTCTATGGGACCCTGAACAAGCTGCCCCAAGGCACTCTCCATAGTTTCCTGTGGGGGAAAAAATTTCTCAGGCTTTTAAACTCCACAGCTTTCCCCTCCCACTTGAGATTCTCTTGTTTGACAATAAAACTCCCTTGCAAGCTTAAGCAACAAAGCCCAACCAAACTGCAGCAAGGGAACCAATGTCAAACCTGAGAATCCTAATGTCGAACCAGAGAATCCCAAGCAAGGGAGGAGACAAGCTGTGGAGTTTAAAAGGCAGCCAGCAGTGGCAGCTTGAAGGGCAATTTTGGAGCTTGGGTGGGGTGAAGGGGCAGGATGGGATGGGAATCCACCCTGCCAGCCTTGTGCCGTTGTCCTGCCATGGCGTGAAGCTCAGCTGGGCTCCATTTGCACTGTTGCCCTCTTTCTTGCTGCCAGTAGCTGCCTGCTACAGCTGAATAATCCTGTCCAGCAGAGTCCAGCTGCCTGGATTGGGTCCAGGATTTTCGATGTGAACTAGCATAGCTGGATTATGCTGGATTGGCATAAATCTGGCTATTGTGCTTGTTCACAACCAAACAATGCACACTGCTACTGATTAAGTTTTATCTGAACCACCAAGAGTCTCCAGCCCTTTCGCAGTTGTACCAGCAAGTGTGAGTCTGGTGTTGTGGGCAAATCACTCACTGCATGCATAAGCTTGGGAGAAAACAGGCCATGACTTTATTGATTACAGCCCTTGGAGTTTTGGTGAGGCATAGGGCATGGAAACCTGGCATTGACTGACCTGCTTACCATCCGATGGAATACCTCCCCCCAGCCCACCTGGCTGGGCACTGAATGTGGGATGGCAGGAGGTATAATACTTGTCACAGCCACAGCCCTGTCATTGGCCCCTTAGTGGGGCATGTGCCCTTTGGCTTCCCCCCAGATTCCTTAAGGGGACCCTGAAAGGGGTGAGCCAACAAGCTGGTATGAACTCCCACTAGTGGCTCTAGCCCAGTATTCCAAAAGTGCCCAAAAGTTGTGCCAAGCACCCCAGCAGACTCTGGCAACCACAGAGTGAGAAGGCAGGTGACTGTATCCTTTTCATCCCTATGCAGAATGGCCATGAGACCCAAGATGAGCAGCATAGCAGCAACAAGGCTCCATCTCCCCCACCCCCAAATACTCAACACCTGAACAGGGCACCTAGTGAAATGTGGGAACCTGGGGGCTTCCTGGCCCCACCCCACCTGATGGTGGACACCATCCCTTCAAAAATGAGAGCCCTTCATCTCAACTCACCATCCAGTTGCAACCTGGCCCCCTGGTAAGTCATGCAAGCCCCTTTTCAGACTAGCAAGAGCCTATCAACTGCTTGTATGGGAGTGCAAGTCACTCATGATTCTCACTATACATGCAGTCACAATGTTGTCTGAACAGAATCACCGTGCATATTGTAACCCCCAGACCCTTGCCTTAAATGGGGGGGGGGGCATTTGTGGTCACTTTGATTCTAGCATAGGATTAGGGCTAGAAAATAGAGTTTGTGTCCTGCTAAAGTTAAGCTTACAGCAGTGACTTGTTGAGCAGCAGTGAGCCATGCCAAGGCCAAGTTGTAAAACAGCAATGGAAAGCAGACCTGCTCCTCCCTATAGCCCACCCTCAGGTTGATTAAATCAGAGGCCCATTCTCCCCTGGCACTTTGGATCTTCCTTCTTGAATAATCTGAACCTAATGAATGACCCAAGTCTCCAAAACAATGAGCAATGGACTGACCATAGCTAGAGATGGGCACGAACAGGGAAAAAACCTGAACACAATGTTAGTTATATTGTCGAAGGCTTTCACGGCCGGAGAACGATGGTTGTTGTGGATTTTCTAGGCTGTATAGCCGTGGTCTTGGCATTGTAGTTCCTGACGTTTCACCAGCAGCTGTGGCTGGCATCTACATGTGGATGTATTATTTTAGGTATTTATTTATTTGGTACATTTTATCCTGCCTTCTGTCCAAAGAGTTCAAAGTGATATACATTGGTCTCCTCTCCTTGTACCACTTTCTGTCAAATAAATACTAGTTAATATAGAAGAGAGGGTGGAATAGAGGTGGCACTGCTCATATGGAAGAGAGTTTTGAACAATACATGAACATGGTACCTGATTTTGCTGAGCACCACTTGCTGATTAGTGCTTAAGCACCATCAGCATGGAGATGGTCTTGTGTTGACATTAGGGGTGTGCACTGAAAAGATTTCCATTTTAGTTTTGATTCCAGATTTTCCAAAGGAACTATGTATCTTTTTTTTTCTGGATGGGACGTTGCCATTTTGGATCGAATCTGTTTGGGTTTTTCAGTTATCATGAATTTTGACCCCTGTTCTTTGCAATGAGGCCTTCCAGGTAGGGATGTGCAAAACAAAACACCCAAGCAAAAGATATACATGGAAATTGCTGTTTCGAATCATTACCTTGAATATCTGGAATGGTAACATAAATCCAAGATGCCTGCAATAAAAGAAACCCCTCCCCCAAAAAATCTGGTTTATTTTTTTCACGTTCAGATACTTACCAACCATGCAACATGAATACATTTTTCTCTATATTGATTTCCTGGAAATGGCATCTCTCCTTTCCAATCAAACCCTTTCAAGGGAGGAGCAAAGAGCACTCCCAGCCAATCCAAACTGCAGAGAGCTGCCATTTTCCTGCCCCCTTCTCTCTTCCTTCTCCTTTTATCCCTACTTGTAGGCTAGAGTTTTATTTTCCTTGTAAAGTGAGGATTCAAGAACATCTCTCTTGAATCATAATTAGGAACATGGAAGCTCCACTGGTGCAACACTTCATACAGCACCATGCAAGTGAGAGGGAATTCCAGTTCTGGGTATTGTGTGTGGTCAACTCCAAATTAAACAACAATATACACAGACACGTCATCTGGAGGCACAATGGATTTTCAGATTAAATAGCCTAACATCACAAGGACTTAATAACGAGATAGATTACTCATGCTTTTTGTAAGACATATAACACCGTGTTGCCTTTAAATGTAAATTGAGGGAGATGCTGGATTGCTTTTAAAAACTGCATAACATAATGAGCAGATATGGCAATAGACCGTCATATCCCAATCCACTAGGTTTTGTAATTGAAGTAATGGTTCAACAGTGAGTAAGCTCCAGAGTAATTAAGAATGAGTATTTTGATTCATGAATGGTTTATTGTTGAAAATAAGCATTAGTATTGTTGAAAAAAAGCAATATGGTTGTATATGTGTTTTATTGCGGAGAATTGCCTTTGAATTTTAATTACTGCCCTTGAGGAAGTGTTCATCAAAATGGGCTTATGAATTATGATATGCTGGCAAACCTGTTGGGCATATGGGCATAACAGGCTTTTAGCCAATACCTGCGCAAGATTCCAGCTTTGAATGTTGTCCACATCTTTTGAAGTTAGTTCCTGTTAAAACACAAAGAAGAAAATGGTGAATCAGCTTGAATGGAATACACTTACCCATTGGCTTTCTCTGGATCCAGTACCTGTTAAAACAATAGATTATATTGGAGAAATGAACTATTATATTAAACTGAGCACTTTATATACTTATCATTTGGCTTGGAAGATTTTTGAACCTTTATTTATATTTCATGTGTATTCTGATTTCTGTGTTTTCTGAACGGATTCATGTTGTTGCATTATTTATTGTGTTACCAGAACTGCTTTTTATAATGGGGAAATTAGCTTTGCAGTCTGTAACTAAAATTAGCGTGGATCTAACCTGTGTTTACGGAGGTCCCGATTCCAGACACTCTAGTGACAAAGAGGCAGACTGCAAATAGGTTCAATCACGTGTATTTACTAACAGTGTGGCGTAAGCCTGAACTTGCACATACACACAAGAAAGCATATGACTAGGAAATATAGAGCAAGAAATATAGAGACGTTCGCATTAGCAGGTTCCCAACGATGGTAAGGGGAATACTCACTTATCCTGAAGCGGAGCAGAGACACAACAGCGAGGTGGTCCAATGCCAGCAATGGATCCATGGACAGACAGCAAGGGGTTCTGGATAGGGGTGGCACGCGCACCATGCGGTCTGAGAGACCAGCTTAAATACCCCAAAATGTACCCTGGGGCTGGTGCTGTACTTGGTGGTTCTCACAGATTAAAACAAAGGTTCTAATGGGTTACTGAATGGCTTGGATGGGCCACTTTGGTAATCTGATTGTGATAAGTGACACCTCAGGAAGAGGGGACAAAAGAGGGAGGGGGAAATCCGAGTGGGCTGAATGGATGTTCCAGCGGACAGGGCTTGTCCTGATGTCATCAGCTCTGGAATGCGGAGGTTTCTTTGTGATGCATTCTCTAAGTGCTTGGGATGGTCGGCACTTAGTTCCTTCTCCGGGGCGGCTCCTAAGATATGCAGAGCAGGGCGAGGTACTCTCGCTGCGGACGTGGTGTGCCCGCTTCGCCGAAATGGCTTCCCAAAGCAGGCTTCTTTCCTAGGTCTTCTGGCTGCCTGAGAACATGGATGCCGGCGGGGCATAGCTGGGGCTGGATAGCAGGCTGCCCGGTAGCGAGGGCAAGCTCGGGGACCGGCCCGTGGGAGGCTCCAGGCGGGAACTGACCAGGGAGTGCCTAGCCAGGCTCGCTGGAGGTTTCCCCAGCAGGCGCCCGGCTGCTAGCAGCGGCTTGGGCCCAGATGAGGCAGGCTTCCATGGAGGCAGGGGAACAGCACGTAAAACACAGTCCAAAGCAGGGAACAGGCACGGTCCGTGGCAGATGGCAATGCAGGCACAGGGCACACTTGTAATAAAGTCCAAACATACACTGGGAAGTCCAGATACAGGTCAGGGCAGGGCTGCCCAGGAAAAGAGTCCTTTGTGCAGTTAACCAAACATGGAGTCAGGGAACTACACAGTCTATTGCAGCAGCAAGGTAATTAACAAGCAGGCAGGAAACTGACACGTGTACCAGAACACACATGTGCAGGGCAATCTGTGTAGCAGTAAAACAGCAATGCAGGAAACTTTAACACAGTCCATGGCAGGCCTTAAAGCAGGAGAGGGGGCCTACTTGGCAACAATTGTACTACTTATTGTATTTATTGAATAGAAGATATATGGGTGATTTAGCACCATTGGTCACTTTGAGCACTGCTGCACTTTAATTATATTGGTTGATTCATTCATGGTTATTCATTGTTGCTTGTTTTGCTCCCAGGTGGTTCACCTGTATTTTGGTGGTAGTCAGTGGCCTGACATTTAGCAATGAAGACTGATTCAAAAAATTAACTCAGCTTCTCTGCAATGTCTATTTCTAATGGTCTATTTCCATTTTAGTTTCAAAATTCTAATATTTTAGCAAAATGCTTCTCAAATTTTATCATTTTGTCTCATTGTTGATTTACAGTTGTTCTTTCAAAGCTTGTCTTTCTTTTTGTCTCCTTCCTTTGGACAAAACTTCCACTGTGAACAGGAGAGGCCTTTTTACCTTGTATAGCATCCTTGAGACTGGTCATTAAGCATGCTGGCATTCCCTTGGACTTCCCAGCAAACCATTCATCAACATCCCACCCAAACTGAGCCCATACTCTATAACAACATACACCCGAATATATAAAATTTCAGGAACAAGATGAAATGAGTGAAGATATGTCACTGTAACCTGAATACATCCAGCATCTTAATCCTCCTTGGAAGTTAATCCTATTGATATAAATGGGACTCATTTCCACATGAAATATGTTTAGTTATTAGAGAGTTAATATAGGAATTGTGATTCCTGCTGAAGACTGCCCTATATATGCTGGCAATGAAATATGGACAGTGTTCTCAGTTCCATGCCTTTTGATATTATCCTCTGATCAGAAAATAATTTTTGTCATTTGACTGGAGAGAGCAATTTCTTAATTTACACTGCCATCTTGTGGAACTGGGGAGAAATGCATACCTGAGGGTCCCCCCCCCCCCGTCTTCTGTCCAGTGCAGTTGCAAAGCATAGGTTTAAAAGAGATGAGAATCATAAATAATACATAAAATGCAGTTATATCATTGGCTGAGTCTCTGTGGAGTGTTTGTCAAACTATGAAAATGAGCAACGCACCATTGCTGTAGGTGTTCATTAGGTTTAACCACTAGGCAAAGCAGTCTGCTATTGTACATTAGGTACATTAGGAGCTGAGCAGTACGATTTTATATGCTAACTAAATGTATCTTATGTTCTTAAAATAGTCAAATAAATTTAGGTTCAACTAGAATATTGCAAACATTTTTTAAAAACCCTCCACAATTAATTTTTTAAAAAAAATTAGGAAAAAGGCTGATTATGGCCATGGCTTTGGAATTTGCCATCTTATGAGAATCAGTGTGAAGACAACTGGCAGCTGTTCCAGAGCAGAGTGCGGCTGTAATTTATCTCGTTTTTCCTGCTTTCCAGGCTGAGGCATGACAACACACCCTCCCTGATATACATATTCCATCAACAAGATGCATCCAAGCAGCCAAAGAAGCTTTCAGAACTGGAGATAAAGTTGGCAATAATGTAACATGCAAAAGCAGAACAAAACAAAACCAGAAGTGCCACTTGGTACTGACATTTTATACTTGTTCTAAAAAAAATAGCATGTGGGCTGGTTCTTATACTTCTGATTTCAAATGTAATGGGTTCACGAGCGAGAGTGACCCATTGGTTCAACATGTGTGCACATACATGTTATTAAGCAAACATTTAAAACAAAATAATGGTTCATTTTGTAGCAGGTTGTAATTAAAACAGAACTTTAACAGAATTAATTTGCCAAGCCTAGCTACCATTCTGGGAGAGAATATTCTTCTTCGTATTCTCCTTTATATTGTAACAGTGCAATCCTACACAGAGTTACTCCATTGAAGTAACTCAGTTGGACTTCAATGGGCTTAAACTGGAGTAAAGTCCAGTCTATGGACTTTACTCCAATGGGCTTAGACTGGAATAAAGCTAATGGACTTCAATGGGCTTAGACTGGAGTAACTCTGCATAGGATTGCACTGTTAGTTTTCATCAGCTAGAATCTGTTTTATTATTTTTAGCATACTGTTCTCTCACCTCTTCTGTATATTTATCCCACTACCTACTTTATGTTTGCTTAGAAATAAATATGTCCGGGGTCTGAAGCTCTGCCCCCGGACTTAACAGGAGAAGGGGGGGAGCCAGACGACCACCATGTGGCTGCCCAGACAGACACCAAGACCCTACCACGCCCAGCAACAGAGGACTGGAAAGAAACACCCAAGCCCCAGAGAGTCAGGCAAGGCAGGTGGAAGCCAGCTAGTCCCACCCTCTGGTGGGAGGCCAGGGGGCCAGGCAGGGAGAGTAAGGACCCCCAGGAGGGGAGTAGACCTGAGGGAGGAGGCACAGGAAGCAAGGGCAGTCAGACAGCAGCCTTACTAGCCAGAGCAACCAAAGCAGCACAGAGCCACACCCTAGCCTGCAGGCCAGCTAGAAGGCAGTAGCCTGGTCCAGGTGAAGCTAATATCAAAACAACCCTAGGTGGAGCTGCCAGAGGCACTTTGCAGGAAAAGCTTGGCAGCCAACCAAGGAAGCACAGGTGTGCCTGGTCCAAGCAGCCAGCTCAGCAGGGAAGGCTTGGCAGCCAACCAAGGAAGCACAGGGGTGCCTGCACAATGCAGCCAACAGAGCAAAACTAGGAGTGACTGCCTGAGTCAGCCAGGGGCATGGCTAGAGTGCAGGAGGGGGGCATGGCTGGCAGGGGGAGAAGGGAATGGTGAAGGGATAAAAGGGAAGTCCACCCACAAGGTGTGGTGAGTTGTGGAGGAGTGGAGGAGAGAGAATGAGAATGAGAGAGCAGCGGAGAGGAAGTGGAGGAAAGAAGATGGAGAGAACAAGGAGTCAGACCGACAACTGAATGGAGACAGCTGTTGTGGAAGGCAGCCGGGACTCTGTCAGGTTGAAGGGACCTGCAGGTGGACTGAAAGGGTGTGAGGGTGAGGTATATCCCTCCTCCTTCCACTGAGCGGGATCCCATATATTCCCTGAAGGTCCTGTAAGACTGAAATCAGGCAGGCTGGCATCTTACAGGGTGACACCCATGACAGGACCTGACAAAATAGTATAAAAACTTATTACTCTGATTGGAAAGAGATTCTTGGAATAAGTCACCTATGCACCAGCTTGAAAAGGGAACTGGGATCCAGATGTTTGTCACACTCACTTAGAGCAAGTTTGGATTTTTAAATAGCTTCTAAATAAAAACCAAGATTAAAGCACCATGTCCAGAAGGGAGCTGGGGTTAGAGAAACACAGAAATCCATAGCATGGAATCAAGTTTTAAAAAAAGATCCCCAAATTCCAGTTTGCAACTACAGCCATCTCTTCAATGGAATTCCCTCCCCAGGGAGATTCATCTGTAAACTTCCATCGTCTTCTATGAGCTGAGAACCATTTGGGGTTCCCTCACTGACTCTCCTTCCTGTTGACGTGTTTTAATTCTTCATGTTTTTTAATAATGTTTTTTAATTGTTTATGCATTTTTGGATTTATAACATGAATTTTAAAAAGCCTTTTCTATTGTTTTTGATTGTTCACTGCCTTGAGGACTCTAAGTTGGGTGAAAAGGTGAAATAAAATGTTCGAAATATATAAATGAATACATTTTCTCAAAGCACATTAATGATTTTTTTACAGAAACATTGCCCTTAAAATCAATGCATGTTTTGTAACAGTTTCACATAAATGGTATATACATGGTGAAAAAATGCTTTAAAAATAGATGTGAAATTTGCCCCCCCCAAAAGGCAGAACAAAAATAGTCTTCCCAACAATGCAGAAAAATGAAGAGAAACAACAAAATACGTATTCATACACCCCATCTTAGAAACTAGACTTTATGAATGGTTTTTAATAAGATTCTAAACTAAACTGAGACAAATTATTAATAATAAATTAACCCAACTTCCTCCAAATTAGCACATTAGAGAATTCAAGGTTAAATTAAATTAAATGTTGGAGGATTTACATTTTTAAAAATTATTTGTAGAGCTCCCTGCTGTTGGTGTTTCACAGATTTCAAGGTAGAGTATCACACCTTGCATATTCTTGCAGTCAGCAGTATAATTGAGGCTGTCTGCCAGTAATTAAATACATTACTTTAGTAGTCAAGATGAACCTGTAATTTTCCTATGTCAGTTAAAGTTTCCCCATTTTGTGAGTCAGAATTAATGTTTGCACTATTTGGAAGCCTTAGCTCAGAAAAGATTTGCACATTCCAGCATAAACTCATGAACAGCAGACTTACAACTGTGCAAAAATAAAGAGGAAGGAAGATAGATCTTGAGGGGTAGGGGGTGGGGGTGGGGAGAGGAACTTCTGGCCTCACAAGCATTTTCCAAGGGACTTCTAATTCTTAGCAATGATTTATAGATGATGCTTCCAAATCCGCTCTAGTTGTGCTTTAAAAAGTTACTAGATGAGTACTAGTAAGGAATTCGGAAATGGAAACATACTGTGGAAATCCAGCTCCCGAGATTTACCTTTCCAAAGCATCAGAAACATTAAGGGGCTTTAGTTGTTAGAGTTTTACAAATGAGGGACCATTTCATCTCTCCTCCCCAATATTTCATCTTTCCCTTCCCTGGAAATCTCTCCCCTTTTCTTGCTTCCTCATCTCCTTGCCCACCAGCTAACCTACCTTTATCTGCCTCCCTGTCTTCAGCTTGGGTTGGTGTTACTAACCAGACCACTCCGATCCATAGGGCTGTAAAGTTAGTTAACTGCAATACTTTCTGTGTGAGCTGTTCATAAAAGTTTCTCAGAATCCACAGAGCTTGGCACAACAAGCACATCAAGCCAATATTAAAAGAACTTTATTGGCTGCCTATCTGTTTCTGGACTCTATTCAGTCTCTTGATTCTTACCTCTAAAAAATTTTCTCTGTCTGGGACCCACATACTCAATCCTTCTCCCAAGCCCTTCTCTTTGTGCTCCCACCTGCAGAGGTGAGGTAGGTGAAGATAGTCAACTCCAGGTTGGGAAACTCCTGGAAATTTGGGTGTGGAGCCTGGGATGGGATTTGGGAAGGGGAAGGACCTCAGTAGGGTTTAATGCCATAGAGCCCACCCTTGAAAGCAGCCATTTTATCCATAGGAACTGAACATCAGTTGTAATCCTGGGATCTCTCCAGACCCCACCTGGAGGTTGACACCCTTCCTCATGAGGTTTTCCAGAAGCCTGCCCAACTCTCTTTTAATCATCATGCCCAAAACATTTATTTTTATTAAGTACCACCTCCCAATCTCCCACCGGGAGAGTCCAGGGACCATCAAGGAACTTCAGGTACTTGGCAACCCTACCCATGAGGCAGATTAGGGTGAGGATGTGTAACTGGCCCAAAGTTACTGTAGTGTTCCCTGGCTGGTCAATGATGCAGGAGTCATTATTCTATCATTAACAATACTTTGTTAATATTATGAACCAGGTGACTTCATTTGTAGAGAGCTTTTCTTTTGCCACCCTAAAACTCTCTGCCTGATAATCACACCCATCTCTTAAAGGAACCTTATCCTCACAGTCACAACAGAGCTTCCGTGGAAGAGCAGGGAATCGAACCTCGGTCACCTAGATCCTAGTCCATCACTCTACCCACTACGCTACACTGGCTTTTTACTCAGGCTTTTAATTAAAATTGTTTTTGCAGTCTGATCCTATCCTGGGGAATGACTTACCAGGATCCTTTTAAGCTAATATATGTTTTGTGCTGTTTTGGTTTAATGGTTTATTTTAATGATGTTTATGCTTTTTTAATTATCTCACTCCATTGTTTTACCTTGTGAACTGCCTTAAGCATGTCTCTAGAGGGGTGGCTTATCAGTTTTCTAAAGAAATGAATAAAATATTTGAGGGACTGTTTCTCCCTGAACATGCCACCTGACTAACTTAGGCTGGCAGAAATTGTTCAGCTAGTATTTTTATCATGCTGATAAGATGAACTGGCATCAGTGACGGCTCGTTCCTTAAAGCGACTCTTCGCCTGAAGAAATCCAGCTTTTCCCTTCCCTTTTGTCATTCCAGTGAACAGGTTAAAAAAATATTAAGGGCATTTGTAGAGAAATCTGCTGTTTCTGGATTGCAATTATCCTGTTTTCTGATCTCCTCTGTGCATTTCAAACTTATTGTCTTTATTATTTTCTTGCAGTTTTAATTTTTTGTTTACTCGCTGCTTTGAATACATTTGGAAAGTCCGGGAATTGGATCCCATGATCCATCAGCAGAATACACCAATGGTCATAGATATTTCCTGCATTTCCCTCCTCCCAGCAGTCCTTTCCAACTCTGGTAAAATTTATTCATGGGATTGTGGAAGCTGCTTTGGCTATTAGCCCCATGAGTTGGAGGACTGCAGAGAGAAGGGAAAGAGGAATGAAATCACCCTTTCTGCCTCTTCTATGCAGAGAGAGAGAGAGAGAGAGAGAGAGAGAGAGAGAAGAGGACAATTTTGTCACCTTCTACCTCCTCACTGCAGCCTTCCAAGCAGCATAACTGTTAGACCATATGGCCCCTGCAATCCAAGATAAATTTTCCCAGGGTTGGAAAGTGGTGTAGCAGCAGGGATAGGGGTGGAGACACAGGAGTGGGGACACAGAGATCCTTGCCTCTGGACATTGCAGGATCCAAACCAGGATACCCATTTTGAAAATAAACAAACAGAATTGGTCTCCTATCCTATACTCCAAGCAGGCTACTAGTATTTTTTAATGCAGTCTGTTACAGAATCCTGCTGGAATGTCTGGCCATAGCTCAGCATGCTTTTGGCTGTGCTGCCTCCCCTAGAACAAGAGAAAGGGCCTGAGCCAACAGTGAGTGAAAAGACCCTGCCAAGTAACTTAAAAGTATGTCTACAGTGAGGGCTGCATTCATTTATTAATTAATGAGAAATGTGGGGGGTGGGGGAGTCCCTTCTTATCTTTTTTATAATAAAAACAAAAAGGGAAATGAGTGGCACTGACATTAGTTAATGGCAGGTAATCATCTGGTTTAGAGAGGTCAAGAAGAACACAAGACCTTTTGAAATTGATATGTCTAGCACTATTTCTTTTAGAAACTGGTAAATTATGATGCTCGATTCCAGAAAAGAACTATAGTTTTCCAGAGAGACCATCGACTGGCATGAAATTATCAAGATAATGTCTATAGCAGAAGGAAACAGAGCTACTTTTTAATGTAAATGTGCAAGGTAACAAAGCTATTTGTTGGAGCTACATCAGAAATATTTTTCAATATTTTTCTCCAACCTGTCCCACAAAGTGAAGCAAACAGGTTTTCCTACATTAAAACCTTGCAATGTGATAAGCAGGCCACTAGGTGTCAGTAGCATGTAGTAGATCATGGCAACTTGACTCTGGTAATGTACATCTTCATTATTCCATTGCATATAATTAAAGTCCCCTTCTGGCAGGTAATAGAAATTATTAATTACTTTCAAAAATCCAAGATGGGTCACACCTCATTATTACCTGAATTATTTAGTCAATAGAAGCTTCTAATGCCCTAACAGGCAGGAGGAAATTAGTACAAATGGCTAATATAAGAAGTGTGACAGGCTTCTTATATTAGAGCATAGAGAACTTCAGAAGGCTAGGATGACATATTGGGTCTGCCTATAAGAATGTGCCAGAGTTCCCATAAAAGCGTGCCAGAAATGTATCTACAAATATTCCCAATTTGCAGGAAGGAGCCTTACATGAAATGTTCATAAAGAGAAGAGCCCAGCATTAAGTATCTGGAGGAAAAAAGAAATAAAAAGAACTAAAGTGGTGGATTTATCTTTCTTCCTTTCCAGAGACATTTCAGGATATCATTTCTCAAAAGAAGGGATGCTTTTGAATGTTCGCTACTGATTTTAGAGTTCCAATGATCTGCTCTTGAATCCAAATTTTAATTAGAGCTGAAGTGTAATAAATACTCTGTTGTTCTGTTTTTATTATCAAATTTTGTACAAGCAAAGATTGCTTCAGCTTTTACTTGCTTCAATTCATTTGTGTCTTTCCATCTTCCTCAGTACTACCAATTTTTATGTACAACGCTGCAAAAAGGGAGAGAGCATAGTTTGATGTGATTGTGCATAATGAGATATTGACAAATAAGTGTGATGCTTTACCAGTGCCTAACAATGCATACACTAAAACAGTCTTGATAAATCACACATTCAGTCACCTTGAGTTTGCTTTTTTGGGGTGGGGGGAGTGTTTCATGTCATCATGAATGCATGTGTGTGCATTGGTCATACAGATGGACAACCAGGTACAAATGAAGCAAAGGAACTAGAAGCTGCGACAAATTGTGCCTACACCAATCCAGCATTTAAAGAAAAGAAATTATCTTAGTAAAACTGGAAGTTGGAACTAGTGAAAGACAGGAAAGAAGGGGCATAGAGCATAATAAAGAAATGAGAGGGATAAGTTCTGCTCATCACTTCTCAGAAGGCACAACAAAGTGGTCAGCCTTCCAAATTTCTGCCTCTTTCGTTCTTCAGTAAAACATACTCAAACACTAGGGCTGAATCCACACTTACCGGCATAGTGTTAACAGTGGGAATTATAGCATCTTCCTGGTGCGTTTCATGATGTCATCGCGCCACATCACGCTCTCATGGCGCGATGACGTCAGAAAAAGCGCCAGGAAGACTCTGTCATTCCAACTGTTTAGTGCTATGCCGGTAAGTGTGGATTTGGCCTAAGTTGTTTCTACCTATCAAAGAGAATAATATAGGGAAACATAAAATGAGTTTGGCCCATACTCCCGTCTACAAGTTTTAATGGCAATTGAAGGTTCAAATTTTCAGCGCAGTCCTAAGCGGAGTTACTCCAGTCTAAGCCCACCAATTTCAATGGGCTTAGATAGGAGTAACTCTTCTTAGGATTGTGCTGTTTGTGAGGCATTTTGGGCTGCTGCAGGGTAGTGGTGAGGTCACAATGTGTTTGAGGAAGTATTTGCACCCAGGGAAACACTAGTTAGGATTCAACATGAAGCATACAGCAACACAAATAAGGCTTCCAAGATGATCACCAACATTTTAAATGTTTTCCGGATTTTACAGTATGGTATGTGACTTCGGACATCCCCCAGTATATGAATGTTTAAAAGAATTGTTGAATGACTTTTATAGTATTTAATTGAAAATATATATACATTCATTTGTAATAATTGATGAGTGTAATGTGCATAATACTGTGATTAATCATAAACAAAAAGGCAACTGAAATTGTTAATGAATATTAATATGCTGAATTTCTTAAGCAATACTTTATCCAGTGACACATGAAAGTCTAATAAACACAAAGTCACTCCAAATGTAATGTGGCTCAGTACTAATAAAGACTGTTCCTTTTTTTTCTATAAAATGAGACTGTAAATGCTCTACAAATGACTCCTCTCCGTCCAATGTTTCGGACAAAGCCTGCCTGGTCTTGGACCAAGCATTTGTAAGAAGTTTATCTCTGAATGAGTGGAGGCAAAAAATTCGAGAGATAATATTTCATGAGACACTTCATATACACAGTTAAATCATCCACTTAGCTGAAATAATATGTGCAATATAAAACAAAAGTAAGAAAAAGCTACAAAATGTAGAGGGTGCAATTACATTCTTATAGTATGCAGAACATATCAAACAGCCGGAATGTGATTTGTGAGTAGCTCTGAGACCTAAAGTAAATGAAACTGAAGTTAGTCTGATTAAGGACTTAATCAATGGCAAAAAACACATGCCTATTTTTCATCTCAGTCATTAGAGAATGAAGGATCATTATTAAGAAAAGCATAGTAAACAGCAAAAGTTTCTGCAGGACAGAAGCAATTTTTCCCCTTCACTCCTTAGGGGAACTGGGTTTCCAATAATGTATTTTACTGCTGCTTACATTAGCATATATTGTGGCAGGGGTCAGTTCCTAGAAAAAGAACTGCAGGAACTCATTAGCATATCTCATTAGCATATGGTACACCCCCTGACATCACTGGAAGTGTGTCAGAAGGCACCATCCACCCCTCAGGCCCCTTTCCCCAAAAATCTCCAGGTATTTCCTTAAAGCAGAATGAACTCAAAGCAGCTTACCCTCCTGTGGAGAGCTAGCCCTGCTTGCTTGCATGCACGCACACATACACTCTCTCTCACAAGTCACAAATGAAAATAAAGCAGCACAATGAATTCAAAGCTGCTTACCCTCCTTTGAAGTCCAGTCCCACCTGGCTTGCTCACTCACTCACTCGCTCATTTTCTCTCTCTCTCTTTCTCTCTCACGAGTCACAAATGAAAATAAAGCAGCAGAGCCTGCTGCTAAAGACGAGGACAGCCAAGAGGAAAAGGAATCACCTGGGCGGGGCCAAAACCCACGTGACCTCTTTTCAGATCTACCGGAACGCCGTTCCAGCACGTTCTGCCTCCAAATGAGCCCTGTATTGTGGTCATATTTACTAGCTGATCAGTGACAGGGAAACAAGGAGGATGCTACTCATATAACACAGGAATTGTTATTGCACTTTCTGTCTCACTGTGCAGGTAACACTCTGGTAAATTACTTAGATCTTATCTACACTGAACTACATGCTAACTCTCTTAATCACACTTACTTGTTTCTTAGGCCTTTTGCTACCTTTCTTTTCTCCCTGATGGGAGACTCACCTAAGTGTAACTGAAATGAACAAAAAAATACAATGGGAATCATCAAACAAGAAATAATAGCACAAAACCACATCCCTAAGAAGGTCTAGATGCAGAGGGTTAGTTAGTTTGTTTGTTTTTGTTTATGTCATTTATAGTCTGCCTTTCTCACTGAGACTCAAGGTGGATTACACAGTATGAGATTAGTACAATCAGTATGAAGTACATTTCAATACACTATCAAGGAAATGTCATAAACAATACTATAGGGGAAATAGATACAAGTTTAAAAGACACAGTATTAGCAAGAATCCAATACAGAGTAGAAAAAATACTGAAGCCGAACATAATCAGTTCTAGGACTGACATTAGACAACATGGAGCTCTGGTGTAAGAGTACATATTTAAAGCAGCAGAAAATATGTAAGGCAATATAGTGATGAAGTCTATGGTCCCTAACTCATTAGCAAAGCATCTGAGACCCCATCCCTACAATGCAGCCCTCCCATTTGAGGGAAAAAAGCCTTTTCAAATAGTTCAGTTTTGCATTGTTCATGAAAAGCCAGGACAGTGGGGGCTCTTCTGACTTCCTCAGGCAGGTCATTCCACAGGATAGGGGCCACCACAGAGAAAGCCCGTGTACGGGCTGCTGCTGACTTCACTTGTGTGCAGCCTGGCACCTGCAGGAGACCCTGTTCAGATGAGCGAAGCTGCCGTGGAGGAACACATGGAGGGAGGCGGTCCTGTAGGTATGCCAGACCAAAGCCATGAAGAACTTTGTATGTAATAACTAATACCTTGAACTGAGCATGGTAACTGATAGGTAGCCAATGTAGAATGGGTGTAATGTTCATGCTCCTGCTTGCTCCTGATAACAATCGAGCTGCAGCATTTTCCACTAATTGGAGACTCCTAGTTAACTTAGATGGCAGACCAATGTATAGAGCATTACAATAGTCAAGCCTTGATGTTACCATAGCATGGGTCCAGGTGGCCAGGTCAGCCGTGTCAAGATAAGAAGCCATCTTCCAGGCTAGAGTGAGGTTGTAGAAAGCATTTTTTGTCACTGCCTTAACTTGTTTTTCTAGTAATAATGCTGGATCCAGTATAACCCCTAGGCTGAGCCTGCAAGAGTCAGACAAGCTCCATCAAAAGTGGGGAGCTATATTTAGAGGCTACAAATCATGGATTAGGAGCAAAAGGCCTTTGGCTTTTGCCTAAAGGATCGTGCCCTAGCTTCATGCCTGCAGACAAGGGAAAGTGAAATAAAAGTTTGGCCTTCAGACAGCTGGGAGCCTTGTTTCGAGATCCTGCATCTTGACACTTATACTCCTCTGTCCTCATTTTAGTGATCTGGATGGAAGGTGGTGTAGTGGTTAAGAGCAGCAGGACTCTAACCTTGAGAACTGCATTTGATTCCCCACTCCTCCACTTGTAGTCAGCCGGGTGATCTTGGCCCCTAGTCACAGCCCTTCCAGAGCTCTCTCAGCCTCACCCACCTCACAGGGTGATTGTTGTGGGAATAATAATAATACACTTTGTAAACTGCTCTGAGTGGGCATTAAGTTGTCCTGAAGGGCGGTATATAAATTGAATGTTGTTGTTATCATTATCATCATCATCATCATCATTATCATAAAATGACTGTTTTCAAATATATAATACCTATATAAGAAAAGTACAAATGGTTTGACGAGAGGTTTGAGGTTATTGTAGAAATAAACCAGAAAGAAATATCGCCATTCTCTTCTAACAGAGAAAAATAGCGCACAAACAATGATTCATGAATAAGCAACACCAGAAATGCACCTGACAGCAAGTGGGAAGCATTCAAATCCTCAGTCTGTTATGAAACTTACTGGGTGATTTGGGGCTAGTCATACCCTCTCAGCATAAACTAACAGACTGGTGAGGATAAAATGCAGGGAAGAGGGGTACAGGGATAGCAGCTCCAAACCTACTCTGGGCGCTGATCACAGCCATTCCAGCAGTCAGGTAGATGGGACACATTCCCATTTATTTTGCAAGACTGAAAGCTTTATCTTCCCAAGGCCTCAACTTTCCAGTCTCTGGGTTCATTTTGGGGTGTACCCATGCCCAATTCATGAATTCTAAACTCAGCTTAAATAAATTATATTTATTAGTTTTAAGGAGTATTGCAAAGCATAAAGCACTCACACATGGACAAAAGATAAAGCAAGAAAACCTTACTATTGCTATCTAAAAATCTGCCTATCTAAAACTTAAGAGCTTGCTACTCTAAACACCTCTGGTTGGGATCCATTTGTTGTTCATCTTACCTATCTGGTAGAATGTGTGCCCTCTCCATGCTTAGTTGATCTGGCACGGGGACATGCCAAGGTGAAAGAATAGAGAAGGGTTTTATGGGTGAGCTGAGAAGCCATCTTTTCTAGAACTCAGTGCATCTGGGGAGGATAGATAGAACCTCCAAGGTCGAATCTCAGGGGAACTCAGAGACTGCCCTGCAGGTGTTGTTGATTAGCTTAGCTGGCAAATTTTAGAGTTAGGCCAGAGCCTGAAGACACTTATAGTACTGAACCAAAGTCCAGCCATCCTTATTAGAAACCTGGCTTTACTGGCAACTTCCTTATGAGGTAGGTGGAGGCATGGATTTTGGCCTGAGCTTCTTGGAGGAAGGCAGATATAAGTGGTGTAGGAAATACCTATCAGAATGAACTGGGCAGCCTGAGAACCATGCAAATTTAAAGCATGTCTGGATTGGAACAATAGGGGAGGAAATAGTTTAGCTACCATATAACTACAAGGGTGTATAAACTTTTTTGGCTATATTTCCTACTGCCATACAAATATCTAGCAAATGGAACAAATTAGACAACATAGTTTTAAACTAGGGATGTGCAATCCGAGTTCAGTATTCAGTAAAAATTACCAAATTTTGTCTGATTTGGTAAAATTCGGTATTACTGGACTTAAATCTATATTACTGAATAAATTTGGTAATACCAAATTTGGTAATACCAAATTAAAATTTACCAAATTTATTTGATAAAATTTGGTAAAATTCAGGAAGTGCAGCAGTGCTGTTTCTGGCTGAATTGTCTTAAGGAACAACAAAGGAACACTGCTTCCTACCTTTCTACCATATGGGAGGGGAAAGAAGGAAGGGGAAGTGCGTCAGAGGCAGAAGGCGGAAGGGAAGGGAGGGGGTGTGAGCGGCTAATTCTGACAGCAGCTCTCCTTCTCTGGCCAATGGGATTCTCAAGAAGGAGAGTGCTTTTTTTAAACTACTGCAAGGAGTTAAAATTAGGAGGTTTGCCTCAGTCAACCTTCATTTTGCTCTAGCCTGGAGATAGAGAGACATTGTCTGGCTTGTTGCTACCTGTTGACCCTCTCTCTCTGTGGTCTGGCCTGGGACGCTGGCCGGCCTGCTTGGATTTCTGCAAGTGCCTGGATCCTGGAGTGCATGATTCCTGCTGCCGAGACCTGTACTGGGAGGACTCCTGCACTTAGGACTCACTGCACTTGGAGGACTGGTTTGAGAGTCATTAGACTAACTGAGTTTTTTCTCTCTTTGCGGGGGCCTGGTGGGGTGGGGGGCAAGGGAAGGGAAAAGTTGTTTTTAGTTTGCATTTTTAAAACCTGCTTTTTGCTGTGTGTATGAGTGCTTTGGTTGGGCTTTTGGGGGCGGGCTTTGGTGTCTGGATTTTATATTTACTGTTAATTTTGCTGTTTGTTCTTCTGTGGGGGTTGTTTTTTGGCTTTTTTTTGCTGTGTGGGAGTTGCTTTGGTTGGGCATTTGTGTGTGGGGGATGGCTTCTGGCTTTTATTTATAATTAGTGTTTGTTTTGCTATTCTTCTGGGGGAGGTCTTTTATCCTGTTGTTGACATGCTTTGTTTGCTGTTTTATGGTTGCTTATTAGATTCACTTGTTCTTCTAGCGTGTGTGTGTTTTCCCCTGTAGTGAGTGTTTTGTGCTGTAAATTTTTGCTAGTTCTTTAGGGGGGGGTGTTCCCCTGTTGTTGGGTCTTCTTTTTCTTTATAGTAGTTTGGCTAGTGTTTCTGTTCTTTGTTGGCATAAGGGTTTGGCTTATTCCCATAGGGAATAATGAAAATTGGACACCTTTGGGGGGGCATAAAGTGGCTCCCTGGGGTCCAATCTCCCTGAAATTTGGATGGTCTTCAGAGGACAGTGAGGAGTAAGTCTCCTGCAAGTTTGGTGGATTTTGCTACCAATATGCCACCCCCATAGGGAATAATGGTGACTGGAGGTGGCTGGGGTTACCTTCTTTGGGGAGGGGGCATAAAATACTCCTCTGAAGCCCAATCTTCATGGAACTTAGGAGGTAGTTAGCAGACAATTAGGAATAGGTCCCCTGCAAAATGTGGTGAAATTTGGTCCAAAAGTACCTCACCAGGCCACCAGAAATATCCGAATTGAGTTTCCCATAAGAAACAATGGCTGAATTTTACCAAATTTGCTCTGAATTGCCGAACTGAACTAGAGAATTAATTTGATATTCAGGGATTATCGAATTTTTTTCCAGTTCAGTATTACCAAATGGAATCAACCAAATATTTTTCTTGTGCACACCCTATATAAGACCTCCATGCAACTAGAGAAGCTTCTACACTCTTTATTTGTTTGTTGTGCAGATTTTCTATTTGCAGGGAGTTTTAAACACATTATTCCAAAAACTGTGTTCCTCTACCTCAGTTTAAAGTGGTGCTGTCCATTCTATCAACTCTGTATTCTAACACCTTAGATTTACTCATACAACAGAATCAAGTGGGAATGAAGAAGAAGAGTGCTGAGGTGGTAGATTGGACTGTACCATTTCAGAGTGCAAATGGGGGAGTTACATTCTAAATGTGTATAATATGCACTGTCTGTTGCCATACGTATGATCCTACTATTTTTCTATCATATAATGTTAATGCTTATGGTTTGTGTCAACTCTGTTTCAAATTTCTGCTTGGTTTCAGATTTATGCAGACCAAATCCTATTGCATTGTATACTGGGTGCCCCATCCTATTGATTATATTGTCTTGCTCTGTGTAATCTGCCTTGAGTCTCTGTGAGAGAGGCAAACTATAAATAATGTAATTAAAATAACAAATAAATAAAAGTTTACCAGCAATAATTTCTTATAACTGCAAAGTTAGCATAGCATGAGAAAGACTAGGCTAGAACCTTTCTCTGTGATGTGCTAATATTTTATTTGCAGAATTTTTTGCCTGGGAGAAAATTTAAAATGTAGCTCTCCACACTTGCCATTTAACATGGCAGAGTCCTTTCTGCCACTTCAGAATCACCTCATTCTGCTACATGTGTATGCCAGATCTTACTTCCCCTCATTCTCCTGCATGCCTAAGAATCTTATTAGGAAGTGTGTTTCATTTCTTCTACATGTACCTAAAGTTGTAGCAGTGGAATGTGTTGTTGTTGGAATCCATTTACTAAACCCCACATTTTTTCCATGTATACTCATATTCTGTGCTGCCATCAGCCTGTTGAATGGCTGGTATTTTGTTACTTTGGTAATAATGGATAAAATTGTTGACAATCCTTAAGTCTTCAATACCAAATATAGGGGAGCAAACAACTTTTAAAACGAATGAAAAATCACTTATATATAATGCATTTTGTTAATATTTCTCTAGGTTATTTTAGAGATGTCCTCATCAAATCAATTCTAAAAGTATGGTGGAAGACAGCTAAAAATTATAGGAAGTCTCTCAACACAATGCGAGAACATAACACACCTAGAGAAGGCACATATAGACCACTCCAGTCTGTTAAAACAGATCTAGATAAGTGACATGAATTTACAAAGGGGCAGCTGCAGTGGAAGAAGTAGATAAGGAAAAGGAATTGGGAAGTGAAGAGTAAAATTAAAGAAATGATAGAAAGTTTAGAAAATAGAGACATAGAGGAAGAATCTACCAGTATTTACAAAGAGGAATATAAGATCCTAAGCACACTAGGCCTCTGAGATGTCATTAATAAAAAGCACCTGAAGAACAAGCTAAGAAAACCACTTGAAATAAACTGCAAGGGTAGCTCAAAGAAAGACAAGTAGCAATTACAGTCAGACAAGAGACTAGAGTTATACTAGAGTTATAGAGCAAGCAAACACAAGGAGAGTACAGAATAGGAGAAGATATCTCCTGTGATGAAAGCTGTTCAGAGATCTTGTTTATCAGACCATAGACTCAGAGGAAGGTAATATCAAAACTGATTTCACAAGAGAGTGAAAGACCTAAACCAAGAAAAGAGGTGGAGATGTCTTCTGTAATGAAAGCAGTTACGAGGTCTTGTTTGAGATAGACAATTTTTTAAAAAAATGGATCAACAAGAGAATGAAGACTCTGGCAGAGTTCATTGAGAGGTTTCCTGGATTCAAATTGTATTTACTTCACTTATCCACCTTTCTTGTTAAGACTCAAAGCTACCACTGGGATTAATGGGAAGTTACAATGGGTGGGTGTACCTGTTGAGTGCATGCTTATTTTTTTATATTGTAATTGTACTTTCCAGAAAACTGGATCAGAACAGTATGTTACTTTTATCTGATGCAAGTGGCAATGATTTTATTCATTGTGAGACTCATTTCAGAAGCAATGTACAACTCAAATTAAATTGCAAACAGCGCAGAATTAAAGCATAAAGGGTTAATAAGATTTAAATGGCAAACTGCGGTTCAAAATGGACCACTTGCTGCCAATGGCCCCATTGCTGTTTGTGTGGAGAAAAATCTGCAGAGTGCTCAAGAAGTATAGTAGGGAGTGAAGTGCTATATTAAGAATCATATGGAACCACAGTTTTAATTCTACTTTCAGCTTATTGCACAAGAACAATGCTCCACCTGCACTTTAGTATGAAAAGAGCCATGGTCTCTTAATTTCTTTTTGCTCTATTTCCTTATGACCTGTTGTTTATTATTTAGAATGCATAGAAAACTGACTTTGTCAAAAGTGCACATGACAGTGTACTTTAATTAATAACTCATAATTCATAACTATCATTTATAGTAGACTTTGATTTATGAAAACTCTCTGGGTTGGTATTTTCATGGTCCATTAAGTTAACAGAAGGCACTCTGTCAGCCTCCTAAGAAATAACAGGACCCTCTGTAAGAGTTGACCTCTATAAGAGCTTCCCTTGTTGACTGAATATGTGAAGAGGAATATGTGAAGAGCAGGAGTGGACATGAATATGCTAGCTTTGATCCCTGCCTCCATGATTGCTGGCTCATGAGCACAGCAGCTATGAACAGGGGAAGTGTCCACACACATGCTCCCTCCTTGTAATCAGGGGGTGTTCCTTTCCAAAAGTTTCTGATCACTAGGAGGGAGCACACACGTGGATACTTCCTCACAAGCCAGCAGTCGTACAGAGGCCAAGGGTAAGCCCGCATGATCCTGCTGTCTGTGTGTTCAGAGGGCTCATATAGAGAGAGGGCTTCATTGGTCAAGGAAAGCCATAATGACAAAGACCAAGGCACCCAGAACCAGAAAGCCATCCCTGCATGAACACACAATATCATGCATCAAGTTAAAAAGCAAAACAAGACCCAGAATGTTACAAGAATATGCTGCAGCCAGATTCGGTGCCATCAGGGGATCAAAAGACTCCCTGGACTCTTTATTGTAAAGGATGTTTGAACTGAAGTTTATGGGGTTAATATCTGCCCATTACAAGTTCTGTGTATACCACAAAGACTTTATATCACATGTGCATTTGGAATTCTGTCTCCTAGGTGCACACGAATTCAATTCTGATTGCAGCCATGATGCATGAGGAGAAACAACTTCAGCCTCCCCTGCTGTTTTCACAGCCTGAAATCTCACCTCCCAATCAAAATTTGCCCCAAGTTACATACATTTGTAACTTATATGGGGCATGTAAAATACCCAGTGGAAAAACTCACAGCTCTCTGAGATAATTTCAAGAGGCCAAAATTGGGAGGGGGGGGGCTCTGAAATCTCATCTCCTTGTGGTCATCATAATTCTCCCCTGATCATGGTTGCAATCAGAATTGGGCCCATCTCATTTGGAAGGCACAGAATTCTCAACACATTTGTCTGTGGGCAGGGGGAAGACCTTGTGCTGAACTTGGGGACTTTCTGTTAATTGATGCCCCAATAGATTTTGTTGCTCAGAATGAAACAGGAAATACTTCCCATCAAGAACTGTTATCACTACATGAAAATAAGCAAATTTATTTCAGAAGAATGTGACATTCTGTTTCCCAGAAGATTACAACAGGACATAATTCAACAGCCGTTCTCTGCTCTGGAATCAAACATAACATTAGTAGAGGTCATTTTCATTTGAAAAACACAGGTACAAGATAAGCTAGAAATTTCTGACGCGGTGTCAAAATGGTGTCCTAAGCTTAGAAGTGGTTTTAAATATTTTTCCAGCCCATGTTTCCTTTGGTCATGTTATACTAGGACAAGTAAGAAAAGCCAAACAAGAAATTGATATTCGTTCTCAAAAGATATGAACCCACCACCAAAACTTTTCAAAAGTTTTGCTCATTATTTCTTATCCATGCTGGAAAATACAAAATAAAAGTATTATGAAATGTTAGCATTTTTGAAAATGAAAGGTTTAAAAGGCATCTTCACAATCTCTTGGGACTGCTCATTAGTGGTTTTCTCTAATTCTTATATATTTTTTCCTTTTAAATATCTGCTTCTAAGGGAGGGAAAAGGCGCATGGTATAGCTCGATTTTGTCAGATCTAAGCAGAGTCAATACCTGGATGAGCAATCACTGAGGAAGACTCCTCAGAAGAAGGCACTGGCAAACCACGCCCGCTTTTCACTTGCCTTGACAGCCTCTTGCTGAGGTTTCCGTAAGTTGATTGTGACTTGACGTCACATAACACACACATCTGTTTCTAAACTTTAATTGTAGAGTTTGTTCAGGTTCCTTTTCAGGATTAGAACAATGTGTTCATGGTGGTCAGTACTAATTAACAATCTGGCCACTGCGTTCTTCACTACCTGAAGTTTATGAACACTTTTCAAAAGCAGCCGAACATAAAATACCTTACAGCAATCTAGCCTGGATATTATAAGAGTCTGGATAAATGTGACTAGGAACTCAGTATGTTTTTGCTGCCTGCTTCAACCTAAAAAAATTGGGAGATGGGCTGTCAGTTACTTATAGACTACAACCCACAGCATACGGACTATATTAAGCTTGGTAGGCCACAACTTGTGCGACATGTTTGTAAAATTAATGCAATTTTTTAACAGAAGCTATGCAGCTGCAAACCTGTAAGTCAGCGGAGACTGAGTTTTATTTCACCCAGTTTGTTGCAAGGACCTGAGAGGACTCTAAAATGAGCCAGGAACCAAAAATGTTTACTTTCTTCTTTGCACGTTTATTAGTTTCACCTAGATCTTACCCTAGATCTTGTACATCAATAATTTATGATTTAAGAACATAAGACTAGCATTATACTATACCCACAATACAATAGCGTATACTAGGGTTACCAACCTCCAGGTGGTGGCTGGTGAGATCCCAGAATTACAAACGATCTCCACGTCACACAGACCAGTTCCCCTGGAGAAAATGGCTGCTTTGGACGGTGAACTCTATGGTATACCCTGCTAAGGTCCCCTTCCCCCCCCCCCAAACTCCACTGTCTCCAGGCTCCACCCCCCAAATCTCCTGGAATTTTATAACCTGGAGCTGGCAACCCTAGTGTGCACTCATCAATTCTCTTTGGTAGGTTTAATAGTTCTGAAGTTTATTTTGCTGTAAAGTTCTCTGTGTGGTTTTTAAATAGATTTTATTGACTGTAATTATTTTAATAATTTGTTTCAGCATTATCAGGCCTATAGTCTCACTTCAACCTGCAATCATGGAAGAATATAGTAAGTTTGAGCAGACTTCCTCTATGACATTGTTATATTGTTCTGTGGCTTCATTCTTCCTGAGTTCCGTCCTGACTTTTAAAATACAGTCTTCTTTCCCCAGGGATTACAAAAATAAGTGAAAGATGTTCATAATGGGATCCATAATGAGATCATATTTTGTATTGTCGAAGGCTTTCACGGCCGGAGAACGATGGTTGTTGTGGGTTTTCCGGGCTGTATTGCCGTGGTCTTGGCATTGTAGTTCCTGACGTTTCGCCAGCAGCTGTGGCTGGCATCTTCAGAGGTGTAGCACCAAAAGACAGAGATCTCTCAGCGTCGACACTGAGAGATCTCTGTCTTTTGGTGCTACACCTCTGAAGATGCCAGCCACAGCTGCTGGCGAAACGTCAGGAACTACAATGCCAAGACCACGGCAATACAGCCCGGAAAACCCACAACAACCATAGATCATATTTTATTTGTTTAATTGCTTTATTTATATGCCACCCTTCTCCTAGGTGAGGGACCAAAGCAGTTTACCTAATTCTCCTCATCTCTATTTTATCTCCACAACAATCCTGTGAAGTAGGTTATGCTGAGAGGGTGTGACTGGCCCGAGGTCACCAGCAGATTTCCATGGCAGAGTGGGGATTCAAACCTGGATCTCTGAGATTCTAGTCTGACATTCTAACCATTACACCATGCTGGCTCCCAAAATGGTCTACCACAATGAGTGCTCATCTCTCTGCACGCATAGTTTCCAGGTTATTTTGACCTTTAAGCTACTTGACTTTTTATCAAAGATTGTTGTTTAGATTCACACCACTACAACTAATTAGAACAGTCTGCACATATACCAGGTTCATTCTTGACACGTAACAAAATGGAGTTTGTGATGTATGCATTCTTCCAATTTCTCTTTATGGAAGAAATTAGTATTAAATTATCATTTAAAGAAAGGAAAGTCAGTTTCAAAATTTTAATCAAATATCTGAAGCCAGCAATTTTCTAAACTCCTTTGATTTATAAAGTTATAAATGGTGATTTATGAGACTACTGATACTGATTTCATTTTCATTCTGTTCTCCCAGTTGACTTGCATTTGTCGGCCTTGATTTTAAACACACTAGGTTGCTAATACCAGTGAAATCAAGACATTTAGATTTGCAATACGAGCAGTGCTCAACACCATTTCACCAGGCCCTAGTGAAGCTCCTATACATGGAAATGTCTTTGTATGCGCGCCATATTCTTTTGCAAGGGTGCTTTTTGTTGAAAAGCCATTTCTGAAAGGTTTCTCATTCTGATGTGGTAATGGAATTTTAAACAATGTAATTTTATACAAATATCTCAAGGCTTCTGCTCAACTACCTTTTCTTCCAATGGGTCCAGACTCCAGAAGTTTATAGATAAAAAATAAAACTGAAATAAGTTGTTTATGCTCATTACATGAAAAATCCTTCATCCAAATATACCTATGGGCAGACATGGGCACAGACGGGGGGGGGGGGGAACGAACAAGTTGTTCGTTGTTCGTTGCCATCCACGAACAACGAACAGTAACGAACATGACCCTGTTCACAAACATGTTTGTTGTTCGTTGTTCTTGGGCCCTTAAAGATCCTTTTAAACTATCAGGTGGTAGGTGGCAGGGGAAATTCCCCCCTGCTGCCTGCCAGCTGATAGTTTAAAGGGCCCTTTCCTGCCACGTGCAAGGGGCAGGGCCCTTTAAACACCCCACAAACTGACCTTCCCAATGTCCAATACCCACCAAATTTGCAGGGGACATAGTCCTCACTGTCCTCCGAAGAACCCCCAAGTTTCAGAGAGATTGCACCCCAGGAAAGGCATGATGCATGAGTCTCCCCCTTTGTTGTCATTTTCTCTTCACAGTGGCAAAAACGGAACTCTCTGCAGGAAGTACTTTGAAGGTTAAAGCCAGAAGGAAAGCCAGAAGGAGTTCAGACAGAGTTCAATCCCTGCCATTGCCAGGGGAATTGATTGAAAGGCACCAAACTGTCTGGCTTGACAAACGGCTGACGAAGGCAATGAATGAGGCTTGCAACGACCACTTGTTCATTTAGAATGGAGCCTCACGAACGGCTTGTTCACGAACAGACGAACAGGCTGTCCGTGGGTTTTTTTCATTCGTAATGCTGTTCGTGCCCATGTCTACCTATGGGGACCACAAGCACAAGAACAATAGACATGAAACTAGGGGTGTGCAATACCAAACAAACGATCTAGAAATGGATCTAGAAATCACTGTTTTGTTTTGTTAAAGCAGCCTCTAGAATGGTGAACCAAATCTAGGAAACCAAATTATAACAACATTCTCCCACCAATCATAGGCTCAATTTTAAAGACACTTCCCTGGGATGTGCACTATTGAATTCCATGAGAATTACATCTGAGTATACCTGTATGGTGATGTCCCTCTCTCAGTCTTTCACATCCCTGGCCACCAACCCCAGACCTCCCTCTTCACAGGTTTGGGGTCTCTCAGGCAGGTAAAAACTGGGTCATCACACTCCACCCGTCTTGCCTCCAATTTAGTAGGCAGAGAGTCCTGACTCAAATCCTCACAGGATCCCCTTTCTCCTCTTCTAGAGGCTCAACCAGACAAGCAGCCCATTCCTTCTATTTACCTCCCCTCACCCAGCTACAGCCCAGGGCTATTGGGGAAAAAGGAACTTAGAGGTTTCTTTCCCTATATGTACTCTGCTATCATTTAAACTTGGCCCATTTAACGTGACCAGAGTGTTTGAGGCCTGTGTGTAAGATATTTTCCCTGAGCCAGCGATTTCAAACCAGCCAGGATTAAACAAAACAAAAATAAATTTTATTTACAAGATGTAACATAGGAATGAATGGATTTTAAACTAATAAACAAATAAGAGTTAAACAGAGAATGTTTCAGTGTAACAGTACAGGTTTGTAATCAGCTGGCAATATCTCTGCTGACTCTCCTGAGCAGAGTCAAAACCCTTCTCTCCTCTCAGCCTCTCAAAAGGCTTTCCGTCCCTCCAATGGATACTAACTCTCACTGACCCAGCATTCCTCCCGCTCCCATTGGCTGTCTCTCAGGAGAGGCAAAGCTGGAGCCAGTCCTGTCAGTCATACACCCCTCCTCACAGATGTTGTCAAAGGCGGAGGCTTATTTATAGGTCTCTGCCATTGACAATGTGGGCTGTTACCTACATACTTCTATCTTATACTTCTACCTACAATGACTACAAGTTTTGATTTTCCTATAAAATAATCACATTAGCACATTAATTATTATACTTACAACATTTCCGTATTTACAAAACTTGTCCCTCTTTTTTCCTGGACAAGGTCTCCACAGTTACATAGCCTATATTATTCCCTGGTCACAGTTAAGATCTGGAGCTTAAGGTTTCAATGGAATACTATATTGTTTCATTCTCTTATTTCCCCCCGCAGGTTTGGTATATCCCACATGGGGATTACCTGTTCTTCCTCCCCCTTTTCTACACATGCATATAGCATCAACTGCTCTCTATGATAATGTTTTAATATATTTGCATGTGTTATTCTGCATTTGTATTGTTCTTTGTTGGTATAGATTAAATAGTTCACATAATTTAGTCTTTCGTTGATCTTAGTTGGTCCTTCCCAAGTAAATTGGAGCGTGTTCCCTCTCACCAGCCGTAACACAAGGATATTGTCTCATTACTGGAACACTCAATGTTGTGCACACTTGTCATTCTATAACTTGTTTCTGTTGGGCTTTCTGCATGTTCTCTCCAGCTATCTACATTGCAGTTTTCAGATTGTTCTGGTAAGTTTCTATATGAATGAAATCCTGCACTCAAGTCATAGCTGGTTTGTGGCGACCCATGGCAAAGTTTTCATGGCAAGAGACTAACAGAGGTGATTTGCCATTGCCTGCCTCTGCAGCCCTGTTCTTTGTTGGAGGTTTCCCATCTAATTACTAACCAAGGCTGACCCTGCTTAGCTTCTGAGATCTGATGAGATCAGGCTCACCTGGGCTATCCAGCATACTGGATCACGTTCCCTGTATCATCTTAAGTTTCTTCTTCCCATCTCTCTTGAACAATGTCCATGGGACTTCTTACTCTTCTTTCACAGAGCAATTCGAAGGGACTAAAGCCAGTACTTTCTTGAGGGATCTCACAGTATGCAATTAACAGGTATTGCAATTTCACATCCCAGTCATTGGACTGGTCTGCTGCATATGATTTAAGCATCTTCCCCAACGTGCAATTAAAATGTTCAATGAGGCTGTTAGTATCTTGATAATGTAATGTTGAGGTTATATGTTTCACCCCACAAACTTCCCACAGTCTCTTCATTGAGGTTGACGTAAATGAGGTTCCCGTATCAGAGATTATTTTGGTTGGGAAGCCTAGCTTACAGAATACATTCACTAAAGCATCAGCTACTACAGTAGTATCCATAATGGATAGGGCAACTACCACTGGATACTTTGTGGCGTACTCTATTATAGTAAGGATGTATTTGTTCCCCTTCCATGTTGCTCTGGGCAATGGAACCACCAGTTCAACACCTATCCTCCTAAATGGCTCCTCTGTTAGAGGCATTGGGTATAAAAAGGCTCAGGTTTTATCCCTCCCCTTTCCAATCTTGTGGAAGATGTCACAGGTCTTACAGTATTCTGCTACATTCTGTCCAATGTTTGACCAATAGAAGTTTTAGGTCAGCCTGATGTTTGTTCTGTTCACACCCTGGTGACCTGTAAATGGACTGGCATGAGCCACCCTTAGTAACCCCATCCTATACTTTCTCAGTGCCCCTAATTGTTGGTGTGGTTCAAATGCAGTGTGTCCCCTTTCTTCAAAGATTTCTCTTTTATATATGAATCTCACAGGATGTTCAGACAGGTCAGGAGGTTTGGTCTTAGCTAGATCCTTTAGGGACTTCAATGTGTCATCCTATTGTTGTTCAGCTATAAATTCAGTGTTTAGGATTGCTTCTGCTCCATCAATCATCCACCAAAACATTCTTTAAAAACAAATTATCCCTCACTTAGGTCAGTAAGAACTGCCACTGTTCAGACACGTGCTTTCTCTGTGGCTGCATCTGTGCTGTGAAATGGGTTTCATAAGGAAGTGAGGAAGGCTCAGACCTCACACGGGTTTTGGAAGCTCTAAAAAGCAGAGTACTTTGCTTGCACCTGGTGAATGAACATTGTGGTTTTGCTTCTTTTGTTTGCACTTTCTTCCAGCATGTTGTAGCCCAGGCCAGAGCAATCCCATCGGATCTTGGAATCAGGGTCACTGCTGGTTAGTATTTGAATGGAAAACCACCAAGGAAGTCTAGGTCTTCTACACAGAGGCAGGCAATGGCAAACCACCTCTGAGGTCTCTTCCCTTGAAAACCCTATGGGGTTGCCAAGTCAGCTACAACCTGATAGCAAAAAAAAGAAATAAAGAAAATGAAAAAACCCACTTTGAGCCTTGTTGATTGGGATAAAAAATGGAATATAAATTGGCCTTGCAGCAGTAGGCCAGAACTTTGATTAAGCAGCCTTTGATTAAGTGGCTTGTACAAAGTTCTTCTTCAGTTGCTTCTTGAGGTGTCTGCTTTTCTGTGTCAAACATTCACCTGGAAGTATCCAGTCTCTGAGGACTAATGTAGATTGGTAGTGATGCCAAAACAGAAATGAGGATATGAACTCCAAACATACTACATAAAAGGTTGTATCACTGCAACTAAACTGCAATGATTACCTTTGAATTAACTTGTTTTTTTTCCTTCACTCCCATTTGATTACATTGTGGACAACCAAAAATTTGGAGCTGCCGTTTATTAGAGGCTCAATTTTTTTGCACTTCTTGCACTGCTGTAAGGCCACCTCCCCAGCAATCCCCATATCAAAAATGTCTTCTTTTTTGATGCACTTGCAACATGTTGCAACATCCCTAACTGATGTACAGACAGTAGATTTTAGAACAAAACCACTAGGGTGGTTCTTCTGAAAGAAATATGACAGTTCCTTGGCAGCCAGTATTGTCCAAAACAGTGTGAGTTAATAGAAAAATAATTCTTGCAGTATGATTTCAAGAGAGGACATTTTAATTGTTGCTATTGGAACAAATGTATCACCATACTGCATCTTAAATCATCTAGAAAAATGTGTTCCTTGGCCATTTTTCCATTGAGCAAAATGTTGTTTAAGGCAAAGGAATGAGTTCCATTTCCTTATATGTTTTCAGTGTGTCTTCAGGGCATTGCTATTTATTTTGTAAGATCATTGTAACAGTCTGCTGTTTGTTTCACTGAATTTTTGAAGCATATCCTAGCAGCTATCACATGAAGTAAATGATGGGCATAACTTAGTCTCTATGGGCTGCAGCCACTAATATTTCATTAACTTTCCATTTATACATTTTCCCCTAATATGTTTACCTGGTTTTATTATAGATTGGACTTTACCAAATTTTGATCAAGTAACACAGTGATTTATTTAGCAATTTAAAAGAGGATAGCAGTCATTCTATTCATCTCCCGCCTCCTTACCACAGCTTTCAAGACCTGGTGCAAGACACAGATGTTGTTCCATAAACTGGGAACAGTGACCACAATGCTATTAAGTTCAGCATTGAGGTCAATGGAAACTTGCCCCAGTATCCAACACAATAACATTGATTTCAAAAGGGGAAACTTTGCAAAACTTAGGGGACTAGACGGCGGAAAGATGAAGGGCAGAATCAACAGAGTCAAATCCCTCCTGGTCACTTGGAAACTATTTAAAACCATATTAATTGAAAGAGAATGAATATCTCGAGCTAGGAAAGATACCAGCAAGTCTAAAATGATGCTAGGATGGTTAACAACAACCCAAATCAAGGAAGCCACAAAAGGCATAAAGGGTTCCCTTTAAAAACTGGAAAGTTTGTGTGAATTAGATGAACAAAAAGGAGCACAGCTGTTGGCAAAAAAAAGATGAATAATAAGATGAGAAAAGACAGAATTTGAGGAGCAAGTTGCTAAGACCAACAACAAGCATTTTTTTTCAAATTTATCAAGAGCAGAAAACCCCCCAGGGAGGCAGTTGGCCCATCAGATGACAAAGGTGTAAAAAGATTGATTAAGGAAGATAGGCAAAGAAACTGAATTAATACTCTGAGTCTCTTTTCACCATAGAATATGTGAGACATGTACCTACACTAGAGCAGTAGTATTTGGGAATGGTATCTGAAGAAATTACACAATCTGAGGTGATAAGTGATGAAATTTTAGAACTAATAAGTCTCCAGGTGGCATACACCTGAGTGTTCTTAAAGAACTCAAACGTAAAAATATATATGTAACCTGTATATGTATCTTGTCACTAAAATCTTCCCTCATATTAGAAGACTGGAAAGTAGCAAATGTTACACTGATTTTTAATAAGGGGTTGAGAGAGAAGCCAAGAAATTACAGATGAGTTAGCCTAGCATCTGTTACATGTAAATGAATAGAAACTGTTATTAAATAGGATTATTAAGTACACAGAGGAACAAAGCATCCTGAGGGGAAATCAGCATGGCTTCTGCAAATGGAAACCCTGCCTCAGCATCCTTTTGGTATTCTTTAAGGATTAACAAGCATATGGGTAATAGTGATCCACTAGACATTATACACTTGGATTTCCAAAAGGCTTTGGGCTAGGTCCCTCACTAAAGACTGAATAAACTTAGCCATCATGGGATAACTGGGCGTGCTGTTTTTTGTATTAAGAATTAATTAAACAACAGTGAGCAAAGAGTAGGAATAAATGGACAATTCTCAGAAAGGAAATAATCAGCAGGGTCAGTAGTGGGGCTGGTGCCATTTAATTTGTTTGTAAATGACCTGGGGATGAGCAGTGTAGTGGCCAAAGTAGCCAATGATAGCAAATTATTCAGGATGGTTAAAACCAAAACGGATTGTAAAGAACCCCAGGAAGATCTTTCCAAACTGGGTGTGTGAACAACAACATTGCACATGAAATTCAGTAGGATAAGTACAAAGTGATGCACACTGAAGAAAAAAAACCCTCTTTATGTTAAATAAATGCTGATGAACTCTGAACTGGCAGTGACTAATAGGGGAAAGGATCTTTGGCATGAAAATGCCAATTCAGTATGCAGCAGTGATGAAAAAGGCAAATTTCTTGCTGTGTACATTTCTGGTTACCATGTCTTTAAAATGCACAGCAGAGCTGGAAAAAGTACAGAAGAGGGCAACCAAGAATATTGAGCTCCTTTCCTGTGATGAAAGGAGAAAGAGTCTGGGGTTTTTCAGTTTATAGACAAGATGACTAAGAAGGACATGACAGAGGTTTATGGAATTACACATGGGATGGATAAAATGGAAAGAGAGAACTTTTTCTCCCTTTCCCATAATACTAAAACTCAGGGACACCCAATTAAGTTGATGGGCAAAAAGCAATACTTCTTTACTTAAAGAACGCTTACATTGTGGAATTCACTGCCAGTGAAACTAGTGACGGGTATGAGCATGGATGGCTTTAAAAAGGGATTTGACAGATGCATGAAAGATAGGCCCATCAATGCGAAGGTGGCATGGTATCACCTGATCTCGTCAGATCTTAGAAGCTAAGCAGGGTCAGTACTTGGATGGGAGACCACCAAAGAAGAATCTGCAGATGAAGGCAATGGCAAACCGCCTCTGCTTCTCACTTGCCTTGAAAGCCCCTTGCTGGGGGCTCTATATATCAGTTGTGATTTGATGGCACTTCACACACATACACACAGGTCCATCAATGGCTATTAGTCATGATGACTAAAGAGAACCTCCACAGACAGAGGCAACGATACACCTCTGAATACCAGTTTTAGGAGGCAACATCAGGGAAAGATCTTGGCCTCTTTGTTGTTTTTTTAACTGTTCAGAGCAACAGGCTGCCAACCGTGTGAAAAAGGATGCTGGACTAAATGGACCACTGCTCTGATCCACCAGGGCACTTCTTCTGTTGTTTGCCGAGCAGAACAGAATAGCTAGGAAATGGTTAAGCACATAGTTGGGATATTTTTATTTATTTTAATTTTATTTTTATTTGCCTTTACATTAGTTTTGCTGTTGTACATAGTATTGGAAAGCTATACATTTCTTTTGTGTGCCTAGTCCCAATGAATTACAAGTGGCCACTGGATACCTGTATGTTATCAAGTGTTATTCCAGAATAATTCATCTGCAGACTATGGAAGGGAAGCACCCTTATATAGTTTAAAATTACATACCACTAAAAGTTTCTCAAATAGATAGAGTATGTGGAACTTGGAAGAATTCAATAGCTGAGCCAAAAGCTGTAAATTCCACATTCTACAACTAATATAAGAAAACACAGAAAGGGAGAAAAGTAGAATGATAAAACACAAAGATTGAGCACCAGCTGGAGATTGGCAAAAGTGTGGATAAACTAAGACTAATTCCCATATTTGAAAGATAGCAGGGTATTATTCAGTTTGAAAAAACAAAACAAAGTAAGTATACAGTCCTAGGCGTCAATTTTCCAGTCATGTATTCTTCTCAGAGCTTAGTGTATGAAGGACCTTATTGGCAGGAAATATTTTTTATTTAACATGGACAGACCAAACTAAATAACCATTCTGAGATTCAGGCAGGCTCATTCCCAATTGTGTATTCTTCTGCTCTCTTGCAATATAAATGCAAAACAGTTGAAAGAGCTTTAGAAATGTGCTATGATTTCATAATGATGCTTATTATGTATTTAATTACACATGTACTGTATGGATAAATCTCCATTTTCATGCCAGAGCTTTAACAAATCTGATAAATAGATGATTCCTCACAGAAAGAGCACAGCAAATCATGATTGTTGGATAAACAATCCTTTGACTAAGAATCAAAGGAACAGAAATCACAAAAGAAATTTGTTATATAACAAGATACTATATTTCATTATCTTCAAGGAGAGCAGCCATACTCTTTAGCAACAAAGTAGAAAGGGTTGTCGCCACAATGCTATATATGTTTACTCAGAAGCAACTCCATTGATCTCAGTGGAGCTCCAACAGAGTAGAGTTAAGATTACAGTCCATGTCATCTTAAAAGGCAACATCCTACCTCAGACTTCCCCAATGAAATGCCCATAAGGAGAGAGAGAGAGAGAGAGAAAGACAGAGAGATGCTGGGGCAGGGAGTATGTTTCCCAGACAGCACTTTGGGGTACAAACTGGATCTGACATCACAATGTTGTATGCCATTGTGTGATGTCGCTCCCTGACCACCAAAGGCTCCTGCAGGTTACCAGTGTTCCACTGGCAACTCTACTGCCTTCTTTATATGTATTTCATTTTCCCCTTCCCCCTTTGGTGGTCTTCTCTTTGTGCTTGTGTGTGTTTATTAGCCCCCTTCTTATTGGTCTTCTATGTATCTGTCTTTTATCTCCCCACTGGCCCGATGGTAACCTAACTTTATATGTGTTTCATCTTTCCTTTCCCTCCATGGTTATTGTTGTCAAGTTCTGTGTGTGTGTGTGTGTGTGTGTGTGTGTGTGTGTGTGTGTGTTGTATTTCCCATTGGGCTTCTTCTGCACAACGTATGTGTATTTTTATACACCTTTTCTCGTGTGTGTGTGTGTGCTTGGTTCTGCCTCCTGTGACTGCCATTTTGTTCTTGGCTCCACTTTCTTTGACATCCATTTTGTAGTGGCACACACCATATATCTGAGTATCTAGATTTGGGATACTCAGAATACCAGTGATAGGGTCCCAAGTATTTCTGGAAATATTTGGGAATATGTTGGCCTGGCATTTTAGGCTACCAGGCCTGATGTTTTTCCTCATTTAACAGGTTTCCCAGTCAATGGAAGGGAGGGAGGGGGTAAGAAGCTCTTCCAGGCAATTGGATCATATGTTAGGGGACAGGGTGCTTGAACTGTTAGTCCACTCATGTCAATTTTCTCACAGCATTCCATGGGTCTCTGAGCCTGGGCAAAAAAAGAATAAAAATGAGGCCTGGCTGCAGTTTGACTCCATTTCAGGGCTAGATTTTTTTTTTTTTAGTGTTTCTGTAGTTCTAGTCAGTCTGTATCTTTGATTAATTCTGCTGTTTGTCTGGGAAAACCTTATTCTTGTTCTGTGCCTGGACATCTTCAGGACTGGTTTGCTCAAAGTGGACTTCATTTTAAAATATTATTATTTATTTATTGAATTCGATTTATACCTCCCCCACCCCCCACAGATGGGCTCAGGATGGTAATTAAGTAATATTTAATATTACTTAAATATTATTTCAAGTTTTACTGTGCTCTTTCTTTTTGCCTGGGAAAGGGAGGGCTTTGTTTTCTTTTTGATTCCTTTTAAAAATAGGTTTCCTTGGTTCTTTTTTGCACTATTTTTAAAAAGGTTTAAAAATTTTGTGATGTTTTGGTGGGTTCCCTTCTCTTGGCCGATAACTGCCTTACATTTTCCTTGTTTCTAAAATTGGTTTCCATTTTTAAAGGGTTTGTTTTTGGAGGAGAGGGTCCAAATTAGATTTTCTGGTTTAACATTGATTCTGTTGAGTTGCCTCCTTGGTCCTGGGTCTGTTGGCTTCTGTGGTTTGACATTGATTCTGTTGGGCCTGCAATTGCATCCCTTACTTACATTGATTTGGCTTGGATTCTCTGGTTTAACATTGGTTGTGTTGTGTTTGCTACGCTGGCACTTGGTTTGCTGGGATTCTCTAGTCCGACATTGGTTCTGTTGGGCTTTTTGATTCTGTTTGCATTTGGATCATTTTGGTGGGACAGACTAGTTAGTTGCTTAGATTTGGTTCGGTGTTCCAGAAGTTGCTTTAAAAAGCCAAACCAGCAAGTTCTGTGTGTAATTTTGGCTTGTTTTTATGTACACCCCTAGTGACTAAGTAGCAGCAAGAAACATGCAGATCAGCTGATAAGTAAAGGAACAAACAGAACTGAACTGAAATGTTGCTGAATTGTAGAAGTACAGTTGACTAGCCAGTCCTCTCTAAATATATCGAAACCATCTGAAATTCTTAATGAATCTTGGACTGTTTGTTTTGTTAATATGAAAATATTAAATTTAAACGTTTGCAATATATGAATTTTCCTCAGAATATGATATTCCAAATGCTGTCAATGGTGTTAATAAAATAACTTATGTTCATATTAAGTTGTATAGGATAATTTCATCATGAAGTGAATTTCCCCACTCATTTTTGCATGTTGCCCATTCTTTGTGAATGAACTTTAGTTTTTTTTCCATTGGATTTTCAAAATGGGGTAAATATCCTCTGTCATCAAAAGACTTGCATGCAAAAGAATGTCAATAATGGACATAAGTTCCTCAACTGCTAAAATAATGAATGAGAGAAACAGGGTAAAATGTAGAACTGTATGAAGTATTTTTATGTCTCATCTTGATAAGAAAGAACACTTGGATTTCTGTATTATAATTATTTTATAAATGAGATTTCACTGCTAGTTCCAACTATATCTAGTAACACAACTTTGACACAACACAACTGCTGAAAAAATGGTCTTTTGTGTTGTGCTGAAAAAAAATCCTACTTTAATATGCCAGATAGTTAACATAAGTATGTACTTGAAGGAGCTCCTAGAAGAACAGAATGTTTCGTTCATTTACATACGGTAAACATGTTTCATCCATGAGGCACAGAATTGCGAAATAGTTCTGAAACCCAATAACTTTACTCATTGTATTGGCTCAACTGACATCCCAGAAGGTTGTTTCGCCTCTCACTTATATTCAAGGATTATTTTAGAATAATATATTTTTGAAAGATTGTTTTGTCTGTGTTCCCAGTTATTCAAACTTCTTATCCAGCAATTCTGTCCTCTGTTCCCCCACCCCCACCAGCACTTTAACAGCAGGCACCTATCCCAGGCCTTCAGCTGCAGGTGCCTACGCAGAGCCACAGGCCCCCTTCCCCATCACAGAGGCAGGTGCCAATGCCCTTGCCCAACCCTGGACAACAATCACCTGCCATGTAGCTGACTCAGCTGCCTCTTGCAGGCAGCCCAACCTCAGCTAGGCCTACAGGAGTGCTTTTGAAGCTGGGAAAGCACGGACCCCAGGAAGCCAGAAGAGTTGCTGGAGAAGCTTTAGCCAGAGCAAACAAGAGAGCTGCTCCAGGGGCACCAAACTAACGCGAAGTACAAAAAGCCCTTTGGAGTATACAATGACCAAAAATATCACAAATTCTTGTATTTAAAGTGCTAAAGTGTTCAATGAAATCAATTCAAACATGCAAAATATCTCACTACATATACTCCAAACTTTCAACGGTGGTAGGAAGAATCAAAGTTAATTCATACAATGCATATAGCAAAGTGCTTGGAATCAGTTCATAACAGTCTGTAACAGAGCAAAGTTTTGCCACAATCATGTAGATATCAATTGATAGATGCCTCCTCATGAGTAATTCACGCCACCTATGGGTTTCACTGGCATGTAAGGAGTCCAGTCCCGTTTCGCACAAAAGGCTTCTTCACAGGCAAAACATAACGAACGTAACAAGCAGTATCATTCCACCATTACAGTTACTTCTGGACGAGATCGGAAGTAACTAATGGTGGAATGATACTGCTTGTTACGCTCGTTATGTTCTTCAGACTGGTTTCTGTGAGGGCTGAGGAGGAAAGAAAAGGAAGAGGTATCTGGAGTGTGCTGTTGGTTCCAGGGCAGGAGAAGGAACAAGGTGGTAAAAACCCCTTCCTTGCCTGCCTGAGATCACTTGCCTTTGACAGTTGGCTGGCCGGCAGACAGCCAGATAGAGGTGTTGCTGAAGGAAGAGCCTCACACTTCAGTTTAAGGACATTCAATAAACTTTTCTAACCTACACAAATTTCAGTAATAATGGTCAGTTAGTATATATCAAAGAAGTAGGTAAAGAGTTATCAAACTTATCATGGTGAATACCCTAAGAGGAATGGGCAGGATCTTCCGGAAACTAACTAAAAGATTAATCAGATGGTTCAGCATTCTCTCTCCAGAGTGCATAGGATGAGATTTAAGAGTTTCTAAAACCTCAAATAAAGCAAAACTATATAAAAGGTCAGGAATTGTTCCATTACTGTTTGGCACTATCAACATCAATAAATTAGAACAATTGCAACTGTGGGACATTCTTCCTCTCTGTAATATTTGAACTTAGATCGAGATTTCCTATTTTTCTTTCATTCACCCTTCTTAACTATGATATACAGCTAAAGAAGCAGTGATGGAATGGAGTGATAAAATGGAAATCAAAGATACTTCCCTGTTCTCTGCAAATGCCCTTTTCACTTTCTAATGACAAGAACCAGAATTCTTTCTAATAAATGTCTACATGGCTTGCAAAAAAGTATCCTAGCAACTAAATAGGAAAGCGTTTCTTATATAATCCTGGTTTTTAATAAATAACTACATTTTCTCATCATTAATTCTTCTCACACAGCAATCTCTGTGTGAGAAACAAAATAAAAGAGACAGACAGCTGTCTGGATGGTGCCTTGAGATTTCACCTCTGGGACCATTTTTGGTTAAGAATACTTGTTGAAGTGTTAGGAACATGGCAGTCTCCATTCAGAGTGAAGACAGATGGACAGTGTAATCCTCAGCAGAGTTATACCCTTCTAAATCAATGGGTTTAGAAGGGTATAGTTTTGTTTAAGATAGCACTGGTAATATAAGAACTTGTGGCAGGTCCCTGAGCAATGGTATGATGCCATTACCAGATTCCTCCTGCCTCACAGTTTGAATAACAGGTACCGAGCCAATAATCAAATGCTGGTTCAGCCATCAGTCTTGTCCCTTACAGCATCCTGCCACTATTCCTCAGGCAGATTGCTCTCCTTTTATAAAGAAAAAAAGTTGGTAACTTGTGCACATGAATCTTGTACGCCAGTTTGATGTAGTGGTTAAGAACAGCAGGGCTCTAATGTGGAGAACCAGGTTTGATTCCCCACTCCTCCACTTGAAGCCAGCTGAGTGACCTCTCTCAGAGCTCTCTCAGCCCCACCCATCTCACAGGGTGTCGTAAGGATAATAATAACATTCTTTATAAACCACTCTGAGTGGGCATTAAATTGTCCTGAAGGTCAGTATATAGATTGAATATTGTTGTTGTTATTATCCACATTTACTAAAAACATGAACTTTTGTTTTAAACTAGAAATATCCATGCAGGCATTGGAACGGAGGAGTCTTGTGCCAGTGAATCAGTGGGTGCCTTCTAAAGCCAGCTTCTGCTTCATACTTGGAGAAGTGTTTTTTCTAGAGATTATTTCCTGATGAGGAAAGGTATATTTGAAAAGAATGCAATGACAGTGCATTCAAAGACATCTGCTGTTCTAAAAATGTCTCTTCCCCCACCCTCACACTCACACACAGTTGCTGTGGCTAAGAGTTTATACTAGACATGGGCACGAACGGAAAAAAACCCTGAACACCCTGTTTGTCGTTCATTGCCATCCACGAACAATGAACATGGACGAACATGAACTGTTCCCGGACATGTTCATTGTTCATGGGGGCCAGAACCCCCCCAACCCCCCACTTAGCCCCCCTCCCCTCAAATCCACTTACCTGAGCCTTTAAAGATCCCTTTAGACTATCAGCTGGCAGGCAGCAGGGGGGATTCCCCCCTGCCACCTGCCAGCTGATAGTTTAAAGGGCCCTGTCCTAGCAAAAACAGCAGTGTCTGCTGGAAGCTAGTTTGAGGGGTTACAAAAGTGACCTTCCCAATGTCCAATACCCACCAAATTTGCAGGGGATGTAGTCCTCACTGTCCTCTGAAGACCCCCCCCCCCAGTTTCAGAGAGATTGCACCCTGGGAAAGGCATGATCCACAGGTCTCCCTGTTGGCTGTCATTTTCTCTTCACAGTGGCAAAAATGGGACTCTCTGCTGGAAGTACTTTGAAGGGTTAAAGCCAGAAGGAAAGGCAGAAGGAGTTCAGACAGAGTTCAGTCCCTGCCTCCAGTTGCCAAGGGGATTGATTGCAGGTGCCAGACTGCCTGGCTTGACGAACGTCTGTCGAAGGCAACGAATGAGGCTTGCAACGACCACCTGTTTGTTTAGGATGGGGCATCGCGAACAGCTTGTTTGCGAACAGCAGACTGGGCTGTTCATGGGTTTTTTTCTTTTCGTAATGCTGTTCGTGCCCATGTCTAGTTTATACCAAAGACCTACTTAATAATAATAATACTATTACTACTACTGGTACTTCAAGTTTATTAGTGTTCAGATCATACATTGTCATATTGCACACACAGCACATTATACAGACCTTTCAAAAGGTCATTGGTTTTGAAAATCAGAACTTCATTACATGTGGGGCATGCCAGAATTCTTCTGGTTAATGTATAAGCTCTCTATGTGCAGGAGTTTTAAAATGTGGGATCCATTCCCACATATGGGAAGAGTGGGATCCATAATCCTAGAGCACATCTTACTTACCAACTGCCATTATCTTACACAGCATAAAAAAGGACTTACATATTTCCATATGAACATATTTAAGTAAAAACCATAAGTCCACCTAGCTCAGTACTGACTAGTCTGATGGCAGCAGTTCTCCAGCATCCTTACAGATTCCTGTTGCCTGAACTATTTTACCATGCCTGTGACCAAAATGAGAAACTTTTGCCACAAAAATATGTTCAACTACTGTGTCACACTACCTTTCCAGAACGGCAATATGCTTATTATCAGTGGTACATATTTGTTATTTATTTGCAATCTTTATCTACTTAAGGTGCACAATTTCAACCCATAGATTCACTTAGAATAATCAATTTAATCAGGTGGTTAGTCAACAGGTTTACTAAAGTTCAGGCACTCAAATTGTGATCCAGCAGGATATGGGTTGTGTGACATAGGGTAGTCTAGGAATCACCAGACACTGGACCATAGAGTGTCTGGCAATTCCTAGAACTACCCTATGTCATTTCTGGGTTTCTCCCAGAAGTGACATAGTGACACAGCAGGGGTTTTTTTCTTTCTCAGTCACTTGGAGTAGCAATGGACAAATAGGGCAACCAGTAGAAAGCCTGGCAGCCCTAGTGTGATACGTGATTGGACATGCTGCTATATAATAAAAGGTTATTTCTCATTACTACAGAATAGGGCTGTTATTCTGTTGTGTATTTTAAATTTAAACCAATGCTAAAGATGTTTTGACAGTAGGACTGAGAGTTTGCAAACATGCAGTTTTCTCATTGTTCTAGCTAACTTACAGTTTTAAGCCTTGAGAAGAATAACATATGACTCAATGGCTTTATGCCGAGAATAAACCCTAGAACAAATGGGACAGTTTGCAACAATTATTCTTTAAAAGAGGTGTCTAACATCACACCTTCAGAGAAAATGGATTAAATGGTTTAATGAAGTCATGAAGTCATGTGAAACTCACATATTCAGGTCTATGTAAGATAGCTACAACATACACTTCCCAAATCTCTCAAATTTGGGTTGTGGTGAGACTATTTTATTTTTTTCCTGAAAAGTCTTGTTAAGAATTTTCAGAATTGCATTCAATTTTTCAATGCAGGCTAGGTATTCTTTTTAAAATCTCATTTACATATTCTCATGTTTTCTGGATAACTGTGGCTCTTGTTTATTTCATCTGTTCAAGGATAACTAGAGTAACTTTAAACAAGTTTCTTGGAAGAAAACATGGAGTGGTCACTGGCTGGGATGCAAGGTCTTCAATAAAATCAGACCTGTCTTCAGTCAGAAGACTCATACCTATGCAGAATGATGATTGAAGATACAGATCATTATTCATACAGCTTCACAGTTTAAGTGTTGCTTAAAAGCAGAGAAAGATACTTTTGGTTTCCAAGTGCCTGTTTTAACTAATGTTCCCCTCCCCGCAGATGGGAGTAACTCCGTAACAATTCTAGGTAAAATAAATCTTTTTTACCAATTACCTTTCAAGTATGTGAAAGAGCAAAAACTTATAAAATGAATGCAATGCCTCATTAATTTTTATTTCAACCTTGCAACCCTTATGAGCTCTTCTTCCCCTTTTTTGCAAAAGTAAATAAAATATTCATTGTTTACTTGACTGTGAGACCAACAGTACAGCAGAGCTAGACTTGCATAGAACTCATCACAAGGCGAATAAAGTAAAATTAGTTTTAAAATGTAACTACAATGAGGATATCAATTTCACCTTGAACTCACAAGGAAGAGAGAAAGGCTAAAGACCCAAGATCTGTGCAGATCTCATCATCTTCCTTTCTTTGAAAAACTTTTCACAACAACTAAAAATACAAGATCAAATTTCAGCCAAAGTATTCTAAAATCAGGTAACATACTCAAACATTTTTTCCATTTTTTCACCAGAGAAGAACCAACGAGACTTGCCAAAAATACAATACAAGTTAAACAAATGTCAATAAAACATAACATAAAAACAAAAAATACACAACATATCCTGGGCTGGTGTCCACTTGATTAGTCCTCCCAGGCTGTAAGCCATCAACATCCAAGGAACAAGAGCCTTTTAGGCTTATTCCCCCTGCCCCACCCCCATCATATCCAGATCTTAAATACCTACAGAAGGACAGATCGAGATGCTCAACTTGGAAGTTACCAGCTGACAGCCTTCTGCCCACAATTCTCCCTCCTGCTGAAACCCACCCACAGCCATGTCCTGACTTTAAATACCTGCAGCAACTGACTGGACTTTACTAACTAGTAGCCATCTTCCTATAGTTCCCTAGTCAATTTGGTATCTTAGGTAGAATGTAAGTAACTTTTATAAACCTTGTCTCATTAATTAGTCTAGGTTAGCCTGAATAGCAAAGCCTTCTTGAATCTGATTTTGAATTCCTGTGTCAAATTCAATTAGGTATTTTTTTTTCACTTCCATAGTTCTAATATACAGTTTCTGTCTTTGAAAGTTATCCAAGTAGCACCAACCAGTTATGCAGTAACATCTTATGAATAGCTTGTCAGCTGCCAGCATAAATCCTAGGAAACAGAACAATGACACAGTTAGCAGAATAGTTAGAATGTAGCCTTTGGAGTTTCTCTTCAAAGTTTCATTTTTATGCTCAGAGGATCATCACGAAGTGAACATTTTAGCAGAAACATGCCAGAGGCTGGCTGCCACAATCAAAATAATAGCCCTTTAATTTTATTGCCATTATTGAAAATAATAATGGTAGACCAGGTGTCCAAACTCAGGAGGCCAAGTTTACCATCCAATGAAAATTAAGTCTCTTTAAAGTTTAAAGGGCCAACACACCAGGGCTAGCTGGAATGTGGCACAACAGTCATTTAATTGTTAAAGAGCTATTACACCCATTATTTTCAATGGGCAGTAAAGGACAGGTATTCAAATCATTATTGTTCCCATTTTGCGGAGGGAAAAGCAAAGACTATAAGTGAGCCCAAGGTCATCTGATGACTTTATTACTGTCTGAACTGAAACAAGGTTACCAATTTTTTAAGTATATTTTTATCCTATTATTCTCCCCAATGAGGACACAAAGTAGCTTACAAAAAAAACTCTTTCGACAAATTTATAAACAGTTTTAAAAATAATTAAAAAACCAAAAAATAAACAAGACATCTTGGGATGATGGCCACAATATAGTGATTGATGTCCACTATATTAATCTAACTGCCCAAGGCGATTCATTGACTAAGAGCCACAAGCAAAGTGCCTTTAGGCTCTTGACTTGCAGCTCATGCCACTGTCCAGTCCCAGGCTGCAGTAGGAGAGAGAGAAAACGCTTGGCCTGGGTGTTTCAGGCTGGCGGCTGTCTTCCCTCAATTTCCCCTCCTGCTCAGTTACTTTCTTTAATGTACTCAGGAAAAAAAGGGTAACTTCATATATTGGAAATGGGAGGAGAGGGCTCTAAAAAGAAAGGCATAATTTACTCATTCTAAAGAATTTGATAATGTAGTAGTGAGGACAATGAGAATTGTAGGATTAATAGCATTTGTTTGCTACTAAGTGGATAGTGGATGAGGCTGCCTCTGGCAATCACGTTAGAGGAAAAGGGTGCAGGCTCGATCTGTTCCTTGAGGTTTCCCCATACCCCATCATCCCAGGGGTTGGGATGGTGGTAGTGGATTTTACTGCTACAATAGCAAAAAGCTTAGCCTATCCAGAGCAGACGGAGCTGCCTGAAAGGTTTAGATGAACTTGAACCATGAAGCACCATTGATAGACTGGAGTGACTCTCTAGCATTGTACTGTAAGCAAACTAAGCTTAATAGAGATCAGCAGCAGCTCAACATAGAGAGTTCAGACAAGATATTTACCCCAAAAAAATTTCCTCTAGAGGATGAGTCTACTGTTCTTTTTATTGCCTCAGCTGAGCCATGTATTTTGTTTCAGCCATAAAGCAGTGTGATGTGATCCCTACTGAGACACCAATCACAAAGAATACAATGAGAACACATATAAAAGGGGTTCCTTTTATCCTTCACCAGTGCTCAAGCGCTACCATCTCTTTGAATCACTCTTGAGATGTTTCTCTTTGGGCTACTTTTTTAAATGGATGACATTAAGTTTGCACTGACAGTTTATTTATTTGGAAGATCTTTATGCTACTTTGCCAGAGAAACTGCTTGAGGCAGTTTACCACATAAAAAAGTAAACTTACTACCAGCATAACTGAAGAACAGCCTACTCCCTTACAAACCTAAGCAGCTACTATGATTATCTTAACAGCCTCTACTTTGGGTGCCCCTGCCTTCTAAAAGGGTCTTCTTGGTTGTAGATTGTAGACATTTGACAGGGTCATTTTCTCCTTAGACTGACCTTCACCACCACTCCAACACAAGGGCAACAGGATGATGCAAAGTAAGATTTAATCTCTCTCTGTCTCTCTTTCCTGAGCACTCTTCCTCTGCTTCACCATTGTATCCCACCCAAGAGCCACATACCACCAGCGCTTTGCAAATACGATCTCACAGCATCATCCTGCTGCAGCTTTCCTCTTTCTCCCTTCTAGCACACCACCAGAACCCCACGTCTCTTCCTCTCTACAAGCACTTCTACAACCCAGCAACTTTCCCTCACTCCCATCCTCTGCAGCCTTCTTATGTAAAGCCCTCTGGAATCGGCCCCAGGTGTTTTCCAGTCCTACCTCTGCTGCCTACCATTCCCCCCAGCCCACCCCTTTCTTTTGGTCCCCACCAGGACCTTGCACACACTTTCCTCAGTTGTGTCCTCCAAAAGGGAATTAGAAGAACACTGCTCAAAAATATGGGAATAATCACACTGGGAGTGGGTTTGTTATTATTGCCTTTATGAACTTCCATTGATGGTTTAATCTATCTTATTAGTCAATAGTCAACATATTCAATTCTCAACACAGCCCTATCTTTGAATATTTAAATACAGAGATTAGGACCCTGGACAGACGGGACAGATCTTTCTACAAAACTGAGAAAATCTGGAAGGTTGCAGAAAAATAATTTTTTTAAAAAAATATACACACTTTTTTTTTAAAAAAAACTGAAAATTATAAAAGCAGCTTCATAAAATGAATGTCCTCAGTGCTCCACCCAAAAATAACAGAAGCAGCACCTGTAGCTTTAAGAAATGCATGCTGTCTCAATGGCTACTGTGGAGGTTGCTAGGTGACCACAACAGTATTCCCAGACTATGAGCCTTGGTTTCTGTCTGTAAAAGACAGGAAGGGGGCAGAGCCCTTTCCTCAGTTGTTTTTGCTGTTGAGAGAGGATTTATCAGGCCAGACTATGCAGCAACAATTAGATGGCTTGTTACCATGGCTTACACAGGCCTTGCTACTTGCTACTGTTCAACAGAATCAACAATAAAGCGTGTAATATTGTTTCCAGAATTATTTATTCACCAATATATAAGGGGTATATTAAACAACTTGTATTTCAAATTATCTCTCTTAGCACATTCAAGAACTGTACCACATATTGCACTCCCCCTCAACCTCAATCATATAGGCATTTCAGACGTCCTGTAATTATTCTATTAAAGTGTCACGTGCTCCAAGTGCTATAATTATTACAATTAAAGTGCATTTACTGGTCAGGCATCCTATGACACTACTTTTCCTATACAGGGTTTAAATTGCCTTGTTCACAATTATAATATACAGTCACAATATAGGTGCAGTCCAAGAATGATTCCAGACACTGTGGGTGTCACAGCTCATGGGTAGACCTATGTCCTTCCAATATACGTTGTAAACTCTGTGACTGAGTTCTCTAACGGACGGTCCAGATCCTTGTAAGGTCCGTTTCCAAAGTTCTTTTTCAAAGAGCACAGTAGCTGGAAAAACATACATAGTCATAAAGAATCCCTGAGTATCTAATGTTTACACTAATACATTCATGGTACAATATACTCACTCAGAGATTCTTGCAATTAACCTTCCATATCCCCTTCTAGTATTCCAATTACTTCCATCTGCATCTTGTTAGCTAGTAACCGTTTTATCCTCTGAATGTAATCCACGCCCCCATCATATAGTTATTCTCTCTTAAAGAGATATTAGTCCCATAAGTAGTTATAAGAAACACGTATAGTCATTGGCTATATTCAAGCCATTAGGTATGAGAGTATTGAGTTTATATATCCAAAAGGTTTCTTTTTGGTGTAGTTCCCTAGTAGCAGTCATATATTCCCTCTTTCGAGTCTTGAACAGCACTGTAAATAACATCTCCATGTCACTATGTTTTCTCTCCAAATAATGTTGGACCATGGGTGCCTCTAATACGTTATTCTTTATTCTGGACTGATGTTCACCAAGCCTTATTCTAATGGAGCGTGTGGTACTTCCTACATATAATAGACCACATGGGCATTTCAAAACATACACTACCCCCTCAGTGCCGCAGTTAACAAATTCATTTGTAGTCCTTAATCCTGACTGTTCCAAATCTTCTGTAGTCATTATTAGGGAGCATTGTTTACATCTCCCACATTTGTATACACCCCTCGGCAGTCCTATGTTCCTGGTGCCAATATCATAATTTAAATCCGAATGTATAATCTGATCTTTGATGTTCCGGGTCCTCCTGAAGGCTACCAGTGGGGGAGTCTCACAGCCTGGGATATCATTGACAAGCGGCCAGTATTTCAAGATTGCCCTGCGGATGGCATTTGCTTTTTCACTATAGTCAAGAGACTATAGTGACAATTGAGGAGACAATTGAATAATGAATTGGACTACAAACCAATCCCCAATGATCCTGTGAAGAAGATCGGTTTTTTAATTAAGGTAACCGTGGATGAAGCTTTAGCATTGGGACATATTACAGATCGGGAACATAAAGGCTTAATTAATTTGTCTCCCAGGACACCAGTAATGTATATATTGCCTAAAATCCATAAAGAAGGTTTTCCCCCTCCGGGTCGCCCAATTATATCGGGAAGCAACTCTATCCTGGAACCGTTGTCTAAATACTTGGATTTTTTTCTCCAGGATTTTGTAAGAAAACTACCGACTTTTTTACTGGACACGGGGGACTTTGTCAAGAAGTTTGAAGGCTTCAAATTACCAACAGGGGCGATATTAGCAACACTGGACGTTGCCTCACTGTATACTAATATTCCGCATGAAGAGGCACGCCTAGTGGTAATGGAAACTTTAGATCAAAGAGAGTGTTTGCGCCCACCCACTTTCTTTTTGACATCACTTTTGGAAATAATACTAGAAAACAACTACTTTAGAGTAGAAGACCAATTTTTCATTCAGCTTCGAGGGGTCGCGATGGGATGCTCTGCAGCACCATGTATAGCGAATCTATTTATGGGACGGCTGGAAAGGGACTATTTTTGTAATCCTGTAACTAATCCATTTTGGAAGGACATCATCATATTTGTTCGTTTTATTGACGATCTCTTCCTAGTGACAAATGAAAGTGTCAACATCCAAGAATTGGGGGAATGGATGAACAGTATACATCCCAATATAAAGTTCACTTGGAGCACAAGTAGGGAGTCTGTGAATTATCTGGATGTGACAGTGTATAAGGGGGAGGATGGGACCCTGGCGGTAAGACCTTTTAGGAAACAAACAGACAAAAATTCATTACTCCATTATAGATCCTTCCATCCCGGACATCTAAGGGCCAACTTACCCTTTGGACAATTCCTGCGACTTAAAAGAAATTCTACTAGTATTGCTGATTATGTTCTCCAGAGTAATATATTGCAAGAACATTTGAAGCAACGGGGTTACCCAGATAGGGTGTTATTACAAGCAAGACGACGTGCTGACGAAACGACCAGAGAAGAATTACTTAGACCGAAGGTACGAACGACCAGAGACCGTATCGTGGGTGTTCTTGACTATAGTGAAAAAGCAAATGCCATCCGCAGGGCAATCTTGAAATACTGGCCGCTTGTCAATGATATCCCAGGCTGTGAGACTCCCCCACTGGTAGCCTTCAGGAGGACCCGGAACATCAAAGATCAGATTATACATTCGGATTTAAATTATGATATTGGCACCAGGAACATAGGACTGCCGAGGGGTGTATACAAATGTGGGAGATGTAAACAATGCTCCCTAATAATGACTACAGAAGATTTGGAACAGTCAGGATTAAGGACTACAAATGAATTTGTTAACTGCGGCACTGAGGGGGTAGTGTATGTTTTGAAATGCCCATGTGGTCTATTATATGTAGGAAGTACCACACGCTCCATTAGAATAAGGCTTGGTGAACATCAGTCCAGAATAAAGAATAACGTATTAGAGGCACCCATGGTCCAACATTATTTGGAGAGAAAACATAGTGACATGGAGATGTTATTTACAGTGCTGTTCAAGACTCGAAAGAGGGAATATATGACTGCTACTAGGGAACTACACCAAAAAGAAACCTTTTGGATATATAAACTCAATACTCTCATACCTAATGGCTTGAATATAGCCAATGACTATACGTGTTTCTTATAACTACTTATGGGACTAATATCTCTTTAAGAGAGAATAACTATATGATGGGGGCGTGGATTACATTCAGAGGATAAAACGGTTACTAGCTAACAAGATGCAGATGGAAGTAATTGGAATACTAGAAGGGGATATGGAAGGTTAATTGCAAGAATCTCTGAGTGAGTATATTGTACCATGAATGTATTAGTGTAAACATTAGATACTCAGGGATTCTTTATGACTATGTATGTTTTTCCAGCTACTGTGCTCTTTGAAAAAGAACTTTGGAAACGGACCTTACAAGGATCTGGACCGTCCGTTAGAGAACTCAGTCACAGAGTTTACAACGTATATTGGAAGGACATAGGTCTACCCATGAGCTGTGACACCCACAGTGTCTGGAATCATTCTTGGACTGCACCTATATTGTGACTGTATATTATAATTGTGAACAAGGCAATTTAAACCCTGTATAGGAAAAGTAGTGTCATAGGATGCCTGACCAGTAAATGCACTTTAATTGTAATAATTATAGCACTTGGAGCACGTGACACTTTAATAGAATAATTACAGGACGTCTGAAATGCCTATATGATTGAGGTTGAGGGGGAGTGCAATATGTGGTACAGTTCTTGAATGTGCTAAGAGAGATAATTTGAAATACAAGTTGTTTAATATACCCCTTATATATTGGTGAATAAATAATTCTGGAAACAATATTACACGCTTTATTGTTGATTGTGGAGGCATTATAGTACACGGGAATTTTTTTCTTGTCTGATAACAGTATTACCGTGTTGCTCTATATTTTGGGAGACTGTTCAACAGAAGTCACACCACAAAAGCCAGTGTTGTATAGTGGTTAGGGAGGGCAGATTTAAATCCCTGCTCTGCTATGGAAGCTCACTGGGCCAGTCACACTCAGCCTAAACTACCACAGGGTTTTTTACCTGAATTGGTCTCCTTGTGAGTAAGAGAATAGTGGGGGAATGAGCAGCAAAGAAGGCGGCTATGCGAGAGGCAGAAACTATGGGATCTTTTCCACCAATTTCTATGGGGTCCCATCCAAGACAGCAGATGGGGCTGGTGCTTTAGGTTCAAAGAGCAATATTTTATTGACAGAGGAAAATGCATGCACATACATACAAGAGTAAATAGTAAAAATTTACTACACACACACAGAGTCCTAGGAAGCTACTTAGAAGCTGGAATAGAGTGAGGGAGGGGGAAAGTATATTTACCTATCCTGAAGAGTAGTCCAGTCAGCAGAGGAAGAGAGAGTAGCTTCAAACATCCAGCATCCTCGACCAAGAGAGCAAGAGGCTTGGGATAACCTCAAGGGAGCAGCACTTTGGATCCAATGAGTGTGTGCACATAGAGAGAGGCTTAGGGAAACAACCCTAAGGGGGCAGCCTGGAAGCTTATACAATTTGAATGGGACCAGGGCACTACTCTTATAGGGTAAAACATGCCCTGAGGTGGGATAACCCACCTAGCCATTGGAACAAAGGCCCCAATGGTCAGTACCTGGGAATGACAAAAGGTTTGATTACCTTGATTGCTAGCTGCCGGGGTGTGTGAAAGAAAATACAAAATCTCTCCTGGAACTACACAAAGGGGCAGTTTGTTAATGAAGTCCACCGGAGCTAAGTTGATGGATTTAGTTGGGGAATGTACCTTCCCAGGAATGAATTATAGATGTTTATGAATGTTAGTTGATTTTCTCCTCAGTTACGGACAGGAGATTTCATCATGGAAGGAAGGAAAGGAATGTGTTAAGTGGGGTGACTCTGTGAAAACTTTGTTGCGCTGGATTCCTTTTTAGGGCCAGGGAGCCTGTAAAGTAATCACTGCTGGCCTCTCCACATTTACATGCGGCATTCCATTCATGCCTGGGTGTCCCATGCAGGACTCAGCAACGTCTAGCTGGAATTCCCCTGGCTGCAATACAAACTGCCATTTTAATCCAGGGGCCTTATATCACAAGTAGCCATGTTGAATGGCTATTAACAGGGCCAGCGCGCCCATTGAGGCCATGTAGGCGGTGGCCTCAGGGCACCAGAGGGGCGCCGGAGGTGGTGTTGGGGGCAGAGGCGCACACCGCAGAGCTGGTGTGGCTGGGCAGCAGCTGCTGCAGCCAGCCAGCCCCGTGCCACCACCACCACCACCACATGCCCCCAGCCGGGTGCAGCAGCCACGAGCCACTGCCGGGGTGGCATGCGGAGCGCGGAGCAGCTTCCACCCACCACCCCAGCCACCCGCCAGCCAATGCCACCAGCTTGCGTGCGTGATGACATCATCACACAGTCTGTGGCAGCGCGTGAGCGTCAGGGGCCACTGCCAGTGCCAGAAACCCTGGCACTGGCAGTGGCTATTAAAGATGGTGGAGGCTGGGCTGACTGCATACAGGTTGTTGTGAGGATAAATAGAAAAAAATGATTTAAGTGTTGTATCTTGAATATCCAGATGCTAGATTTTAAACAGGTTTTGCTTAGCTCTCAGTCTGGCTTAGACTGCATTTCAGCCAGCCTCTCAGTCCCCTGTCAGCAACCACCAATCTGCTTAAGTAGCCATACAGGGCCAAGAGTAAAGGACATGCAAAGCAGAAAGCTGTTTCCTAGAGGCTGTTTGTGTACATTACAGCCGTAAGCTGCTTTGATTCAACATTGGGGTGAAGATGCAACATATATAGGCTTACCAGTTGTCCGGTGATCACCCACCAGTGGTATGCAACCCGGGAAAGTAAGCACCAGGTACACCACCAGTGGGGCATGACAATCTCACTTTCTTAAGTGACCTCATCATGCCTGCCACAGGCTTGCTCCTGCACTTCATTAGGGGCCAGAATTAGCTCCACTTGAAGCACAGGAGCATGCCCATGTCCAATGTGATGATATCACTTCCCAGACATCATCATACATCTCCGGGAGTGCACGCATGAGGACACTACAACAGGTAAGCCTCAGGTCCCCCACCTTCCTCTGGGAGAGTATAGGGACTTGGGAACCCTATGAATATATGAAGGAAATAATATAGCTGAAGATGGGGGACAAATAAAAGATATGCAGGTGGGTGGGTACATGGAAAGGAGAGAAGGAAACAGGGAAAGTTGGGGGTTGTCAGGAGAAGTAAAAGAGGAAATATGTGGGGAGGGAAATGCAGGGGAAAGTGAGGTGCCTCCTGCAATTCCTTGCAGGTTCCCCACCATGCAGGTTGGCCAGGCCCAGCCAGCAACATGCAACTCCGCCCATCCTGGTGCTGGCACTGTTTAACTGGACCAGAGTTTTCCCAGAAGAGGCTTCCTGGGGAAAGAAAGAGAGCTGAAGACACAGGGCAGATGAAGGTAGATTGGCTGATGGGTGGGAAGTAGAAAATGAAACAGGAAAGGGGGACAGGCTATGGGGCATTTCAGGAAGGGGAAAAAGGAAATAGTGGGGGAGAAGATGACATGCTTCCCACAAGTCCTTGTGGGTCTGCTGCTTTTGTTTACTATTAGTTATTATAGGTGTCTTCCCAGCTCCTTTGGGGAAAGGCTATGCCAGAGCAAGCCAGTGTATACACAGGCCTAAAATGATTCCTAAAACTGTCAGGGTGTGCACTTATGGAAATGACTTTAGGTTTGGGGTGATTTGAGATTCAGCAGCACTCCCCCGGTACTTTCTTTTTTGAATTGGCAAGCCAGTTAGGAGCAGAGCCACAAAAGCATGTTGCCCCTGTACTCCCAACTCAGCCACCCTTTCTGGCAGGATACCATGTCTGATGGTATTGAAAGACTCTAAGATATCTAAGAGAATCAGCAGAAACAAATTCTTCCTGTAACTATCCCAGTGAAGATCAGGCAGGGCAGACAAGGCTGTGTCACTTTTAAACACAGGCCAGTATTCAGATTGATATGAGTCTAAAGAATCTATCTCATCCAACACCATTTGAAACATGTAGCTACCACATGCTTAAGCATTTTCCTCAAAAATAGAATGCTGGCCCCTGGAAAGTAGTTATTTCAGCTTTTTGGGTACAAGGATGCCTTCTTCTGGATGATGCTCAAACCAGTTCCTTCAAATTATTTCAGTTTAATATATTAGATTCATATCTGGGGGCTTTACAGATTGAGTTTTAACATTTATCAGCTTTTATCAGCTTTTATCATTATCTGTTATCAGCTTATAAAATCAAGCTGAGATGTAAATCGAAGTGTATAAATTGGATATCAAAAGATAACAGACTATCATCTTTGAAAAGAATGAGGCCAGTCCTAATTATGAAATCAAAACAGCTGGTGGCTCAGGCGGGGAACACTTGGCAATTTGCTTCCCTTGGCCATAATGTTCTGAGGTTATTGCTGTACAGTTTTCACCTCTGGAAAGCCATCTGGTCAAAGTTGCAAAGTGTCACTTTATGCTAACATGCCAAGGGTGAGGAAAAAATGTTTTTCGGTTAGCTCTGAAAACCTCAGTGGTTAAAATTATGTATCCTAGAAAACTATTATTATACAATGCATTAAATAAGTGGATTTCACACTGTATTCTGTGGTTTCCCAGAAGCTTAATTGAAGATTTCTGACATATAAGATCAGTAATAGCGGCTTGCCTGCTTCTACCAATTTTTCCCTGTGATGTAAAATCTTAGAGGAATGTTGCAGAGGATCTTGAGAACACATCAAATGTATAGCTGGTTCTAGCCAAACCTGTTGCTCTAGGTGAAACAGTTCACAGGTCTGGTTAGTGCTGCATGTAAATTATGCTATCCAAAATCCTATGCTATTCAATGCTAGCCAAAATCCATGGTTCCTTTGTAGACGTAGTAGGGTTCTTCCACAGACAAACTAGAGAGGAAAGGATTCCCTAAAATATGCTGCATTAAACATATTGTTTATTATAATTGCATGTGAAACTAACCATTACCTTACATTAAAAATAGGAAATAATGTTCACAGAAATAAGGTGGACTAATACTGAATACATGCAAATGAACACACACACACACACACACACACTATAGCCATACAAGATTCCATCACAGACTTGTATCGTGCTACAAAATAATGAAAAAAATTGCTCTGAAAATATGAGAAAGCAGACAGGAACATGCTTGTTTTGCAATAACTTGGAACTCCAAGAGCATAGGAAAAAATTAGACCCTACTTCTAGTGTCCCCACTTGTACTCTTGGTTCACACATGCAGGACAATGGGGGGGGGGTGATGAGTCAGATCCCTAATGTGGTATCATGGCCTGCACCATTTCAGACCATTGGTAGTAGATTCTAGCTTTGAATGTTCCTTCACATTAAAAAAATGCAAATAGAAATCTGACAGAATAGAGAATCCCTTCTCTTTATCTGTGAGGCAGGATTTTTATTTGCAGGAATATTTTTAAAGTAGGGATGTATTCCAAAATGTAATTCCCTGTGATCATGCACCTGCAGTCTGAAACAGGCCAGCATCATTTTAGAAACGCAGTTCTACTTCTTCTGCATATCTTAAATGGTCTTTAACAGGGCCTTTTTTCAGGGGGAACGTGAGGGAACGAAGTTCCGGCACCTCTTGAAAATTGTACCCCCAGTCGGAAGTAAGAGACAGACACAGGCTTGGATAAAAGGGCCGTTTATTAAATGACCATAACAATAACATTCGGCAAGGGCTAACTGAGCGGTACAGGTCAAGCCCTGGGGTCAGCACCTGACCACCGCCTTGCCTGTCTGGGCGAGCCCCCAATGCCCCGGGTGTAGGCCATCTCCTGAATGGCTGCAACCCGGCCAGCTAGGCCCTGGGATCCCACTCAAGCACCTGTTGCGCCCCAGCCGCCAAGCATGAGGTGAGGTCTTGTTCCCGGGGATCCCCTCAGGCGTCTGCCCTCCCTGACGGTAGCCGCCCATGCATACCGCCCTAACAGCAGACCCTGTTCCCCAACCTTGGGGAATGCCACAGGGGCTCACCAGCCCGCACCCTATTCCCAAAAACTCCTGCCACTATCACCGACGGCTAAACCCAACAATACTCATACCACCGCCATTAGTGCAAGGTAGGCGAAAAACCCCCCTTCCACAACGCCAATCAGGGAAGGAGGGAAAAAATTCCTACCTGGCCCATAAATAGCAGCCGGCTATTCCTGCACTAAAAACAGGGTGAGGTGGGTGGGCCGAGCGCTTGAAAAATCTGACGCCGGGAAGGGGCAGAACGCGCACAAAAGCGCCAAGCTCCGCCCCTTCCCAGAACCCGGATGGAGAGGGAGGGAGTCTGCCTCCTTCTCCTTCCAAGGGCTCCAATTGCCGGCTCCCAGCTTACGCGGCGAGCCGCGGCTGGGAGAGCCGAATTGTACCCCCAGTCGGAAGTAAGAGACAGACACAGGCTTGGATAAAAGGGCCGTTTATTAAATGACCATAACAATAACATTCGGCAAGGGCTAACTGAGCGGTACAGGTCAAGCCCTGGGGTCAGCACCTGACCACCGCCTTGCCTGTCTGGGCGAGCCCCCAATGCCCCGGGTGTAGGCCATCTCCTGAATGGCTGCAACCCGGCCAGCTAGGCCCTGGGATCCCACTCAAGCACCTGTTGCGCCCCAGCCGCCAAGCATGAGGTGAGGTCTTGTTCCCGGGGATCCCCTCAGGCGTCTGCCCTCCCTGACGGTAGCCGCCCATGCATACCGCCCTAACAGCAGACCCTGTTCCCCAACCTTGGGGAATGCCACAGGGGCTCACCAGCCCGCACCCTATTCCCAAAAACTCCTGCCAACGCAAGGGTCAAGCCTCTGCTTAGACCCTCGCGCCCCACAGGTGGCCTAGCACCACCCGAAGCCCTTGCCGCAGGTCATCTAAAAATAACTCATTGCCCTCAGGTGACATATGGACACCATCTCCTCTGTAGAGGTTGGCAAATTCGGCCCTAATCCTGGGGTGTGGCAGATAAATGCCCAAGCCCTGCCCCAAGGCCTTCCTGATGTCATGGTTGGTCTTACGGCGGGCCCTCTCAATAGCCTTGGGATTCAAAGCCTCCCGCCAAACTCGACGTTGTAGCATCTCGGACCATATAACCAGCACACCAGGCCATCGGTCGTTTATGTATGCTAGGTCCACTGCTACTTGCACTGACAGGGCCTTACCCTGTACCATGCCAAGGTCATTCCCACCCAGGTGGATGACCACAATGTGCGGGGGCGGCTGCAACCGCCCCCTAAACAGGAGAGGCAAGAGGCCCGGCCACCTGAGGCCCCGCCGTCCCTGCCACTCCACTGTGGCCACAGCACTCAGGCCCAACTGGGATCCAATCGGCGTGTTCTTAGCTTGATTGGCCGCCCAAAACACCATGCTGTGGCCACATATCAGGATCCTCCTCCTCTCATGGCCCGACACGGCACCTGGAGAAAGAGCAATTAGTTCGCCATTTAAAATTGCTGTAGGGGTCGGACATAAGACCTGAAAGCTCTCGACCGCCACCTATCCACTTTCTGAATAGCCTGAGGGGGGTATCCCAAAACTGCTGCCGTGGAGGCCGCACCAATCCGAAAGGAATGAGTGCCGAATTTGACCCCCGACAAGCCTAGTTTCTTGAGTGCCCTCTCAGTTACTGTCCAAAATTGATACTTGGTCAAAGGAGCTTGGTCCTCGTGTAAGAACAACAGCCCCTGGGCATCACCCCTAAGTGCGGTGTATTCCTTGAGGGCTTTAACCGGGCACAAGCCCGCCTCAGAACAAGGGCCCAAGTGGAAGGTGATTCCGCGCTGCTGCTGGTCCGTCTTAGACCTCCTAATGCAAATGGAGACGTTGTCTCCCACAAATTTAATATCCCTGGCCATCAAGGCCCTACCCGATAAATCAGAGCGCGATGAAGCAACCAACTCACTAACTCGCAGGGCCCCAAAAAATGCAGTTAACGCTGCTGCATGGAAGAGTTTATGCTCAAACCTGGATGAGCACACTTCAGCCCATGCCGCCCCAAGTCCCCGCAAGACCGAAGGAGATATGGGTTGTCTAGGGTCAGAGGGCGTCCTTTTTTCCCTAGACCATCCCTCCAGCACTTTCCTAATCCTAAAGGCCCCTGTAAATTCCGCTAAGCCCCGTGATTTGCTGGCGAAAGCCAGAGCGGCCAGTTGGCCCCTAATAGATTTAACTGCAAGTCCCCTGTCCCTCTGCACGACGCAAAAGTGCAGTAAATGTTCCTGCGGAACGGGCCAAACATGCTGGAGGTTGGCTGATGACCTAAACTGATGAAACTGTCCTACCGCACGGTCGTAGGCCCGGCGTGTGCTAGGAGCAATGGACAGCTGGATTGCTCTATCTACCTCCGCCGTCCAAGCTCCCACAGCTCCCATGGCATCCTCGCGGGCTGCCTGTCGGCCCAAGGGGCAAGCTGCCAGAATCGTTCCATCTGTTGGCGAGACAAAGCGTCTGCCACACCATTGCTAACGCCTGGAACGTGCCTAGCCCTAAAAAGTATGTTCAGCTGAAGGCATTTAAGTACAAAGGCCCTCACCAGCCGCATCACCCTGGGGGATCTGGAGGTCATGGTGTTGACTACGTGTACCACCGCCAAGTTGTCACACCAGAAGTGGACAGCGTGGTTTGCCAACTGAGACCCCCACAGCCAAAGCGCCACTACCATGGGAAAAAACTCCAAAAACGTAAGGTCTTTGGACAATCCCTGGGCCACCCAATCAGAGGGCCATTGGTCAGCACACCAATGCCCCCTAAAAAAGACTCCGAAACCAGTGGAACCGGAGGCATCAGAGGTGACTTGGAGTTCAGCTTCTAGCAACAAATCCTCCCTCCAGAAAGTCACCCCGTTGAATGCGGCAAGGAACTCCTTCCAGACTAGCAGGTCCTCCCGCATACCTTTATTAATTCGTAAGCGATGATGAGGTAACCGTAAGTTCCCCATAGCATCGCACAGCCGTCTGAGAAAGGGCCTGCCGGGCACAACGGCCTTGCAAGCAAAATTTAAATGGCCAACTAACTGCTGCAACTCAAGGAGGGACACCTTGTCCCTACTCAAGCAGTCCTCCAGTCTCGCTCTAAGGTCTGCCACCTTCTCTAGTGGCAACCGCAGAGTTTGTTGCATGGTATCGAGCTCGATACCTAAAAACGTCAGGATCACCGACGGTCCCTCCGTTTTTTCATGGGCCAAGGGGACCCCTAGCTCCTCAGCAAGCTCAGTAAAGGCTGCCAACAGCCGGGCACACTGCCCCGAACCCGCAGGCCCAGACACCATAAAATCATCTAAATAGTGACAGGTGTCCTTGCAGGCACAGCGGCGACGCAACTCCCATTCCAAAAAGGAACTGAAGCGCTCAAATGCAGAGCAAGATATGGAGCACCCCATGGGTAGGGCCCTGTCCATATAGAACTTGCCCTCAAATGCAAAACCCAGGAGATCAAAGTCTCCCGGGTGAACGGGGAGCAGGCGAAAGGCAGACTTGATGTCGCACTTTGCCATCTCGGCTCCCACCCCGCAGCGTCGCACCACTTTGACTGCTTGGTCAAAGGAGGTGTAATGCACTGAACAGAGTTCCTCGGGTATGCCATCATTCACCGAGCCCCCTCTTGGGAAAGAGAGGTGATGAATGAGGCGGAACTCCCCCGGCGCCTTCTTCGGCACCACCCCTAAAGGAGAAACCCTGAGGGACGGGACAGGGGGGGCATCAAAAGGGCCCAATACCCTACCCTCAGCACATTCCTTTAATATCTTACCACGCACCACATCTTCCATGCCAGCCACTGATTTAAGGTTGGCTGCCATGAAAGGTGTCCTAAGGCCGTGAAACGGAATACGAAATCCAAACTTAAAACCCGAAATTAAATACTCAGCGTCCCGACGCCGCGGGTAGACCTGAAGCCATTCCTCAAGTACCCTCAGCCTTACCGGGCTGGGACCCTTTGCCAGCACCAGGCTGCTGGCCGCCGCCGCCCCCAAATCGCTTTCCTCCCTGGCCACCCTGCCGTCCCTTGGGACAGGCAGAGTGGGCATGGGGTCCAGCACAAGTGGGGCACTCGTGCCAGAATTTACATGCTCGCTTAAAACAGACCCCTTTGGACATGAAGTCCCAGCAGAGCAGCCGTGATTGAACCAGCTGCCCCGCAGGGGTGCGGGGACCCAAACCTTGAACTGGCTTGATAATCAAATGACCGCTATCGGTCCTATCCCCCACCGTTGACTTTGAAGGAGTCATGACCTGGACCCAAAGCTGGACCCAAATCTGATCCCACGGCAAACTAGGGGTTAAGGCGGCCCGCATTCGAAATTCCTCATCGTAGCGCAGCCAGGCCCCACCCTCAAAATCAGTATAACCCCTGTAAATAATGTTCATGTATTGAAACAGGGGAAGGGCCCTATGCGGCTGCGCCCTGGCCAGAACACCCGCATACACCAAAAACCCTGGAAGCCAATGGGCCCAGGTTCTATCGATCCGCCTCCGGCGGATCCGCTCCTTGTCCCTATCCTCAAGATCATCTTTATCCTTCTTCTCCAGTTCCCTGAAGAGAAGGGTAAAGACATCAACATATTCTCCCCGCAAAATCTTCTCACGGGTGGCCTGCGTCAGGTGATCCCCCAATGGCAGCGCCGTATCCCCCGTAGGTAGGGCCCTATACGGAACCACACCAAATCCTTGCATCCCATAGGGGGGCAGGCCAGGCTGAGTCCCGTAACCATAGGGCCAACCAGTGCTCGATGAATTATGCCCCTGCCCGTCCCAGGCAGCGGTCCCTGACGGCAACTGCTGGTACAAGGAGCCACTGGCACACGTAGGCCAAATGGGCTGTCCTAATGGGGGCCAAACTTGTGCGTTATAACCGCCAGAGGTGGAAGGAAGCGACACCCCAGAGGGAGTGGACTGCCCTCCAGCCCCCCACGGCCAAACAGCGTTCTGGTGTGTGTGCAAGTGCGCCTGATATTCCGTACCTTCAGCCAGAGGAGAGTCCACCGCCACAGCCACCTGTCCACAGTCCCCAGGCCCAGGCAGATAGCCTTCTCCTTCCGCTTCAGGCGCAGTAGGATGATGATGATGACTGGAGCTAGGTTCCCCTGTACTCAGGGCTGTCATCTTCTCTAGTGCCAACAGACGAGAGGCAAATTCTTTGTTAAATCCCACTTTTGCGACTCGTTTCGCACCCCTACGTGGCTGAGGTAAATCTCCACCCACTGCCAAACCCGCTGCCCTTTTTTCCAGAGCGGCCATGCGCTCCATCAACTCCTGCCTACTAGGGCCATCCTCATCATCCGATGAGGACAGAGTTGGAGGAGGTTTCTTGGGTGCAGGCCGTTTCACCGGCTGTTTGCCCTTAGAAGGGCCCCCTCCCTTTTTGGGTGGCATGCTTTAGCAGGCTCAAGGTGAGGTACAAGAAACAAAAGTATCAGCCTCGTCCCAGTAGGTGTCACCAGAAGCCCTTGTCAGAGCAGTTACAGCTCTCTCCAATAGGAGTCGCCCAACCTCCCCAGTAACAAGCCAAGGCTGCAGTGACCACACTCCCCTAAAGATGTCGCACAACTTTCCCCAGCAACAGGAGTCACCTGCAGTGCGGCTAACACCCACCAGGTGGTATCAGCCACACACACCCAGCCAAATGACCCCCCTACAAGAAGCCAACGGCCTACAGCAATGGGGGAGGGGTGATGGGGGGAATAATAGCCCCAGGGGGGAGCCCCTAACGGGTCCGAAAAGCCCACCAGGCAAGGGTAGTGCCACGGGCAAAGCCAGGCCCACTAGGGCCAATTGCTGTAGTGACAGCCCCGAAATGGCTAGCCCACCAAAGCCCCCGGGCCCGAAAAGATCCGCGCCGCGCCGAGCCGCCGATACCGCGGCGGCGGCGCCCCACACACTCCGCCGCCGTTACCACGGCGGCGGCTCCACAACTCCGGGCCGTGCACAGCCCGCAGCAGGCCCAGCCGGCCCGGCCAAGCTCCCTGCTGCTGTGCTGCAAAGCGCCGGAGCACGGAGCAAGTCCTCCAACTCCGAGCGCTTGAAAAATCTGACGCCGGGAAGGGGCAGAACGCGCACAAAAGCGCCAAGCTCCGCCCCTTCCCAGAACCCGGATGGAGAGGGAGGGAGTCTGCCTCCTTCTCCTTCCAAGGGCTCCAATTGCCGGCTCCCAGCTTACGCGGCGAGCCGCGGCTGGGAGAGCCGAATACTCGGCAATAGTGCTTGAAAATAATATGATTTCAAACAATCCCATGTGTTTCTTCCTCATTTCCCTCTTGAGAGTTCCACCACCTCTTTACCCAGAAAAACAAACCTGGAATGTCATAAAAGTGAGTGGTACCATTATTTGAATTAGGTATGTACATGTGTGAATAATAATAGCATTTGATTTATATAGCACCCTTCCGGATAACTTAATGCCCACTCAGAGCAGTTTACAAAGTATGTTATTATTATCCCCAATACAAACACCCTATGAGGTGAGTGGGCTGAGAGAGCTCCTAGAATCTGTGACTGACCCAAGGTCACCCAGCTGGCTTCAAGTGGAGGAGTGGGGAATCAAACCCGGTTCTACTGATTAAGAGTCCCGCACTCTTAACCACTACACCAAATTGTTGAGGATACTGCTGTGATGAAGGCATAACTTCTCCCATCTTGACTCAAAGGGTATCCTGGGCCACATGAACAGAAATCGTTTAGGATGGTGTATTGTTTTTCTCCACAGAACGTACAGAAGCATATCACACCCCACCCCCACCCCCAGCTGTGCTCAATATGCAAGTACCTATCTACATACACCAGAATGATGGGCATCTTCCCAGAACAGAATCTGGGAATCTTTACCGACTTGGTGATATGCTATTGTACCATGCGTGACCTGTAAGTATTTTTTCTTGTGTATATGGCGAATATTCAAAAGAATGGAGCACATGATACTGTATGTTTTAAAATATTTTTATTTCAGTTAAAAATAAGCCTATGAGGAAGTGGAAATACGAAACGGGAATTGAGAATGATGCTGGCAATTTACCCGTTGGCTGTATAATGAATATAACGTTCCGCCTCGGTGCTCTTCTGCTAAACAGCGGAAGGTCTCTGTCATGATTGAGCTACAATGGAAAACAACATTCTTTAAAGTGAAGTGAAACAGTATAGTTCATGAACTGTTCACCAGTTGGACTGTGATTGGACATGTTATGATGTATTTATACTGATTGAATGTTTTATATCATAATTTTGTATCTTTGAATATTTAGTGACATATTTATGAACGTTATGAATGGTTGTTAATATTATTGCACATAATTAGTGCTTAGCACTTTAATAATTAGAAACTTTATAAAAAATAATAAAATTAGAAAATGAAAAATTAAATCAGGAAATATAATTCAATTTATGGTATTTTTTTTTATTTTTTTTTAATAAATTTTTTATTTTTCATAGCTACAAAACACTACACAAAACTATCACAAGGAAAGGGGAGAGGGAAGGGACAAAGGGGGGGTGGAAAAAGAAAAGGGGGGGAATGAACTACAAACACTAAACACTACACTTCAATGTTTCCCTTCATACTGTCAATACAAAAATAGCTCCATAAAATAATGATGGAGTGGTTAATCATACAGAGAATAAACATTTCAAATTCTGGTTAAACTTTCCTCCCCCTTCTAGGTCCCGGACGCAATTCTCTCTGTGCAACTGCTGTTGCGATGCTCTCCTCCTCCCCCCCCCTCCGGCTCCTCCTTTTCTTCGTTCTTGGTGCAGCAGAGTTCTGGGTTTTTATTCTCAAAATCCTTTAGTTGATCTTCTGATAATATCTTATAGGCCTGATCTTTATATCTGAACCATATTCCTTCCGGGAATAACCATTTGTACTTTATTCCATGGTCCCTCAGAAGTGCTACAAACTTTTTATATTTAAAACGCCGTTTCCGGACTAGAAATGGAACGTCCTTCAAAATCTTGACTTTCAAACCCATAAAGTCCAAATCCGCATTGTATGAGTTATATAGGATGGTGTCCCGAATCTTTTTAGATGAAAAGTCAATAATGATCTCACGAGGCAACTGTCGCTTTGTTGCATATTTTGAAGAAGCCCGACGGACCTCCAAAATGGCGCTTTTAACCTCTTCTTTAGTCGTCCTCGCGGGTGTCGCCAGTAATTCCGAGACCAAATCCCACAGATCCTCATTTTCCTCCTCTTTCACGTTTTGGAGACGCAAAATTGTCTGCGTTCGTTCCACCTGTAGCCCGATCAGCTGGTTCTCCACCAACTTCAGGTCCTTTTTTGTAGCCTTCACAAGTGACGCACTTTCCAGAGCAGACTTTTCTGCCCCCCCCCCCCGCTGCTGCCTTAATGGTTTTCACCTCGCTTTCAATTAAGCCCACCCTTTGATCAGTTTCGTTCAGCTTGTCAACAAAGGGTTTTATAGCTTCCACCACCGCCCTGCGTACCAACTCTTCGAGCGACTCCCCCTTCTGCAAGGTAGCCGAGATTGACTTACCGAGAGCGGGACTTTGCCTCTTTGCTGCCATTTGGGGGGGGGGGCGCCAACAAAATTCTGGAACTCAACGAAGGGGAAGAGCGAGTCTTCTTCAGATCAACCTCTCCTTCACAAACGCTTGTAGAACAGAAGGGATTCGCTTGTTTACAGGCTTCCGCCTGTTTCTTTTACTTGCCGTTTCTCGTTGCCCGGCGGCACTCGAGGCGCCGCGCACATCTGCCGGCCTCCATAGGGACAAACGGGCAATTCCCCCCCCGCATTGATTTCGGGGAGTTCTTCCCGCCGCGTCCCGGACCCTGGCTCCCTCCCTGGGAGTCCTGGGGGCTAATCCTTGCGGGTCAGCCGCCCGGTCAGGGTGCCCGGTCGTTTCCTCCCAGACCAGCCGAGAGGAGCGTCCGGCATGGCTGAGAAAACGAAACCGAATCAATTCAATTTATGGTATTTATACCACCGGAGACCTTTTGGGGTTTTTTTGTTACAGTTCATTTCCGGTGGTGCCCGTATTGGTTAGTATGTCATTTTCTTAGGCTTATCATGTAGTCACAGACCAAAAGATGCAGCACACTCATTTTTTCCTATTTCCAAATGAAGGATTCATAGATGGTATTATTATTATTATTACTTTCAAATCACAAATTGGATTCTCTTAAACAAAGCATTTTATTGTCTAACATTATACATGAAGTTGTCAGCTACCAGAGATTCTCTTTGAAAGCTAGATCTCCATAGCTTTAGGAGGTTGTGGTATCTCATTTATTTATTACTTATTATTGATTTAATGTATTTTTATCCCTACACGTGTTCACATGTATCCTACTGTCTGCACAGATCCTACACATGTTGAAATTGTACATGAATCCATCCTGCGTATGCAAATGGGTAGGTGCCCTGCAAAAAGCAAGATTTCTAACAGTGTGGAGAAGACTGCAATGGCAATCCTACTCTGCTCCCCTCCCTGTATACTCAAATTGGACATCTGTAAAAAGCTCCTTACCCAATAGCTACTAATAGCAGGATTTGAGTCCAGTGGCACCTGGGAAACCAACAAGATTTTCAGAGTGTAAGCTTCAGATACATGTCTGAAGAAGGGAACTCTGACTCTCAAAAGCTTACACTGTAAATGTTGTTAATCTCTAAGGTGCCACAGGACTCCAGTCCTTCTGTTCTATTGCAGACCGACATGGGTACCCACCTAAACTATCTCACAATAGGAACTGATTCAAGGACAATAAGGACTGAGAAGCTTCACCAGTAAAATATAATGCAAAGGTAAAGTGCGCTGGCAAATTGCAACCAACTCATGCCAACCCCATGAAGTTCCATCTCCTGGAGTTTTCAAGGCAAGAGATGAACAAATGCGATTTGCTTTGCACTCCTCTGCCTAGAAACCCCCGTTTTCCCTTGTGGTCTCCCATCCAAACAGCAACACTGCTTATCTTCTGAGCTCTAACAAGATTAAGCTGTTCCAGACTATTAGTGATACTACAAAAGATGGTCTACACAATATTGATTCTATTGAGTACGGCCATTTCCACACACGTTGAATAATGCACTTTCAATGCACTTTCGTAATCCTTTAGAAGTGGATTTTTTGTTCCACACATGGAAAATCAGTTTCAAATGTTCACTAAAGAGTATTGAAAGTGGATTATCCAACGTGTGTGGAAGCAGCCTACATATGGTATGTGTGTGTTTTGTGCCCTCAAGTCATAGCTGACTTATGGCGACCCTTGGTGGGGTTTTCATGGCAAGAGACTATCAGAGGTGGTTTGCTATTGCCTGCCTTTGCAACTCTGGTCTTCATTGGAGGTCTCCCATCCAATTACTAACCAAGGCCGACCCTGTTTAGCTTTTGAGATCTGATGAGATCAGGCTCACCTGGGCTATTCAGGTCAGGACAAAAGCTCGTTATCTCTGCATACAAGAGAAAGTAACTTCTAATTTTTATTCTGGAAAAGAAGCCTAATACCAGCACCCTAGACCTCTGTCTCAAACTTCAATATGAATTTAAAAGAAATTTGTAGAAGAGCTGCTGCAGGGACAGGGGGGACAAAATACTGTTTCATTCAATAGAAATGCCTCCAGACACTTTAGAAACAATTCGACTATGAATAATGAAAAGAATTCATATGACAAATAAAACAAATATCACATGAGTTTTTTTAAAATAATGCTCCTCCTGTAGAACTCATGAAGCTGCTTTATGCTGGGCCAGACAATTGGTCTATCAAGTCCAGTGTTTTCTTTTTCTACTCCAGCAGTAGAAAAAGCATGTCTGCACGTAAACATGTCTGCACATAGATTCCTCCATGCTCTTAATAATGATGACTCAATAGTCCTCCTGAGCATACAAAATTGCCTATGTTTATGTATGTGAAGCACATAGAGATGTGCTGTCAATGTTCAGCTGTTAGGGTTGATGTAATGTGTGAGGCAAGCAGGAGCGCTCCTGTTCCTCTCCACGCATTCGATAAACAGGTAACTGTTGGGATGGGGTTACTATGTCGCAAAATGGGTGGGGAATCCTTCATATCCAATAACAGTCATTGCCTGTCCTGCTGCTTCAGAAGCAGCTTTCCAGGCAGAACCCAGGCTTAGGTTACCAATCTCAAGGTGGGGCCTCAAGTTCTCCCAGAATTTACAACTGATCTCTAGACTGCAGAGATTAGTTCTGCTGGATAAGAAATGGAAATCCTAGAGGGACATCACATCTCCACCAAGTTCCCTCTCTAGGCACCTACCCCTACTCTCCAGGAATTTCCCTACATGGAGTTAGCAGCTCTGTCTCAGGCATCAAGCTCCTCATTCATACTGTTCAGACACAGAGTAAAAACCTCTTTTTTTCTTTAGTTCTTTTAAAAATGATTCTAAACTATCCTGTAATCTGTCTTCTGTTTTTTAAACTGCTATTGCTGTGTTACTGTAAGACATTTTAAATTTAAGTCATACAATGCCTTGAGTGCATTTAGCAAAAAAGCAATTAATAGGCTTTATAAATAAATAAATAAACTCTCTTTCTCCCCAATGTATTCTATTAAAAACTGGTGAAGATACAACCAATTTAAATAAACATACCAGCAAAAGTGCTCACAAGAGAAGTATCAAGAAATACCACCTGGAAAGAGAAACTTTTCATGCAATAAAGGGAATGCCAAACATGAAGCTGGGGATTCATCACCAGATTTGGCTGCAACAAACAGCTGTGGGGAAGGCAGTGTACAGACTGGAGCCACAGAGCTGGGGGAACAGGAGAGTTTAATTCTCCCCTTCTGCACTGCTCTCCTGCTCAGAAATAGCACCCTGAAGCAACTTTAAGTCCTGGTCAGGGAAAAGGCAAGTTGTCATAAAAAAGATTACTATCCATAGACAGAAGCAGTATAAAATAAAGAGACTGCAAATGTTGCACAAATGGATATGGAATAATTAAATAATGGATCTCTCTCGGTCTAAATAAATGTCTATTATAATCATACCAATTTGTCAAAGTTCTTAAAGTATTAAGTATTAAAGTATTAACCTGTGCTTAATTGCTCAAATGGGAGGTGCCAGTGTTTCAACCTGCATAGCAATCATATTCATCAACTCAGGACTTCTGTTTCTTATGGTGCAATCCTAAGAAGATTTAAATACCTTTTTAAGGTGTAACTTCAATGGTGAGGTATAATTTAATTTAAGGTTGCACTGATCATTCCAGTTACCTTCTGATCTTTAATCCTAACAGCAATTACTCTGTGGTGAAAGAAATATACTATTTTATGGTCCAAACACTCATGTTTATTATTCCCATGTTCCTGATACTCAAAATAGGTTCTGGGACTCACTTCTGGTAAATCCTTACTCAAGTTCTGATTGAGATAAGAAGGAACAGAATGGAATAAATTTGTAGAATTGCCCTAAACTCACAGATAATGTAATGCAGAGTAGTTTTATATATTATTCATGATGACGATGATGATGGCTAAGGACCCCCTTCCAACTATATCCAGGCATGTGGTAAGCTTTTAGCTTATCTCATTTAATGTGATTCTTGTCCATTTTGCTTTTTGTCTGTCCTATTTAAACAGTTCCAGAGGCCTACAGATTGCAATGTACTATTATTAATATTAAACCATATAGCAAAATTGTATTACACAACTGTGGGAAGAGGAGATTGTAAAACCACAGGACCCTATTCATAAAACATTTCTGATTTTTCTTTCATGGTTCTCATTTAAAAGATACATTTTGTTTCCTCTAATTATATTGGATTGCTTTATGCATATAGTCTGTTCATGTTGAACATCATGAGGGAATTTGTCAGCCATCGCTGACGTAAGAGAAAGAATTATAAAATGGCATCAGGTTTGCTCTCTTAATGGTACATGGATTTTCACACATTAACCAGAATTTTGAACTGCCACCATTTTTTCCTGCCTGTCAGACCAAAACTTGGTTGTAGGTGCTTCCCTTCATGGTTACCATTGGCACGAAGAATTCTAAGTACCATACTATGAAAGCCAAAGGTAGTTTGGTAGTTTTAGATTTTATACCAAATCTTTTTAAAAGATTCCTATTAGATATTGTTTTAAACTTGAGATACATTTAAGATACAATTTAAACTGAAGGCTCACAATTAGAGGTGGGCACAATCCGGAAAACTGACCTAAATTTGACACAGTCCGGCCCGGTTCATGGTTTCCGAACACACGGTTTGTGGGACTCACCTTTTTCATGAACTTTGGTCCATTTGGACCAATCCATCAGTCTGTGGTCCATGAGCCCAGGATGTCCGCAGACCTTCTGCAGCCCTTAGAAACTTGATAGGCAGCTCTGCCAGAGAGCTCCCATTCTGCTCTATGTGAGGAAGGAGGAAGGATTAATTCCCTAGGCAACAAAGGGCTGGACATTCTGCAGCCATGGGAACAACAATCTTAGCCCTCAAAACCTTGATAGGCAGCTCTGCCTGCCAATTAGAGAGCACCCATTCAGTTCTATGTGAGCAAGAAGCAAGAATTAATTCCCTAGGCAATGGCTGGGAAGGTGTCTTTGTGGTGAGTGAGGGGGCTCTTCCCCCACCCTTTTCTGTTTGCTTCATTGCAACTTTTTGGTGCTACAAGCCAATGCAAGTCAGTTGGCATTTGTGACTTACAGTATCTACAGGAAGTTTCCTGGAGGCAGCCGCTTTGGGATCTGTAACTCAGACCTCTGAAATGCAATCTTGGCCAAACTTGGCGGGTGGCTGGACGAGAGCCTGCTGAAACCTTGCTGTGAGTTTGGCATCTCTGAGTGTGAAGGGGGCGATCCTAAGGCCCCTGGAATTGATGGACCACAGACCAATGAACTGGTCCATGAATGGGCTGGTCTGTGAAAAGTTTGTGGGCCGTGAAAACCAAAGGACCATGGGCCAGCGGTCCATGGCATTTTCCCAGTCTGTGCCCACCTCTACTCACAATAGACTGAAAATGGAGGTTCTGATTTATCCTGGGGTCACAGAACAGCTTTTGATTAAAGTGTAAGTATTTATTAGATTTCTGCAGACTGGACTTAATGGGAGAAGAGCCTTAATAGGATAAAAATAAACCCTTTCAGGCAAGGAAAAGAGTTGGACACATGAATAAAACAGGTTTTTATTCAAGAAAGGTTCTTCAGGAAAAAATATGGGATGTGAGCACTCAGGTTATTGCTTTTACTGTATCTTGGAGCATAAAGATGCACACATTTTAGTTCCTAATTCCAGTTCTGTGCATTTGTTACCACTCTCAATGATATTAGCGTACTAAAAACATTTTATATGACTGTTTACATGATGGATTTCAAAGGTCATAAATAATCACTGAATCCTTGCTAACTAATAATGGCTCATTACACTTTCACAGTTCCACCGGTTTGTCACACTATGATCCATTGCAATGCTCGATAAAAACGAAGTTGCCTTTTATCTTCCTGTTCCTAAATATGAGAAAGGCTATCCATTTTCTGCAGAGAAGTTTTATAACAGGCTCAGATGATATATTCTTTCGCCGAGAGCTTCAGGTTTTTCAAATAACTGTGCAGGAACTAAAATGTCACTCAAACACATACATGCATAAAGGCTTGAAGATCCTTGTGATGCTTTGGAGACTCAAAGAGATTTTCAAAGCAGAGTTCTGTAAAGCTCCTTCAAAGGGCATGCTACTTAAACTTTACTGAAGATGATTGCCCTTAAGACAAGAACAAGACACTGGCATCATTCCTGAGCTCCAAACTAGTACTTGCATTACTTGCAGAGCCATCCTAAGTCAAGCTACACCCTTCCAAATCCATTGAGGTTAATGGGCTTAGAAGCAAGTAACTTTGTTTAAGAAATTTTTAGGCCACTGCCTCTCTAGAGTGCTGCCTCAGGTAGCTAACAAGTAAAGATGATAGTGTAGTATAGGATAGTAGTTCTAACATTTTCCAGGTATGTGATGCCATGACTGAATCAATGATCCCATTTTTCCAAGGAGTAGAACATCACAAAGTCTTCAGTCTGCCATCCCACCCTATCACTGAACCATCCTTTCCCTTCCACTGCATACACATGCCAGCCGTTCCTGACCCAAATCCATGCCATATGCTGTTCTGCAGCACATAAAATTGTTTAATTCTATCAGAGACTCAGCAGATAAATTGGCCAAGTAGGTTCCACAAAAAAACGAAACAGTGGCCCTTTAGAAGTATACTTTTTCCATTTTCTGATGAAAAGCTGGCAATGTGAATCTCTGTTGGAAGTAAGTTCTATAACTTTGATTCTGCTACAAAAGGCCCTATCCTGAGGGCTTTCTACTCAGGTTATAGGGCTGTGTCATAAGAAATAGCTCAAATTGGCACCTTAGTAAGGGACAGGGACTAGGCTATTAGGTACTGTCTGCTTATTTAGATACATTTCTGCTGTGTAGTTTGATGTTGCTAAAGATGTCATGTTAATTATTTACTCTTTAATTCAGAAAGTTTTCATCTATGTGTTCAGCTTTCTGCTAGTTTTCAAATTGTATCTGTGGTATCTTTTTTCATTTTGTGTGCCAGTTGTTGATCATATCATATTTTTGCTCTGTGAATATCCTAGCTATTGATTGAATTGTATTCACTTACAGGATGTAATCCATCCTTGATCTCAGTGAGAAAGGCAGACTATAAATGAACAACAACAACAACAACAACAACAACTTCCATACAACGCCATCATCAACTTAGACAGAAAATAGATATTCTCATCCTAGTTACTAAATGAACCCAAATCACAGAAATATAAATGTGGGATTTAAAAATAACAATAGTCCAAGAATGAAAATTCATTTATTTTTAATTATGTTTAATACTCAGGAATTGGGTCCAGTCAAAAACAGCACCAATACTTCTTTACATATATATTTCAGTTATTCATATTCAGCCTTACATCTTTTAGATCTCAGGAAGTGAGCTCTAAAACAGGAAAGCTCATGCTGTTTGTCTATAAGGTGCCTAGTCCAGACTGCTATTTTGTGTTGCAACAACAGACTAACGCAGTTACTCCTCTGGAATCTTTTAGACTGTCTCTCTCCTATCAAGATAAACAGCAAAAGATCTATAAAGCCTCCCATGGACCAATTACATATGGCCAGGGCAGGAGGACAATCATTTTAGTGGCTCCTCTTGCAGGTCACCAGAGGTTGACATTCTCCAAATGAGATCAACATACTCATTTATCTTGGAATGCATTTGCTGTCTGGGAATGTTAGGGTGAGTTTGCAGTGTAGCTGCAGTCATATATTTTCAGAAATGTTTATAAACATCAATTGCCTACTCTGAGCCATAGAGATAAAAATGCAGATTAAAATGTTAGAGAGGCACATTCAAGGTCTGTTCATGTCCCTGATGTTTTAATTTAGCTGTTTTCTTTTTCTTCACTGACAGCAACAGCAAACCTTGAATAATATTTTCTGTTCCTAACCACAAATGCTGAAGGTGACAGTCACAGTTTTCATGAAAGAACCGAAAAGTCCATCTAACCCAAAATTGATTTTTTTCTTTTCAAGATTTTTTCTTACACAAGAGAAAAAAATATTTTTCCAGGAAAATTTTTAAAAATAAGCAGTGAAAGCTCCTTTCTCCCCTTGCCTCCCTCCTTCCTGACCTTTGTTGAAAAGTGAATCAGCAACATGAGCTTAGAGAATGGATGAGTGCAAAGAAGACAGAATTATGTATTTTTTTAATGCAGAGGGCCGTGCTGTTTTTCTTGTTTGAGTTCTTTCTTTCTTTCTTTCTTTCTTTCTTTCTTTTTTACAGTCTGGGGCCATTGAGTAGGGATCCAGAAGGGTGTCTTTTCTTTTTTTTCTCTAACGAAGGAGGAATACAATCAGAGTTTTGTATTCAGAATGTTGTGCAATATTTTGGAACAGGACATTGGTGTGTCTAGAGATTTAGTTAAAAACAACAAAGGTTGATCAAATCTGTGCAGTCTCTATTGTTCCAGATTTTTTAAAGTTTGTAGTAAAAGTATGATTAGATTTTAATTGTTTTAGGGGTTTTTTATGTATTTATTGATCATGTAACATTGTCATGACTATGTTTTAAATGATGTAATCCACCCTGAGCCCATTCGCGGGGAGGGCGGAATAGAAATATAAATAAATAAATAAATAAAATTGGGAATGCAGAAATCCATTCATTTCAATGAGATTGTAGATGCTTATCTTTCAGATGGATTGTTGTCTCATCCATGATTTTAATTTGGTTAACCAGTTTAGGTAAGGCTGAGAGATCAGTTAGATTGGTGGGAATTTGGTTGCAGGCTCTATTGTTTTTCCCTCTCTAATTTCTTTCATTTAGCATCCTAAAATACACTTGGGCTTGGTGAGAAGGTGTTGAGGGTGGGGGAGGATGTAGTTGACGGTTGGGAAATTACTGAGTTGCCATCTATTTCTTTGAATCTCTACCTGCAACTATGACAACCTCACCAATCAAGGAAAGGGGGTTACAGCCTTGCTAATCCGTTCTCTTTTAGAATAGATGATTGCAGACTAATCATGGGCTTTTCATCATGCTTCGTAATAGCTCCCTCCCTTTATATCTAGCAATGGAACCTGGGACCTGGATTCTTGGTGCACATAAACAGGTTGGATACCAACTATGCTTCATATTCTTTTAATTTCTAAAATGGTTAATAAAATTTCTTTTTAAAAAATCTGAAGAATAACTCCCAATCAAAATATGGACTTAAATTTACATTTAATCTTCTTTGTACCAGAATTGACATTATCCTTGGAGTAGCAAAATCAAATACATGCTGCTAGGATGCAATCTGTCTATTCTCTGCAATGATGCATGTCATATTACCTTGGCCTAATTTCTTACATCCATCTTAGTCATCTTTCTTCAGCTAGCTTGGGGGGAAAGTTTGATTAACACCAAATGGGGACTTTTTTGTTTGTTAGACCTTTGCAATAACTGGATTTTCCCCATGTCCTCTTCATGTCTCTACATATTTTTCTACCTTTCTAAAGCATTCTGAGCACACTTTTGAAACTATTTATTATGAACTTTTCTAACATGCACAATCACTGCACATATCCATCTGGCACACAGTTATCTCCAATAAAGTCAGACACACTCTGCTGCACACAATTTCTAGCAGATGATTATGAAATGCAATCCAATCAAGGCCAGTCTTATCCCACACCCTGATATTTCTCTGTCTTTTAAAATATTGAACAAGAGCAGCTGTGCTTGCTTACAGACAATGGACCTTTTCCTTCATTGATCCCACAAAATTGCTTGGAGCTGGGATTGGAGAAATGATGCTTAGATTTTATAGCACATCATATCTAAACAGCCATATGTTCAGCACTGCCTTTAATGTACACACAACTAAAGTGATGGGTTCTACTGCCCAACACGCAACCCAGTTTTTCTGCTAGCATCTATCACGTTTTTGAATTTTGCTTTTCCTCAAAGTTTCTCTTCTTCTCTATGTTTCTCTTATCCTCTGTAGTACATGTTTCTCTCTTCCTCCTCTATCCTCACAATAACCCTGAGAAATGAGTTGGGCTAAGAGATGGTGGCTTGCCCAAGATCACCCAGTGATGTTCATGGAAGAATGGGGACGTGAAGCCGTTCAGATCTAGTCTGACCCTCTACTACAGTACACAATCTTGTATCCATTACTTATACCAATACAAAACCGGCTCTTTCCCCTGCAGCTGAATACGAAGACTGAAGGGTATAGATTTCCCTGTTAGTAAACTACAGTACTGGCAACCATACCACAATAAATTCCTAGCTGAAGTTGGTTGCCTTCTTCACTTACTCTTAAAGATCCTTGCTGATTCCTAAAGATTCTGTCCATCTTCATTAGATTTATCTGATCTGATATCACACTACCTTGAGAGTAAGAATAATCCATACCATGATGGTTCATAATAGTCCATCAAGAATGCCACCTATTTCATAAATTATTTGCCCGTATGTTATTTTGCATCACTTCAGCTACCTTGTAAGCTGTTAAGAGCTGCATAGGTTGGTAGACAGTTGAATCTTATAACTTAAAACTGCTTCTTACTGGGTTCAGTAATGAAGGCCTTTGCCAGTTATGAAGACAACAGAGAACTTCAGTCAATGAGGAATCATCCAGCACAAGAATAAAAATGGTTCCCACTTAGAAAGTATCCATATGATATCCTCCCCCTATATATTTTTAGTAGGAATATGGCAAGCAGCTGTTAGACCATTTAACAGTCTTTGACCTGAATTGATCTACTTGATACAGGCATTTACATAGTGAGCAATTAGATGAATAATTGTTCATTATATAAATGCCTGTATCAAGTAGAGTGCTATAGACTATTAATCTTTAACAAGTGAAAAAAATGTAAAATATTTTATTCTACAACTCCTGATTACACATTTACTCACTGTGGTCCATTACAAAGCATCTCCAAGATTAAAGAAGATGGGCACTTCACTGGAATAAATATTACTGTTCCATAGTAAAATTGTAGTTGTTGTTCATTTGACATAGTATGTGGATAACCTTGACAGCGACATATACCATTGAATGTCAAGACCCAGTAATCTCATTTGATCCAATGCAGTTTCTCTTCTCCCTAACTGAAAATGGACATTCATATTAAATGTTTTTACCATAGTGTTTTCAGCAATTCCTAGAGCTACCTGCCATCACTTCTGGGTTTTTCCCAGACATGGCAGCATCATGCTCGCAATGATGCCCTCCCATGAGCCCACTCTCAACCCTCCTCCCAGTTGTCAGGCTCAGCCTGACTCTGTAACAGAGATCAGTTCCATTGGAGGGTGCTTTGGAGGGTGCACTCTATAGTGTTATACTCTGCTGAGGCCCCTCCCCAAACTCTGCCCTCTCCAGACTCCACTTGCAAATCTCTAGAAATATCCCAACCCAGAGCTGGAAAATGTTGGTAGTTGACTATTTGGGCAGTGTAATCCTAAAGGGCGCTGTTGTAGAAGCATCCAGGAACCTGTGTAGCTTCAATGGCACTAGTCTGTTCCCTAAGGGCTAACTTTCAACAGGGATATAAGTCAACTGACAAACCCGGCAAGACACAGGAAGCAGAGCAAGTCTCCATAGAAACACTGGCAGCATCCATCAATCACATATCAGCTGCCATTGATAGTTCCATGAGTGGCAGCTCACGGTGATGCCTTCTTCAGGGCATCATCACTGGTGATGTTTCTATGTCCACAGGCATGGGATCCTCCCTGCTGGTGAACCTTCCTATTTGCATACTGCTTACAATGATGTTTTCAAGTTCTCATGAATGTTTCTTATGCAAAACTCTATTTCCTGAATTCTTTGAATGTCTGTAGCCACCATTGAAGTGTCTGTGAGGAATTCTTTATGGGGTTCAAAAAAGGGACACACATACTCTTGGAAACTCAAAGCATTGATTGCTTTTCCAAATGCCAGTTTTGTAAACAATTTACCATTTGCACTCCTCATTGTAAGCAAAGTTCTCTAGTGAAATAGAAGCAGGGCCATGTTATTTAACATGCTTTCTAAAACCATTCATTACTTTCAACAGCTGTCAGCACTAGGGCAGAATTCCAAACTATATGTGTAAAAGTCATACCATGCTACAACATTTCCTACATCAGTTTCCTCATGCCTCAGGGCTAGATTTAATCCAACATTTTACAGTACAATCCTAAACAGAGTTCCACCCTTCTAAGCCAATTGACTTCAATGAACTAAAAAGGGTGTAACTGTTTAGAACTGCACTGCTAATCCATCTAGCAATGATCTAAAACGATATTCAATGACCAGGGAAAAGGATCCCAAAGTCCAAGGGAAAGGATTTTTGCAAAGAAAAACCATCAGCCATCCTTGGGACTACTCGATAAGTGGGTGGTTGTCAATGGGGACTATAAAGGATTTATTTTTGATGGAAGGTACTCAGGAAGATTAAAATTTACTAAAATAGGCAATGGAACAACAGAACAAATCTGTTTCTATTATTAGGAAAAATTTAAAAGCCAATATCTTCACTGTGCATCAAAATCCAAATGACTAAAAGTAAACTGAAGTCATGTGTTAGCACACAGTGAAGGAAATTGCTCATCATCTTATATTTTGCAGGCGAGTGCTAAGTGGGAGAGGAGAGCGGGGAGGGGGCATGGTGACAAAAACACAAGGACACAGTGTTGGAGGTAAAGAGGCCACAACTTTATTGAGATTACAGCTCAAGGACCAAAGGTGTGCATAGGGCACTGATCCGAGCATCGGCTGACCCGCTTGCCAAGCCAATGACCCACAAGCCCCCTCAGACCCCTGCTGGGGGGGGGATCAAGGGATGACAGCTATTTGGATGCCACATGGATATACATCCCTTTGTGAATCATTCCCTGCCACCTGGGAGTGAGGCAGACTGACAGCCCCCAACTGGGCATGCACAAGCCATTCTTCACTCCTTGGACCCCTTATGGGGATCCCCATAATAGGGAAACTGAGCCTGAAGGCCCTGTTTCCCCTCAAACAGATCAGTGTCCAATGCCCAATCTGCCACAAGAGCCACAAAACGGCTCACCGCTAACGTTCCTAGAGCTGCAAAATTAAACCTCAGCAGGCCCCTCAGTGTCCTATGACCAAACATCCAGACCCCAGCATCACCAGGCGAGGACCATCGCTGTTCCATGATAGCTGACCAGGGAAAGAATCACCCCGCAGACTCCACCAGCTGTCCTGCAGCCTCTGACCCATGCGTCCTGCTCCGTCGAGGCAGGGCACCATGACCAGCTCAAGACAATCATTCAAAGGAGGTTCATCCTGGGCCAAGGCCCCCTGAGGAGCCCCCCACTGGTCCCAAAGAACTGAAGGATGCCCACGCACCCACTGTGAGGATCCACTGCACTGGCACACTCCTCCAGGTCCTAGTGAACTCACCGCCACTAGACCTGGCAGCCTCCATCCCCTTCCGGTAAGCTAAAAAGATAGAATCAGAGGGGAGCTTGGGCTCCATCAAAGTAGCTTGGTGCCTTTGGCTGCACGAATCCACCCATCCGCAGCCGGGAAAATCCCAGGCCCTCCTGCTGGCAACCACCTCCCCCAAGAAATGGGGGAGAGCAGACCAGGCCCATAGCAAAGACATGCACTCTGTTTTCTCTTTTATATACCTTTTAACCTATTTTAGAAGTTTCTTTTTTTACCATTTTATGTCATTTAAATTCTGTTTTCTTTCAGATACATCATTTTAAGCTTCTTTAAGTACACCATTTTGCTTTTAATGCTCTGTCTGCTCAGAACTATTTTGGCACTCATGTCCCAAAATTGCTGCCTAGAGAGGGTGTTTTGTTGTCGTTGTTTTGCAGGATGGGGATTCCTCCTTTTATAGGAAAGTTATTATGAGATGTGTATCCAGAAGTCAGAACATACAGAGGTTTAAGCAAAAATACACCCCTGCATTATTTTAACATAGTAAGACTCCATCTAGATGCAAGAATATGAAGTCAAAAACTCCATGGCTTGACATCTGAGCTACACATAAAGGTTACCTAGACAATGTTATGAAACTCACATCAGAAACAGTCATGTAAACTGCTGATGACTTATGTAAAACCATTTGTGACAATGAAACGCATCCATTTTGGGTAGAGAGGATTCTTCTGAAATACAGCTTTAGAGAATCAATCATCCTGATCTATAGTGAGCAGTTGCTAGCTATGCGGGAATCAACAAATGCCTCCTACTTTCCATCCAAGGATTGTGAACTTTGGATCCATGTGAATGTTCTTGCTTATAACAATGGAAACCTGATTGGGATGTTTAAACAAAAAGGTACTCATTCATCACTCAGCACACAATGATGGATATGACATTAAAAGGAAATTATATGTAACCCAAAACATCTGTGCTAGAGTTTTGTATTTTTAAAAAATTGGACTCTCCGTATATTTTATTAAAAATTCTTCATCTGTATCTATATTTTGACATTATTGCCAACAAATGAAAAGGGAAGATTAAGAAGTAGACTCTAAATTCTTCCCCCCTTTATAAAACACGAAACGTCTCTTGTAAAGATAGTGGTGTACAGAAAAATTGCCTGTAGGCCGTTATTAAAATGCCTAACAAACTTTGCAGTGAAGAATTGATTATACCTTTAAAACTGTAGAGTTACTGCACAGTTTGATGAAGGTGGAATGGGGCAGTTTATTGCAGAAGCCAGCTGGTTTCTACAGGGAAAGATCAGATTATTGGAAAATTTAGTTTATGCTCACTAGATGGTTTGGTTTAGAAAGATAAACAGTGCAATCCTAAACAGAGTTACACCTTTCTAAGACCAATGGGTTTAGAAGGAGGTATCTCTGTTTAGAATTGCACTGTAATAATCAAGACAATATCTATCACTATGGGCCAAGCTACAAGTGACAAATGACACTTGAACGGCAAGTGTATTTCTCCCTGTTCACTTGCCCTCCACTCAATCCACTTGCCAGGCAAGTGTCTTTCGTCATGTGTAGCTTGGCCCTGAGATGTAAAAGGGTAGTGCTATTTATCACTTCTGTTTTCCTCCTGCAATTAACATATATTGATTTGTGGCTCAGATTGTTAGGTATGGTATAATTCAAACATTGCTTTCATATTTTAAAGAAGCCCACACAATACTTTTTATTAGGACCAACTAAACAACATAGTGTGCACACTATGATTTTTGCCATTTTGGTTGTTCTTAACAAAACGAGGTTGCTCGACTTGTTACCCAGATACATGATTTTCTTGTGAGTTAAGGGAATTAGCATACAAGGAGATGCAACGAGAGAGGGTAACTAAGTGATATTTCTCTATTTGTGTATACTAGAATTGTTCCTCTAGAGAGTTCTTAATAAAAACAAGCAGATGTTCAACAAAAATGGTTTTTATTGAAAGGGTAGCAAAAGCAAAGGCACGGGAAATCACATACAATATACACAGAGAACTAACTAGAAAATGGAGGAAATGGAAAGGAACGCAGGGTTGGGTGATACTTATCATTCTAGAAGGTAGGGGACATCCATGAGATACTAGCTTTGAGCAACCTGTGTTTTGTGGCAAGAAGAAAGAGGCTCAGATATGAGCCCAATGGTGGGTGTCAGATCCAAGAACATACACTCACAACTATGGTGGAGGGTAGCCCAGTTATACTGTGAAACATACCCTGGAACAGGATGGTGTCTTCTGCCCCAAAACAATAACTTAATTGCTGTCTCCAGAAGTGAGACAATAAAATGGGAAAGGTTTGATTAAACCTTCCTGGATGTTACTAAAGGAGAAAGGAGCTTGATGACCCATGACAGCTGGACAGGTGGGGCTTATCAGATCCCTGAATAGCCCAGACTGGGAGAGTGGATGAGGGAAGCTTGGCAGGGTGTGGATGTGATTAATTCAGGAACTTGTGGAAGACTCTCTGTATTACAATCTGTGCACATTTCTGAGGGTGTGAGGATGATAACCAGTCTCGCCTATGACTCACATGCCAGTAATTTTCCAACGCCCAGCTAAGGACTGGCAACTATTTCCTGCCTTCCAGGCAGTGTTTCTGTTTTTAAAACATATGAGGAAAGGGGCTTATAATATAGCCATATTCATAAACTTCCCTATTAGCATGAGGGTCAGGATCAACTGTTAACAGAATAATCAATGGACCATGTTGCACCTGGGAGGCAAGGCAGAGGGCCAGCTGCTTGGGCAGTGTGGCAGCTGCCATTTTAGGGGTGGAGCCTCCCAGGCTCCACTGGCACCTATCAGGTCTTGTGGTAGAAAGGGGATGGAGACTGGCTGCCAGCCTTACAGCCTCTCCTGTATCTCACCACCATTCCATGTGGGGATTGGAGACAAGATGGTCACCCAACCTCCCACCTTGTGGTGACCAGTTTCGAATGGGGTTTCTGAATGTTTTGGGAGGCACTGGGCTGGATCCACTGGGGTGAGTTTGCACCAGCCAGGCAACTCACCTATTTTGGGAGCCCCTTAATGGATCTGGGGAGGAGCTAAAGTTTATGTGCCTAGCATGGGGGTCATTGGCAGGCTTCACCCTGGGTGGCAGGGAATCATCAGGGCTAGGCCCAGGGCAGACATTATACCTTCTACCATCTCATATTTGGTACTTAGCATTTGGATTGGGGAATATATCATCATATGGTGGGCAGGTCATTCAATAGTCTGGATCTGTGCCCTATGCTGCACCGGTGCTCCAATGTCTGTAATCAATAAAGCTGTGGTGATTTTTTTAAAAAAAACATATGGGTAAGAGTGTCATTTGTTCACAACACCAGCCTCACACATGCCAGTACAGCTGCAAAAAGTATTATGTGGATTGTATTTTGTTTGAGGATTTTGCTTTTGGATCAGCACAACTGCAAACATCTTAATTTTGAGTCACTTAGATGAGGAAGGTTTTTTTAAAAGTTGTGCATTGTTGATATCATCAAAAGAATATAGTGGTTGATGCATCAGGGACAAGTCCTGGGACTAGAATTTGAGCAACAAGAGGCTATACAAGAAAGTAGAGGATTGGTTTAGTTCCAGAAGATCTGTTTTACGGAAGCCTACAAATGGCAAGAACACCATTACACAGAGTGTCATATCTGTGTTAAGTCATGCCATGACTGTCTGTATGTTGTAACTACAATGCTCATTACTAACCTGATGTATTCTCTCCTTAGTGCAAGTGTTACTTTTGAGACCCAGAGTGGGCCTCTTTTGTTATCTTATAAAAGTATGCTCCTCTAAGCTAGCACTGACCTTGGAGCGTCCAGATGCCAGCTCTTGCTACTTCGCCCAGATGCTGGGAATGTATGATTGTATACTGAATGTCCAGCCATAACTAAAAAGGGTTCTCACAGGACCTGTGTATACTGTGCGCCAAAACCTTAACAGTTATTTGAATGCAGGAAAATCAAGTAGAACTGCTTGCCTTGCCTTATTACTTCTACCAAGCTCCGTGATGGAGTGCAGACCTGAACTGTCAAATTGGGACCTGATCTACCTGCCTGTCCCAATGTGTGTTCACTGGAGAGGGGCTGAGGGATCTATCTGCTAGGAACAGACACAGAGACTTCTTGATATTGAATTACAAAATGAAGAAGCTCTGCTGCCCAAGAACTTCAAATGTTTAAAATCCAGTCCCAATTTTACTGCTGCTCTTTACCTATCCAACTTCACTCATGAGCCTTACAGATGGGCATTCTCTAGAGCCCATTTTGAGGCACTTCCTTCCACCATGTTGCAGGGTAAATTTGCTCAAGTGCCAATGCATGAATGCCGATGTCCATGCATGACCAACATGGTAGAATCGGTTACTCGTGTCCTCTTAGTCTATGAATTTTATCAAGAGGAACGGGCTTGCTTTATACTGCCTCTCTTGACTAGATTCAATCCCTTGCAGTCCTATCTTAATTTCAGACCAGAAGTCTTGTGCAATTTCTTTTTAGAAGACACTCAGAGTTCAGTGACTTATGCCGTGGCCAAATTTTGTTCCTTAGCCATTAGGCAATGCAGACTCCTCTTAGCTGAAAATGTGGTATAATTGCTTTTTCCCTTTTTTATCTCTATTGTTCTTATTTTATTAATCTTCCTTTGCTAATGCTCTGATCTTTTTCCTATGCTTTGATGTGATAACTTATCTTTAATCTCAGAATGGTTTTGTTTTACTGGCTTTTGCTGCAATAATGAATGAATGAATGAATGAATGAATGAATGAATGAATGAATGAATGAATGAATGAATGAATGAATGAATGAATGAATGAATGAATGAATGGAGACTCAGTTCTCAGTGAAGTTTTGCTTATGATTTATGAAGTAGTTTTGATAGATTATTCAAAATACCAACTTACCATTATGATGATTTTTTTTGTTATTACACGCATTGCAAATAATTTTTCATGGTAATTTTTTGCATCAATAAAAATAATCAAATAGAAAGGAGAAAACAGAGTCAATCCAGTGTTAAAGCAGTGATTCCAAAATGTAGGCTATATTATATTATATTATATTATATTATATTATATTATATTATATTATATTATATTATATTATATTATATTATATTATATTATATTATATTATATTGACAGTGTCATAAATGACCATGGCACTTTACAGAATACAGTATGACAAGTTGTTGTTTTGTTCCTTTAAAAAAAAATTCATTGTCTTCTAAAGAGAGTTGTTTTTGGCCTTCTCTCCTTGATTTTCTTTTGGGGAGTATTTTGGTGGTTCCCTTTTTGGAAAGACTCCATGTCAGAACTCCAGAGGAAGAAAATATAGCTATGCAAACTATTTTAGAGTGATATAGCGACACAAGGGTAACTTGCAGTGCAATTCTAAGAACACTTTCATGGGAGTAAGCCCCAGTGAATAACCTGAGTAGACTTCTGAGTAGATCTGTTTAGGGTTGCTCTTTAACTGGGCTTGGCTTAGCTTAGCTTTCAGTTAGATGGGTCAGAGATCATTATAAGGATAATATCTCATAATTATATAATCATGTGTTGTTTGTTCTATGACTTCTTTTTACTCTCCATGTGCCATAGTTGTTTTTTCATGTATGTATTATGTTTTATTTAGGTGCTTATTTTATTTACTTCATGATTTCATTTATCTATGGTTTTAGTAGCTTTGTCTGAAATTCATTAGAAGTTTATTCATTTGTAACTAATAACCTAATTTCATTTATTTTATTCCAGCTATCGAGTCTCTGGGCATTCCTTGCTGGTCAGCATTCAACCACTGGGCCAATTAGGACCTAGGTTTTCACAGATCAGTGGAGGTTTGCAATGGCTAAATACATACAAAATACAAGGGCCATAGGTATGAAAACAGCATACCAAAGGAATGAATGTTATCTTTCATCTTTCCCAACATGTTTTTTCCTGCATTCCACTTCTTACCACTTTGTCCTCAATCATTTATCCAGTTTATTTCTGCAGCTTTTACATACAGACAGTTGTGTATGAAGATTCTAGTCAATGCTCTAAGGAGCTAAATATATTTCAATAGGTTACACATTCTTCAGCTGCATGCAGTCAGGGCATTTCAAATTGGCATTCAATGGTTCCATTTCCTGGTCCTTCACCCTTCATAAAATGATGAATAATGTTTTTCTGTGGTAACTAACAGCAGTAGACGTAAACTTTTGAACAGTAAAGTACTGAAAAACTTCTCATGAGTGAAGCTGCATCATCACTCCGTTCTCACCACAGTTCTCTGGCTTGTCTTTGGGATAACATATGCTAAAATACAGATTAAAGCAGCTGTGTATCTTCTGCAGGGACCTAAGTTGCCAGTGCTCTTGATTCTGCTTAACTGCCAGCTGCATAGTTGTGCAGTGAGAAATTAAGATATTAATCCATCTACTTTGCAGAAGAATGAGCAGAGTTTTCCTCCAGACAAACATTCCAACAGCCAGATGTTAACAACCACCACATGACTGTTCCTTTGCTCCTTTAAGTTGCAAAACTAGAGGAGTCATTCTTTGAAACTAACAAGCATCTTTTATGACAAGCCTTCTTGTGATGTTATCCCAGCTGATTTGTCGGCACTTTAGAACACAAGCTGCTGCTTGTAGTGTTTGTGTAAGCAACATGCCCACAATCAGTTCAGTAGTGTACACATACAAGTTAGGAAGTATACTAGATTTAAGACTTTGCTCAGTTACAGTTCCTGGATGTAGCTCTAATAGAATGTATATAATATTGATGTGGAAAGTGAAATGTATGACTGTTATCATCTGAATCAGCCAGGAGATGTGAACCCAGTTGTGTGCTCTGAAAACATATGGATTAGAGGCTGTCATTGACTGAAGAATGGATTCACACTTTACAGAGTAGATGTGGTAGACATGTGCTCCCTACAAGGACTCTGGATCATATGTCCATCTGCGATTCCATACCAGGAATTCCCAGGTGCATGAGGACTTAACTCCCCCTCCCCACATACACTATTTTCCTAACCTGAAACAGCCCCATTGGGGAAACTTACACATAGCCATCAGTATATGTAAGTTATTCCAACTGGGTTCCCATTCCCCCAGTGGGAGAGGAGGAACCCCACCCACTCTCAGCCTCCACCCCCATCCCCATTCACCTGGCTGGCAGTGGAGGGGAAGGCACAGGAACACTCCCACATGCCCTGGAATGCTTCTGCTTCACATCAGGAATAACATCATTCCCAACACAAAGAAGTCATGCCAGGGGCTGATTTAGTAAAAATCAGTCCCCAACACTAGAATGAAGGCCAATTTTTACCAAACTGGCCTCTAGAATGACCCGTCACCTCCTTGTTGTGCTGGGAAGTACTCTCATTGAGACCCCCCCCAAGACCCCTGTCCCTCACTTTGAGCCCTAGGGGACCCGGCAACCAATATTCCCTCTAAGCTGTGCAGTGTTATGAGCTAAAAATCTACTTTGTAAGCTGAAACAACAACTTTAACTAAAGTTTTGAGCGTGCCTCTTTTTTTAAAAAAAAAATCAGTCTACAAACATACAAAACATGCAAACGAACTATAAACTAGTTCATAGTTTATTTGTATTGTTTCTCACGTCGAAGCAACAATTCAAGCAGTTATTCGAACAATTACTTTGCAGGTAACGTTATTACTACTTCTCCTTCCCAGCTATTTGATATGCAAATATATCTGAGAACGTGCTAGGGTCTGCATCCCATCCTGGGCACATGTTAGCCTTCTCTATTCCAACAAGATTGCAGCAGGTAGGTGGAGAGATTTACAGTATAATCCTGTACAAAGTTACTCCAGTCTAAACCCAATGAATTCTAGCCTCTGTAGAATCCAAAGACAAAAACCATGTAACACATTTTGATTACAATCAAAACAAATTAACAATAAAAACCAGTCGTTCAAGACCATCTAGTCCCATTAGGTGAAAGGGCCACAAAAATCAGAGTATACTTCTGTATAAAAATGGATATGTTCATGCTGATTGCAAAAGGGTAACTGTATTAGTCCGTTGCTACAAAATAAAGCAGACACCCAGTGGCAGCTTAAAGACTAGCACATTTATTTCAAGATAAGCTTTTGTGAATCAGTGCTGACTTCTTCAGATATGTATGGAAATCAACCTGACAATCATTCTCACATTTTCTTTTTCCACATAATGAATCTGCACTTGAAAGACTCATGACAGAATTCATCCTTGATCTTAATCCCCACCTTGCCCAACCTGCCCCTTAAGAAGCATTCTAAGTTTGATTTCCACATCTGAAGAAGTGAGCAGTGACTCACAAAAGCTCATACTGAAATAAAAATTAGTCTTTAAGACACCACTGGACTTTTGTTTTACATTCATGTTGACTGGCTTTCTTGTGGTTCAGGTGCGATTCTGACTGTGGATTTCTCAGCTCAGGCAGTTAGCCATTGCCCTATACAAGCACCTGGAAATCTGACACCATACAACATTTGGAACAATTGTGCTTTAGACCATTACAAAATACATAAAAGCTGTCCAAATACAGTATCTTGCTCACAGATTTTTATTCTTCTCCATGTCACAAAGAAAATGTGGTTCATCTACCCCTTTCATTTTAGACAGAAGCTGAGGAATGGCAAACATGGCACCTTAGTAACTTTGTGCATGCAACTTCAATAGCCTGAAGTCTATTTGCCAGTTTTCTGAGGCAAATAAACAAGATCTACACAGCGTTCAAAGGGATAGGACATGCAAATACAGAATTGCAAGTTTTGATTTTTCTTTAGAATATTTATGTACAGGGGTCATTTCGTAGAAAAAGAACTGGAGGAACTCATTAGCATAACTCATTAGCATATGCCACACCCCTTGACATTACTGGAAGTATGCTAGTAGCATAACTGATTTGTATGTGCCACACCCCCTGACATCACCTATCCTGGATATTTTGGACCCAATCCCGGCCTTTCAGGGCCAAAATTGGGCCCAAAATGGCAAAAAGGGGCTGAAAATGGCCAAAAAAAGGCCCAAAATGGTCAGGATCGGGCCACTGCTGAGCGGGAGAGTGATCCACCACCCATAAGAGGCCCGATCCGGGCCATTTTGGCTCCAATCCATTACAGTAAGTAAAGTCTGAGGGCAGGTAGGCAGATGTTTGAACTGACGTAACAGAAAGGTTTTCATACAGGAACTTCACTGGTGTGAGGCACAAAACACTTGGTATAACACTAGGTTGCTGGCTTCTTTCAGAGGCTGACACTACTTCACAGATGTTATACTCAAACACAAACTTTCCCTCCTCTCCAGACTTAAGGGTGCTCCACTGAGACAAACCCTTCCTAGATACTGGGCAGGTATTATCGTTATGAGCTATAACCCTGTTCCTGGCACTGAAGGGGAGATTCCTTTCTACCCACTTCCTTGGCCCTCTATAATTTCTAGATCTCTCAAGTCTAAGCAGGAGTTAGTGCTGGTTTTCCCCACTTTAGTCCTAGGACTAAAAGTGTTTCACAAACATTATTTCCTCTCAAAGAGGATTCTCTGGCTGACCCTCGCTGGTCTAAAGCCAGGCTCCAACTCTCTTTCACTCTCTTGTTTACTCTCCAGCTCCAACTGACTGCCTCCCCAACATGCCATCCCCAACTGCCATTTCAGGCTAGCTACCTAAGGGGAGGGGGAAGGAAACATGTCAATCATAGCTCACTGACTGGAAATCTCAGCATCTGAAGCTGAGTCCGTCACAACAGTAAGATACCATTTGTAATTATTTTATAAGTTTTCCTTATAAATAATCATTGGCAAGCAAAGATTTCCCTTAAGATTGATACAAAACTCTGTTTACACAGTTTCCCCTCATATCTAGTTCCATTCATTCTCTGAAGTAATATCTCTTAAATCCTTTCTCCCATTTCTTTCAAAAGCTATTTGCTTTGTTACCAAAGCTAAGTAGTCAGTACATATTGCTCAATATATCTTTGTCAGCAATTGTTAAATCTTTATCAGCAATTGTTAAATCTTCAACTAGATTTTAATCATCTGTTTCCCAGACAGGATCTTACTAGGAGAAAAATATGTTTTTTTTTAAAGTTTCTTTTAAACAGCATTATAAACCAAACAAAGTAAAGGTTTTTTGTTTTTTTTAAAAAAAGAATACAACCTTGTCTTTGCCCTAGCTAGAAATTTTTTAGATAGGATAGAAGGATTTAACATTCCTTTTTCACTCCTTTCACTGTTAATAGAAAAGATCCAGACTGAGAATTAGGCATGATTCCAGTGCCAAGCTGACTGCTCTGTTTAATAAAGAGTTTAATACAACTGAAATCAAAACAGCAAGTGCTCAGAGACACCAAAATGAGAGATCTGGATTGAAATCCTGGGGGAAAGGATTTAAGAAATGTTACTTCAGAGAATGAATGGAACTAGATATGAGGGAGAAATTGCATAAAAAGGTTCTCTCTCTTATGCTTCTGTTAACAATACCCAGTATATTTAAATACTTGTATGGACTGTTAGAACTCACCCATTAAAGTTTCAGCATTTATTTTATTTTTTACAAACAATGGGGAAATCAGTATTAGTGAAAATCATCTATTGTAACTTTCAACTTCATACAAACCTTGCAAAAAGTGGGGCTGCAAAAATGCAGGTTGTCTTCTTATTCCCATTTTCCTTGATAGATTAAATTAAGCACTAATTTAACAGCAACCAATGAGAAAGAAACAGAAATATTTCATGCATTTAAAAAACGGCATATTAGAATGGGGAAAGTAGAGGTGCAGTATTACTGTATTGTAAAAAGAAACAATACTGTTATAAGTAATTAGAGAAACAAAGTATGAAAATGAACTTTTAAAAAATATTTTTTTCCTGAGATAACTCAAAGCTGTGATTGAACATTTACTGCTGAATGGCTAAGGAAATACTATAAATAGGCATGGGGAAATGCATTGTGTAATCTTCATTTCCACTAAGATTAGTTTTGCGGGAGTACATACCACAAGACTTGGTAATGGTGTGACTCATATTTATGTCTCTCTTTAAACATGCTGATCATTTAACAAGTCATTTTATTTCCTCTTGAAATTGCCAGCGAGATGACATTCACTTTCAGGACTTAATAAAAGGCCTCTGGACTAAAGGAGAAAAAGTATAAACAGTTGATAATAAACCCAAATGAAGTGTTTTGACCCTGACTTGTCTTATGTGCTGTTCTCTGAAAAAATGTTGCACAACATAGCAATGACAGCGGCTGTTTAAGAAATGCTGAATAGCCCACACATTGTTCATTAGTTGACTATCCAACCGATGTCAAATACATTTAAATTCCATTGATATCAATGGGACTGATATAAGCACATGTTTAACTCCCTCAGTGAAATAAATATAGTTTCCAGATGCTACAGTTTGGGCACATCTGACCATGCTAATATTCTTCTGACCGGGCCATTTAATTTTCACTATCATGTATGCTGGGGTCTTCTTCATGCTTTCGTTCAAGACTTAGGCCTGATTCAGCCTTAGGCCATGCTGAATATGAGATAGGAAATAAGACGGTACCATGTATTGTACTACTTCAAACTGCAAATGACATATAATGGAAGTCCACATTTTGGAATGCTTACTTGTATGATAACAGATAACAGTTAGAGCTGGAACCCATCACCTGAAGTCTGAAGTACTGCATTCCACCAAGCCTAAGTAGGATTTACTCCTAAGTAAGCATGCAAAGGACCACATTATTAGCCAAAATTAAGATAACAGCTAGCCTAACACAGATAGTGCAATCCAGAGTTACACTCTCTTAAATCCATTGAAATCAGTGAGAGCCAAGCTACGAGTTACACTTGCTTGGCAAGTGAACAGATTCATGTGTATTCCTCCCTGTTCACTTGCCATTCACTTGCGCTCCACTTGATGAAGTGGAGAGCAAGTGGATGGCAAGTGAACAGGGAGGAATACACGTGAGTCTGTTAACTTGCCAGGCAAGTGTAATTCGTTACTTGTAGCTTGGCTCTGAGTATGGAATGTTATAACTCTTTTTAGAGTTGCACTGTAAGAGACTGAGCTGTGAACCAAGAATCTGCTATTTTAAATCTCACCTGTGTCATAGACTCACAAGGTAGTCTTACACAAGGGAGCCATTCACTCTCCACGCACTCCTGCTATTTCCAATATGAAGATAATAATGCCAACATATCTGATACAGTAGCTGTAAATTAATTATGTTGAAATAATATATGGAATGAAGTTGAACACTTTAAAGTACTCCATAAATGTTATTAGAGTGGAGAGTGCCCTGAAGTCATAACTGACTTATGGCAACCCCTACTGGGGTTTTCATGATAAAAGACTAACAGAGGTTGTTTGCTATGGTTGTTGTGGGTTTTCCGGGCTGTATTGCCGTGGTCTTGGCATTGTAGTTCCTGACGTTTCGCCAGCAGCTGTGGCTGGAATCTTCAGAGGTGTAGCACCAAAAGACAGAGATCTCCCAGTGTCACAGTGTCATCTGTGACAATGTGGGATCTCTGTCTTTTGGTGCTACACCTCTGAAGATGCCAGCCACAGCTGCTGGCAAAACGTCAGGAACTACAATGCCAAGACCACGGCAATACAGCCCAGAAAACCCACAACAACCATCGTTCTCCGGCCGTGAAAGCCTTCGACAATACATCAGAGGTGGTTTGCCATTGCCTGCCTCTGCAACCCTGGTCTTTGTTGAATGTCTCCCATCCAATTACTAACCAGGCCAACCCTGCTTAACTTCTGAGATCTGACGAGATCAGGCTCACCTGGGCTATCCAGGACAGGGTATACATGTTATTACAAATAGTATTTTTTTTAGTAAGGAACAGTATTTAAGAACTTCTGATATTTCAGAGCAACAAGTTTCATGTCTGTGCTCATACACACCTTCCTTATGGATAGATAAAGTATGGATACAGCTATCTGTCACAGATATAGCTAGAAATATAAGGAAACTGTTGCTGGATTTGACCAAGAAAATCATAGATTTCTTTGCAGACAGCAACAGGCCTAGCTCAGCCCCATAGCTAAACATGCCAATAAGGGATTCTAGAGGCCTGGAATACAACTACCTTGGCGTGGGGCATTAAACAGAGGAATAACTAGAAGTCTCTCTACACCAGACCTCTTACACAAGGATGCTCAGAGGATTTGTTAATTTCATCTTTGCCCTTCCAAAGGGGAGATGACATTGACAGAGCCTTTGGGGAGGCAAAGATGAAATTAACAAACTCTCTGAGGAGCTCTCTCTGCCAGCACTGTCTTTTTAAACCACCCTGCTGTAGAGAGATGAAATTGACAGCCTTTGGCGCTGTCTTTTTAAACTACACTTCCTGGCTAACATTACATCTCCCTACACTTGAGCATCCTCGTGTAAGAGGTCTCGTGTAGAGAGACTCACAGTTGTGTGCTCTTGTGTAGATTAGATAACCCATCTAACACACATCAATAGATACAATGTGTCAAGGCCCAGGTGCAGACAGCATCTGAGAATGACAGGAATCTCTAACTTCACAGAAGTGGAGATATAATTCAAGGAAGGGTGTACTGGTTGAGAGCCAAAAGATACCCATATGAATTAGAAACTCCACCCTCCACACACAAATAGTCTTATTGCCTCTATGAGGGCCGATTCATTTGTCTCTAGGTGGTCCCAATTAATATCTGAAAAAATTAATACTTTGGGCATTGATCTAGACTCTCTGGCTAACTCTACTGAAAATTATATATTTAGAACAATCCTGAGGAGAATTGGGGATACTGATTTGCAGCTGATAAATGCCGGAGCAGTGGGGACTTGCTCCCCCCGGTTTTCAGGCCTTTCCTTTTTACTTTTTTTTTTTAATAATAATAATAATAAGTTTACTGCTTTTCCGGCCGAAGCCATAAGCCATACAAACACCAACAAAATATGAACTGTACCCTTGAACATACCCAATTCACATAGACATAACTCGTCATTATCACTTTAAACTATCTTTTTACAAAATGCTATGACCCGGTATTACTTGACTTTAGTAATCCCCTTTCAGCGTAGAGCTTTTATGTTGTCTAGACTTAATATATTTCCCTCATCCGTGGTCACCAGCAGATATAAGAGTATCCCCCACATGGCAAGCCTGCAGGTACCACTGCTGGGAACCTGATTGTATTCAGCATATACTTCTGCGCTGCCCGCTGTTTACCCAGCTGCGCTCACGATTGATCAGTCCCGTTTTTCAAACCTTTAAGATAGCGACTACTGGAGGTGTGACATTTTTGTTAGCGGACAGACTCCTGGAAATTACTTCGCAGGTGGCAGAGTTTCTGGCAAACATACTGAGGGTGAAAGAAAGGGAAAAATTGGAAAAGGGAAAAGGAAGGGAGAGGAAGGGGGGAACCAGGAGGAAGAAGGCTAATAGTGACACCTGAGATTGTTGGGTTTGGGGGCGGTTTTTTTTTTTAATTATTAGCTGCTAGTGTCACAATTACCTGTAACCCACTCTGCTCTCATGCTGACAAACTGGAAAATTGTATTGTATTGCCATCTTCTTTTTTTTCGATGCGTGTACTATGTCAATAAAGGTTATTAGAATTGGAAACTGGAATTAGAAACTTGTAATCTCTCATTTTAAATAGGGCTTCTTAAATGCACACCTGTATTTGAATCAGGCCTGGCCAGAGTAATCCAGAACACATTAAACTGAGAACATATTCTGTATGTTCCCACCTCCTTTCATTCTAATATTCCAGTCTTTCATGGAAATATCAAATTATGATTAGTAATGTAAGAAGCTCTGTCAAACATTCAAAATGTTGTTTGCTTTTTAATGTTTGGAAGTGCTCTGAATGGTATTGCAAATGTTTTGCACATGAACATTCTTACATTACTTCCCAGCAGTTCCCACCCTCCCCACACACACTATTTGTATAAGCCACTCAAGAACTTAAAGAAAAGATGCTTTAGCAGGAGGGTTTGCAGGAGGAAGGGGGAGCTATAGAGCTTGTCTTGCATAGCTCAATGTGACTGACATTGCGTTACTTATCCCAACACACTAAAGAACATGCCAAATTTGTTAGGATGATAGATGTGATACCATTTAGGGAGAAATTGCATCACCCTAAGTTTCAGATCATGCCCATGCCATTTTCCAGAACCAAAACATCCTTTGCCCAGACTTGCTAAGGGGGCAAACATACAAGTTGCCATTACATTGCCTGTATGCGCTCACCAACAGAGCATGTAGCAGCTCCAGGAGAATGTCTCAGGGAGTATTAATTACCATGAATACTGATTCACTAGATAGACAAAGTAGACTTCCTATATGCTATTGCGGTGAAAGTCGAGGTAAAAGGTAAAACACACAATCTTGTTTGTTTGCTAATATTAGTTATATGAAGCACTAATGACTGGCAGTTCCCCCTCCCTCCTGCTCCACACATTTGGGTTCTTGAAGACTATAGAAGATGTTAGAAGTCAACAACAGTCTGAACTGGAAATGCCAAAGGTTTCTTATCAATAATCAAAATACACGAGAGATATGCTCATCCAGCATTTAATTTGTTTTTTTCCTAGTGTTTTCTCCTTGCATGTGCAAAATATTCCAAGTGGCCCATCGCTACCCAACTAACAACAAACATATTAATGATGCAATAATTGATAAAGAATATTGGAACAATTTGCAGTTATTATACCAGTGGATACATATGTGAGCCTTATATATACCCTTCAAAATGAGTGACATTCTGCTTACATTTTATTGTATGTATTTAGACGCATCTAAGCTCTTCTTCCATCTACTTCATATTGCTGCAGTGAATTGCCAGCAGAAAGCTCTAATAACTGGAAGACAAATTAATGCTCAGAAATTATGTGACAGGGTTGCTGCAGCGTTCATGATGAGTCCATGCAGGTCATCTACATATGGATGAATAAGAAGCCTCAATGAGAACATATAATAGTTGCAAGCTTTTTTTTCCATACAAAGACTATTGATTTGGCTGAAAACAACTACTAGTTTAATTATCAGAAACTACAGTTCTCTCAGTTGGTGATGAGTGAGAAAAGAGTTTTCCAATCTTCCAATCAGCACACTTTTATAAAGGAAATAGTGAAATACCATCATGTCATACTGAGTCATTATAAACTTATTAATGTTGCTGGCATGTGCTGGTCTTTTGACATGATTAATTGTACTCACAGAACTACAGAATGTGTCAACCACTGGACATTAATTACTTTGCAGATAAGTCATGCAAGGAAAGCCACATCATTCTTGAACATTACTTGTTCTCAGATTACTAGGGTTTTTGACCAGCCTACCAAAGACCAGAGAAAGTTTTGTGGCTGACACGTCAGGATATATGGCAGCAATATTCACTTCAGTTAAAAATATTATTCCATTTTAAACTTGATTAAAAGTTGTAAAATCCATGCCACTTGTATGCTTTCTCTAAGTCCAACTTCTTTTGCTTGACTTGTCTTTGAGTAAACAGGTCCTTGTTGCTAGCTTTGAACAAATGAAGTTTCCTTATTCTGATCACTGATCTTCCTAGCTCAGTACTGTCTGTTCAGTCCAGCAGCTTCCTTCCAAAGTATCAGGAAGAGAAAGCCCTGTCCAAAAAACTGATGTGATCTCATGAACTAAGAGCTGAAGCAGACACCCCACTTGATATATCTGGTAAGGAACCATTTCATTTAAGTTTGCAGGTTGGGGGTGGCATACTTTACCCACATAAAATTCTTGTTTGCCTTGGATTCAGTGGGATGTTCCTATGGGTGGAAGGATTTTCACCTGCAGAGCTTGACTTTCTCGCATCCCCCTTCCATTTCAGCCCCAAATACCCCAAAAATGTTTCTCAGGAGGGCATTTTGGGCTGCAGTGGGGAAAGATGGGTGAGAAAGTAGCACACTGTGGATGTAAATCCTTCTGTCGATGGAAATGCTCTTGCTGGGTTCAGCCAAAACAACTGTAGCCTTTCCCATGACATGCTAATGATATATGTCTAGGGGGTCCGTTACTGGAGAGCATTCACACATCGAATGTCAACCATCGAATGCCAACCAGCACACTGAAATGGAACGGCCCCTCTGCACATCCTTCCCATAGGACTTCTGCTTGCCTGATTGAGCTCTAAATCAGAATAAAAATTACCTGTGGATCCATTTAAAAAGCAGATGTTGACAGAACAGTGTTGGAACAATTGGCGGATGTGCCTTCCAGCTGGAGACTCTGCTGGCTGCTTGTACTTCAACAAATTTACTTCCTGGTCAAGTGGAGCCAAGAAATTGAGTAGGTGGAGGAGAAATCCATTAATGATTGTTAGATGTGTACTTCCCTTATAATTGTGGCACATCTTGATTAATAGTTTCCCTTTCCAAGTAGAGTCTGAAAAGCATTTAATACTGCAGAGTGGGGGATTCTGAAACATGCAGAAGCTGCCAGAAAGGACCCTGTCATTACAGGGGCCCTGGAGATCAGGTGGGGAAGCCATAAACAAAACTTCTAAGAAACTGTGCAGCTCATAGTCTTCCGTGAAGAATGAACAAACTATCTTTATAACAGTGAAGTGACATTACCTTACCTTCTTTATATTATCCAGGTCATAACTAGTCCAGTCCTTGTTTCGGAACACCTGGAAGAAAAGAACAATGCACACATCTTTTTAGTTCAGCAGTTTACTGTGGAATCTCTTTGCTCTGGAAGTTATTAAGGGTGAACTGGCTATGCATCAAAGGCAGTTTAGGTTTGAGCAGCCTGCCAAAGAGCAGAGGTTTGGGTTGGTTGACCTCAGAGGGCCATTCCAATTGCTTCTTAGCAGGATTGCTGTTAAAAAAAAAACTAGGTTGATATTTGAAACAGTGAGTTATCAATAGCACATCAAAGGGATCATTCTTCTACATCACCCAAAACTAACAGTGAAAACTTTAGATTTCCTTTATAAACCCCACAGCGCTATCTTGTGAGTTTGCAAGAGAATTTGATCACTGATTTCAATTGCTATATTTCACACACACCCCAATATAGCCCCATAGGCTTTCATTGGATATCACAGTTTGAGGGGGGGGGCTGAGTGTGTGCAAGCATTAGCACTGCTACAGTTCCAACAGTAATTCCTCAGTAGTTCAGACTAAAGACTCTAAGAGACCAGCCAAGATGTCAGCCGCAAACACAGATGCCATTCCTGGAAAAATACCTCAAAGCCTGGCAGCTGTACAGCAGACTAGAGTTCCCTCTGTGTGGCCACAGTTGTTGTTGGCTTCTCTTTGCCAGAGAGGAGGTAGAAAAGAATGGACAGAAATGAAAGCAGCATCCAGGGTGCTGGCAAACACCATCAGCTGCACATCGAGGACGGCTCTGAATTCTTTTTCATAGCTGTGTCAACCTCACATGACCTTTCTTTTCAAATGCAGGGCCTAAGTAGTGAAGCTGAATTGAGGAAATGCAGAACACAAGTCAAGATTCAAATGTTTTTATTGCACTTTTTAAAAAATAGAGCTTACAGGCTATGTTTTGCATGCTGATATTTGGTAAATGATCTCATTTAGCATACTAACCCTATAAATGTGGTTAGCATATCACATATTTGTTGCAAGGAAAAGTCAGAAGTGGAGATGAGTTGCTCTTCTATTTAGGTTTCTATCACAAACGTGTGAAGGAAGAATTTGTGCATATTCCTTATACTGAGATGAACAAGCTCCAGATATGGGAACTGCTCAGATGTTGTTACATGCACCCCACTTCTATGACTGATGAGAGAGAGGGATTCTGCAACCTCAAGTCCTTTCAGACCATTCCCAGTGACTGTTTGCTTTTCTTTGTCTGTCTCTTTCAGACTCATTACTACTCTTTCTTCACACACACAAAACTCCTTTTTCTCCTCTCAACTGCAAGTGTGATCACCTCCTCCAAGCCCTGACGGGTACTTGGACAGACCCATTTCCAAAAAATTAGGGTCCATTCAGTAGCTCTCTACACTTGTTTGGAAACACAACTATTCCTTTGTCATAAACTGGGACTACCCCCCTCCCCCAACCAAGGCATGCTTCTTTAAACCAAGTTTACTTGATGGACCCATTCACATTAACCAGTCCCCAAACTCACAAAAGTATTTTGCTACAGGTTAGATTTTCTCCTCACTAGACATGGGCACGAATTGAAATACGAATCAAATTTCATGATGAATTGGGCCAATTCGTGTTTAGCGAAATGCGTTTTGTGGGGCCATGATTCACGAAATTCACAACTTTTGGGGGCGATTCATTCGATTTGTGAATGATTCGTGATGCCAGACAGGCTGGCGCCAATCCATTGAGTCCCTAGGCAACATAGGTCCAGAACGTCTGCAGAACTTTTGTTGCCATTAGAAAACCAATCTTAGCCCACATAACCTTGATAGGCAGCTCTCCCTGCCAACTGGAGAGCTTCCATTCTGTCCTATACACCGAAGAGCAGGGGGATTAATCCCCTAGGCAACTGAGGAGATGGGCCTTCTGTAGCCATGGGAACACCAACCTCAACCCTCCAAACCCTGTGAGGAAGGTCTGTCTGCCAACCAGAGACCTTCTGTTCCGCTCTGTGTGAGCATTTCTTATATAAGGCACAGCTCTCTACCTCGTGCTTTTCAGTTCCAGTAGACAGAGGGAAAGGTAGGACCTGTTGCTGGGATTTGGAGTGAGAGAGTGGAACTGGGAGCTTTGGGCTGGATTTGCTGCTGCTTTAAAAGAGACTGAGAAGCCTCTTTCTTATTTTCAACTCTTGGCCTTGCTGGGAAGGTCGTTGGGTGAGGGTACCTTCTTTCCTCCACCCCACTCAACCCCAGTCTCAGGGCATTGCTTGGCTCTGGGGCCTAGCTTGACTGAGGCCTACTTTTTTCCCCTTTAATTTTCTTTGCTTACATTCTTATTTAGAGCATTTATTCTTGCTGGCTTGTTGGGTGAGGGTGGGTGGAGGAGAGCCTGCTGAAGTCTCCCTGCGAGTTTCGTATCTCTAGGTATGAAGGGAGCCATTGAAGTGCCCTGAGTTCTGATGAATCACAAAACTAATGAGTCATTTCACGAAACGTGACAATTTCATGGAAGTTCGTGTTTCATGATTCGTGGAATGCAATGAAACATGAAACACTCATTTAGTTTTTTACCCCATTTTGTGCCCATCTCTACTCCTCACATGTTATCCTGGAGAGAATAACAGATTGTGATTTATGACCATTTGTAACATTTGAAACTACTCTGACATGATCCAAATGAGGTACATATTCAAGTACCATGTTTAAGCCTGTGATTTTCCATTTTAAATCTTTTCATATTATTAGAAATATATAATCATATCCTTCCAGATTCAGTTTGACAACTATTCATTTTTTGTGATCCTAGAATTTTTTTTTTACAGTACCTTCCATTCAAACAGGTCAGAGTGCTTTGCAACCAGTAATTTAATCTTACAATAAAGATAGAAGATAAAAAGGAACAACATTTCTCCAGTATTAAGTGCAACGATTGACCCATCGCTCTGGATTTATGATGTAATTACTACCGATAGTTCAGTATAAAAAATAGTATTCGATACACTTTGTGATAAAAGAGGTTATTATATCATGAAAGAGTATATTTTACTTTTGTTATTTTGCTTCAATACTAGCAGAGGTGTGAGCAAAGTTAAAGCCTTGGTCTAGAAATCAAGTTATCATTTAAATGCCATAACTGAGGGTTGAAAAAAGCAACAACAAATGACTGACATGGAATAACTTTATGAAAAAGTACCTAGGGTCTCCTTTGCCATAAGGAACGAGGGTTATCAACCTCCAGGTAGGGCCTGGAGATCTCCCAGAATTACAATTGACCTCCATACAACAACGATCAGTTCCTCTGGACAAAATGGCTGCTTTGGAGGGTGGACCGTATGGCATTATAGCATGCTGAGGTCCCGCCCCTCCACAAACTGCTTTCCCCAGGCTCAAACCATAAAATCTCCAGGGACTGGCAACCCTAAGTGGAGTTATGTTTAGGATATAGTTTGATGCTAAAAGAGCAAGCCCCAACAGTCCTCAGATTAATGCTCCATCCTTTCTCCTCCCTCTCACTTGCTGCTCAGGAAATGAAGACTTCCACATTCCCAAAAAAACCATACTTTTTTTGTTTTGCCTGAACTGGGTGCAACAACAAACTGAGATTTGTTTTCTTGCCTAAAATTCAGGATTAAGCCATAGTTTGGAACCCTGGATTGTAGGCAAGTAAAACATTCCATACTGTGACATTTTGCCCAATTTGAATGAAATTGTCAAATACAGTTTGCTACAAATATGGAAACTATCAATTTCCAAGTTATGAATAAGAAGAAGAGCAAGGGAGAACACACACACAAGAATTATCAAGGCTCATCCCCATGATGTCATGTTCTCATCACATACAAACTAGATAGTTTCATGTAGATAGCCATTTTGATCTGCAGTGGAACAGCAAGATACAAGGACAGTAGCACCTTAAAGATCAACAAGAGTTTTGCTCAAGAGGTTTGTGCTTTAGGCAATGAAAGCCTGAAGAATATATTGATAGTAACTGTTGACATTCAGAAATCAACTTATGGTGTGGGCTTGGCTCTGGTAGCTGTCCAGCAACACCATTCACCTTTCTGCCCCTCCCACCAGCCCCGCAGCAGCAGGCATGTCCCCAGGACCTGCTACATCTCCTTCATCAGTGTCCCAGCTGTAGGCACCTCCACAGAACCCTGGGCCACCTTCACCATACGAACAACAGCTGCTGTCACCCATGGCCAGCTCTGGACAATAAACCCTAGCCATGCAGCTGACTCACCTTTCGTCTGCAGTAGCAAAGGCAGCTCAACCTCAGCCAGGCCCACAGCAGGCTGTTGGTAACATAGGCAGGACAAGCTCAACCCCCCGGAAGAACAAAGGAAGTTTCCGCCTTGGGCTGAGATGGAGTGGGTGGGGCTTGAAAGCTGCTGAGTCTACCCATCCCTCCCATCTGATAGGCTATGAATAGGGATGAGGATTTAGAGGAAACCCTGGGAAGTGGGAAAAGGGGAAACCTTTAAAAGCCTATTTGAGCTAGGGAGGATGCACAGAGAGGGACAGGAGAAGGAACAAGGTGGTGCAACTCCCTGCTTAAGGACACCTGTCTTGGGAAGCCTGCAGGATAGCAGACAGTTGGATGGGGTTGCCAGTGTGGGAGGAGCCTCACAGAAACTTCAGTGTTGAGGATGCAGCCCTTCAGATTGCCATCATAAACTGGGGGAGATAGTTCAATACATATCAATGTGTCTATGTGCAAATTAAATATTTTGGATATAGTGTATACAGTAAATAAAATGAATATGTATAGAATATTTTTGAGACTGAGATAACAACAAAAGTGATTTGTGATGATTCAGTATGATTATAAGTCAGTGGTTCAATGCAATACCTGAACCTGAGCTGCAGGTCTTTCCATTATGAAGGAAGAAAGGAAGAAACTTCATCTTGGTAGTTCACAGTTAATTACTGGTTGAACAGCAGCTGCCCATATTTTAGTATGTTTCACATTTGTTCAGTGTGCCTGTTGTGGCTTTTAAGTGTGCCTGTTGTGGGTTTTCAACAGCGGACAGCCAAATGCCTCAGAAAGATACATGCAAAGTATCATCATGTATGCAGCTGTGACTGGCATCTTCAGAGGTGTAGCACCGAAAGACAGAGATGTCTCAGTGTCCATGTGTGGAGAAGATGTTAGATGAAAGACACTGCAGATTTGGCCAACCTGAAAAATCAGCAGTGGCTGAACATAGCTTAACTCAAACAGGTCACAGTATCTTATTCCAGGACACTAAAATACTGGACAACACATCCAACTACTTTGTCAGATTGCACAGGGAAGCCATTGAAATTCATAAGCACAAGCACAATTTCAACAGGAAATAAGAGACTTTAAGAATTAATAGGGCATGGTTTCCAGTCCTGAAAAACACCAGACTAACAAAATATTCTACATCTTACAACAGCCCTGCAGATAAGATTAGCATATCAATATATGCAAAAGAACCTCCCCAGGATACAGTGAAGCTTTCCCCCCATTAGCATTCCACACCCTGGGAAACTCTTACGGGATGACTCAGCCCAAACCCACCTTCCTGAGTAGATATAAATTACCTGCTAACATCTTCTCCCCACATTGACGCTGAACGATCTCTGTATTTCTGTGCTACACCTCTGAAGATGGCAATCACAGCTGCTGGTGAAACATCAGGAACTACAATGCCAAGACCACGGCCATACAGCCCGGAAAATCTACAACTAACATTCTCCAGCTGTGAAAGCCTTTGACAATATATCATCATACTGCTTCTGAACATATAAATTCCATTTAGCTATCATGGATGACCAAAGCATACCTTCCAATTGAACTGAAAGCGGGACCACAAGTGACGCCTGACACAGGTTGGACACTTGCCAGCTTCCCTCAAGTTTTGATGGGAAATGTAGGCAGCTTGCCGGAATGTTGGACAAGTGACAGTTGAAAAGTCCATTGGACAGCAGTCAGAGAGTCAAACTGCAAGACCAAGATGCCTACATTTCCCATCAAAACTTGAGGGAAGCTGACTAGTGTCCAACCTGTGTCAGGCGTCACTTGTGGTCCTGCTCTGAGTTACCAGGGATTGTCACAATTATCTCTGTATTTTGCAGGTACCAGCCACCGTTAGCAGGGCTGCCTTTGAAAATGGTTTGGAAACTTCAATTTATCCCAAATGTGGCAGCGAGGCTACTGTCAGGGGTTGGTTATATCAATCTGTTTCTAAGAACAATGCAAAGTGCTGGTTCTTACCTTTAAGGCTCTAAATGGCTTGCAGCCAGGGTATCTGAAGGACCATCTCCTTGCATACTGTCTAGCCCATGAGATAAGATCTGTCTCTCAATCCCTGTTCTCTGTTCCACCACTTTCAGAGTTGAGGCAGGTTCTGTTAGAAGAAGGGACTGGTGATGTCTCTTGCTCAGGCCTTTAGGACTGCCAGTAGAAAAGAAGGAAGGCAACTACCATAGAGTCAGTTAGATAGATAGGCTGCTATCAGTCTCCTTCCTGCCAGGGGAATTTACTTACTTCCCTTCTCTCCCCTTCCTCTCTCTCTTTTTCCCTGCATGCACCAGGAGAGGCAGCATGGTGTCTCCTCCTGAGAGAGATGCCCTGCTTTCAATCTAAAGCCATCCTTAGCTAGTTAGTTCAGTTATTCGTTCTCTCTCGCCACTAAAGAAACTTGTATTTCTTTAGATAAATAAACAGGTATTGGTTCTCTAACTTGTGTGAGAGCTTTCTGCATGCAGTTTGTTTAGTTAATGTGCCTTAACTAAAACCCAATAGGTTCCACCACTCAGTTCCACCACTTTCAGAGCTGAGGTAGGTGATGACTACAGAGATGGCCTTTTTTGTGGTGGCATCTCATCTTTGGAATGCCTTCCACCTTGTAGCTCACCTGCAGCCTACTTTACCATCTGTAATAATTCTATAAGCACACTGTGCCTAAAGTATTGAAATTTTCATTTGAACAAAAGCAGGGCCTTTCCCGGCCTCTGCTTTAGTAGAAAACAAACAGCGAACTACCAAAAGGGGAAGTGAAAACAAACTACAGAGCAGGCTTTCTGGCCTGAATGGATCTGGGGAAAATAACTAAACAGTTCAATAAGGGAATACAGTTCAATAAGAGAAAATCACCAAATTCACAACTTGCCACAATATAACACAGGCTAAAATTCATCTTTTCCCTAGGGATGCCAGTCCCCTACCAGGGGTGGAGGATCACCCACTCCCACCCTCCACCCTTGCCCCTGCTTAACTAGCCAATGGGGGGTTGCACCTCCTGGGGTGCACTCCTGGGCGGCAGATGCACTCCCAGGCAGCGCAGCATGTTCCCACACACTGCAGCTGCCCAATTCAGGCCGAAGTGGGCCCAATTTGGCTGCATTCGGGCAAATTTGGGCCTGAATCAGGCCAAATCGGACCCTGGGAGCTTTCGCACACCCAGGGCGTCCTATGATCAGCACAATGATGTCACTTCCCAGAAGTGACATCATCGCGCAAGCCACGAGCACACACACACACTGCATGCGCATGACAGAGGACAGTATAAGGTGTCAGGCCTCTGATCTCCCGCTGGGGCAGTCAGGGGACCTAGCAACCCTACTTTTTCCTCTGGCTTTTAATTAAGAGTTTTACCTTACCAGCTTTTTAATGGCCTGCCTCTGTTTTATGGATAATTTTATGGTGCTTGTATTTTAATATTGTGGTTTTTAATTGTAAGCCAGCTTGAACAGAACTTTGAAGAGGCAACATAGAAATATTCTAAATAAATAAATGTCCTGAGATCTATTTGCAAATACATTAACAGAACACTATAGAATCTTGACCATATGCAACTACTAGAAGAACAATGGTTGTTGTGGATTTTCTGGGCTGTATAGCCGTTGTCTTGGCATTGTAGTTCCTGATGTTTCGCCAGCAGCTGTGGCTGGCATCTTCAGAGGTGATAATTACTAGAAGAACAATTTTTAAAAAAAAAGAAATGTTGACAATGTTGACTGTTGACAATGACTTATGCTCTGACGCTGATATTTTAAAGAAACTTTTAATGGACGTTAACCAACAGGTTACTATTAGATGTACTAAATTTTTCTCAGTGACCCGCAGAATTTGTCGTGAAATTTCTGTATGGATTTTAAATTTTAAATATTGGTCATTGGTTGGACCAATTCTATGACCAATTCAATTTCCAATGACTTCACTACATAGTTATTGTTTCTGATTTGTACTAGTCGATAAACAAATAAAGAAAATGATTGTTGACATCTCTACTTCTAAAAGAGGAAGTGTTATACATCTTTCACTTCTGCAAGTAGGGATGGCAGCCCTCCTCATCCAATATCTTTTTTAAATTAGTTCTTCTCAGGGGTCATTTCCTATAAAAAGAACTACAGGAACTCATTAGCATAACTCATTAGCATAACTCATTTGCATATGCCACACCCCCTGACATCACCGAAAGTGTGTCAGAAGGCAACATCCACTCCTCAGGCCCCTTTCTGCAAAAGTCTCCAGGAATTTCCTTAAAGCAGAATGAATTCAAAGCAGCTTACCCTCCTCTGGAGAGCCAGCCCTGCTTGCACCCACTCACTCACTCTCTCAAGTCACAAATGAAAATAAAGCAGCATGAATTCCAAGCAGCTTGTGTTCCTTTGGAGCTCAGCACCACTCGTCTTGCACTCACTCACTCACTCATTTTCTCTCCCCCCCCCCAGTCACAAATGAAAGTAAAAGAGCAGAGCAGAATGAATCCAAGCAGCTTATGTTCCTTTGGAGCCCAGCACCACTTGGCATTTACTCATTTTCTCTCCCCCCCCCCCAATGAAAGTAAAAGAGCAAAAGGAATCCAAGCAGCTTACTGTTCCTTTGGAGCCCAGCACCACTCGGCCTGCACTCGGAGGAAATCACATGGGCGGGGCCAAAACCCACGTGACCTCTTTTTAGACCTACCAGAATGCCGTTCCTGTGCGTTCCGGCTCCAAATGAGCCCTGGTTCGTCTCATGCTGGGATGCACTCAAGATTCCATAGTGTTCTCTTTTTCCCTTCCTTATAAGTTACTGAACTTCTTCAAGATGAAAGCCAGATGTTAAATTAAGAAGAGAACTGGCTTTTCTAGAGGGAATCATTCATCAAGACAGCAGCAGCCTTGCATATATTACTTAAATTTCCCCTCCTTTTATTTCCACCCCCTTAGGAACAGAAATCTTTGGATGCAACAGCATTGTAACTGTTAATATTGGTTAACCTGATAACAGGGATATTTAGGAATGATTCACAATGGTTTAAAAGATGGATATGAATGAGAATGGATGGAGGGGGTGGGGGAGAGAGATTAGAAAATGATTTTAATCCATAGATGGGCACCACCTAAGTCTCAATTAAATCAGTGGCACAAATACTTAGCTGTGAATTTATGTACAGATACGATCTGGGTCCAATAGCATCTTAAAGACCAACTAGATTTCCAAGGCATGAGTTTTTGAGATAGCTGATGAAGGGAGCTTTGACTCTGACCTTAGAAATCTAGTTTCAGGTGGGATAGCCATGTTGGTCTGTAGTAGAAGAGCAAGATTTGGGTCTTGTAGCACCTTAAAGACCAACTCTTCTGACTCTCAGCAGCTCATACCTTAGCTGGTTTTTAAGGGGCTACTGAACCCAAACCTTGGAAATCGAGTTGGTCTTTAAGACGCGATTCAATCTGAATTTTACTCTTAAACGGCAGATCAGCATGGCTACCCATCAGAAACTATGTATACAAATTTAACTTTCTTCAGATTGCACCACAGTACTTAAAGTAACCTTAAATACTACTACATGCAGTAGTATTATTTTAAGGGAAAAGCTATTGTAATGGGAGTAATGGGGAATTTTTATACTGCATATGCAATTAATCATTTTCCTCTGAATACTCTCTCTTTACAAACAGGTTCTTTGACCAGTTTAATAGAGGAAAATTGTATTTCCTCAAAATAAGGTATTCCAAAGACAATCACTACATCTTAAATAAGCATAATGAAACTGGTTCTATTAGGCTATCTATAGAGGAAGGAGGTAACAACACAGATAGTCTTTTGAACAGCATTATCCCCGCCCCAGAAAAACCAAATTGCATGCATTTGCAGCCTCTTCTGCTTCTTCTAGTCCCCTGCAAAACTACACCATCTCTCTTTAGCAGCTGCACTCCAACAGCTAAAACACTCCTTTCCTCATTGACACTGGCAGAACCCTGTTTTTGCAGATATTTGTCACCTCTTCTAGCCACCAGCAATAAAAAGGCACTGATGTCCTGGCAGAGCACATGCTTTGCATGTAGAAGCTCCTGGGTTCAATTCAGTTGAAATATCTTAGGTAGCTCAGACCTTGGGGAGCTGCTACCAATCAGAGCAATTCTAGACCATTAAGGCATATTCATATTTTCAAGCATTCTCATCTCAATCCACCAGTGTATATTCAATGAACTGGTTTGTTTTGTAGCTAAACAAAGCTTAGACACAGCTGTCTCACTGTTTGCATTACTTAATAATAGACTTTTGTTTGGCAGCGTAAAAGGACATGGATATAACTTGGAGTTATGGATAAAGAACACAGAGTAAACTGGATAAAGCCAGCTGAAGTAGCTTGTGCAGCAGCAATTTCTTCATGATGCTATGCTAGAAAGCACTGTCTACCTTGCCATTTAAATACCCTTGCCACCTACTGTTGTCAGTACAATAGTGCCCCACTGCTTATGGAGGCAAGGTACTGTGCTTGGGCAATCAGAGGGCTTTTACAAAATGCTGAAGCAGCAGTGCCCATTCATCTTAACAAACTCAAGGTGGGGCCTGAAATTCTCCAAGAATTACAAATGATCTCCAAAGATAAATTCCCCTGGAGGAAACAGCAGCTTTGGAGAGCAGACTCCATGGTATCACATCCCCACTGAGTTCCCTCCTCAAACTCTACCAATCCCAGGCACGGTCCCAACCTCTAAGAATGTCCCAAACAGGGCTTGGCAATCCAAGTGCCATTAGAATAGGGTCTATTGTGCTAATTCAGGCAATACTTACATTTTCTAGCAATTCAATTTATCCAAAGTAGGAAGGATTTCAAATGTCTGCTTCATGCTGTTTAGATCCCAGAGTCCTAATCTGAACTGTCTTCTCTTTTGCAGAATCAAACTGGCAATCCCTTATTTTTGCAGAATTTTTTTTCCTCACATCAAATTTTTCAACATCAATATTAGACTACATTGACTTCGATCCATTGGTAAATATCGACTGATAAAATAGATTTCTATTAGCAATGGGACTTTCTCTCCCCACTTCCCCAGCTGCAACCCAAAATGTTGTTCTGCAGCAGGAGGGGAATTCTGTGAAATGCTCCACAGAACAGGATCCAACCTGTTATGTATATAAATAACATGCATGGCATGTCTAAATGCACTATAAATTAGATATAAAATTGCACAAAATCTTCAAACAATACAAATGAATATACAAAACAAACTATGAGAACCAAATAGTTTGTGGAGGGACCTGAACTACTGACAAAAAAAAACATAAATAGAAGACTTTTGTTCAGCTGTACGATAAGTCCAGAGGTACACATGCAGCTCTTGCCTACACAAACCAGAGTATAAAACACAGATCTGCTTCATCCATTGAAACAGGGAAGGTTTCCTTGCAGGTTCCTTGCTGGCATAATTATTTATATTCTCAAAAGTGCTACATGATCATAAACCAATGACAGTAATTATCATCATATTATTAAGCATACAGTTCAGCACTTGCTTTCTAGAGACCTTTTGAAAGATATAATAGCATTTTTGCATGTTAAATAAAGGTCCCCATTATGGTTTTGATGTTGCATTTCAAAGATAAATACAACCCTGTGAAAAATACCAAAGCTTACCCGCATCAATATCTCTGTAAAATGTGCGTTCCGGCTGAATGAGCTAATTAACTTGGTTAAAAGGAGACCCAGTCAAAGGATTAAAAAACAAGCTACTGGAACATAATGATTCAAAAAGCCATTGCATTTAAAAGTTAATGGCCTGTAAATTATTCATAGTCATCTTATAAATAACTGCAATATAATATTCTCGATGCCATAATATTGATTTAAAACATTGTGTGAAAAATTATTCAACCCCTCCCCCCAGTGCCATGTTTTCTGCAGATTTTCTAGCTCAGATGCACTCAGGCAGGTCCTCACTTCAAGGGAGATATACAAAGGGTGAGGAAGCTCATATCTGCCTTTGCAGAAAGGGCAGGCAAATTCCATTATGGCATTAATTAAAGCAGAACAAATCACCAGTGTCAACATGTAATCATTCTATGGAGTATCAGAACAGACACATCCGCACAGTTTTCTGAATACTTTCTCAACACATAGTTTAAAATATATAATGGTAAAGGCACAAAGTTATGTATTTAATTTATTTTGAGTCCCAATGATGACTCAAAGTAGTTATAATAACTTTGTTCACCTATCCTCCATTTTATCCTCACAACAATACTGCTAGGTAGGGTAGGTTGAGGAAGAGTAACTGATCCAAGTTTATCCACTGAGCTTCCACGGCAGAGTAGGGATTCAGACCCTGATCTCTCAGATCCTAGTCCGAACATCTAACCATTACACCACACTGGCTCTCATTAAATAACTGAAAACAGTTTGCCTTTCATCAAACAAGTATAATCCAATAACATTTAGTTTTCATTTGTTGAAAGTAACTACATGTTCTTCCTTTCACTCCTGCTTTCCTTGCTCAGATACAAATAAGAAATTTGGATAGATTCTCCCAGGGATCTGTCCCACTTGTTCTTTTACACTGTGTACCTCTCATGTGCCTGGAAACAATAGTATAGAATATGTAATAAATCTAATGAGTAGGTAGTTTGTAAGCATGTACCCCAAGGGCAGTACCTTAATGGATTGTATTTAAATAGAGAGGAAGCATTAAGCGTTGTAACACATGGGTCTACCCAAGCTCCAAAGCAGTTCAAAATTTGAATAATGACTTGTATGATTGTTAAGTATGCTTGATCAATCTGAAGATGATGCAGAACTAGAAAGATCTATTTTCACTATAGATAACAGAATTGAAATTCAAAACAAGGAGTTGTCTCAATAGAAACTAGGGATTTTTCAGAGACTGTCTGTCTTTTTCTTAATGTTTTGTTCTGGATTTTTCTGTTTTAAATGATTTATTGGCTGCATTGTCTTGATGTGTTATATTATTTGAATACCTGTTCACAGAAGCAGTGTTATCTAGTGGTTAGAGGGTCAGACTAGGTTCTAGGGTAGGAATTCCAAACCTTTTTGAGTCTGCAGGCACATTTGGAATTCTAACAAAGTGATGGGCACAGTAACAAAATGGCTGCTGCAGCTTACCTTCAGTCACACAGCCAATCAATACTCCAATGACCAATCAGAAGCCATGCTTTGCAAAAGCCCCACCTGGATCCACCGACTTTATAAAAACACTTGGCGGGCCCCAGGAAAGGTGTCAGCAGGCACAATTGTGCCCACGGCCACCACGTTGGGGACCCCTGCTCTAGGGAAAAACAAGTTTCAAATTCCTGCTGTGCTCTGGAAGGTTGCTAGATGACCTTGGGCCAGTCACATCCTCTCAACCTAGACTATTTCATAAGTTGTTGTGAGGATTAAATGGAGGAAAAGAGAACAATGTAAGCTGTTTTAGGTCCCCATTGGGGAGAAAGGTGATGTATAAATGAAGTAAAATAAATACAATAAAATAAAAGTGAGAGATTTTTTAAACAAATAATTTTAAAAAATCACAAAGTAAATATAATTTTTTTCTTTCCACTTTATAATAATGCAATATTGCTGAAAATAGTTATGTTTCAATGTTACTGTTTAGAAATGACAAGTGGGGGACCTGCAAGGACTTCCAGGGACATCTCATTTTCCCCTCCCCCTCTGTCCATCCATCCATCCTTCTGTCCATCTGTCTGGTACTGCTCATATAGCTATCGCCTTAAGCAGAGATTAAAATGGGGAAAACTTACTTAATATTATTTCTGATATTTAATTATTGCCCCTATATATTTTGCCACAGAAAGGGTAACAAAATCATTTGTATCTGATAATAACCACATCATCTGGGCTCTCATATTAGGTAGTTTCATATTTTTAAGTAGGGCGTAATTAAACTAGCCCTCAACTCATTAAATATGGACACTCTATAATCATGTGTTCAGTGATTTCAACTTTATCATATGAGCATCTGCATGTTCTGTTAGTATATGGTATTTTCTTGTATCTACCCTCCAAAACTGCTGAGGGAAGGGCATTCATTCCCCCAAGATGTCCTTTTTCTCTTTCTTGCCCACCCAGCCCCTCCCCCTTTTCCTGTTTCCTTGTTTCCTTCCCATTACCTTTGTCTACCATAGGGCTGCCAGGTCCCCTTACCATCCTGGTGGAAAGGGAGGACCCAGCACTTACCTTCTTTTTCCTCTTTGAGTTCATTTTTTCTGTGTACATGTTCCCAGACCTGCACAGTGACATCACTTCCAGGAAGTGACATCATTGTACAGGCCCAGGAGCACATGCTTCACCTCAGACCAATTTGGGCCTCAAACTCCTGAGAGTGACATTGTGGTGCCACCCCAGGAGCTTGTCCTAGAGTCCTGTTCCCCCCCTTCCCCCCCTGCAGGCCAGGTGAGTGGTGGCAAGAGGCAGAGGTTGGGAATGGGGAATCCCCTGCCCCCCAACGTGGGAACAGCAACCCTAGTCTTCCCCTCTGTCTTCACTTCCTCCCCTCAGCAGCCTCTCCCATAAAGCCCAATTGTGTGGTACTGGCTGAACTGGACACAGCTGCATAATAGGGAACCTGGAAGCACTTCTGAGAGATACTTTATTTTTCCCTATACCCCTTTCCCCCCACTATTTCTGCTTTCCCTCCTCTTGGCAGCCTCCATAAGCTCACATTTCCTCATTTCCATCCTTCACACCCACTAAACATCTTATCTTGTATCTGCCCGCTATCTTCATTTATATTTATTTATTTACTTTATTTATATACTGCCTTATTCCACAATGGGGACCCAAAGCAGCTTACATCATTCTCTTGGCCTCCATATTATCCTGCCAACAACTCTGAGAGGTAAGTTAGGTTGAGAGTGTTCAACTAGATCAAAGTCCCCAGTGAGCTTCCACAGCAGAGTGTTGATTCAAACTTGGGTCTCCCAGATCCTACCCTGAAACTAATATACAATAATATACTAATAAATTATAATATAAACTATAATATACAATAATATACTAATAAACTATAATACACTGGCTTTTGTTGCCGGGGGGGGGGTCCTTTTGAACAGTAGCAAACAGACAGGCCTGGGTGAGTTATGCATGTCATGTGGTATCAAGCCACCTAGAGGTTGTTGGAGGATCTGGCCCCCATGAGTACTCCCTCAAAGTTTGTCCTGGGAAAGGCCCTGCCTCCTCCCACCTGTCTTTTCCTGACAGAAACCAAGCCTGGAATACAAACCTAACAATAGTCACTAAGGGCATAAGGGCCGTTTCCACACAGCTTACCTTGTTCCGGAAAACAGCGAAATCTCACACAAAATCGCACGAGAAGACGCTGTTATTGCGCGAGAAGGCGCGATAAGAGTCTTCTCACGCGATTTTGCGCAAGATTTTGCTGTTTTCCGGAACAAGGTAAGCTGTGTGGAAACGGCCTTGGTTAAAGCTACAGGAGCACCTTTAATCGTTTGGGGCTTTATTTATCCCCAAATGTATCTTTTTTTAAATTTCAAATTTTTCTGCAAACCTGGGGCATTTTTCAGATGTGTAAGAAGATCATGTTCATAGCTCCAGTCTCCAGATTTAAGTATCACAGATTAGGGCCACTTGGCTATCAGTATATAAGATGTTCCCCTATGCTAGGGGTAATTTTGTAGCCAGTGATTAAGTGTTATACAAGAAAAGACAGCAAAGCAATACTGCTCTCTCAAGCAGAATTATTAGTGCCATCTGACCTTTCTGACAGACTCAGAGTAGATTACATAAAGTAAGCCAGTGCAATCAATAGGAGATATTTAACAAGCAATGCAATAGAACAAGGATTATAGAAGTCTTAAACAAAGCAAAAACTATTAGACATGATATGCTACACAATGCAGAGAATAGTGTTACATAAGTATAAAACAATGCAATAAGAGAAAGGTAATACATACAGAAAACACATAATACATATTATACACCGTGGTATAGTTCATATCCCCTTTGTAAAAGCGCCTTCCTGTGCCACTTCATTAGCTGTATTGCCTTTATAAAAATTTCCTTGAACTATTCTGTTTTACATAGTCTGTAGGACGACAAAACGGCTGCTTCCCTCCCATCTGCCCCATCAGGAAGTGTGCACCATTAGAATGGATACGGACTTAACAATGATGTGCCTGCAATGTTAGAGTTAGGCAAAACAATTAAGGCAACTCCATTTGGTGTGACTAAAACATCCACTTAGTCCAGTTATTAATGTCTCTCTTACTGGTATTGATGAGAAGCATTCAGAGGTTGATCCCATTTTTATAATCAGTGTTCATTTTCTTTCTATCAGCCTCCTTCTTGCCTTGCTTTCTAAAAGTCTTCTTCGGTTACCCTCCCTTTTGGTTTAGGTTTTATTCTCTCATTCATTTGCAACACACAGAATTCTCCCATCCTTGCCTTTGCTGTCGGAAATGGTGATGATTATCACTTTGCTACTTTGATATGGTAATCAGTTTCTAAATAATGCCACTAACAATTTGTACAGCCCGCCTGAGCTCTGAGACTGTAATTTGATGAAGAATTTGTGGTGCCATTTATCAGTCACATCAACATCAATCTCCTGACACAGGAGACAGGCAGAACCCCTCTGCTGACTTACACTTTGTCGTGCAGTAGGAAGCGGGGTCTGTTTCATTAACACTAATTCTAATTCAGGAGTATAAACCTTCTTTGAAGCCCATGCCAGAACAGAGTGCATTACAGGTCTGTTTATAGCTCTGAATGCCAACTGGGATTTATCAAGTAATTATATGGCACAAAAAACGGTATCTACAGCCTATGTTTTATGCCCTGTTGCCAAAAGTAAATTATAACTCTTAAAACTGCTGCTCTCAACTTCTTTAATTGGTAGCATATAACTTGGTGCTGGAAGCGGAGCCCGTTTTTCATTGCAATTGCTATTTTAAAACACAGAAGACTAAAAGGTAGGAACACCTGCCCTTGCTCATCAGGAAAGGAAGAATGCTAGATTCTCTGTTTATGAATGCCTATGTCCTATACTTTATGGGTAGCCAATCTGCAGCATGGGTGGGACACACTCAAGTGGCTGGTTGTGCAACAGAGTCAGGGCTATCTATCTGCCTGGTTGAACACTGCCAGTTCTCAATTCATCAGACTAGAGGCAAACTTCACCAAAGCACTTTAATGGGGTAAATGCTTGCATATGTACAGTAATTTTTATATGCAGTATTTGAACTTAGTTTCCAGTGGGTAGTCATGTTTGTCTGAAGTAGAACAGCAAGATTGGACTCCAACAGCACCTTGAGGATCAACAAGATTTTCAGGGTGTAAGCTTTCACGAGTCAAATCTTACTTTATTCAATATCTGACGAAGGGAGCTTTGACTCTTGAAAGCTTATACCCTGAAAATCTTGTTGGTCCTCAAGTTGCTACTGGAATTTAATCTGTTTGAACTTATGACATGACACTCCTGCTAGAAAAGGTATCATTAAACAATTCATTCACTTAGATTCATATATATTGGCTTAGTCCAAAAAGGAAGCAAACATCTCAGAGGGAAAGACCAACCAAGGACAAAGTAAGTTCATAAAGCACAAAGAGCTGGTGTCTTCATACCCTTAGCCAAGAATGTAGCATATCATTGTTTTATATATGCTTGTACTTTTGAAAATAACAGACACAAGGCTAATCCCGCCATCATTCCTCCATAATGTCCACTACAATCTGACTAAGTCTTAATGTCAAGGCTCACACAAGCCTTCTACTGAAGGAAATAATTTCTATCAGCAGAAGGGAAATTCACCTCTTCCTCCCACTGTAGGCTGCAATGTCCCAAAGGACCCCCAGGAATAACATGAGGGAGGAGTCAGAGGTCAGCTGTGGAAGGGAGGAATTAGCAAAGACTTCTCTCCTTCCATCAGCAGAAATGTTTACTGGATCAACCAACCACAATGCTGTTTCCCCACCCCTTTGCCAGTTACAACCAATGTTGTGAGGAGGGGAACACAAATGACGGCTTGATATCTGATACACTGCAGTTCTACAACTCTTGAGTCCATTCCCCCTTTCTTTGTCTTTTTTTTTACATTATAAACTTGTAGGTTTCATTTAAAAAGCTATGCTATCATTATAAAGAGCCTAGCTTTTGAGATGCTTTATACAAATAAAGGTACAATTATTAGTTGATGTTATAAAAGGGAGGAAGGAAATTAGGCACATGGCAACCAATTTCAGTGGCACTCGTGTATATCGTTAAACACACTGCATGGGAGAAAGAGGGGCTTATAAACATTTACAATATCATTGCTGGTTTCATCAAAAAGTACCCTTCCATTCACCCTATTCAAACACTTGTGTCAGGTAAGGTCCTCTGGACTGTTCCCTCATGAGGGTGGTGTGCTTGTCCCCAGAATACTCGTAGACTTTTTTGTATCCCTGGCTATCTGAACGGACTACCTAAGGAAGTGTACAAGACTCCCTTACTGGTTTTTACAGAAACTGTGAGGCAGTTTTACTTTGGTGAAGTTAGAGATCTTGAAGGATATTATGCTGATGGGGATCAGTTGACCCCTGCAGACTCAGTTAATAGCCTAAGGATTATACTGGATCCAGCACTGCTGCTGGATATAGAAGTTAATGTAGCTGCAAGAAATGCCTTCTACCAGCTCAATCTGTCCCAGAAGAGGACTTTGACCTCACCCGGCCGATCTGGCCACTTGTATCCATGCCACAGTAACATTGACACTAGACTACTGTAATGCACTCTGCCAAGGCTCTCCTTAAAGTCAACTGGGAGACTCCAGTTGGTGGAGAATGCCAAAACTTGGTTATTTTCAGAAGTTAGGCAGAGCATACATGTTACTTCCATTCTGCAGTCACTCTGTTGTTTTCCCATCAGTTACTGGGGTCAATTGAAGGTATGGCTATCACATACAAAGCCCTTCATGTCCTTGGTCTCTCATACTTACAGGACCGCCTCTCTTCCTATAGTCCACTACAGCAGCTTCAGTCATCTGGACAGGGCCTTCTGCAGTTGCCACCCTGCAAATGGGCAAAATCAACACTGCCCTCGTACATACATTTTTGGGGGTGGCCCCCACCTTATGAAATGGCTTGTCTGATGAGAATGGAAGGCCACTCTCCTGGCTTTCAGGAGGGCTTTTTTTACAAAGATAGGAGGACTAAGAAAGCAGTTTCAGAGAGATGATTTGGTAAAGGGATAGGGACTATAGATTATACTACCATGCACTGTCTGTTACTGTAAGCATGATTATACTGGGTAGTTTCTGGATTCTTTAACATGTCAGGTTTAGGATTGTTTATGCTCTGTTTCAACATTGTTTCAGCTCAGTATCAGATTCCTGCTTGTTTTCAAATCTCTGCAAATCTGCATTTACATACCCCTTTGCATTGTTCATTGAATGTCCCTGCTGTTGATCATATTGACTGTGTAATCTTCCTTGAGTCTCAGTGAGAAAGGCAGAGCATAAATAATGTAAATAAATTAAATAAATAAAATTTGGTGACTAGAATGTTTTGCAGAAGTTGAACTGGGTTATTTTTGCATTTTTAATTGAAAGTTGGTTGCTGTTAGGATTTGAGGTTATGTGACGTCTTATGTGCTTTTGGTTATTTTATTGTTATTTTGTAAGGTGACTTTACTTTCTGTTAGGAAAGATGAGGTATAATTTTGTTTAAATGAAAGAATGAAGATTGCCTTCCTTGTGCAAAATATACCTTCAAAGAACAGAAGGGCACCTTTGGATTCTCCCCCATGATTTGGGGGAAATCCCTTCCATAACACTTTTGGCCACCACTGTGAGATGATGCTTACAAATATGGAAGTCAGACTCAACATTCAACATGTCAGCTACTACTGCTAAATACTTTCCAGTTTCTCAATTTCTCAGCAACTCATGCTTATCCTTTTCTCCTAAATATCCAGCATTTTTTGTAGTACTGAACAAAATAATTGAAGTCTCTTAAATTAGGAGGGAGTACATTCAGAATGAACTGTTACATGATTCAGACTCCCCCCCCCCTTTTATTACAAAGCGATATTCATGCCCCTGAAACTGTTGCTCTAGAATACAGCATTTTATTCTCTAGACACAGTATGGTGCTTCCTGTCACCAGGGATCTACTGCTTTGAAAATAAAGATGAAACAGACACCTGCAGACAGTTCTGCAAGCGCTTAGCTCTCTCTGGCAGGACTTTTGAACATGCCTATGGAAAAAATGAGAAAGAGACAGAAGAATATTATTCAGCAGCAAGAATGAGGCAAGAGAGACACAAAATCCAGACCAAAAGATTCTGTTCCAAATGTATGAAGGAATTTGAAAGATCACAGCTTTTCATTTTGAAATGACTTTGGTTCCTTCTCTCCTCCTCCAGTTGTTGTAGCTGTGTTTGTCCATATGAGACACTTTCTCGGCGATGGCTCAGAATATTGTGTAATGCAGTTTGGCTTCAGAATGAGGAATTGTGGCTAGACTGCAAAACTAAACTCCCATCTCAGGCTGACTAACAGGGAAGCTCTCCAGTGAATCAGGTCACTGCATTCCAAGCTTTACAGTGGCACATTCACTCCAGTACAGAATTAATATTATCTTGACTGCTATACATCTCTAAATATCATAAGTGAACTATTCCAAACTTGAATATATGTATACACATCTGTAAAACATAAAAAAGCAAAAGACATTTTGAAGCATTCTAAAATATATACTTGTTATGTAGTTGTGTATATACATTTATGTACAACTGAGACCCAAAGTTTTGAGGCAAGTAAAGAAAGGGGGTTGGATTCAAAGCTTTCTTCTCTCAAAAGTTTTGCTCTTTCAAAAGGTAAAGCAATTTTTATCTATTTCCTCTCCTGACATTTTGTACCCCACACTGGTCCTGAGAGCCCTGAACTCCTAAGAGAAGCATTTCAAGCACAGCAATGCAAGGGGAGATGAGAAAGATGTGCCCTGTAAACAGCGATCCTTTAGATCCAACATAGTGCATTTTAAAAGATAAAGATAACCCATTAATCAATTTTAAACTCCTAAACCATAATATATAAAACCATCAAATAAATCTTTCAAGAAAGCTACTAACTGCCCTACAATTAACCAATTGGGAGCAGGAGCTACTTGTAAAAGATATGCTGAAACATAGGCGTCTGATAGCAATTATGCCTCTCCATGTTAACAACCACAGAAGGACTGGAACTTGGATTCTGGAAGCAATTAAAACAATGCAATCCTAAACAGATTTGCATCCTTTTAAGTCCATCAAAGACATTGGAATTAGAAGGGTGTAAAACTGCTTTAGGGTGTAACTTTGCTTAGAATTACACAGTAAGTGACAACTAATAGGAAGACCTTTAGGGAATGTACAACCACTGTCATAGGCTCATGCAAAGATGCAGAGGCCTTCTTCAAAATCCAAATAAAAGTTCATTACCTCCATTGTCCATAGACAGGTTTCTCTAGAACTAGTCACACCTTCAGGATGATTTAATAATAATATAACATTGTGCTTATATACTGCTCCTCTAGCCCATTTAGAGCAGAGCCAGTGTTATTATTATCCCCACAATACAGCTTGGGAGCTGGGGCTGAAAGGAGTGGCTTACCCAAGGCCACCTGCTGAGCTCATGGCAATAGAGGGATTCAAATCAGCACAGTGCTGACTCACAATCCAACCACTTACATACTATGCTACAGCAGCTCTCACAAGACATTTCTTCTCCACCCAAAGCTATTACATGGATGTTTAAATAAAGGGGTTTAAGCACTTCCAGAAGATATAAAGCAACTGATTCTGAGGAACCTTTAGATGATGAGTGTACCACTACTCATGTTCATAGATTCAGAGGAGTTCGCCAGGTTAGTCTGTAGTTGTAAAATAGTAAAGAGTCCAGTAGCATCTTTAAGACTAACCAACTTTATTGTAGCATAAGCTTTCAAGAACCGCAGCTCTCTTTGTCAGATGGATATGATAAAGAGGGCAGTGGTTCTCAAAAGCTTATGCGACAATAAAGTTGGTAAGTCTTAAAGGTGCTACTGGACTCTTTACTATTTTGTCCCACTACTGTAGAACAGACAGAATGAGAATCCTTGTCTACATGACCATGCATAAACACTGAAGGCATAAACTCTGAAGAATACAAGTCCCAAGCCTTGCCATTCAAATAACAAAATAATATTCTGCACTATGAATTGTGCCTAGAAGAAAAGAGGAAAACAGTGGCCTCTTCCACATGGTGAACTTTACATCAGGCTCTCTGTGTATTCAGCCCATGAGGATTTGATCTGCTTTATTCATCAGCTCTGGACCATACTGCTTTGATTCTTTAATTCTGTACTTCGAGGGAGGTGAAACAAAGTGGTGTCTGGTTTTTTTATTTCTGCACAAGAAAAATGCCCCAATTCTGCTGCAGGCATTGAGGACTTGTCAGTTTCCTCACTTCATTGCTGAGAAAACTTAACAAAAGTGGTTTTTTTTGTCTTTTTTAATGGCACCAACATTGCAATGTTGCCATTTAATTTTTTTTTAATCATGAAAAAGCTTGACTGGTTGCTGTTCAACCAATCAGAATGCAGGGGAATAAAGGGAAGGGCAAAAGGCAGGCCCAGGCCTCACACCAAAGAAAGCGTTCTGCACTTCAAAAAAGCCCCAGTTTTACTTTGCTGGGAAAAAAAATATCAAGGTATGTGTGCTGCTGCAGAAAAGCCAGGAAAAGATCGATTCTGTGGCAGCTGCAGCCTTTCCCTGTGCAGAAAGCAAAAAAGTCGGGCAAATAGTTTGGAGATTGAATCAGGGTATTTTAACCAAGCACACAGTAGTCTGGAGATAAATTGATGCAGTATGGGACCAGAACCAATGAAAAAGCCCCATGTGGAAAAGACCACTATGGAGCAGTGGTAGGACATGTTCATTGCAACCCAGCCCAAGTAAATGGCACATGGAGATACATGAAGAGTGGCCTTAAAATGAGAGCATACACCACCCCCCAACCCCTACTGACACTGAAGAAGTGAAACACACTTGCAACTGGATCCTATTGTGTCCTCAATGCTAGACATCAGAATACAGAGGCAGCATAGTTTCAAACAGGAGCAGAGCATAATAAGTCAGGTTCTTTCTCTGTATACAGCTGCAGAGAGAACAACTTCCTTTCCCCCTGTTCCTGCCCATACAAATCCTGGAGTGGACTAAGGTAGTCTAAAACACCTGGCTCAGATTAAAAGAACAGAGTTGTCAAAGTTGTACATCTCATCCACTGGATGCCATCCACTGAAACCTTGTTGCATCCAAGGCATCCAGACATCCTCTAAGACTTAGCAAGAATCTTTGCCAGGGGTCTGTTAGACAGCAGAATGCAATCCTTCCACACTCCAATAACACTCGGCTTAATTGAAGACAGTGGCCCTACACTTGCTTAATTCATGACATTGGATGGCTAGCTTAAACTCTATCCAACTATCCCTTTGTTATTTGAATTCTGCAGAACAATCCATCCATTGACTTGCTTTAATATGATCACAAATTCACAGCTGTTGGAGTTTTGAACTTTGGATGAAAGTAGTTCAGTGAATTGTTCAGCATCCATGTGATCCTGGGAGATGCAAATAGAAGGAAGATCAGTCCCATGCTTCTGATAACATCTAATAATAACACACACAAATTCAGTAGGGAGTCACTGAAATTTTCTTGCACTGATAAATGTGCAAAAGGGTCTGTGAAAAACATAATTAAGAATATGCATGTATGAAAGTGAAAGGAGAGGGAGGCCATGAGGATAATGACAGCTGCGGTAACATATGGTGTCATTTAGAGAATGGAATCCCAAATAAAAATGCTGCAAATCTTCAAATATGTGAAGAGTTCGCATTTGATCAAACCACAAATAAATGTTATTACTCTGGCTGGTTAATATATCATAGACATGGTAAAAAAAAGGCCAAAGAAAGCAATAAGGAGCATTATTTATTTGAATGGAAACTGATTCATGGTTAAAACAAAATTGATTACATTTTTTTAAAGTTGGTGTGGACTGATTCGATTAACATTTTTTTCTTCTCAGTACATCTCCATGGGCCACCAACATGTTTTAAGTTACAAAGCAAGAATGCATAGTCAAGAAGTCTTAAAAATTAAGACACAACTGACATGTGTCAAGTGATCCTGAGCCTATTCTCTTCTTTAGGACACAACTGAATCAATCAACACCCATCTCCTAGTCCTAGGGAACACGGTGTCTCTCTGAGTTCCTTTTTTACATATCTGCCCATGAGATATATCTCTCCAGCAGTTAGACAAGTAGCACGCCCCCCACCCCCACCCCCGATCTTTTATATGAGAGCCAGTTTGGTGTAGTGGTTAAGAGCGCGGGACTCTAATCTGGAGAGCCAGGTTTGATTCCCCACTCCTCCACTTGAAACCAGCTGGGTGACCTTAGGCTAGTCACAATTCTCTGGAGCTCTCTCAGCCCCACCCACCTCACAGGGTGTTTGTTGTGGGGATAATAATAACACACTTTGTAAACTGCTCTGATTGGGCATTAAGTTGTCCTGAAGGGTGGTATATAAATCAAATGTTGTTGTTGTTATATCTGCAAACGCAGATATATGTCCCTATCTTCTTGGTAGAAGATAGGGACATATAAAGCTTCTTATTCCTCTATGTGTGTTCACAAGCCTATTTTCTAAAAAAAAAAACATTTTGAAGGTGTGTGTGGTCACTGGTCACATGCAAAATGCAAATTCAGTTGGGGATCCGCTCCATTAAACACATGTTTTCGCACACATGTAACTGGCCTAGGTCCTGAGTTACAGTAGGACATATCCAAATCTAAGCTAAGAAAGGAGGACTTGTCTTGGTTAGAAAAGAATAAATTGTGACTCAATTAGGAACCAGAAAAAAAGTCTTTTCCTTAGACAAAAAAAAGTTCAGTCCAAAAGTTCAGTCCAAGTTTAACTCTTCCACTTAAAATAATAGTGACTTTAAATGATTTCAAAACATGTTTACCATGTTCTTTCTTTTGGACCTGGCATACACCCATAAAATCCATCTAATGCAAATAGATCTTCGTGTTTAAACCTTTCAGAAATTCAGATCGCATATGTGGAGGAGATCTCTGTTGTGTCCTTCATGCTAGGCATCAGAATAAGGAGGCAGCATAGTTTTGGACAGGAACACAGTTTAATAACTCAGGCTCCTTCTCTGTGTGGAGCTACAGTTAACAACAGCTTCCTTTTTCTCTGTTCTGGCCCACACTAAGACCTGGAGTGGACTAAAGCTGCCCACTGGCTCAGATTAAAAGAACAGACCTGTCACAAACCCCACTATCTCAATTTTATATTTCAATATTCAAACATAGATGAAGATTTTCAGAAGAATCTAGCCTGCCCAACTAGGAATCAATATAACTTTCAAGGTTCCAATTACTCAGTAAAAATCTGGTTGCAAAGGACCATATCACTGCACAACACCTAGCCATATGATTTTCATCTTGATACCACAATGGGAACTAAACTTCTTTGAAAACCTGGTTTATTTTTATGTATGCATGATTTCACTGATTCTATAAATGAACATTGAAACAATTACTTTCATATTAGAGCTGTGATTCACCCTGGACAGAACCCAAGATAAGACATGAGGGAAGTCATTCAACCACTGATGTTTTCATCACAGAACTTGAATAAACCAACATTTGTGCTCAAATGAATTATCCTGACCCTAGGAAAGTGCTCATGTTTGCTCAGCTGCAGTAATTACCCAATTGGAAGCCAGCCATAACTCTGGGATTAATATTCAATGAAGAATATCATGGAATGTTTTCTGTTATAATTAGAACCTCTGTTTTATGTCTCATACAAGAGACAAAGCCCTCAGGAATACAGTACTACCTACATTACAGTACATTACCACCAGGATGGTTCACTGCTAAGAACTAATTCATTATTGTCTTATTCACATGAGTAGAGTTTTAACAACGAGAGAATGCGGGAAGGGTCACTTCCTGCAGCTGTTGGTTTATCCTCAGAGTTCTTCAGCCCATGTGGCTGACTTTTTTAGTTGTTGAGTTATGACCTACAATGAAGGCTAGACCACCAATGACAAGAGAACTATTCCAATTCTACATTTGCAGGGTAATAAACTAAAACCAAATTTGGGGTCAGTTTTGATTTTACGTTTTACATGTTTCTGTCTTCAAAATGTGTTAAGAAGCAGAGTAAATCTGCTTTCTGTGCAAAATAGAAAAATACTGACAATTCTGGTGTATATTTTAATTGATATGAACTATAATAGGTTTTAGTAGTTGCTGTAAACCACTGAGATCCACACTGGCTGATTAGATATAGCAATACTAACACTAGCAACAGCAATAATAAACATAATCCCATCCAAGATGATTGACACACAATTCAGGTATTTGATAGACTGACTATCTTGTGTTCATCTTGGACTTGTATAGGCTTGAGATAAATGGATGTGGTAAAGATCAGGAGCTTAGAAAAGAAAGTCTCCTACTTCTACGTAACTGTTGTGAAATTAAGCACAAACATTTTTGTACACATTCTGTCTATTTCCTATATGTGCATTTCTGTTACTTCAAATTCTCTTCGCTGTCACCCTCTCTCTCCACCCTGCCCCCATATAAAAAATTAATTTTTTTAGAACACTCCATTTTTAACTTGTTGTCATCATCTTAACAGGTTCTGTGAGAAGTTATGTTGGCTGTCTGGAGTAACACAAAATTCTCTGGGTCAGTTAGGTTTAAAACCTGGACTGCGTTCAAGCCAATAAAGTATTTGTGCTGTCCACCCTTATTTTTTCCCTTTAACAAACTTATTGTTATTGTTAAGTTCAATTGGGCCATGGGCAGCACATTCCTAAGGGGGGGAGGCACCCTAGAAGCTGACTAGGATTCACAATGGCGTATCCCTGACTTACGCTATCATAACTTCCTCCTATGCCAGTGCAGCAGTCTGGCACTGCTTCACCTGGGTCCTCTGCCGGTGCCCAGCCACAGTATCTGGGCATGGGCATAACCAGGGTGTAAATCCTTGCGCAGAAGAGCAAGGGGATAGACCAAAGGGTATGTAATTAGTCTACTCCCTAAGCCATCCTGGGCATAGGAACACACCCTGCAGCAGCAGAAAGTTACACCATGAAAAATGACAGTGTAGCCCATAAGTGCCCATTGTATGGGAAAAGTCACTTTCCCTCATCCCCAGCCCCACCCACGTGGCCCAGCAGAGCATAATAATAATAACAACAACAACAACATTCGATTTATATACCGCCCTTCCGGACAACTTCATGTTGTCCAGCTCTATCTTACAGGCCCAGCGGAAGGATAGCAAATCCGGCCAGGTCCTGATCTCTTTAAACATAGCATTGCACCAGGTTGGAGCCAGGACCAAGAAGGCCCTGGCTCTGGTCGATGCTAGGTGGGCCTCCCTGGGATCAGGGACCAGCAGCAGCTGTTTGTCACTGGATCGAAGCGCCCTCCAGGGCTCATACAGGGAGAGGCGGTCCTGTAGATACGCCAGTCCCAGTCCGTGTAGGGCTTTATAGGTTAATACCAGAACCTTGAATCTTATCCGGTACCCCACCGGTAACCAATGCAGCTTGTACAATACCAGTGTTATGTGTGCAGTACAAGTCACTCCGGTGATGACATCCACTGCCACATTTTGGACCAGTTTCACCCGCTGGATCAAGTTCAAGGGAAGCCCTGTGTAGAGCACATTACAGTAGTCTAGTTTAGAGGTGACCATTGCCTGGACCACTGTAGTTATGTCGCGGTCGAGAGATAGGGGGTGAGTTGTCTGGTCTGTCGAAGATGGAAAAATGATGACCTGGCAACTGCCATGATCTGGGCCTCCATTTTCAAGGAGGCATCCAGAATCACCCCCAGTCTCTTAACTCTTGGGGCCGGTTTAAGCACTGCCCCATTCAGTACAGGGAGCCGGAATCCCAAATCCACGTTCTTGCAACTCAAGTACATGATCTCCATCTTCAAAGGGTTTAACTTCAGCCGACTCTGCCACAACCATCCAGCCAAGGCTTCAAAAGCATGCTCCTTGGCATCTGGGGCCAATCCAGGCTGGCCATCCATCAGCAGATATAGCTGGGTGACATCAATGTACTGATGACACACAAGCCCCAAACTTCGCACCAGCTAGGCAAGGGGGCACATATAGATGTTGAATAATAGTGGAGAGAGTATTGCCCCCTGCGGCACACCACATATTAGTGGATGGCAGAATGACGACTCCTCCCCGAGTGCCATCCTCTGTCCCCAACCATGGAGAAAGGAGACAAGCCACTATAGTTCTGTCCCCTGTATTCCTGTGTTGGCGAGGCATTACATAATAAGGGTTGATCTGAAATGTGAACATGCATAATAATTTGCATAAAGACCCACATCCAGACAGTCTAATTCAGCACTGTAATTTGAAAAAAGAACAGGCATCCAGATGGTACCCAGATTCAACAATCCAAGTTAGATTGGGTGAATGGTTACTATAAGTAATCGGAATACTTAAAAATTTAGGTATTTTGTATTTTGTTTAGAAAAGCAGTATAAAGAAATAGAAATGGAAAAACATGGATTCTGCTACAGTTGTAAACTGTGATGTCACATTAGAAGATTATTATTGTTCAATAAAATATTTATCAAAAAATTGTAGTAAGATTACATTCAAGAAATGTAGTTCAGTCATTGTAAAGCCTTAATTATTAAGGAATTAACTAGTCTTCTAAACATCATAGCACTATTGCGTGATTTGTGCATATTGCCCATGGACGACACGCTTTGGCATAGTTCTTGCTAGAATTGATAGAATCATGTTTAAGTTGCACAGCAACCCCTGTTCGCTGGATGGAATAGGGTTGCCAGAGGACCCAGGGGCCCAAGTGGTAGTGCAGGGGGATGGGAAACAGCAGGGAACTTACCTCCTGTGTGCGTGCTATGTGCATGCACACTCCCATGCTCCCCCTCCATAGAGGAATCCCGGTGCACACTGGGTGAAAAACCACCCCTTTGGAGGCAGTTTTCACTTTCAGCATGCTCACACCACAGATCCTCATTGGGCCATTTCCTCACTGAAGAGCTTAACAAGGGCATTGACAGAAGCACCAGGCATATCAACAGGGAAATCCTCTAGAGCCATCAGAAAGCATTTGGATCCATCTGGCTCCAGAGGTGGATCATTTTAATAGATTCCCCCATCCCTGCAGAGTCTTGGTATGCCTACAAGTTTAAACCTGAGGAAATAGTGATTTTCCATGATGAAAGAAACATCATCATTTCCTCCACCCTCGATCATATTGATGCTGTCTAGAACAAAATACCAGATCAAGAGCATGATCTGACCAACATGGAGGGCCAGTTATTTCCTGAGACAGGTCCATGGGTGTCATGGAGGCTGTGAAATCCTGAGTCACTCCTGACAAGACAGCTCAGAATGAACATTGAAGTCTCCCAGGACAACTAGCCTAGGGGTCCTCAACACCGCCCTAACACCACCTCTGTCAACTCAGGCAGGGAGATTTAGGCAGCAGGATGGGCAGTACACCAAGCAAATCCCAGTCCTGTCTCTCAATCCCAACATTTGGTACACCGCCTCAAAACTAGAAGCTAAAATCCTCAGGCTAAGAGCCAATAGACAAGAGCCACTTGGTTCCTGCCCTTTGAATTGCCTAGGCCTTATGTGGAGAGAGCAGAATAAACTCGCTGAGATGTTATGCAGATCCTGCTTGACAGCTAGCTAGCAGGATCTCCTTCTGTTCTTCCCAGTCAAGTCTCCAAGAACACCCTGTCTCTGAAGCTTAACACTGGCACACATAATCAAATCGGGCAATAATTGGCAAGAAGAACCTATAGAAAAAAACAGCTCATGGAGAAATATGGCAAAAATACAACTTACATTTTGGGCTTGAAGTGGGTGGAATTACTGGATTCTCAGTATCATTTAGTCAGATCTCAGTCAAACAGGCCAGATCAGTCCTGCCTGCTACCAAAACACCATGCAGTAGGGACACCGTATCCCTCATAAACCTAACATTATACAACATCAGCAACAAAGTGAGAGGTTCATTAAGAAGCATTACATGGACATCCCCAATGAGAAGACAGAGAAGGAGAGCTTGTACCTGTCCAGTACTCATCTCTCAAAAATGACACTCCTCCTACTGTCATGCCTCCACCACCCGTGCAACGCCCGAGATTCACTTACCGCCATAGCAAATTGCCAATCAAACACATACCAGCAAAACAAAGATACCCATCACGCTGACAAATACATTACATCCCTCTTTCCCCCATCAGCCTTGCAGAACCCATTGCAAAGATGAAAGCAAAAAAGAACAGCTGACTAACAACACAACAGTCAACAGAATCCAGTGCCAGAGGGATGAAGTCCTCTGGTGCCACCCAAAGACGCTTTCTTAGTGATGACATAAATGGCCATCAGACCAATCTAGAGACACAAGTGTTACTAGATCCAGTTGGGGGACAGAACTAGCTACCTCTTCTGCACTGTGATTCTACTATAGGCCCCATTGCACAGTCCAGTAAATAGACTGGAATTAATGTCTTAATAGTTTGCAATTAATTATTATTCTGGAAAAGTTATGGACATACTTGCTAGCCTTCAATGTTGATTCTTAAAATGCTTCTGTTCTAAAGATCTCTCTACTCATCTCATAGTGACTAGAGACTCTGTATTATACATTTAGAGTATTCTGAAATTTACTTCAGCTCAGAAAATTGAGCATATATATGTGTACAGTAATTTAAAGTCTCTTGTAAAGAAAATCTCCTTAACCTTTTTGGGCTATGCAGGAATGCTTTACAGCACACTTAAAATAAGCAAAATTAATAGACTTCTTTATTAGGTTTCGTTTCAGCCACATTCTCTTACTCTTTTGTGAAAGAAGTGGAAATAATTAAGTTGAGCTATTATTTTAAAATCTATTTGAGCTCACTGAGGATTTGGTCACAATGGAATCATACT